>NC_072004.2:40690000-41315000 GCF_028885655.2 Pongo abelii | reverse complement strand
CTGGGTGACAGAGTGAGACTCTGACTCAAAAATAAAAAAAGAAAGAAAGAAAAAGAAAAACATCAAAAGGTCATCCCACATCAAAATGTCGTGTGGTGTATCAAATATCACCAAAAACAAAATCAGAAGGTAAAATTCTAAGCTTAGAAAAATATTTGCAACACATTTGACAGAACTGACGTTTTTAAAGTGCTTCTGTACATCAACTAGAGAAAAAATAGAAAATAGAAAAGCAGACCAAAGATATGAATAGGCAACTCACAAAAGGAGAAAGTCAGATGTTCACAACTATTTTTAAAATGCAGCAGACACGTGGTCTTGGAGACGCAACAAGCAGGGCCGCGGACCAGGCTTTAGGTAGGAAAGGCATTCACCCCTTCTCCAGCTGCGGGGCGGGGCCCCTGGTCCCTCTCTGGAAGGGCCTCCAGGGAGCGGAGCTCTGGGATGCCGTTTCCCGGGGCTTCTGGGAGGGGCTGGAGAAACAAGCATTTCCTAGGGCTGAGCCCACTTGCCCTCTAGGGGGTGGCGATTTCTCTCCCAGTCTTCTCCGCGACTTGGCTGGACTCCGAGCGGAGGGCGCTGGCGCTTCCAATGGCACGGCAGCTCGTAGGGAGCTCGGGCGCTGCCCGACTCGCGGCCACCGGAGGGCGGTGTTGTCCAGGAGACGCCTGAGCTGGGCGCTCACAAAGGCCCCTTTCTCCTCCACCGGAGATGACTCATAGCCCAGGCGGGGTCGGAAGGGCAGCCGCTCCAAGGCGACTGCAGAGCCACGCCTCCGAGTCACCCTGGACGCCTGCGCCGTCCGCGTCGGCTTCTTCTTGGGCAGGCCACAGGGAAAACTGGGTCAGGCCGGTGGCCTAATTCGCTGGTTCACAGCGTGAACGCCGGCAGTAGGTGACTAGGAAGGGCATCTCCACTTACTGTCTGGCTCATTCATGTGACAAATATCTGAAGAGCCCCTACTAAGTGCCAGGCCCCGTGACTGACAGCTAGTTGCTAGTGCACTCCCAAGGCGGCCCGGGTCACCTGAGTTTAGAATGTGTCATCTCAGCACCCTGGGGGCTGGGCTTGCCTGGGCAGGCCGCCAAATCACTGGTCTTGTCACATCTCAGGTTCAGTTGCCCACATTGCAATACATCCCCTGGCCCCCTGGCACTGGATTCCCTTGGGATCTAACCCTGCCCCACCCCTCTGACTGGCTCCCACCAGCTGGCCTTCACTTTGGTCCCCACCCCTGCCTGGCAATCCCCCTCCCCACATCCTGCTCCTGTGAGCCCAGGCCTGTCCTCCTATGGCGGCCTGCAGTGACCTTCCACACCCACCCGAGCCCGTTCAGTCTCCTCTCTGCTTCTGACTCTGCCCTAGGATGTCTGAGGATGTCATTTGTTTTTCCCTCCAAAATTCTTTTTGCTAATAAGAAGGACACTTTTATCACCTGGTCCAAAGGTGTAAGCTGCTGGGCCTCAGTGGAGCCAGAAGCAGCCTGTATAGGCCTGGTCTGCTCAGCTGGACGGGAGGAGATCTGGGAGGGATGGACCACTCCAGAGGAGAGGAGGTCAGCCATGGGCCTGAGCAGCATGAAGACCTCATGTGCCAGGAGGGAGGTCAGCAAGGGTGTGAGACCAAGGAGGCCACTGAGTCCAGAGTGCAGTAGCCCTTCCTCTTCTTTCTTTTCTTTTCTCTTTTTTTTTTTTTTTTTTTTTTCAGTTGGAGTCTCACTCTGTAGCTTAGGCTGGAGTGCAGTGGCATAGTCTTGGCTCACTGCAGCCTCCACCTCCCAGGTTCAAGCAATCCTCCTGCCTCAGCCTCCTAAGTAGGTGGGACTACAGATGCACATCACCAAGCCTTGCTAATTTTTGTATTTTTAGTAGAGATGGGGTTTCACCATGTTGACCAGGCTGGTCTCGAACTCCCAGCCTCAAGTGATCTGCCCTCTTTGGCCTCCCAAAGTGAACCACCAGGCCTGGCTCCTCTCCTTTTTCCTTTCCTTCCTCTTCTTCCCCTACCCTCCCTTGTGGTTACAGCCGAGGAGCTGGGCTGCAGCTGGGCCTCCCTCATGCTGAGTTTTGCTAACATAGTGCCTTCTTGTTCTCTCCCCCTCCCACCTTCCTGCCACCCCATGTGCCATTTCCCAGTGACTCTGGAGCATCTGAGATGCCTCTGCCTGCATTATGGGTGGGCACACTGAGGCTCAGAAGAGCTAATGACTTGCCAGGAAGCACAGCCATTGGCAGGAGTGGGCAGAGTGGCAGAGGGATCAACTCTGTCTCACCCCAACTTGTGACGACATGCCCAGAACACATGGGAAAGCAGGTGCACTGTGCTTTGCTGGGATGACAGCGTTCATAGACTTGAAGGCATCAATTTGACTTTAGCATTAAAAAAAATTTGTAATGTTTGCTGCAGAATATCCAAACAATAGAGATGTATATAAAATAGAACCCAAACAAAAGTCCAATTCTCCCCCAACTCACTTGTCACTGTTGTAAACCAAAAATAATGGACCCCTCCTCTCGGCCAAAGGCATTCCAGGGTTACCTGAAAATCTAGTCAGGCCATGATGGAAGAGGGGGTGGGAGATGCCTCATTATACCCACCAGCATTCACACCAACGGGGACCTTAGGTCTGATAAGAAACAATACAGTCTATTCTCCCTAAATCCTGCTACTTGGAGGCTTCCTCTGTGTGACAAAACCTAGGTCTTCACAACCTCTTATCATAACCCAGACATTCTTTTCTACTGATAATAACTCTTACAATCGATTGCCAATCAGAAAGTTTTAAAATCTGACCTCTGGAAGCTGCGCCCTACTTTGAATTGTCCTGCCCTTCCAGATAAAACCAATGTAAACCTTGCCTGTATTGATTGATGTACTGTCTTCCTAAAATGTATGAAAGTGGCCAAGTGCAGTGGCTCACGCCTGTAATCCCAACACTTTGGAGGCCGAGGCAGGTGGATCACCTGAGGTCAGAAGTTTGAGACCAGCCTGACCAACATGGAGAAGCCTCGTCTCTACTAAAAATACAAAATTAACCCGGGCGTGGTGGAGCATGCCTGTAGTCCCAGCTACTCAGGAGGCTGAGGCAGGAGAATAGCTTGAACCCGGGAGGCGGAGGTTTCGGTGAGCTGAGATCACATCATTGCACTCCAGCCTGGATGACAAGAGCGAAACTCTGTCTCAAAAAAAAAAAAAAAAAAAAAAAAGAAAAGAAAGAAAAGAAAAAAAATAAAAAGTATGAAAGCAAGCTGTACCCCGACCACGTTAGGCACATGTCATCAGGACCTCCTGAGGCTGTGTCATGGGCACGTCCTTAACCTTGGCAAAATAAACTTTCTAAACTAACTGAGACCTGTTTCATATATTTTGGGTTCACATTGTTAAGAGTTTGGTATATGGCTGGGCTCAGTTGCTCACGCCTGTAATCCCAGCACTTTGAGAGGCTGAGGCGGGCCGATCATCTGAGGTCGGGAGTTCGAGACCAGTCTGACCAACATAGAGAAACCCCGTCTCTACTAAAAATACAAAATTAGCTGGGCGTGGTGGCGCATGCCTGAATCCCAGGTACTTGGGAGGCAGAGACAGCAGAACTGCTTGAACCTGGGAGGCAGAGGTTGCAGTAAGCCAAGATCGCACCATTGCACTCCAGCCTGGGCAAAAAGAGCGAAACTCTGTCTCAAAAAAAAAAAAAAAAGAGTTTGGTATAAATCCATCCTTCTAAGCTTTGCAACACATTTTTTATATATGTAAATATAGATATATGTATATATATACACACACATTTGTATATATGTATATATATACACACACATTTGTATATATGTATATATACATATATACACACATTTGTATATATGTATATATACATATATACAATTATAATCACTGAACTACCATTCTGGAACTTCTGTGTTCTCCCCTACAGCTTCATGGCTTTCTTTGTAAAGGCTCCTAACATCCTGCCACACGGTGAACCTGGCCCTCCCTATGGCTGGACAGTTAGGGAGATTTGCTTTATGGTACATGTCTGGGTGCGTGCTGTGGTAACCTCCCTGGAGAATAACTTTCTACACGTGGATCTGAGCGCAGAGACATGCATGCGTCTTCTGGGCTCTTTAAAAGTTTGTGATGACAAGAGGCTGACAGGTGCACAGCGGGCTGCATGGAATTGCCACTCTGAGGAGTGCACTGTCAGCCTCAAGTCACCCCTCCCTCGACACCTGCTCACCCGCCGCCTCGCCTGTTCCAGATCCCCAGGGCAGGAAGCAGCCCCATCCAAAGCTTCTGTCTTCCCGTGTGGCCTCTGTGGTCCTTCTGGCACCCCTGACCCCCTCAACCACCTTATTTGTCATCAAACATCTCCACCACCCTCAGGCTCTTAGGACAGATGAACAAATGTCTGATGCAGCGCACAACCCAGTTAGCCACAGACTCAGCCTCCTTTTGGAACCCTGCCCACCAGCTTTGCTAACAACCCCTTTTTTCTCTCCTTTTGAAGCAGTGGCAGATACAGATGCAGCTTATTTTCAGATGCAAATCAATGCATCTCCACTGCTGCAGGCTGGGTTGCTGGGCCTAGCTTTGCAAGACTGTGTCTGCTTATTGTCTCAATACAGGCTGGGGCCTACCCTGATCTGGGGGTCCACCCTGGTGGTGCCAGGCGACTGGTGCGGTTTTGTGGAGCCCCTCTGTGCGCTGGGCTTTGATCCAGGCCCTGGGGGGTGAGACAAGAGAAATAAAGAACAGAAACTGTTCCATGTTCTCCCTAGTACTGAGGGCTTCTGAATATCTCTTACAGTGGACTTCTGCCATAACCTGCACAGTTTTTTGTTTTGTTTTGTTTGTTTTTTGAGACGGAGTCTTGCTCTGTCGCTGGGCTGGAGGGCAGTAGTGTGATCTCGGCTCACTGCAACTTCCGCCTCGCGGGTTCAAGCGATTCTACTGCCTCAGCCTCCCAAGTAACTGGAATTACAGGCAACCGCCACCGCGCCTGGCTAACTTTTGTATTTTTAGTAGAAACGGGGTTTCACCATCTTGGCCAGGCTGGTCTCAAACTCCTGACCTCATGATCCGCCCGCCTAAGCCTCCCAAAGTGCTGGGATTACAGGCATGAGCCATCGCGCCCATACCTTGTTTTGTTTTTTTGAAACTCGGTCTCCCTCTGTCACCCAGGCTGGAGTGCAGTGGTGCAATCTCAGCTCACTTCAGCCTCCACCTCCTGAGCTCAAGTGATCCTCCCAGCTGAGCCTCCCAAGTATCTGGGACTGCAGGGGTGCACCACCACCCCAACTGATTGCTTTATTTTTTTGGTAGAGACGGGTTTTCACCATGTTGCTCAGGCTGGTCTCAAACTTCTGAGTTCAAGGGATCCACCTGCCTCAACCTTCAAAATTGCTAGGTTTACAGGCGTAAGGCATGAGCCACCGCACCTGGCCCCTGCACAGTTTTCAAGCTTTGCCTCCCTCTTGCTCACCTCTTCCCACCTGCCCCCTGCCCTGTTGCCCGGCTAAGAAAAGAGTGCATGTGATTCTTCTTCACAGAATTATATTGCAGTATGAGTGTTAGGAACCAGCATAATACAATAGTGTGGGATGTTCAGACCCGTTCAGCGAGTGTTCTCAGAGAATCTTCCATGTGTCTGGCACATCATGCCACACAAAGTGCGTCACTATCTACGTCAGGAAACTAGATGGAAGAATGTCTAGACTCCTGGTCTGCTCACAAGACAGATGTATGAACAAGTATAATACAATGTGATGGGAACAAGAGAGGTTGGTGACATTAAATGATAATGTGGAATATTTATTATCTGTGGAATGTTTGGGGAGAAATGTTCCCAATCTGTCTTCTTTCCTTTTTTACTTGCACGTCCTAACTCAAAGTTACATGTTCTCTGTCTGAGCCTCTTGCTCTTGAAATCTCGTTGCCTCAAGGGAACATTTTCAGATTAGACCCAGGAAAGCTAGTACTCTTCCCAGTCTAAGTGCAAAAGCCCCGTGACTCTGGCTGACTTCACAGTCGTACGTGTATCCTCCATCCTCTCTGTAACTTAATATTCCATCCACCTTTAACAAGCTTTTCCCTTCATTTGTGACTGGACTGGGGATGTGAACACTACAGAGGAAGAAGCTGCCTGTGGAACTCACTGGGTACCAAAACTTTTTTGGCAAGATAATGCCCAGTGCTGGTGAGGTTCTGGCGAGACTGTCACTCACAGATACACACGGGTGCTTGTGGTTTAAATGGACTCTGCACTTTTGGAAAGCAATCTGAAAGCATGAACAAGAGCTATGAAGCATAACTCCTTTTTTTTTTTTTTTTTTAGACAGTGTCTCGCTTGTCACCCAGGCTGGGGTACAATGGTGTGATCACGGCTCACCTGCAACCTTCATCTCCCAGGCTCAAGTGATCCTCCCACGTCAGCTTCCTGGGTAGCTGGGATTACAGGCGTGCGCCACCATGCCCAACTAATTTTTATATTTTTAGTAGACACAGGGTTTCTCCATGTTGGCCAGGCTGATCTCGATCTCCTGACCTCAAGTGATCTGCCCACCTTGGCCTTCCAAAGTGCTGGGATTACAGGCATGATCCATCACGCCCAGCCTATGAAGCAGAACTTCTGACCCACTAGATGCACAGTTTTTGTCCAGCTTTGAAATTACAAAAGCTTCATTCCTCAAGGAGCTATCTTTAAAAGGAGAAAAGACTTTTAAGTGTCCACCCACAGGCAAATTGTTTATTAGACTGAAAGCTCCTTCAATACACAGACTTTTCCCTATGCATAAAGCATAGGACAGGCAGTGGGCCATAGTGGGTCCTCAGTAGATGTTTGAGAACCTGTGAGGCGAGGGAAAAGGCAGTGGAGTGGTTAGAAACACAGTTCCTAGAGCCAGCCTGCTGGGTTCAAATCCCAGCTCTGCACTAACTTGCTGTGCAACCTAGGGAAAGTTATGTACCTCTCTGTGCCTCAGTTTCTTCTTCTGTAAAATAAGGATGATGATTAGAGTAGAACCAAACTCACAGGATTATAAGAATTAAAGAAGGTAGAATAGGTGAGGTATACATGACTGTGAATATTAGCTATGATTATTTTCATTGAATAAATTAAAATGTTCTGAGACATGATTGTGGCAATTATAAATGATAATAATTAATACCATGGGCAAAGTAGAATGAATATTAATGATGTTATAGCCTCCACCCTGCTCCTCCTGCCTCTTGCCTTGCACTCTCTGGTACATTATTTCCCAGCTGTCCTATAGCTGACAAGCAAAACTAACCCTGTCCCTGCACTGCTATGCTTTGATTGTGTCCGTTTCCCTAAAATACTGGAAACTGCTTCACACTCCGATACTCTTACTGCCCCCCTCACCCAACTTGGCAAACTCATAGTCATCTGTCCAGACTTACGTCACACCTAGAGCCTTTCTTACTTGACACACCTGAGCATTGCCGCTCATTGTTTCTGAATCATAACAATTGATTAAGAGACAAACATGTGACTGGCCCCGCCTGCCCTCCAGGTCTGGAGCTAGACAGTCATGCACACGAACACTGTCAATGCCAAAGAGCTGATCAAGACCCCTTCCTGGCCCCTTGATCTCTTCCCTCTGTCCCTTCCATCTTTCTGCATTGCTTTTCCAACTTAGTCTTTGCAAACCACTCTCACAATTTGAGCCACAACTGCCAATCATCTGTGCTATTCACTACTTAATATTTTCAAAAATTGAGTCTCTCTCTGTTTTTTTTTTTTTTATTTTTTTTTAGATGGAGTCTTGCTCTGCCCAGGCTGGAGTGCAGTGGCACAATCTTGGCTCACTGCAACCTCCACCTCCCAGGTTCAAGCGATTCTCCTGCCAAGTACCTGGGACTACAGGCATGTGCCACCACGCCCAGCTAATTTTTGTATTTTTAGTAGAGATGGGATTTCACCATGTTGGTCAGGCTGATTTCGAACTCCTGACCTCAGGTGATCTACCCACCTCAGTCTCCCAAAGTGCTGGGATTACAGGTGTGAGTCACCGCACCTGGCCTCGACTCCCTCTTTAAAAACATAAATATATTTCTTTCAGCAGGCCTAGGAGGAGGCTGCAGGGCCGGCTGCATCAGGGAAGAGTGGGGAGAAGAACCAGAGCAGGAGGTCTGGGCTTGGAAAAGCCTGAAGGGATTGGACAGGGTCCGGACAGGGGAGGGTCCAGGGCAGTCAAGAGTTTAAAGGCCCAGCCTGGGTCAGATCTGCATTTTAGGAAGATCCCCTGTGACTACAAGGGGCAGGCTGGACAAAGGTCTGTGAAGACAACCTCAGCAAGAGTGGATGCCAGGAGTTTACATCCAACACTGGGAAAATGAATTCCAAATGTAGAGTGCATACATTGTTCTCTGGGAGTGAGGGTATCCATGGGCTCTTAACTCTGAGAGAGTTTAGAATAAGGTTTCTCCCAACCAGGAGCTGATGTTCAAGCTGCCTGGAGGCAGACAGGGCCAACTCTTTGGCAGCCAGTTCCCCAGTGCAGGGTGTGGGCTCCCGCCATGACCTTCCCCACCTGGCTGGCCCTGTGTGCTCAGATGCCGTCCTGATGGCCAAGCCCCTGAGGGACTGCCAGGCTCTGCAGCTGCCTCTTCTCTTCAGGCCTTGCTCTGCCCAAGAGCAGGTCCACAACTATCTACGGAATTAGCCTTGAGTGGCAGGAATTGCAGAAGTGGGCCCTAAAGTGTGCCTTGAACTGGGAAGGGGCAGTCAAGTAGGAAGGCAGATGGGCAAGGCAGCCGGCACTGCCCCACGTGGAGTTTCCCAGCTTCCTCCTTGGTTTCTGGTGCTTTCTGCCATGGTCTCGTTGGCTATAGGGGCTGCTGGGGCATTGGTTCCAGTAATAGTATTGAAAGAAAGCAGCACCTTAGTTTATCAGTCTGGGCTGTGCTACTAATGCTCACCTTGTCTTGGTCAAGTTGATTGACTTTAGGAACATGAAGGGGTTTGAATCACATTGGTGGTTTTCAGCAGGGGTTATACCTCTGTGTGGCCTGGGTTGTGGTTTGGACTTAGAATATCCAGGCAATGGGCCTGGTAGAAATGTTTTCAGAAATTCCACCAGTAACTGTGAAGGTCAACATCGGCCTTAGTTCATCTCTGAGGTCCTTGTCACCCCTTATTTTCTGGTGAGGTCCATTGGGTACATTCTCCCACTTGGGAGGTGGTTTGGGTATAGAACCCGAGCATTGTACCAAGAACTTGCAGCATACTAAAGAAAGATAGCACTTACATTGACCAGGCCAGCCCTATTCCAGATTCAGAACTATTAAGTCTCTAATCCTCATAACAACCCCATGAGGTTGTAACTTCTATTATCCCCATTTTACAGTGAAGGAAGGAGACGCAGAGAGGTTCAGTTACTTGCTAGTGAGTAGAGAGCTGGGATGCCTACCCTAGTAGTGTATTGTCAATCATCTCTCTCTGTTGCCTCCTGTGCAAGCAAGGAAGGCTGATTAGTGATCCTGCATGTGGCCCATTATGGCAATTATGAGGTTGTCTTTTCCTCAGCTGTTTAGGGGTTTGCAGGTCTGTTATCATCTGTGCCCTAGACTGGAGTTCCTAGAAGGCAGAAACTGTCTTGATAGCTCCAGCGTCCAGTAGTCTGGCATATGGCAAGTGTTCAGTTGCTGCTGAGTGAATACATAAATGCATGCATGAATTAATGAATGAATAAGTGAGTGAGTGCATGGATGACCAGTGCTGGGACAGAGAGAGGCGCGTGGTGCTGAGGAATCCAGGGCCGCCTCTGTCAGGGCAGAGGCTCAGAATCAGGCCCCAGGGGGTGGTTTGTGCCGTGATCTGTCCATACCCAAGGGGCCCCTAAACAATATCATCTGTCTCTTTGTACACAGCCCACCTTGTGGAGTTGGCCCAAGTACTGGTTGTAGCAAAACCTCTGCCCAGCCCGGGCTGCAGCCTTCCCCGCCCTGGCAGACTCTGCAGTGGAAGGAGGTTCCTCCCCCGGGCTCCAGGGCTTGTGTCTTGGGAAAAGGAAGTCAAGCTGGATTTTCACCTACTTCTCTGCCTCCCTCCCATCGCTCCCAGATCATCTGACCATTCACAGGAAGTCCATGGTGGGGTGTGGCTGTTTTTAAGGACTTTGGCATTGTTTCAGGAAAGAAGAAAAAAAAAGCTAAACAAACAACGGCTCAAAACACTAAAACAATTCTCTGATTTGCTTCGAATTTGTATGGGGGATGGGGTATTCATAAATAGCCAGGCTGGTGGTGGTGTGGAGATGTGATCTTTTGGGCATATTAATAACAACCCCCTCCCTCACCAAGACTAGGCCCTATGTTGAGTGCTTCTGGGGCTTGATCTTATTTAATCCATACATCCCTGGGCCATAACTGTGATTATGAGGAGGAGTTTCAGAGAGGTTAAGGGGCTTACTCAAGGGCACACAGCTGCAAAGTGGTTAGAGCAAAGATCTTAAGCCATGTATTTCTTTTTTTCTTTTTTTTTCTTCTTTTGTGACAGGGTCTTACTCTGTTGCCCAGGCTTGCATGCAGTGATGCAAACATGGCTCACTGCAACCTGGACCTCCCGGGCTCAAGTGATCTTCCCACCTTACCCTCCCATGTAGCTGGGCCCACAGGCACAGGCCACGATGCCCAGCTAATTTTTTGATTTTTTTTGTAGGAATGGGGTCTCACTTTGTTGCCCAGGCTGGCCTGTAACTCCTGGACTCAAGCAATCCTCCCCACTCTGCCTCCCAAAGTGCTGAAATTACAGACGTGAGCCACTGCACCCAGCCCAAGTATTTCTTGACTCTGGAGTCAGATAGCCTGGGCTTGAATCCTGACTCTGCTATTTACTATCAGGTGACTTCTGATGAGTTAGTTAACCCCTTTGTGCCTCAGTTTCCTCATTTATAAAATGAAGATAACTGTCTGTTTCATAGGGTTGTTGTGAGCATTCAATTATACACATCAAGCACTTAGAACAGTGCCTGAATCATGGTGAAAGTTCATAAATGTTAGCTATATTTCTATTTTAATACAAACGGAAATTAACGCTTTATTTAATACAAATAGAAATTAACACTTCACTTACTACCTGTTTCTCATGTCTTTTACTGCTGACATATATAGCATTCCACTGACCTTTGACTTTTATATGTACGTTCTCCTGACTTTTGTGTTTTATCAAATCCTCAATGACACTTATAATCTGTACCATTATCTATAATATACCATTACAGTGTGTACCACTTAAAACAATTTTTAAGACATCTTTGATTATAAAATATGTCCTAATTTCAGAGTGCAGAGATAAAAGTATAACTTTCTTATCAGTGCAATATGGTAAGAATGGTCTGACCCTTTATTACTGAGTTGGGTCCTTCCTGGGTATGAATTCTCCCTGCTCCCTAGATGGCATCTGTATTAGTTGATCTAGATAACAGTTTCCACCCAATGCAGTCTGGCCCCTGGACTCTTAACCCAGGGCCAGCCCCAATGGCTGGTATTACTGGCAGGTCAGCTCCAAGCAAGTGGGACTACCCTTGTCTGATACAGCTGGTAGAAGGGGCTCATGTCAGGCCAAGTGTGCTGGCTCATGCCTGTAGTCCCAGCACTTTGGAAGGCCAATGGGGGCAGACTGCTTGAGCCCAGGAGTTTGAGACCAGTCTGGGAAAAATGGTGAAAACCCAACTCTATAAAAAATACAAAAACTAGCCAAGTGTGACGCCGTGCACCTGAAGTCTCAGCTACTCGGGAGGCTGAGGTGGGAGGATTGCTCAAACCCGGGAGGTTGAGGCTGCAATGAGCCATGATTGCGTCACTGCTCTCCAGCCTAGGAGACAGCAAGTCTCTGTCTCAAAACACAAAAATAAAATTAAAAAAAAAAAAAAGGGGGGGCTCACATCAGCTTGTAACCTGACCTCTTGTTGATCATTAAAGCTAGAGGCTCAACCTGTGACCATGACCAGACAAATAAATAAAGCCAGGGGCTGCAGGGTCAGGTGACTTCCACACCCGCAGTGATTGCTTTGGAGCATCCTGCTCCAGCCTGTTTGAGTTGGATTTGTTCACATTGCAATGAAAATGTGAGATCAGTTCCCAAGGAGAGTGCTGTGTAGGAAAAAACTAACCATCCTTTGGTATCATTTGCCCAGGTGGTGGGTTTCAATGGCCTAATTATATTTGGAGTCATTCCTTCTGCGTTTGTTTTCTCTATGATTCAATGAAAGGTAGGGAGTGTTGGGAAAGGTTTAGCCTGACATCATGGCTGGCTCCAGAGAGTTGGCAGAGGCACAGGCAAGAACCAATTTAGTCTCATGTACCCCATAAACATATACACCTACTATATACCCACAAAAATAAAATATTGAAATAAAAAAATTCATAGAAAAAAGAGAGCTAATTTTGGTATTTGATGTTGACTGAGTGCCCTTCCTAAACGACAGTGCCCATCTATGGCCATCATGAAAAGAAACAGGGCTCCCGAGACAGATTTGTGTTTGAGATGGAGTCTCTCTTAGTTGCCAGGCTGGAGTGCAGTGGTGCAATCACAGCTCACTGCAGCCTCTACCTCCCAGGCTCGAGTGATCCTCCCACCTCAGCCTCCAGAGTAACGGAGGAGACCACCCCTCATATTGTCTTATGCCCAATTTCTGCCTCCAAAGAAAGAAGAAGTAAAAACTAAAAGGCAGGAATGAAATCCACAAGCAGACAACCCGGTGCCACACCCTGGGTCTGGTAGTTAAAGATCGACTCCTGACCTAATCGGTTATGTTATCTATAGATTACAGACATTGTATAGAAAAGCACTGTGAAAATCCCTGTCCTGTTCTGTTCTCATCTCATTACCGGTGCATGCAGCCCCCAGTCACGTACCCCCTGCTTGCTCAATCGATCACGACCCTCTCAAGTGGACCCCCTTAGAGTTGTGAGCCCTTAAAAGGGACAGGAATTGCTCACTCGGGGAGCTCGGCTCTTGAGACAGGGGTCTTGCCGATCGATGCTCCCGGCTGAATAAACTGCTTCCTTCTTTAACTCGGTGTCTGAGGGGTTTTGTCTGCGGCTTGTCCTGCTACAAGAGTATCTGGGACCATAGGCACACCACCATGTGCAGCTAATTTTTTAAAAATTATTATTTGTAGAGACGAGGTCTCACTATGTTGCCCAGGCTGGTCTTGAACTCCTGGGTGCAAGTGACTCTCGCGCCTTGGCCTCCAAAAGTGCTGGGATTAAAGGTGTGAGCCACTGGGCCCAGCCTGGAGACAGATTAATCTGAATTTATATGCTCGATGGTCTTCTCTTAGCTGTGTGACCTGAGGAGCTGGCCTCTCTGAACCTCCACAGCTATAATACAGGATAATTCTACAGGGTTGTTAAGAAGTACCAGGGATAGTGACGAGCACGTGGTCGGTGCTCAACAGATGGTAGTAGCAGCTGTCAAGTGCCTGCCATGTACCCGACACTGTTGCAGATACAAAATAGAAGCTAAACACTATTCATGGAGGAGAGGTATTATTACAGTATTTTTATATCAAAGCTCTGAAAGTTACAAGCTGTTAAGCAGCCAAGCCAGCAATTACCCGTCTTTCTTGGGACTGCAGCCTCAGCCAACACTTCTGCAAAGTCCTCTGGGCAGCAGGCCCTGTGGCGAGAAAGTGGGCCAAGCTGCTATATGAACAGCCTCCTGATCTGAGGCCAGATGGGGCCAAGCCTAGAAAGCTGGGTCTTTGCCAGGTGTTGAGCAGCATGACCCAGACACAGTCTGAGGGAGCTGCTTTCTCCACCCAGCACAAGCTGGATGAGCGTGCACCAGGACGCCCATCCCAACTTCCCAGGCCAGAGCTACTGCCATGACTGCTGACTGGGGGCTGGTCTCTCACCTGCCAATGGCATCAACAATCACTGTGACCCAAATATCAGCCAGGGGTAGAGTCCAGTGGGAAAAGTTTGAAGGATTCCCTCAGGTGTAAGGAATTTGCATTCTAAATGGGTACACCCAAGAATGAGTACCTAGCAACAGGGCATATTTGAAAGGAAGTGATGTGGAAATTAGGACTCTGATGGAACTTGAGAAATGGGCAAGATGACTTCTGGCTGGGCCAGCTTATCTGACCACCAAAAAGAGGCCATTTAGGTAATGCATCATAAACTCAAATATACAAGAATTGGGTTTGTTATGAAATTGGGTAAAACAAGTGAGACAGGCTCATGTCACCCAGGGGGATGGCAGGGACAACCTTTGACTTGGGGACTTCCCGGTCCTATTTCCCAGAAGCTGCCTGCAGACCCTTGCAACACAGCAAGGCCACAGTAATGTTTGCTGTTTCTCTTCTGAGCTCAACTGTTATTATCCAAGAGAGAACTTGAAGCCTGTATAATTCCTGCCAAATCATGTTAGGGGTCCTAGAGGTGGAGAGATGGTTGGGGAGTACACAGAAATCAGTCTGTGTGCTCTAGCAGAGTTTATAACTAATTAAGAAGTTTTGGCCAGGTGTGGGGGGCTAACACCTGTAATCCCAGCACTTTGGGAGGCCAAGGCGGGAGGACTGCTACAGTCTGGGAGATGGAGACCAGCATAGGCAACAAGACCTTGTCTCTATAAAAAATAGAAAAATTAGCTGGGTGTGATGGTGCATAACTATAGTCCCAGCTACTCAGGAGGCTGAGATAGGAGGATCGATTGAGCTCAGGAGATGGAGGCTGCAGTGAGCCGTGATCGTGCCACTGCACCCCAACCTGGGTCACAGGGCGAGACCATCTTGAAAAAATAAAGAAGTTTCAAGGAGACATTCCTGCTGTTCCTATGCCTTAGTCCATTTGGGCTGCTAGAAGAAAGTACCATAGACTAGATGGGTTATAAACAACAGAAGTTAACTTCTCACAGTTCTGGACGTTGGAAGCTTGCGATCAGGGTGCAGATCCTCTTCTCGGTTAGACTGTTGTCTTCTCATTGTATATGGTGGAGAGGGAATGAGAGCTTTCTAGGGTTCCTTTTACAAGGGCACGAATCCCATTATGAGGACTCCACCCTCATGACCTAATCACCTCCCAAAGGCCCCACTCCCTAATACCACTACATTGAGGATTAGGATTTCAACGTATTACTGGTGGTGGCGGTGGGGTGTGTATACAACATTCAGTCCATAATATTAACTGTGCTTTTCCTCAGCCATTACTGTGAGATTAGCATTGTGAATCATACATCTTACTGGGTTTCCCATTTTGTGTGTTTGTTTTTGACACAGAGTCTGGTTCTGTCATGCAGGCTGAAGTGCAGTGGCGCCATCTTGGATCAACGCAAACTTTGCCTCCCAGGTTCAAGCTATTCTCCTGCCTCAGCCTCCTGAGTAGCTGGGACTACAGGCATGAGCCACCACGCCCAGGTAATTTCTGGGGAGTATTTTTAGTAGAGACAGGGTTTCACCATGTTGGCCAGGCTGGTCTCCAGCTCCTGACCTCAAGTGATCTGCCCACCCCGGTCTCCCAAAGTGCCAGGATTACAGGTGTGAGCCCCTGTGCTCGGCCATTTTGTGTGAGTTTGGTGCCAAATATTTAGCTCACTCGGTGCAAATGTATGTCTTTAAGATTTCCATTTAAGGCAGGGCGTGATGGCTCATGCCTGTAATCCCAGCACTTTGGGAGGCTGAGGCGGGTGGATCACCTGAGGTCAGGAATTCGAGATCAGCCTGGGCAACATGGCAGAACCCTGTCTCTACTAAAAAAAAAAATATGGCCGGGCACGGTGGCTCACGCCTGTAATCCCAGCACTTTGGGAGGCTGACGCAGGCAGATCACGAGGTCAAGAGATTGAGACCATCCTGGCCAACATGGTGAAACCCCATCTCTGCTAAAAATACAAAAATTAGCTGGGCGTGGTGGCAGGCACCTGTAGTCCCAGCTACTTGGGAGGCTGAGGCAGGAGAATCGCTTGAACCCGGGAGGCAGAGGTTGCAGTGAGCCAAGAATGTGCCACTGCACTCCAGCCTGGTGACAGGGCGAGACTCTATCTCAAAATAAATAAATAAATAACCCAGGCGTGGTGTCACGGCCTGTAATCCCTGCTACTCAGGAGGCTGAGACAGGAGAATCTCTTGAACCCGGGAGGCGGAGGTTGCGGTGCGCTGCGTTTGCACCACTGCATTCCAGTCTGGGCAACAGAACGAGTCTCCGTGTCAAATTTTATATATATATATCTCTGTTTAATATCAGCCTCATTCTTGGCTTTTTTTTTTTTGAGATGGAGTTTCACTCTTGTTGCCCAGGCTGGAGTGCAATGGTGCAATCTTGGCTCACCGCAACCTCTGCCTCCCGGGTTCAGGCGATTCTCCCGCCTCAGCCTCCTGAGTAGCTGGGATTACAGACGCATGCCACCATGCTGGGCTAATTTTTTGTATTTTTAGTAGAAACGGGGTTTCACCATGTTAGCCAGGCTGGTCTCGAACTCCTGACCTCAGGTGATCCACCTGCCTCGGCCTCCCAAAGTGCTGGGATTACAGGCGAGGGCCACTGCATCTGGCCTCTTGGCTCTATTTTAATCATTATCTTTCTCAGGTATCTCTCTAATGCCCATCATACTTAATCTATTTTTTATAAGAACATTTCATTATTATTCAACAATTTGGAAGCATAAAACCACCTAGTGGAGTAGCCATTTCACTTCTCTTACTTACTGATCTATACTTGAGCAAGCTTGTCCAACGTGTAGCCCATGGGCCACATGCGGCCCAGGATGGCTTTGAATGTGGCCCAACACAAATTCGTAAACCTTCTTAATAACATTATGAGATTGTTTTTGTAATTTTTTTTAAGCTCATCAGTTATCGTTAGTGTATTTTATGTGTGGCCCAAGACAATTCTTCCAATGTAGCCCAAGGAAGCCAAAAGATTGGACACCCCTGTTCTAGATGACTTCTATAGCTCATACTTTACTTTTGGAGAACACTTTTTTCAGAAAGAGCCATTGATGCTTCAGCCTTATTTAAAACCAAACAAACAAAAACTCACTATAATGACAGTGACAGGCAACACTGTATTATAGGTTTTCCTAACAAAACCTGTAATACTACTTTCAGACCAGAAGACCAACTGTTATGTGGAACTATAGAGAAAATCCCTTAATCATTATCTTTAAAACAGAAACCAGAAGGATAATGACAGTGGTCTCTAATAGAGAAAATAGTGCTGGAGCTGATAAAAATTGAATTAAATCATTTTTCCTTCTCCAATTCCAGCCCTATTCAATCATTTTCTGATTCCTCAACTGTTAAGCCTAGATAGGTCAGGCACTGTGGCTCATGCCTGTAATCCCAGCACTTTGGGAGGCCAAGATGGGCAGATCACTTGAGTCTGGGAGTTCAAGACGAGCCTGGCCAACATGACGAAACCCTATCTCTACTAAAAATACAAAAATTGGCCCAGCTTACGCCTGTAGTCCCAGCTACTCAGGTGGCTTATGCATGAGAACCACTTGAACCAGGGGAGGCAGAGGATGCAGTGAGCTGAGATTGCACCACTGCACTCCAGCTTGGGTGACAGAGCGAGATCCTATCTCAAAGTAAAAAATAAAAGCATACATAATGTCAAAAAACCACCACACAAAGCTACCCCACCCACCTGTAATAAAACAGGTCACTTTATACCTGGCTCAGACCAGATTTTTGCTGTTGGCTAAAGAATGCTTTATGGATCAAAGGGCAGGTTGAGATTGCCTACTTATGTTCATTCCTTCCAAGCATCTTACCATAAACATCTGCCAAGGTTATGACGAGCGTGTCACTAGGTTGCATTTTATTAGTTGCTGCCAACAGCTCTTCTGATGGAAAAGAATTTAACAAAAAAAAAAACCCCAGTATACTCCAACTTATGCTTTTTCTATGCTTTTATCACCAAATGATAGTACATCCATATATAACTCTAGATATTTGTTTTATAGTCTACACACTTGCTAGTTAAAATGTATTATCATAAGCCACAGTCTGTTCAGAATTACTTGGGTAAAATGCTATGTCACCTACAAACCCTCATCTGATTAATATGGAGGTTGTAATCACTGTCTCAATGGTTTCCGGCTCGTGAAACTTCTCATGCTATTTTCTTACGCCTGTGCTGGCTGGCTGACAGCCAAGTCCCCTGCCTCTGCCACTGCCTCAACCCATAAGCATGCTACAGTGCAGTCCAACCTTTTTTGGTCTTGCCGATCCAAGAGCAGTGCAAACCAGTTGAATCCAACTTTATCATAGTCACAGCAGGCAGGAAATTTCAAGGATCGTTAAGATTTGCCAACCTAAGATCAAGTTATAGGTTTTAAAGTGATTTCATTATTGCAAAAGGATATAGCTTGGCTGCTGAGTATGATTTTCCTATATTCACATGTACTCCATGGGATTCTAAAACAGAAAATCAAATCTGAACATAAATGATCTCTTGCCAGTTCTCCAAATGACAGGCTTGTGGCAAAATAGGAGAAAGAGGCAGTGTCATTTTCAAATCATGTAGCTAGAATCTGATCCAAGTCCATAATCAACAACGTCTTCCCTATTTTCCTTTGGTTCTTCAGTCTATTATTACTGTTATTACCTTCTTCCCCACAGACAAATGGAAAATTCAAACATGTTTCTACTTGACATATATGCTACAATCTTCCTTTCACACTGGCATGCACTATGGTTTTCACGAGAAGAGGTGGCAAACAGGTGAGCATCTCAGAGAATGTAGCTTCCAAAAATGCTGTTTTGGGCCAGGTTCAGTGGCTCACACCTGTAATCCCAGCACTTTGGGAGGCCGAGGTGGGAGGATCACGAGGTCAGGAGTTTGAGACCAGTCTGGCCAACATAGCGAAACGCCTCTACTAAAAATACAAAAAAAAATTAGCTGGGCATGTTTGGTGGGGGGGAGCGGCGCCTGTAATCCCAGCTGCTTGGGAGGCTGAGGCAGGAGAATTGCTTGAACCCAGGAGGTGGAGGCTGCAGTGAGCCAAGATCGCACCACTGCACTCCAGCCCAGGTGACAGTGCGAGACTCCGTCTCAAAAAAAATAAAAAATAAAAAAAGCTGTTTTTACTAGACTGGATATGTTGGTGTGGAAAGTAAAAATAATGCAACGGTGTGAAAAGTAATGGTATCTTATTTATTTATTTAGAGTCTTACTCTGTCATCCAGGCTGGAGTGCAGTTGCGTGATCTCAGCTCACTGCAACCTCCACTTCTCCAGTTCAAGCAATTCTCTTGCCTCAGCCTCCTAAGTAGCTAGGAGTACAGGAACCCACCACCATGCCCAGCTAATTTTTATAATTTTAGTAGAGACAGGGGTTTCACTATGTTGGTCAGGGTTGTCATGAACTCCCAGCCTTAAGTGACCCACCTGCCTTGGTCTCCCAAAGTGCTGGGATTATAGGTGTGGGCCACTGTGCCCGGCCAATGTATTTTAAAATTATAAAGCCGATATATTACAAAGTAAAATACAGGGGAAAAAAAGTCACAAGAAGTATAAAGATTAGATGCTTCTTGTGCTTCTTTTTGTATAATACAGATGATCCTCAAGAAGTAACTTGAGCAGATTTTCTACTGGCTTTCAAATTGATAACCCTACACCCCCTATAAATTTTTACATTCCTTAACAGAGCTAACTATAGAAACTTCCAAATAATTTCTCAGTGGAAATGAGTCTTCAAAATCACACATGGCTCATAAGAGCTTTGCTTTTTTTATGCCTTCTCAAAGGACCCAGACTGCTAGATTTTCATAATAACTACTTTAACCAGATAGGCTTACTATAGGCTGGTAGTTCCCCACTAAAAGATATTTTTCTCTTGCTTAGTAGTCACCTTCCTGTGTTCTAGAGCTTCCCTATGCTTTTAAAATATGCATTATTACAACAGTTCTCCTAAAAACAAAACCACCATAAGAGCTGCTGCACTCGGGGAGCCCTGAATGAACTCTAGAGCAGTGCCTGAGTCCTGCATTCTTTCTTCATTGTCCTTTTTGCTTAATTTGCCTGTGGTGTACCATCAACCTTACAATGGAGACAGAGAGAAAGTACTCCACCTAACCTATTTAAGAAACATTTGCAATATACTTTTTTTTTTTACAAGTTTTTAATTAAAAAACTCAACAAAAATATATAATTGAGCATTTTACATAATGCATACATTCTTAATATCTGCAGGTAAGATAAACAACAGAAGGCAAAAGCAGATATACTGTATTGCTTCTTTGGCAACTCACCAATATCATAATATCATCCCCTGCAGAAACAGAGTTGTTTTTTTTTTTTTTAATCCATGGTCTTAAAATAATTGTCCCTTAGTACAAACAAAATATTTAGCAATAATACAGTAGATGGATTCTTCAAATTCACAACAATTTATAATACTTTATACCACAAGGGTAAACTAGTAAGCTGCTTTCTAAAATTAAGGCAGCAGCAGTGTTTAGAGCGGGAGTAAAAAAAAAAAAAAAAAAAGACATCCTTTTTCTAGTTATATCCTGGCTCTGCCTTCTTTGTTGTTATTGTTTTTAAATAACGTCACATTCAAGCTCTACGTCTTGGATGACATTCCTAAGGATAATAAAATCCTTTCCCTGTACATAAACTGTGTTTCACTTCCAGGTCAGTCTGACACTCTCCAACAAAACCAAATACACTTCCTATGAGGCAACACAACTTTTTTTTTTTTTTTTTTTTTTTGAGATGGAGTCTCGCTCTGTTGCCCAGGTTGGAGTGCAGTGGTGTGATCTTGGCTCACTGCAACCTCCACCTCCTGGGTTCAAGCAATTCTCCTGCCTCAGCCTCCCAAGTAGCTGGGACTACAGGTGTGCACCACCACGCCTGGCTAATTTTTTTTTTTTTTTTTTTGTATTTTTAGTAGAGACAGGGTTTCGTCATGTTTGCCAGGCTGGTCTCAAACTGCTGACCTCAGGTGATTTGCCCGCCTCACCCAATTCAACTTTCTTAAGTCAGTATTTACCATTTAACTCAGTGTCCCAGAATTTAAAATTTCCTTGCACTTTACAGCAAAGATACATATTGTGGCTCTACTGAAGCAATATATACATGTCAGAACTAAAAATCAGAAAAGCAAAAGGGTCCATTCAACATATAGCAGCTTATATCTAAATATATACATGTATGTATATGCTTTCACAGTTAGATCTTTAAAAAAATTTATATATGTTCAGAAATACTTCTATTGTCTATAAATAATATTTTAAAAGCTCAACTGATCAAAATGCAGTAGAAGAACATATCAAATTAAATAAATCTTCTGTGTCTTTAAAAACAGATAATTGAAGTCAGTAAAGCTTGAGGTTTGTGTTAAGTATATTCTGTCAGTCCCTACTACTAGGAAAGTCAGAATCTTCTAAATACGATACGAGAGAAACTCCAAAAGCTTGGAAGGAATCGGCAGCTCCTGAACTTCTTGGGTGGGCATCACTCTTCGGATTGACATGCGACATAAATGTTGCAGGCTAGGGACCTGCCGTGGAGTGGCCCAAAAATACACACTTCCGTCATGTGTCCTAAACAGAAACAAAGCACATGCTTAGTCACCCAAGTGTATGTATTTCAGTGTTGCTACAGCTCAAACAACTATTATCCAACACATGTGAGTACTGGAGTCACAAACTTCACATTAAAACCCAACTAGGAAGAACTAACCAATGATGTATTCCATGACAAGGTAACACTACTATAAAGAACACTTATTAGAATTTTACTGACAATAAATTACTAGCTGCTAAAAGCCACCTTAAATTGGCCCTTAAAGAAAACAGAAAAATGGGCCAGGTGTGGTGGCTCACGCCTGTAATCCGAGCACTTTGGGAAGTTGAGGCGGGAAGATCACTTGAGGTCAGGGTCAGGAGTTTGAGACCAGCCAGGCCAACATGGTGAAATCCCGACTCTACTGGAAAAACAAACAAACAAATAAATTAGCCAGGAGTGGTGGTGTGCACCTGTAGTCCCAGCTACTCGGGAGGCTGAGGCAGGAGAATCTCCTTGAACTGGAAGGCGGAGGCTACAGTGAGCAGAGATTGCACCACTGTACTCCAGCCTGGGAGACTACATCTCAAAAAAAAAAGAGAAAAATGTATTTACCCAGCAGCTAAAACACTGCCATCAGTAGAGAAGGCACAGCAAAGACCATTGCTCAAAGGTGCAACTTGCACTGGATAATCCTCATCAATTCTCCAGAACCTCACCATTCTGAAAACGAAATAAATTATTTAGTATCTTGTAGAAAATGTAAGGTAAAAGCAACTTTTTTAAAATTTAGAAAGAAACGCCATTGAGTTATGAGTCACAAAATACACACACAAATCACACCAACAGGCAATTATTCTAACTTGCGCTATACAATTACAAAATACTTTAAGGTCTATAATACCAGTTGGTAAATTGGATAAACTTTCACTTAAGAGACTACAATGCATGGCTGCCTTCCCTCCTTCCCAGTGTTCAAACCTAGAATGTTCACACCCGGACTTTCTCCTTACTTTCCTACACTTACAATACAATCAACTTCTAGTCTGTTTCACCCTTCTCCCAAGACATTTTTAAAAGCTAGGTGGGCCTGGTAGCCCACAACCATAATCCCATCACTCTGGGAGGCCGAGGTGGGTGGACTGCTTGAGCCCAGGACTTTAAGACCAGCTTGGGCAACACAGGGAGACCCTGTCTCTACAAAAATTTTTTTAAAAAATTAGCCAGGTGTGGTGGTATACCCCTGTGGTGTGAGATACTCGGAAGGCTGAGGTGGGAGGATCACCTGAGCCCAGAAAATCAAGGCTGTGGTGAGATGTGATTGCACCACTGCACTATAGCCTGGGCAACAAAGCAAGACCCTGTCTCCAATAAACAAACAAACAAAAAAAACCAGGAAAGGAAAAAAAGCTTTTCACCTAGGCTGAGTGTGTCTACAAATACAGCAGAGAACTGACATGCAGAATCTATCTGAGCAAACAGGAAAACAATGGTTGCAGACAAACAAAAAAAAACCTCTCTCCGTATGTTTGCTAACATTCTGGAAAGAGAAGAGCTGCCTTATGAATTGATGTCACCAAACTACTCAATGCTATATGCATGAACACTGTATGATAAAAGGATGTGAAAATGAGATGGCTGCAACTAGTTTCTGCTTCTTACCAATAAGCAGCACATCTCATTCATGTGACATTTCATATTCTAATCTCAATCGTGGTGGATACAAATTACTATTTATTTGTAATTCTTTTGGTTTTACTATTTGTTTCACTTTAGAAATTTCCTTCTGCTTCAACCTTTGTTAAGACATTACTTTAAAAAATCTCTGTAAGCTGGGCTAAAAGCTGACTAAAAATCAACCCACTATGCCTAAACAAGTTAAACAAGGAACACAGGGAGAGGCATGCATTATCTTTAGTTTACACAGATAACTGTTCAGGCTGATATTCTTTAAGACACAACAAAACCTCCCAGGGGCTTGTGTTGAGGAAGAGACATTAAAATTCTTAACTGCAGAAAGGCTTTAAGGCTTAAGAATGTAAAAGGTAACGGTAAGTCAGTCAAGCTATAATGCACATACTTACTTATCATCAGCAAGGCTTGCAACATGCAGTCCATCATGGCTAAAAGATACAGATCGTACCCACCGGTCATTTGCTCCTCCAGCAAATATTGGAGTAGGTGGGGGAAACAGGTGCCTGAGGTCAAATACATGTTTTCAGTGGATATCAGTCACTTCAAGAAAACAAAATTACCCAGGTACAAAGTACATCTGTCTTTGAATAGTGTTTAAAGTAGCCTTAATTAATATAACTGAGAAGACTGAGTAGAGATGATACATCCAAATTAAAGTCACCTGAAAAGAACTAATCTTTTATGGCTGGGCGCAGTCGCTCATGCCTGTAATCCCAGCACTTTGGGAGGCTGAGGCAGGTGGATCACGAGATCAAGAGACAGAGACCAGCCTGACCAACATGGTGAAACCCCATCTCTATTAAAAATACAAAAATTAGCCAGGGGTGGTGTGGCAGGTGTCTGTAATCCCAGCTACTCAGGAGGCTGAGGCAGGAGAACTGCTTGAACCCAGGAGGTGGAGGTTGCAGTGAGCCGAGATCGCGCCACTGCACTCCAGCCCGGCGACAGAGCAAGACTCTGTCTCAAAAAAAAAAAAAATCTTTTATGATTTAAGATAGTAAGATTAAGTCCAACTTTGGTTTTAACTGTTTTTCTCCAACAAAAACTCTAAACATAATTAGTACTTCTATAGAGAGCTGGGTACTGTTAAGTAGCAAGACTTGTATCAAAAGAGCCAAATTTACTTTTAGAATTTATATCGAAGGCTTTACATTAGTCAAGGGCTTAAATAATACCAAAATTTTGAATTAGAATAGACTGTAATTTTAGGTTTCATATGTTGGTGATTGTAATTATTCACATAACTTGATAGGTGGAGATGAATTATAGACTAAAATAATTCATGCTGTACCCACCCAAATTCCATCAGAATGTCTCCATTATGTGGATCCCAGATATATACTCGAGTATCATAAGATGCAGTAGCCAGTAATGCTCCATCAGGAGAAAAGTCACAAGCTACCACATCATGGTGATGTCCTTCTAGTTTCCGTATCATGGTGTATTTATCCATATTCCAAAGGAAAACCTGCAATAAAAAGGCAAATGTTATAGCTTCATTCAGACATACAGAGGACAAAATGGCACATCTTAAACTAAAACTGCTAAATTTAATTAAGATTATATTAAGCATTATAAATTATGAGTAATTTAAAGAATATGCTCAGTGTCATAGTCAGATTAAAATCAGTCTTTAAGTTAATTAAGGCAGACATGCAAATTCTATTTCAAATGTTTCTGTTAAATGTTAATTTAAAAATAAGCCTAAACATAAAGGCAATGCAATTTAACCACAAAGCTATACTGAAATCCATTTATTCCAAAAACTAATTAACTAAAATATACGGAAATAAATAGGGTTAAGTACTACAAACCCCCTTCTCTTTTTTTTCCAGAAACTACCAGATTTTTAAAAAAATATACAGACAGAAAATGTAAGGTTAACAAATTGTTACTCCATTGGCATCTCCCTTTGAGATAATCACTTGTTTACAATAGGCTTGGGTCACCAACTTGAGCCTAGGAAGAGAAACAGATACTGCAAGCAAATAGAATATTCACAGCCAAATGAAATTTCTTTGGCAAACAACAAGGATGTTAAACCACATTACAAAATGAAAATGCTATTTTATGAAAATAATACAATTACATTTCAATAAATCAAAATTTAACCATCTTATTTTCCCCAAACTAACCACAATCATAAGTCATTTGAATATAAAACGTTTCAATTATTTAAGAATAAGTTCATATACAATTTTAGATTCTAAAGATCAGTAGTTAACTGTGCAGAATAGCTCTAAGCAGGATTCTAATGTTTACTTCAGTCTGTTATATTAAATGTGAGCTTGGAGGTTTATCCTAATAAGACAATCTCTCCTCTTGGAGTAAAGCAATCCTTTTTGCTTTTTTTTTTCTGCACAGACACAATACATTATTTCTAAAAGAAAATAAGTACAAATTTTAAATGGAATCAAAGACGTAAGATATCTCTGGAATCTTAAAGAATTCCAAAAAATAGCACAGAGAAACCATTTGAAAACCAAATACTTTACATTAAATTGGTTTCACTTGTCAGACCCCCAATTCCATAAAACTGGAAAATCAATTTACTCAGGAGTCAGTGTATTTTACTGTGGGGGAAATTACTTTAAAAAAGAAAAAAAGAAAGAAAGAAAAGCAGAAAGTGGACATCGACCAGCACCTGTGTACGTACAGTACACCTTGCAGCCGAATGCAAGGTTACTTCATCCTATGGTAAAGGTCGCCCCCAGCCCGGTAGCCAGAGATGCCACTCTTTCTGCCCAGCTAACACCATTGTGCGCCTGTGTGCGAGTGGTGCCAGCATAACCTCAATCACACCAATATTGCTGCCACCACCTGTGACAGGGAAAGCAAGAAGCATATGGAAAACACACAGCCTAAAATAGCAATGTCAACATCTAATTTTGTTCTTCTTATGATTTGTAAAGAACTAAACTGAGTATCTTGCTTTAAACTTCCAACATTTATAACTATCATTTTAACATACTCCTTGGGTAAATAAAATGCATTTCA
Organism: Pongo abelii; assembly: GCF_028885655.2. Lineage (NCBI taxonomy): Eukaryota > Metazoa > Chordata > Mammalia > Primates > Hominidae > Pongo > Pongo abelii. The sequence continues at coordinate 41,288,835 of NC_072004.2, read as the reverse complement.
ACTAGCCTCCCACCCTCCATTAATTCAAAGTATATTGTAATTATCACATGTATTTGGACTTCAACCATTTTATAAATACTTGAAGCTACTGAGATCAATTTAACTATACTAACTTAAAGCTGGTAAACAACTACAAGAGTTCATCAATAAGCATAACCCTCTTAACAGTCACTTTACTTAAGCTGTCTATAGGTATGCTATGTAAGGCAAACAATATCAAATTTCACCTATAACTTAACTCTAAGACATACATGAGTGCTATTTTTATATTATTTTAAGTTACTTTTTTTCAGTTAAATGTACAGGACCAGCTGGGACTCAAAACTTTAAAAACAGCAAACTGGACCAAAAAAATAGAACAACAGAGAAGAAAATAATTAGCAAGGGAATGTCTTAACATATAGACTAGATCTCTTCTACAGCACATAAACTTTTCTAGACTTACAAAAAAAACCAAACCCTGATATGCCCATTTTGTCTATTATCTCTAAAAACAATCCAACTTCTCATTTGGCAATCAATAACTATATTTAATTTCCTTCATGCAAATTCTCCCCCATCATGAAATAAAACATTTAAAATAGTCATGACACCGAGCACAGACTTCATAGGTTACTTAGATTTAAAATGATTATGCACACATTATCATAATCCAAATCATAATGAATGTACAAGAACTTTGACACGTACTGCTTTACTGGCTCCGACTGAACACAGCATAGAAGAGTCAGGAGAGAATGCACAGCTGTACACCCAATTCTGATGCCCCCTCAATACTTTCATCATGTTTCCTGAACAAAAAGAAATAATCTGTATTAACCCTAGAATCTACTTCAAATGAGCAGTATTTCAAAACAGCAGTAAATCAAAGGATCACAAACATTTATAGCAGAAAGCAATTTATCTATAACAAGGGTTACCGATATACACCAGCTGCTTAGGTTTTAAATTTTACTGGAACACAATCCTGTCCATGTGTTTATGTTGTGCTCTACAAGCCTCAAATATTCAACATCTAGCCCTTCAAGAAAAAGTCTGGGGCCTGGCGCGGTGGCTCTTGTCTGTAATTCCAGCACTTTGAGGCTGAGGCGGGCGGATCGCTTGAGGCCAGGAATTCGAGACAAGCCGGGCCAACAGGGTGAAACCCATCTCTACTAAAAAGCATTAAAAAATTAGCCGGGCATGGTGGCGCATGCCGTTAATCCTAGCTACTTGGGAGGCTGAGGCACAAGAATTACTTGAACCTGGGAGGCAGAGGCTGCAGTGAGCGGAGATTTCGCCACTGCACTCCAGCCTGGGTGAAAGAGCGAGACTCCGTCTCAAAAAAAAAAAAAAAAAAAAAAAAAAAAAGACGGAATTCTTTTAGTCCAATCCCCTTATTTTAAAAGTTAAGCAACTGGAACACAACAGCAAGGTTAAGAAACTTGACTATCTTCAAAACGCCTTTTCGTTCTTCATTTTTGAGAACCTACAACTCACTCCAAAATCCCTGTGTATTATACCCACAGCACACAACTATGCTTAAGTATACTGAACTCTTAGTTTTACAAATACTTACTGAGTGCCTACGCATGCCAGGCTCTATGCCGGCACTGAGGATATAACTGGAAATAAGGCAAGGACCCCACTATATTGGAGCTTATATTTTACTAAGCCTATATTCTTAAAACATGTACGTTGCTGAAATTAGTTTGAGATAAACAAGCATCATTCGATATGCAAAATAAAAAAATTATTAAAATATTTCAACTGTTGGGATCCCTTTGCACCTCAACAGCTGAGCAGATAAAACGCAGAGAAGGTCCTTCATGATTTGTTAATGTTAGCATAGAACTTTATTAAGGAATGGTTACTATCTATCAGCTGGAACATCTCCAGATCTGAGGGTTTTGTTTCCTACTAATTCAATTTAAGCTTTATTACCCCTAGGCAAGCCTGTTAACCTCCAGCTTGAGGCTGTTAGAGCACCAACAGACCTTAAATTTAAGGTTTTAGTTAAACATATACACTCTTTCATTAGGGACTGAGAAAGGGAAGAGATGCTCATCTTAAATGAGGTAGCATCTCCAAAACTTTGTAAGGCTTTAGAGAAAGGTGAGTACTTGACACCAACGTTATTGTATTGGACAGTAAATCTTTCACTTTTTATAAAAGCATTTCTTAACCTAGCCAATTTATTATAACGTTTACTAATATTCACATAAGTTCTGGTATGTAGGTCATGTTTTAATTTAAATTTTATTAGATAATAAGTTACTTCAAGACCTATCTAAATTTTCACTAAGCCAATGCAGTTAAGTTAATAACCCTCCCTAAGAGGACATAAACACAGACTGGTTCCTGTAAAACCCTAAACCTGATCCATATTTGGTCCTCAGATAGTTGATACAGATTTATGTGGTTAGTTTCTGAATAATATCAGATCATTTACTTCGAATAACTGTTGGCTCGTATTCTGGGTCACATTTATGTTTTTCTTTGATCTATTCAGGAAAGGAACCTAAGTGTTAGGCAGAGAAAAGGAACTTTGATCACATGCCATTTTTAAAGTCAAATGCCCCACATGTTCCCAACACCTCTCAATAGTAGTATCAAGAAACAAATCCTAGTTCATAGCTTGGAAAAAAAGACATACCATCATCTTTCAGGTCCCATACTCTGAGAGTTTTGTCTCTTGAAGCTGACACCAGGATCAAGCTTCCATCTGGAGCAAAAGTTAAATCTCTGACCACTTCAGTATGATCTACCAAGTTAAGGAGGAGTTTTCCTAAATATAATAGAAAAGGGAAAAAAAGACAGTATTAATATATTTTTGTTTTGTTCTTATTTTTCTTGAGACAGGGTCTCACTGTCACTCAGGCTGGAGTGCAATGGTGCAATCTTGGCTCACTACAGCCTCGACCTCCTGGGTTCAAGCAATCCCCCTACCTCAGCCTCTGAAATAGGTGGAACTATAGTTACAAGTCACCACGGCTGGCATTTTTTTTTTTTTTTTTTTTTTTGGAGAGATGGAGTCTCACCATGTTGCCCAGGCTGGTCTAGAACTCCTGGGCTCAAGTGATTCCCCAGCTCTGGCCTCCCAAAGTGCTGGAATTACAGGCATGAACTTTAAAATATAAAATCAAATTATTTCTTTGCTTGTTATTTCCCTGGCCTAGGAATGTTAAGCTCCTCAAAAGATACAAGTTATCCCACAACTTTAGTTTTCAAACATGATCCCAGTGAAAAAAATGTATTTAACTAATAATGTAAGAGCTTTGTTTTCTAAGACAATCTATGTGTTCATCTTATCTTTTTCAAGAACCCAAATTTTGACTCATTATCACCTATGTTAATATCACTTGTTATGTTCTAATGTACATGTTCTTTTAATGCTTCTTTAAAAATCCTTTACGTTTTTGAGTACATATTATACGCCAGAAAGTGTTTTAGGCAATAAGCAACACATTTATTTCTAGTTGCCCGAAGAATTTAACTTCTCAGTCTATCTAAACTTTCACTAAACCTTTCCAAGGTGAGATGATTACTGAAATCTGATTTACCTCGAAAACCTCTAAGCTATCAATCATTGAAAAAGCATAAACAAAGAAAACACCTTGACATGTGAGTCATTAACTAAATAACTAGTTTATAAAGGACAACTAACTAAACATTCCCTAGAAAATCCTTTCCTACTATAATACTCTCTAAAGAGTGATGAAGCAATATGAACTCTATCATTTTCCTAAATTAAAATCATGAGCTGAAGGAGGTGATATTCAGGTCTATTATAAAGACACACCTATGCCATCAATTCTTGCTTTCCAGTAAGCTGAAATCCTCAAATCCCAATTCCAGTGCCTATGAGTAGCGCCCTGCATCATAAAATAATACATTTGCTTTAAAAACTATGAATCCATACCTGTATATACATCCCATATTTTGATACGTCCATTGTTCAACCCTGTAGCAAGAAGTAGCTGATCTTGTCCAAATCTGAAGCGATGCCATTCTATATTTACACAGCGACTCTGTTTTTCTGGAACTGACGACCCAAAAGCAAGACTCCAGACTATATCTCCACAGTCTATAATATGTTCACGAGGCTTATTTTTCTGACCACCATCACTATTTTGTCTTGGCAATCTTAAACTGCTTGAATTGGTAACATTCTTGGTGCCATGCAAGAGACTGGGGTGGGGGAAGTCAGATGGAAATTGTATTATTATTCACTCTGGACTCCTCTGGACATTGAATAATTACAAATGTTTGTTAAAATAACCTCTATATTATTATAATGACACCAAATAACAATAGAATCCTATAGATAGGAAGGGAGAGGTTGATATTTGAACTACGAGAGAAGGACATTAATAGAAATTCTCAGTGACTGAGTATAAGTTCAACAATAAAGCAATTTATATTATAACTTATTTGCCTCCCAAATTTTCCTCAAAACCACCGAATCAACTGGTGCTCCTTCAACCTAAAAACACAAGTATAAATAAGCAAAAAACAAACAAACAAAAAACCCCAGTAACTTAAGATATGGTCAAGCTGATACCAGAAAATTGCCTTAAAGGGGAAAAAAAATCCTCAAACCATAATGATCAGTTTCTCATAGGTTCCAGACCTCAAGTTATATGTAATGAGAACATTAGCGACTATAACCATGAAGGTCTGCTAGATACAAAAAAAGCAGGGAAAGATCCAATATAGCATACGATACATTTTAGAAAAACTTTCAACAAACATCCAAACTCAATTTACCCCAAACAGAGGGACTATAAGTCCATTAAAAACAAAAACAACAACAACAACAAAGGGCCAGGCTCGGTGGCTCACGCCTGTAATCCTAGCACTTTGGGAGGCTAAGGAGAGTCGATCACCTGAAGTCAGGAGTTCCAGACCAGCCTGGCCAACATGGTGAAACCCCTGTCTCTACTACTATGCACCAGGATTATCCAACAAAATGTAAAATCCAAAGTGAATCCAAAAAGCTTCACATCACAGAAGTCACCTGCTCTGGCACAACAATATATATATATATACACTTGTTAGACACAATCTGACTTTTAACATACAGAAAAACTTAATGTATAAATAAGACCAGACAATGCTTTTTTTTTTTTTTTTTTTTTTTTTTTTGAGACAGAATTTGGCTCTGCCACCCAGGCTGGAGTGCAGTGGTGCTATCTCGACTCACTACAACCTCCGGCTCCTGGGTTCAAGCAATTCTTCTGCCTTAGCCTCTCGAGTAGCTGGGACTACAGGTGTGTCACACCACGCCCAGCTAGTTCTTGTATTTTCAGTAGAGATGGGGTTTCACTATGTTGGCCAGGCTGGTATCAAACTCCTGACCTCAAGTGATCTGCCTGCCTTGGCCTCCCAAAGTGCTGGGATTACAGGCCTGGGCCGCCGTGCCCGGCCCAAAGAATTCTTTACACAAAATTTCCAATAAATATATTCAGCCCATGATTAAAACTCACGACATCATCTATAAAGTAAAACTTAACTATCAAAATGTTTTTATTACCCTACACTGAGAGAAAATGGTAAATTCCACAAACAGATACAAAATACAGAAAAGAAACAGTCTTACAAGTTCTGAAGGCACTGGGACCACGGAACAAGCTTTACTGTGCGATGTCCTTGTGACCAAGCAAAGTATGAACCATCTGGAGCGAAAGCAACAGTCCAATTTTCACGACCACATTTCTTGTCAAAAGGAGCTGCAGGAGCTAAAAGTTCACCTATAGTACGTGATCTCACTAAAAGGAAAAATAAAAATAGTGGATATCATATATAACCAACAATACTTTGGGATTGAGTTTCTTCCCTCTTCTATGCAGACAGGGTATAGTGAGTTCTGCATTCCATCCTCTAACGGGGGGTATGAAGTATATGAAGACCCCTTAATGATAATGACTATCTCCAAGTTTTGATAAAGTGATTTCCCTAAAATTTCCCAATGCAAGAGTTTTTAAGAAAGTTTCCATTAAAAAAACTGGTCAATAATAATGTAATGACCAATTAGACCTAACAATTACAAAAGTCCTAACTTTTGCATTGTATTATGTTCTCAACAAATTATTAACATTTAAAATGCAAGAAATTAAACTTAGTTGGTAGGAAAAGTATCTTCCAAATTAAGTTTCTTAGCTTTCAAAAACCATACTTCACCATAAAATACAATATTACACCATTGCTCAAAGGAAAGCACTATAAAATACACTATCCAAACAAGTATTTTTATCCTTTTCAGGCCCAGGTCACAAAAATCACAAAACCCTCAGAACTAGAAGAGACTTACAGGTTGTCTAGTCCAACCTCCCAACCAGTGCTTTAAAAAGGCATTATAGGCCACGTGTGGTTGCTCACACCTGTAATCCCAACATTTTGGGAGGCCAAGACAAGCGGATCACTTGAGGTCTGGAGTTCGAGACCAGCCTGGCCAACATGGTTTGAAACCCTGTCTCTACTAAAAATACAAAAATTAGCCGGGCGTGGTGCTGGGCGCCTCTAATCCCAGGATGAGGCAGGAGAATTGCCTGAACCCAGGAGGCGGAGGTTGCAGTAAGCCAAGAAAGTGCCACTGCACTCCAGCCTGGGCGACAGAGTGAGATTCCATCCCAAAAAAAAAAAAAAAAAAAAAAGCTAAAATAAAAGAAAATGCATTATAGCCGGGCATGGTGGTATGCTGGAGTGTGTCTGTAATCCCAGCTTCTTAGAAGGCTGAAGCATAAGAACTGCTTGAACCTTGGAGGTGGAGACTGCAGTGAGCCAAGACTGCATCACTGCACTCCAGCCTGGGTGACAGGGCAAGACTGTCACTAAAAAAAACAAAAAAAAAACAAAAAAAAAAAACAAAAACCCAAAACGCGTTATATTTGTGATTCTCAAATACTGGTCCTTAAGAGTCTTCCTAATGGGCCTCAAACTGACTCAAAAATGGAATTATTTTGGTTTTTAAGGACAAAAAATGGACAATGTCATATATTTTAAATTCAGATTACTCAAATTTTGTATTCCTAACAAAAATTGGCATATTACCAGAGTATATGGAGAATATTACTTCCATATTTAACAAAAAGCATGATCAACAAGCTCATACTGCAATGCATGCATGCAAACTCAGCTAGAATTTCCTCAATTTGGGGAAAGGAGCCTCTTTATCAGTGTATCACCTATTTTGGGTTGGTCTTAATTTTCCCTATTATCTATTTTGTGGTCAGTTGTCTGGTCAATTGTACAGTGTATAATAATATATTTTTATGTATTTCTGGTTTAAACTTTCCAACACCTAAGCTTTAATATATTCTATGTATTGCTGTTCACGTAAGAACCACTTACACTGCTATAGCTAGAGAACCTGGACATGGACACACCCACACACACACACACATATACACCCCCACCCCCACCCACTCACCCCCAAAATGTACTTCTTCAGTCTGAATGTATGCTCCGTCAATAGCTAGTATAGCACCTGGCATATGACAGGTGCTCAGTAAATATTTACTGAATGAATATGAAAGCACACATTTATGCTCCCATTCTAAAGTGATTTAAATATGTTATCGGCTCAATTCTTGACACCTTAACAAATAGATGTGGTTTAAAAAGCAAAAACAAAAAGCCTGAGACCTACCTTTCTATGATATTCATAATAAGGCTTACATTATTTTGGTGCAACTGAGACCGCTTTTAATGACTCAAAATCTTCCTCCTACCACTCTACCCACTCAGTACTGATTCTGACCTAAGAGAATAAGCCTACTGATATCCTCATATGGCATTTATATATTGAAGATAGCCATGAATGAATCTTTTTACCAGGCTAAGAGATCTCTATCCTTTCAATCATACCTTAGACCACATGGTTTCAACTCCATTTCCCATCCTAACTTCATCATACTTTTCTGGATAAATTCTAGTTAGTAGTGGCCCTCATAAAAGTGGCACCCAGAACTAACCACAATACTTCAGGTGTGGTTTAATCAAAGCAGCAGAGTCCCCCACCCACCCCATATTAGCACAGCATAAGATGACGTTAACTTTACTAGCGGTAAAGTTTGAGTCAGGGTCTCGCTCTGTCACGCAGGCTGGAGTGCAGTAGCACAATAACTGCGCACTATAGCCTCAACCTCCCAGGCTCAGGCGATCCTCCTGCCTCAGCCTCCCAAGTAACTGGGACCACAGACATGCACCACCACACCTGGTTAATGTTTTTATTTTTGTAGAGGTAGGTTCTCCTTTTGTTGCCCAGGCTGGTCTCAAACTCCTGGGCTCAAGTGATCCTCCCACCTTCAGCCTCCCGAAGTACCGGGATTACAGATATGAGCCACATAACTTTCTTAATACAATATTCACAAACTTGGTGACCCTCAAATGCCTGCAGATACCTTTAACATACAAATGATTTCAGAAAGAGCATGCTGCTCCAGGTTTCCTTACATTTTTCCAAACCTACAGCCTTATTTGTTCCTTTTACCAGGGTTCTATTTATATGCCTGGCCTCTGAATTTGCAACCCCTGCCTGCCTAATTTTTTAGATAGGGTCTTGCTCTGTTGCCAAGGCTGGAGTGCAGAGGCAAACTCATAGGCTTAAATGATCCTCCTGCCTCAACCTCCTACGTAGCTGTAGCAGGGACTACCGGCACGTGTCCCCACACTTGGCTAACTTAACAAAAACAAAAAACAAACTTTTTTTTTCTTTTAAGACAGTCTTGCTCTGTCGCCCAGGCTGGAGTGCAGTGGCTTGATCTTGGCTCACTGTAACCTCCGCCCCCTGGGTTCAAGCAATTCTCCTGCCTCAGCCTCCCGAGTAGCTGGGATTACAGGCATGCACCACCATGCCTGGCTAATTATTATTATTATTTTTTGTATTTTTTAGTAGAGACGGGGTTTCACCATGTTGGCCAGGCTGGTCTCGAACTACTGACCTTGTGATCTGCCCGCCTCGGCCTCCCAAAGTGCTCGGATTACAGGTGTGAGCCACTGCGCCCGGCAAAAAACCAATTTTTTATAGACAGGGTCTTGCTATGTTACCCAGGCTGGTCTCCAGCTCCTGGCCTCAAGCGATCCTCCCACCTTGGTTTCCCAAAGTGGTGAGATTAAGGCATGAGCCACTGCATCAGGCACAATTTTTTTTTTTAACTTGGATTCCTATTTAACCACATCTATCTTTGAAAACATTTTTAAAGCATTTTAAAAACATTTTTAAAGCATTTTTAGGAGGAAAAAAATGTTAAGTTCACAAATAAGGAAAGCAAGTTTTAAAATTCAACTTAAAAGTCTCTACAGAGAATATTTATGTAACTTGTATATGAGGAACAGCCCTTGCATTCAATTTCAAGAACATCTAGTAAATGAGACTAAAATTAAGCTCTCCCTTAGCAAGCATAAGTGAGACTAAATTTCTCATACAAAACTTTTTTTTTTTTTTTTTTTTTTTGAGACAGAGGCTTGCTCTGTTGCCCAGGCTGGAGTGCAGTGGCACGATCTCCACTCACTGCAACCTCTACCTCCCGGGTTCAAGCAATTCTCCCTGCCTCAGCCTCCCGAGTAGCTTAGATTACAGGTATGCACCATCATGGTGCCCATCACCATGCCCAGCTAACTTTTGTATATTTTAGCAGAGACGGAGTTTCACCATGTTGGCCAGGCTGGTCTTGAACTCCTGACCTCAGGTGATCTGCCCGCCTCGGCCTCCCAAAGTGCTGGGATTACAGGCATGAGCCACCGTGCCCGGCCTAGACTGTATTTTAAGGTTACTCTATATTTTTCTTCTACCTTGACCATAATCATGGAACTCCTTGTGTATAGTGGTAATAGGACAGGCACACTGGTAATCCCAACACTTTGGTAGGCCAAGGTGGATGGATCACTTGAGCCCATGAGTTTGAGACCAGCCTGGGATATACAGGGGACCTCGTCTCTACAAAAAATTTAAAAAATTAGCGAGTGTGGTGGCATGAACCTGTAGTCCCAGGCTGAGGTGGGAGAATTGCTTGAGCCCTGGAGGCAGAGGTAGCAGAGAGCCAAGATTTCACAACCATACTCCAGCTCGGGTGACAGAGCAAGACTCTGTCTAAAAAAAAAAAAAAAGAGTAGGCCGGGGGCAGTGGCTCACGCCTATAATCCCAGCACTTTGGGAGGCCGAGGACGGTGGATCACCTGAGGTCAGGAGTTCCAGACCAGCTTGGCTAACATGGTGAAACCCCCCGTCTGCACTAAAAATACAAAAAATCAGCCGGGTGTGGTGGCACGAACCTGTAATCCCAGCTACTCGGGAGGGTGAGGCAGGAGAACTGCTTGATCCCGAGTGGTGGAGGTTGCAGTAAGCTGAAACTGCGCTACTGCACTCCAGCCTGGACAACAGAGCAAGACTCAGTCTCAAAGGAAAAAAAAAAAGTAAAAGAGTGGTAACAATTACTAAAAAATTGGTTCAAATAGATAGCAAAGACAATGAAATAATAACATTTATAACATAATTCTCAAGTATATACAAACTCAAGAAATAGAGCCATTATAAAACCTACCAAATAAATGCATTAATCTGTTAAAATTTACTAATAATTGCCTTGATTGTGTTTCTTTGCTGGATAACAGGTATATCAAATTGCCTTTGGCACTTTAATAAAATGATTTAAGTGCTCAGTTTAAATACTGGTACAATTTTATAAACCTAGCACAAAGTTTGTAATAAAGTGCTTTGAAAAAAAATTTTTAAGTTAAACCTTTATTACATTATCTGTTTAATGTAATAAACAGTTAATTACATAACTGTTTAATGTTAGCAACACAAATGTATGATTTAATGGCCTTATTAAGGGAAAGGCTGCCATGGGAAATCAGCCGTAAGATACAACACTACATTATTAATATCTGTAAAATAGTAACATACCATCTGAGTCACTGCTGAACCAAGCAAACCAGATTTAGCTCCTTCTTTACATTCCTCCCCAAAATTTCATAACCAGAAAGGGACGATCTGTGGCAGTGCCTTGTGAAAAAGGGCAGTAGCTCAAGGCAGTAGTATCATATAGAATTATTTAATCATTCATGGAAATCTTGCCTCTACTCTCCGTATGTCCTTGAGAAACTAGGCTTGACTTTTAATTAACACCCAAGAAAAGAAAAAAAGTAAATCCTCATTCATAGATTTAAAAAGCTACACAGAGAAATGTTCAACCTTGTATCCAAATGATAATTCAAAAAAAGAAACAAAAAAACTGGGGTTAAAAAAAGGCCAGAAAAAGCAAAAGTTCTTCTAGATATCTGGCACTTAGCTAGTAACTTTTTATACCATATCCAGGAAATAACACTGAGACCTAAATATGGAAAGAAAAAAAAAAAAAAAAAAAAAAAAGAAAAGAGAAATCAGGCGGCTGGTGGGGGAACACTTAGTGGATGGTTCTACTTTATGTAGGTATGCTATCCATCTCTTAGAAAACAGAACCGGAAATCTGGGCGGGGTGGCTCACATCTGTAATCCTAGCACTTTGGGAGGCCGAAGTGGGCGGATCACCTGAGGTCGGGAGTTCGAGACCAGCCTGACCAACATGGAGAAACCCCATCTCTCCTAAAAACACAAAAATTAGCCAGGCGTGGAGGGGCATGCCTGTAATCCCACCTACTCAGGAGGCTGAGGCAGGAGAATCGCTTGAAACCGGGAGCCAGAGGTTGCAGTGAGCCGAGATCGTGCCATTGCACTCCAGCCTGGGCAACAAGAGCAAAAACTCCCATCTCAAAAAAAAAAAAAAAAAAAAAAGAGAAAACAGGACCGGAAAGTTTTCAAAATGGTTTATCAGGATGAAGTAAAACACAGATTTAAAAAAAAGGCAGATCACTCGTCTATAACATTATGGTGTAGTGAAGTAAAAGAAAAACCCACTGGACTGATAAGAACTTTTGAGTTCTTTGGCCCACTTCGCGACATACTTTCTAGTCTTAAAATACAGTTAAAATAATAACTGGACACAAATTTTGTGTTCTTTGCATCTTTCTGTTTCTTTTTTCTGTGTGAACTCTGCTACAATTTTTTTCCTTTTTTTTCTGTTTGTATCTTCAAAAATAGTTATTAAAACCAGGGTTAAAGTCCCTTCCTAATCAATCATCCCTAAGACAACTAAAGTCCAGAATTCTAAAACAGCTGTTTCTAGATTTAAAAATTCACCCGCATACAAAATAGTGGGCGTTTTGGCTACTTCAGCCTCTTCCCTTCTCTAGAAATAACTCCTCCTTGTACTTAGTAAAGGCACATATTCACTTCAAGAGTAGGAAAATGTAAATGCTCTCTGCTCAGCGGCCACAGCTAATTATTACTTAACACAGTAAGATCAGTGTTTGCTAAGTGTATCAGCCAATGTACAGCAGCCCCCAACACCGTCAAACGTTATTCCAGTTATTTTACTTTAAAAGAGGATTTAAATAATGCGACGTGCTTTCCACGGAGCCACTAAGTAGGTGTGGACGCACAACCTTCAACACTAATTGCCCTTTACTGAGCCGGCCAGGGCTAGACACTAAGCCAGAAAAGCCTTTTCCAGAGTTTCCTCTTCCGCACAAAAGCTTTCCTTCTGTCACTCCACCCAACCACCCAGCTCCTCCCTTAAGTGTTTGAAAGATAATTCTAAAAGTCTCCTCCCCCGAACCGCTGCATTTCTTAAGGCCACACCATTTTAAAAACACTGTATTGCTTTTGCCAGGCTGTTGGGACCTCTTCCATCTCATTTCTATCTAAGAGTGGTTGGTACACACGAGGACCCCCTCTTTCATTACCGCTCACAACCCACAAGTTTACTTTTCCCCATTGTAAACCTAAAGTCCCTGAGTGGCCCTTCCCTGTCCACTCGACAGTCATGCCCTGAGCCAAGAACTCCCAAGACAAGAACCCTGCGCGGACCTCCGACGAAGAAACCGGGGTCCTTGCCCGCCCCAGCCACAGAGCAACCGCGAGAGAGCACAGTAGGTGCTGCATCCACGTCGGTGCCGTTTACCCCTCCGCCAACTCCCACCGAGGCGGCTTCCTCCTCCTCGCTAGTGGGCTGGCCCTGGCGCACTGGACCTCTTCCCTCAGACTCGGGAGTCGCTTCCTCCCAAACCTCCTCCGGGGAGTCCCTGCCTCTCCTCGGCCCTCATTCGCCCACCCACGGTCCCAATCCTCACCGATCTCTTTCTCGTTGACCCTCGGGGGAAAGCTGGCCATCTATGGGGCACCGTCTGATTCCGGGAATACGATGCGGACCCAACGACAGAGAAGAGAGTGGCGACCGCTGAGGGGCGTGACGCGAAGTTGGTCCCTCCCGGGCCCGGGGACAGCGGAGACGGGCGGAGGCGGCCGCTGCGGCTTCTGCTAACTGCCCCGGGAAAGCTCCCGAAGGCCTCAGACCAAAGTACGGAGTCAACCACAGACAATAGACCCTGTACCCAGCCTCGCGCCTGCGGAGCAACACAGTTCCCTTAACGCGCCGACTGCAAACAAGACACTGGAGTCAAAATGGCGGGCGGCGCAGGAGATATCTGGGCAGCAGGGGCGCGGCCACGTGACGTCACAGCCCGCGGCCCCGCTTCCCGACGCACAGGACGTGATCTCCCCAGCCGGGCGGGCGCGCGGGAGTTGCCTGGGGGCCTCGCAGGGGGGATCCAGCCCAGGCTAGTTCCGCTGACTGTGCCTGTAGGCCGGTGGCGTCTTCTGGGCCTGGATGGTCTAATATGGAGTTTATAAGCTGAAGTGGCTTTGAAAAGGGCAAGCAGAGAATTGTGTTATTATTAGCCTCCTAGCTTAAAGATTGCATGGAACTTAAACTGGCTGAACTGAAAAGAACAAAAAGACATTTCAGGTTTTCACTCAATTTGGCCAACTCCCCAGCCCACAAGTACTAGGGAACTGAAGGATGCACTGATGAAAAAGACAGGATGAAAATTAACATCGTTGTACACCACCTGTCCAGCTGCGATTGTTTGGACCTGAGCCAGCAGGTTTTAGGAAGGGCCGAGGGGAACGAGAAGGAGACTCTGGCGTGATCGCGCCGCACCGCGCCGCGGAGCCTCCCTGGACTGCCTTTGTCCTGGCCAAGATGGATCCTACTGTGTCAGCTCAGAATTGGTCCTTCCTCCACCTTACCTGAAGGCCTCTGGGAGGCACCTAGTTGTCCACACATCAGACTGATAAATGTGTCAGTGTCTGCCAGATGCCAGCTTGGTTCCCGGTCACAGATGACATATTTGCATTTTAATGGCTTCTTGTGTGGACCCTAAACATTGCAAAGGCCTGGGGCGTATAAGACTGGGAATTTCAAATATGTGGCAGATATTCATGGGACAGAGTAGAGTGTTGCATAGCCGCTTTTTTTTGAAACGGAGTCTCGCTTCTCCCAGGCTGGGGTGCGATGGCGTGATCTTGGCTCACTGCAACCTCCATCTCCCGAGTTCAAGCAATTCTCCTGCCTCAGCCTCCCCAGTAGCTGGGATTTGTACAGGCATGTGACACCAAGCCCAGGTAATTTTTGTATTTTTAGTAGAGAGGGCGTTTTACCCTGTTGGCCAGGCTGGTCTCGAACTCTTGACCTCAAGTGATCCACCCACCTCGGCCTCCCAAAGTGCTGGGATTACAGCATGAGCCACCGCGCCCGGCTGCATAGCCGCTTTTAAGAGATCTCAAATGATAACACTGTAGGGCATATTTACTTCTTTTCTTTGCATGAATGTATTAATTCTTCAAATAGCGAAATGTTTAATAAAACATCGCCCCTCCTTTTTTTTGTTGTTGTTATTTATTATTTTTTTTTTTTGAGACGGAGTCTTGCTGTCTCCCAGAGCAGAGTGCAGTGGCACCAACTCGGCTCACCGCAACCTCTGCCTCCCGCGTTCAAGCGATTCTCCTGCCTCAGCCTCCCGAGTAGCTGGGACTACAGGTGCCTGCCACCACGCCCAGCTAATTTTTTTCGTCCTTTTAGTAGGGAGGGGGTTTCACGATATTGGCCAGGCTGATCTTGAACTTCCGACCTTGTGATCTGCCCACCTTGGCCTCTCAAAGTACTAGGATTACAGGCGTTAAGCCACTGCGCCCTGCCTGCCCCTCCTCTTTAAAAAAAAAAAATCACGTTGTTAGGCTGGGGGCGGTGGCTCACGCCTGTAATCTCAGCACTTTGGGAGGCTGAGGCGGGTGTCAGGAGTTCGATACCAGCCTGGCCAACATGGTGAAACCCCATCTGTACTAAAAATACAAAAAATTAGCCAGGCGTTGTGGCGAAGTCCCAGCTACTCCAGAGGCTAAGGCAGGAGAATTGCTTGAAACCGGGAGGCAGAGGTTGCAGTGAGCTGAGGTTGCACCACTGCACTCTAGCCTGGGTGCCAAGAGTGAAACTCTGTCTCAATAAATAAATAAATAAATAAATCACTTTGTTAGCTTCAGTCAACCATATCTTGAGGACTCACTCTGTATCAGGCACTGGGCCTAGTTGCTGAATTTTTAGAGTAGAAAAAAGAAAAACTTTAATACAGTCTTGTAGCTCATATACCAACATCGATACCAGTCTGAGTTAACTCTTTTAACCAACTGCTATTATCCCTGTTACTTGTACTATACCATACAAATTCATGGGAAATACCAGTTTTTGAGAGTCCAACAGTGAATTATTGTGATGACTTTTTCTTTTTTTTTCTCCCTGAGATGGAGTCTCACTCTGTCGTCCAGGCTGGAGTACAGTGGCACGATCTCAGCTCACTGCAACCTTTGCCTCCTGGGTTCAAGTGATTCTCCTGCCTCAGCCTTCCAAGTAGCTGGGATTACAGGCACACGCCACCATGCCCGGCTGATTTTTGTATTTTTAGTAGAGACGGGATTTCACCATGTTGGCCAGGCTGGTCTCGAACTCCTGACCTCAAGTGATCTGCCCGCCTTGGCCTCCCAAAGTGCTGGAATTACAGGCATGAGCCACCCCAGCCAGACTTTTTAATACAATTGTTTAATTTCTATTTTAGTTTATTTCTGCAAGCCAACAGACTTCCTGGCCATTTTCTCAACTGGCAAAGCATGACAATGGAATGAAAAATAATTTTATGATTTGTGTACTCATTAGTAATAGATACTTCTAAGCACTGAGCCATATAAGTGCTTCTGTGGATTAACCGATTTCATGCTCACAACATATGAGCAGTGTATTGACATACATAAAAAAAAAAGTTTAATGCAGTCTTGTAGCTCATATACCAACATTTATATCCATCTCAGTTAATTCTTTTAACCAACTGCTATTATCCCTGTTACTTGTACTATACCATACAAATTCATGGGAAATACCAGTTCTTGAGTGTCCAACAGTGAATTATTGTGATGACTTTTTCTTTTTTTCTTTTTTTTTTTTTCTCCCTGAGATGGAGTCTCATTCTGTTGCCCTGGCTGGAGTGCACATACAGTGTATTGACATACATTTCGTAGACACTTAGTAACCTGAGAAGCCACAGGACAGAGTAAGCTGCAGGGGCTAGATCTGAACTCAGACTTGTTTGACTGCCCTGCTTCCATGCCACCTTGCCTCTCATAAATGAAACCTAGCTTGAAAAGCAAATATATACCTGGCATTTCATATCTGTGTTTGCTATTTTAATGTCAAATCTGAAGGGGCTTCTTATTCCCTACATGTCGCATAGATGTTGGGGTTCTCTAGAGTTCTGTCCTTGGCCCACAGCTTTTTTTTTTTTCCTTCTTCCACAGTCTCCCTGGGTGATGGCAACCTCTTTCTTGGGTTTAAATACCAGCTCTGTGTGAAGACCCTCAAGTTGAGAGCTAACTTCCATCTTTTTTTTTTTTTTGAGACGGAGTCTTGCTTTGTCGCCCAGGCTGGAGTGCAACAGCGCGATCTCAGCTCACTGCAACCTTCGCCTCCTGGACTCAAGCAGTTCTCCTATGTCAGCCTTCCCGGTAGGTGGGATTACAGGTGCACACCACCATGTCCGGCTAATTTTTGTATTTTTAGTAAAGACATTGTTTCACCATGTTGACCAGGTTGGTCTCGAACTCCTGACCTCAGGTGATCCAACTGTGTCGGCTTCCCAAAGTGCTGGGATTACAGGCGTGAGCCACTGAGCCCGGCCTGTCTTAAGTTTAAAATTTACATGTTCAAATGCTTACAATAAAACTCAAAATGTCAAAACCGAACACATCATTTCTTCTCAGTCTGCTCTGCCTTTTGTATTTCCTACTCTAGTGAAATGTCCACCCAGTCACAAGTGCCAGAGGCAAGTCTTCCTAGCTTCCCTGCTGTGCCTCATCCCAACATCAAATCAACCAATCCACAAGGCTTGCCAATATTTTCTCTTAAACTGTTCTAGAGTCTGTCCTGTCTGTCCCAGCTCAGCTGCCATGGGCTTAGTTCAAGATCTTGTCATTTCAATCCTCTTAACAATCCTTTATAACCCCACACCCTGAAAAACCATCATTGACACCTTGGTGTTATTTCCTTCCCCTTAAAAAATTGTATTAGTAATGTCATGTCTTTAGACAAATTATTTAGCCTCCCTGTGCCTCAGTCTTCTCATCTAGAAAATGGGGATAGTAATAATACCTACTTCACAGTTTTGAGGATTAGTATCTACAACAGGGCCTGACACAGAGTACTATACAAGTGTTAAATGCTATTTTTTATATAGTAATCCTAGCTAACTGCAAAACTGAAAGATCAAAATCTCATAGAAAATAAAGGGCTGGCAAAAAGCTGTGAAATAACATTAAGTATATGTACAATCAAAACAATAAATAAAAGGCCAGGCATGATGGCTCATGCCTATAAGCCCAGCACTTTGGTAGGTTGAGGCAGGCAGATTGCTTGAGCCCAGGAGTTCTAGATTAGCTTTGGCAACATGGTGAAACCTCGCTTCTACAAAAAAAATACAAAAAATTTAGCTGGGCATGGTGGCATGCACTTGTAGTACCAGCTACTCAGGAGGCTGAGGTGGGAGGATCACCTGAGCCTGGTAAAGTCGAGATTGTAGTGAGCTGTGATTGAGCTACTGCACTCCAGTTTAGGAGACAAAGTGAGACCCTATCTCAAAAATAAATAAATAAAAATATATAATAATAAACAAAAATTCTAGAAAGCATTCATTTCAAAAACAAAGCTGACCCAACCACTAAAAACCCATTCTCTTGAATCTCATCCTTGAATTATTCAAAAAACATCACTGTTATATAGCTATTTGTTAAGGCCAATTTACCCATAATTTTTACCAACATTTATTATCCTGAGATATATATACACACACACATATACATATACAGGCTGAGCATCCCTAATCTGAGAATCTGAAATGCTACAAAATCCAAAACTTTTTGAATTCCAACATGATGCCGCAAGTGGAAAATTCCACACCTGACCTCATGTGACAGGTCGCAGTCAAAAGTTTGTACAGGCTGGGCGAGGTGGTTCACAGCCATAATCTCAGCACTTTGGGAGGCTGAGGTGGGTAGATCGCCTGAGTGATCAGATATTCTGATATCTGAAACACTTCTGGTCCCAAGCATTTCCGATGAGAGATATTCAACCTGTGTATGTAACTGTGTATGCATCCTCCATCATGCTATTATCTCACATCTCAGCAAAATGTTGTATAAACAGGCAGGCATTTTCATGTAGTTATACCTTTCCTTTTTCTACACCATTTTCTTATACGAACAGGGAGGTGCAGAAGCATAAAAGAGGTGGAACAATAGTCACATTCGTTTGTTCAGGAGGAGTGAATATAACCATGCATATGGAAATAATTAGCATTTGGAGTAGATTACAATTTAAAAGTTTGTGTCTTACCTTTTCTTTCCTATCATAAAATAATGTTTTCCTGTATTAAAAAAACTTTTCAGCCAAGTGGTGGCTCACGCCTGTAATCCCAACACTTTGCCTGAGGCAGATAGATCACTTGAGGTTAGGAGTTCGAGACCAGCCTGACCAACATGGTGAAACTCTGTCTCCACTAAAAATACAAAAATTAGCTGGGAGTGGTGGCTCATGCCTCTAATCCCAGCACTTTGGGAGGCTGAGACGGGCAGATTATGTGAGCTCAGTAGTTCAAGAACAGCCTGGCCAACATGGTGAAACCCTGTCTCTACTAAAAATACAAAAATATTGGCCAGGTGTGATGGCGTATGCCTGTAGTCCCAGCTACTCGGGAGGCTGAGGCAGGAGAATTGCTTGAACCCAGGAGGTGGAGGTTGCAGTGAGCCGAGATCTTGCCACTGCACTCAACCCTAGGCAACAGAGCGAGACTTTGTCTCAACAAACAAACAAACAAACAAACACTTTTTACTACATCACTGTAGGTAACTTTGACTTCATTTGGCATTGAACATTTTTCTTTTCTTCACAATACTTACTATCGCGGAAGACTGGGCTTCTCCTATAATTAACTTTTCATTATTCCTATAGACATTACAGGTATATTTCCCTTGATATCATGAATGTATCCAGTTCACAACTGTGGTCTTTTTGTTGAGCAATTCAAGTGGTTTGCTATCAGGATATGCATCCATATAGAGCTCTGAAGTTGCAGACAAACCTCTAAATAAATTTAAAATTCGTAAGGATTCCTGCAGGTTCTTATTTTTGAACCTATATCTTGGTGACAGAAAAAAGGAAATATCCCCTTCCTATAACTAAAAGAAAGCAACATTTACTTAAAACAAAAGCCACATGCCAGGTGCGGTGGCTCACACCTGTAATCCCAGCACTTTGGGAGGCTGAGGTGGGAGTTTGAGACCAGCCTGGATAACATAATGAAACCCTGTGTCTACTAAAAATACAAAAAATTAGCTGGGCGTGGTGGCGGGCACCCGTAGTCCCAGCTACTCGGGAGGCTGAGGCAGGAGAATCACTTGAACCTGGGAGGCGGAGGTTGCAGTGAGCTGAGATCACACCATTGCACTCTAGCCTGGGCAACACAGCGAGACTTCGTCTTTAAAAAAAAAAAAGAAAATAAAGAAAAAACCACACATGAATAAAATAGAAACGCTAATAAATTCTGTAACAGGGAATTGAATGAAGCCCACTACCACCAAAAAAAAAAAAATTTTTTAAGCCCAAAAACCAAAAAACCAAACTCAACAAACACAATGCCAGTATTTTATTGTTTCCTAGTGTGATCAAATCTCAAAGATAAAAATGATTATCATATGGCCAGGCGCAGTGACTCACGTCTATAATCCCACCACTCTGGGAGGCTGAGGTGGGCAGATCACTTGAGGTCAGGAGTTCAAGACCAGCCTGGCCAACATGATGAAACCCCATCTCTACTAGAAATATAAAAAGTTAGCCAGGCATGGTGGTGGGTGCCTGTAATCCCAGCTACTTGGGAAGCTGAGACAGGAGAATCGCTTGAACCTGGGAGGTGGAGGTTGCAGTGAGCCAAGATGGCACTACTGCACTCTAGCCTGGATAACAGAATGAGACTCTATCTCACACACACACAAAAAAAAAAAAAAAAAAAAAGCCTATCATACTGTTTTGACTCTGTCCTGACCAAGTCCAAACAAAAAACAATTAAAAATGCCTTGCACAGCATGCATTGTTTAAGCAATAGGAGAGCTGCTTATTTTTGCTTTTTGGAACTCTCTGCTATTGCATTGTTTTTACAACTTCTTCATGCTAAGTCTAAGGATGCATGCAAAATTATGCAGCGTTTGGATTCTAGGACAGGAGTTTCAAATCATGGGATTTGTGGCACTAAGTCTGGGATTCTAGAATGAAAGGATATGGAATTTGCCCAGGATTCAGCTGGGCAAGTACAATTTATACACATAAGCATGTACATTAATAAATAGTAACAGATATCTTTATAATTGTGGAAGATGCTGGAAAAATAAGAGGGCCCAGAGGAAAATTCTGAAGGCAACCACTTTTGGCGGTGGTAGTCTTGCTGGGGATGAAATATCTAATAGTGCCCCCATTTTTACCCTACCGTCTAATTTTTCACTTTTTCCCTGATTTCACATTTTTTGTGTGGGGTGTTTTGACAGTGTGGTTTGAGCAGAATATTAGTATTGGGTTTTCAAAGATGTATACTTTGATCTTAGTTTAAAACTGTACTCAAAAATTCTCAAAGTGTGGAAAATGGTGCAGCCAGTCTAGATGTTTCTGCATCTATGTCTGGGCCAGAATGCTGGAGGCTTACAGGAAATTATATCTGAAAGAGTAAGCAGTGGGGCTGGGTGTGGTGGCTCAGGCCTGTAATCCTGACACTCTGGGAGGCTAAGGTGGGAGGATCACTTGAGTCCAGGAGTTTGAGACCAGCCTGGGCAACATGACACCTCATGTCTACAAAATTTTTTAAAAATTAGTCTGATATGGTAGTATGCCTGTAGTCCCAGCTACTACTTGGGTGGCTGAGGTGGGAGGATCGCTTAAGCTCAGGAGGACAAGGCTGCAGTGAGCCATGATTGTGCCACTGCACTCCAGCCTGGGCAACAGAGTGAGACCCTATCTCAAAAAAAAAAAAAAAAAGAAAAAGAAAAAACAGTAAGCAGAGGCCCCTCTTCTCTACTGCTCTGTTGGATTTCCTATGCACACTGATGAGATAACCCAGCTCCCTCTCCTCTCCTTACCCCCAAACTCAGGGCAGTTACATGCAGGCTGTGTCCTTTAGTTCAGTCCTTGACCTTCAGAAGAAATCTGTGTAAAATGGAATATTCCATGCGATGATGGAGATTTTCCTCATATCAATCATTTTCCTCTTCCTCTAATAGAGCTCTGCACTTTCATTTTTCTCATGTTTTTGCCTGTGACCATTCCACAGAGACTGCGAGGAAGAAAACATTGATTCTTCACCAACTGCATACAACTCCAGGATTTCTCTTTCATGGCCTCCTGCTTCACTCTTTTGTTTCTTGTTTGGAAAACGCTTCCTGAGTCTTATCTCCAGGTGCCTGGCTTTTTTGGCAAGCTTTTTAGTCAGCTGTTTCCCACTTCTGGTGCAATGACATGGGCTGGAATTTGAATCCTCTTCAAGGGGTCTCAGAGAGTCCTAGTGACAGGTCACAGGCTATCTCTCCTCAAGATTTCACCCCTGCCAGCCAGTCTTGTCCTGGTGCAATGGATTTGAATCCAAGATCTGCTATTGCTATCTTTACTTGCTAGAATATAGGTCATAGTATTTTTTTTAGGCTGAGGAACTTCTGACTGACTCCTCCACATTATTTCAGTTCTTTTTAATCTTCCATATTGTTTTAGTTACTGAATTTGGTTTTGTCTTTTTTTTTTTTTCAGATTCCTTTTTTTTTTTTTTTTTTTTAAGACAGAGTCTCACTCTGTTGCCCAGGCTGGGTGATCTTGGCTCACTGCAACCTCCGCCTCTGGGGTTCAAGCGATTCTCCTGCCTCAGCTTCCCAAGTAGCTGGGATTACAGGCGTGCACCACCATGCTCAACTAATTTTTGTATTCTTAGTAGAGTCGGGGTTTCACCATCTTGGCCAGGCTGGTCTTGAACTCCTGATCTCAGGTGACCTGCCTGCCTCAGCCTCCCAAAGTGCTGGGATTACAGGCACGAGCCACCATGCCCAGCCCTGTGCCTAATTTATAAATTAAACCTTATCATAGGTATCTATAAGAAAAAACATAGTATACATAAGGTTCAGTACTGTCTGCAGGTTCAGGCATCTACTAGGGTCTTGGAAGTATCCTCTGAGAGAAGTAAGCACTACTGTTTTGTGTGGCTTTGCTTATTAGTTGTAGATGGAAAAATAAGTGTATTGAAGAGGTTATCTTTAATAAATATTTAGGAGGTTTTAACAACAGGCATTTAAACTAATGTTTCAGAGGCATAGAATCATTCTCAGACTCATAGCTAGAAATGACCTTAGAGGCCAGATCATGTAGTATTACCTTTTACAGATGATGAAGCTATTGTCTTAGTGTATAAATAACTTTCTCACATTCATACAACTGGTTAGTGATAAAATGAGGATGAGGCATGGTTTTCCTCGCAAGACTCCCAGCACTTTTCCTATTACACTGAATTATGTATACATGTTATCTCTCCCCAAAGTCATAAGTTAATGGAAGACAGAGGTCATATCCATTCATCTCAATTTTTTTAAACTTTTTTTTTTTTTTTGAGACAGAATCTTGCTCTGTCACCCAGGCTGGCATGCAATGTCATGATCTTGGCTCACTGCAACCTCTGCCTCCTGGGTTCAAGCAATTCTCCTGCCTCAGCCTCCCAAGTAGCTGGGATTACAGGCACACGCCACCACGCCCAGCTAATTTTTTGTATTTTTAGTAGAGATGGGGTTTCACCATACTGGCCAGGCCGGTCTCGAACTCCTGACCTCATGATCTGCCCACCTCGGCCTCCCAAAGTGCTGGGATTACAGGTGTGAGCCACTGCACCCAGCCTCATCTCAATTTTTATGAAAGATAAAAAATTAGAATGCCTGGCAGATACAGCTGCCAAATAGCAGATGCTTAGTTAATTCTCTTTTAATTGAGTTCTTACATGATGAAACATTATTCTTTTTGGTCACATGTTCATGAGAAGCCACTCTATTCATTGAATATTTACTGATGTCTTACTATGTGCCAAGTACCAGACTAAGATAAAAAATGAGAATTAAAATGAAGATCTCCTTTCAGTTTTGGGTCTATATTAAAATGTTACTGTGAGGGTGTTCAATTTCTCAATTAGAAAGGGAAGGAAGTGAATTTTCAGCTAAGCTATTTCCCTTTTAAAGACTCATTTGCATTTCCTAAAATTTTAGTGCTAACGAGAACTTAGGTTACCTAAGATCACATTGTCAGTAAATGGCAAATCAAGGGTGAGAATGAACATCAGCTCCCTCAAAATCCAATATTCCTTCCATTACAAATAATCTTTCTTGTGCATTTTTGGAATAACATATACGATAGTTAAATTTATGAGTGTTAATAAAATGGAAATCCATGTTTCTTCTGGATTAGACATTGAAACACCTGAAAAAGGATATGGAAAGAAAGTGGGATGGGAGAACGGAGCCATTGACTCTTAGTCAAAAGAGCAGAAGATGCCCTAATCATCTGCGTCGAATTATGGAATATTACAGGCGCATGCCACCATGTCTGGCTAATTTTTCTATTTTAGTAGAGGTGAGGTTTTGCCATGTTGGCCAGACTGGTCTCAAACTCCTGGCCTCAAGTGATCCGTCTGCCTTGGCCTCTCAAAGTGCTGGGATTACAGGTGTGAGCCACCTTGCCAGGCCTAAATTAAAACAAAATTTTTTTTTTAATTTAAAATATAACAGAGACAAGGTCTCGCTATGCTGCCCAGACTGGTCTCAAACTCCTGGGCTCAAGCCATCTGCCTGCCTTGGCCTCCCAACATGTGGGGATTACAGGCGTGAGCCACCCAGCCCAGCCGAAAATATGTTTTGACTCTGCACTTTCATCCTTGGATACCAATGTACTTAGTAAGCATTAATTGGCTGTTATCTAACCTTGTGTCTTAAGGGTATAGACTGTTATTTCTTCATCCCACAGAGCAATGAACTCAGTTCCAGAGAGGTTTGGAGAATTATCCCAGCATAGCACATAAGTATGATTAAGCCAAGCAAAATTTAAGCCTAAGAGCTTAAGATGTGATCTGGGAATTTGGGAGTTGTGCAATCCTTATGGTTTGTTCCAGCTCTCAAGCAAGCACTAAGGAGCTAGGGAGAAGGCTACCCTTCATTAAACTCTGTCTGCCCCTTTGCTGGGTTAGCTCATTTAATCCTCCCAGCAAGTATTTCCCCATTTCACAGATAAGGAAAGTTTCAGAGGTTAAGTAACTTCTGCAGATTCACATACTTATAGTAAGAGGCAGAGTCAGAATTGAAACCTTTCTTTCTGACTTCTTGAGTTCATGTGTTTCATGGAAACCGTGAAATTAGAAATTTGGAGACCTGGGCTCTAGGCTGATTTTGCCATCAAACTGAAACATAACACTGATCAAAAGAGCCAACAATCCTGACATAATCATTTCCAGCCCCTTTGCTCAGTCATGGGCTTCCTTAGTTTATTAATCACCTCACACGGTGACACAAGTGGATCCATGTAGTAGGCCTCCTGACTTCATCTTTCTTCCCTGCATAAATATCATTCAACCATTTTATATTGCACCATATGCTAGAACAATGGCAAAATTTGATACATTATTTTGAAAAATTGAAACTCCAAGATTAATGCTGTTAAGAATCAATCCAAACTGGATGTTTTTCTTATGTAGAAATAATCCACATAGAGATAGTCATGTGACCTGTCTATCTCCTAAATCTCATCAGGAGGGCTTCCGTAAGCTGGTGAGAGGATGTTGAGAGGGAATTGCCTGGAGGGAGATGATTTAAAAGGAGACTTAAAAGCCTTAAGCATGGGGGTGGGAAAAGGTCTTAATAACCAGGAATTCACAGGGACGTGAGGATGAGGAGCTGAGTTTGGGGGGGGAGGGCAGAGATGGGGATGGTGGAGACTTAGAACAGGGGAGGGAAAAGAGGAAGGACAGAGGCTTTCTCTTTTCTGCAGCTCCTTGGCCTGGCTTCTCTGCCCACGGCAGCTCTTGCACGTATCTTAGGGCCTTTTCACATTCCAGCAGCTGGCAGTGCCCTCAGCCAGGTATAGAGCCCTGTTGGGTTGGTTGGTTGTCTTTTACCCCCTTTTGAATAGCAGCCCCTTTTGGCAGGCTGATACCTTGGAGAACATCATTGTACTTGCTCCACGCCAGGCACGATGTGTTTTCAAACTGCAGACTCTTGGACACTAAGCCTGCTGCCTTCTCAGATGGAAACTTCTTTTCATATTTCAGCAGGTCATTCACAGTCCCCACCTCATTCAGCCTCCATGGATGCTGCTGCCCCCTACAGTTCTCCTAATGCCAAATCCCCAGCACTGTCTCCCTGGCCCATTGAGTCATATATTTTATTTTAGTTTTAGTTTTTTAAACTCAAACGTTATTTATTACATAGGTATTTATTACAAAATGATGGACTTTTACTGATAACTCATGATGGGCTTTAGGGTAGTATTCCTGGTAACAAGCACAGGCACCAGGGCCTCCAAACTTTCTGGATTTGCAGCGACGAGGGTCAGCCACCACCAGGGTCCAGCCACATTGGATAAGGACGTCTTTGACCTTCTTGGAAGCCACTTCCACGTATTTCTGGTAACAGGCCACCAGGGCTTTGGAGATGGACTGACAGATAGCATGAATCTGGGCCATCTGACCATCACCCTTCACTAGGACATGGATGTCCCTGCCGGCAAATCGCTCCTTGCCCAGAAGCAGAACTAGTTCCAGCAGCTTGTAATGCAGTGTGCATGGCTTCATCATCTCCAGGGGCCGCCTGTTCACTTCCATGAGGCCACTGCCATGGTTGCGGCCCGCCATGGCTGTGGTCATCTTCCTCTGTCCAAAGACCTGCATGGACTGCAGCAGGCTCTTGGACCACATGGCTATGGGCGTAGATGAGAGATCCTCACCATGCAGCACTGCCCCTGGAAAAGCCGGTGTCATATATTTCAATGCACCCATTTTATAGAACATATGGTGAATATCTTAGAGTTCTTTCTGTTTTCTTTATTGAAATATAGCCAAAAAGTTAGTGGACCCATAACACACAAGGAACTAGCAAGTGATAGATTCCTCTTATTTCTCAGTGGCTTGTCTGATGCAATCTGATTTTGGATAACTCATCTACCATTCATCCATTCATTTCACCCTCAACATAACACACCAAAAAAAAAAAAATCCTAATAATTTTCTTTGTCAAGAAACTTAGGCTGGGCATGGTGGCTCATGCCTGTAATCCCAGCACTTTGGGAGGCCAAGGTGGGAGGATCACTTGAGGTCAGGAGTTCGAGACTAACCTGGCCAACATGGTGAAACCCCGTCTCTACTAAAAATACAAAAATTAGCCAGGCATGGTGGTACACACCTGTAGTCCCAGCTACTCGGGAGCCTGAGGCAGGAGGATGGCTTGAATCCAGGATGTGGAGGTTGCAATGAGCTGAGATTGCACCACTGCACTCCAGCCTGGGCTAGAGGGCGAGACTCTAAATTTCTCAGCTTGTTATCTGGGAAGAAGAAAAACAGAAAGGAAGGAAGGAAGGATGGAAAGGAACCTAAAGACTATGGGTAGTAAATGGCATTTAAGCTGGGACCCTCTCTCACATCATGTAATTTTGTAACTAGTAATTATTCTGCCATTGAAGATTTTGTTTTGTTTTGTTTTGTTTTTTTGATACAGAGTCTCACTCTTTTCCCCATGCTGGAGTGCAGTGGCACAATCTCGGCTCACAGCAAATTCTCCCTCCGGGGTTCAAGCAATTCTTCTGCCTCAACCTACCCCTGCCTCAGCCTCCTGAGTAGCTGGGACTACAGGTACAGTGCCACCACGCCTGGCTAATTTTTGTATTTTTAGCAGAGATGGGGTTTCACCATGCTGGCCAGGCTGGTCTCAAGCTCCTAACCTCAAGTGATCCACCTACCTCACCCTCCCAAAGCGCTGGGATTACAGGCATGAGTCACGCCTGGCCTGGTTTGTTTTTCTAAGACAGGGTCTCACTGTGTTACCCAGGCTGGAGTGCAGTGTTGCAATCACAGCACACTGCAGCCTTGACCTCCCAACCTCAGGTGATCCTCCTACCTCAGCCTCCAAGTGGCTAGCCAAATTTTTTTTTAAGTGAAAATTATTTTTTATGGCCATTACTATACCAATCCCAGAACTCAAGACTCCTGAAGTCTATGAAACACAGCTCTGAAAGGAGCTGCTTCAAAATATTATTTTGTTTCAATTATTTCTGGGATTTAGATTCATTTAGCACAATAAATACAGTATAAAAAGAGAAGGCAGAGAGGTGGAGAGGAGGGGGGGAGCCTGAGACTATGTTGCCAAGATGTTCTTTTTGTAGAAAATGACTGTTAAAGAAGGAAGAGCTCATTCTATTATCCTTTTAAATCTCACAGCTTCCTAATCCTCCCTAAACCTGACTTTCCTTTCAACTTGTATTGGAAACTCTCCAGTACTGAAGTCTACTGTCTAACTCAAATGATAACCTTTCCTATTTTCTTTCTTCTTGCCCACCCTATTACAAATAGGTGGTATGGTTTTTGCTTTTATTAAAACTTTTTTTCTAACCAATGTTTATTTTTTATCAAAATATTCCATGCAACTAGTCTAGGGGCCAAATAATGCTAAAAAGGCTTAGAGCAAAAGCAACAGTTTCACTCCTACCCCTTCATCACTTCCTACCACTCAGAGGCAACTACTCAACTTGCTCAATTTATTGCTTTGTGGGTACATAATAAGAGCGGGAAAACAGGCCGGGTGCAGTGGCTCATGCCTGTAATCCCAGCACTTTGGGATGCCAAGGTGGGTGGATCACCTGAGGTCGGGAGTTCGAGACCAGCCTGACCAACATGGAGAAACTCCATCTCTACTAAAAATACAAAATTAGCCAGGCGTGGTGGCACATGCCTGTAATCCCAGCTACTAGGGAGGCTGAGGCAGGAGAATCCCTTGAACCTAGAAGGCGAAGGTTGCGGTGAGCTGAGATTGCACCATTGCACTCCAGCCTGGGTGACACAGCAAAACTCTGTCTTAAAAAAAAAAAAAAAAAAAAAAAAAGAGTTAGAAAACAAAAGTTATCTCTTTGGACATTTATCTCTGTTATATCTCAGAAATATGTACATATTATCTCTAGTTTGTCACATAGCGTTTTTTTTTTTTGAGACAGGGTCTTGTTCTGTCACCCAGGCTGGAGTGCAGTGATTCACTGCAACCTGTACCTCCCTGGTACCAGGGATTCTCATGCCTCAGCCTCCTGAGTAGCTGGGATTACAGGTGTGCACCACCACACTCAGGTAATTTTTGTATTTTTAGTAGACACAGGTTTTCACCAGGTTGGACAGGCTGGTCTCGAACTCCTGGCCTCAAGTGATCCACCAGCCTCAACCTTCCAGAGTGCTGGGATTAAAGGCGTGAGCCACAGCACCTGGTCCACATAGCAATTTTTATGGTAGGCAACTGTGAAAAGCTTACACACATGAACTGACTGTTTATCTGATCAAGTTTATTGTTCTTCAAAATTCATGTAGGCCCAGCTACTAGGGAGGCTGAGGCAGGACTGCTTGAGCCCAGGAGGTTAAGGTTGTAGCTCGCAATAATTGTGCTCGTGAATGGCCACTGCACTCCAGCCTGGGCAACACAGCAATAATGACTTCAATGTAGTTGAAGCTTGTCCAAACCACGGCCCACTAGCTGCATGCGGCCCAGGCTTTGAATGTGGCCCAACACGAATTTGTAAGCTTTCTTAAAACATTATCAGATTTTTTTGCGATTTTTTTTCTTTAGCTCATCAGCTATCGTAAATGTTAGCCTATCTTAACCGTGGCCCAAGACCATTCTTCTTCTAATGTGGCCCGGGGAAGCCAAAAGATTGGACACCCCTGATTTAATCCACCACACACCATTCTGAATGAAAAGTTTTCGGAAGTGCAAATCCGAAGAAGATAATGCATTTACCGGATTACAAAATCATTATAATACAATCAGGATAATACCGTCAGGATTCTAGCACAGAAGAGACTGAAGCAGAGCAGAACCCACTAGGGTATGTATATTATATATCATATATACCGCATATAATCTTACACAATTGTGGGAACTGCTTAAGCAATCCCTGTAAAGCTGTTATCTTCACACCTGATCCTGGAACTTGAAGACGTCAGGGAAGGCAGTCAGGAAGGCGTAGAGAAAAGCAAATACCAGCTGGAACCCACAAAGGCAAATTAAAACCGTGTCAATTCTCTTTGCCTTTGACCTTGATAGTATGGCCATCCTGCAGAAGCAGCTGCGTTCCTTCAGTACATACCTAGCCTAGGAGTAGGAAACGCTGGAGAAGGACTTGGGGGAAGGCGGAGCAGTTTTAGGCCCAGCTGCTGGCCCAAGCCAAGGAGGTAAACCAGCAGATAAACAATAACACGAGCCACAAAATGGCTGCTGCTTCGCTGCCGCCCCCAAATCTGCATGAGAATGTCTCCTGTGGCCCACCCTAACCAGAAACCTATCCACAGGGGATGCTGGGAAATGTAGTTCCACTTCGCCAAGTGGACACAATACGTTTCAAAGCCACCATGGGGTCTACCCCTTCTCAATTTGGCACCTGAGTTTATTTATTTATTATTTATTTAGCTGGGGGATGTCAGGAAGTCACTTTATTTGTGAAATGATGGATTAGACCTGACTATATTCTCTGATTAGAATTAGAATTAGAAGTTTGCAAAGATGAATAAAGATTTATAAGACCAGGCGTGATAGTTCATGCCTACAATCTCAACTTTGGGAAGCAGAGGAGGGAGGATCACTTGAGCCTAGGAGTTCGAGATTAGCCTGGGCAACCGAGCAAGACCCACTTCTCTACCAAAAAAAAAATAAATAAAAAATAAAAAAAAAAGAAAGAATTAGCCAGGCTTGGTGACTTACTGAGGCAGAAGGATTTCTTGAGCCCAGGAGTTCAAGGCTGCAGGGAGCCATGATCACTGCATGGCACTTCAGCCTGGGCAACAGAGCGAGACCTTGGCTCTAACAAAAAAAAAAAAAAAAAGGAAAGAAAAGAAAAAGACTTATAAAGTCAATTTTATGGAGGAAGGTTTCTCATTCGGTTCTGAAGTGTTGCGAATCTAAAGGTAAGAAGACAAATTCCCTTTAATTCAGAAAACACTGACCCCCTACCATAGGCGTCCTCTGCGAAGGAGGCACTCCGAACCTCAGGCTCTCACTCGCCATGTGTAAGAGGAAGCGCAAATAAAAGTCCTGGCCAGGCGCGGTGGCTCACGCCTGTAATCCCAGCACTTTGGGAGGCAGAGGCGGGAGGATCACTAGAGATCTGGAGTTCGAGACCAGCCTGCCCAACATGGTAACCCCCTCCACTCCCCCCACCCCCCCACCACACTTCTACAAAAAATAAATAAATAAATAAGAAATAAAAATAATAAAAGCCCTTTCACCCAAGAAGCATTTTGCTTCTCTTAGCCAGAGCCATCCTCCAAAGTGCGAAAGCCTAATTACTGTCCACTGTCACCAAGCCATTAGCAAAATGACCACCTACCTGCTGTGAACACCGAGGTGAGGCTACTACAGTTCCCAGCCAGCCTCTCTCCCGCTTCCGCTCCTGGACTCCACAGGCCAGGATTAAGGCACCCATGTTTTAAACCTTACTTAACCTCTAAATAAAGATAACAACTAAGGCATCTTTCTGTCTAATATAACACAACTGTACCATGTACAACACAAAACACGTTAACCCTTTCCCCAGAAAGACTAGGCAAAATTCCTTTTCAGTTTTTGAAGGGTATTCATTTTCCTACCTAATTCACACTTTTCCTTTGGTATTCCACAATTTAAAGACTGATATAAACCTAATCTGGTATTAAGTATGGGTATGGGAAAGGGAAAGAAAATCAAACTACTTTATTCATATAGACACAAACATATTCGTGTGAAAAAAAGGAAGAAATATTCATTACAGTCCTTATTTCTGCAGCTAGCTACATGGCTGTAAACTGTTTTATCAAGCCAACTGCTTTGGAATGATGGGAACATGATAAGAATATGAATTCGCCTCTGCCTCTGCCTCTGCCTCTGCCTCTGCCTCCTTTCTTTCTTCGGTCTCCCTCTCCTTGTTTCTTCGTTCTCCCTCTACTTCTTTCTTCGGTCTCCCTCTGTTGCCGAGGCTGGACTGTACTGCCGTGATCTCAGCTCGCTGCAACCTCCCTGCCTCGGGCTCCTGTGATTCTCCTGCCTCGGCCTGCTGAGTGCCTGGGATTGCAGGCGTGCGCCGCCATGCCTGACTGGTTTTTGTATTTTTGGTGGAGATGGGGTTTCACCCTGTTGACCGGGCTGGTCTCCAGCTCCTGGCCTCGAGTGATCTGCCCGCCTCGGCCTCCTGAGGTGCTGGGATTGCAGACGGAGTCTCGCTCACTCAATGCTCAATGTTGCCCAGGCTGGAGTGCAGTGGCGTGATCCCCACTCGCTACAACCTCCACCTCCCAGCCGCCTGCCTTGGACTCCCAAAGTGCTAAGATTACAGCCTCTGCCCAGCCGCCACCCCATCTAGGAAGTGAGGAACGTCTCTGCCTGGCCGCCCATCATCTGGGATGTGAGGAGCCCCTCTGCCCCGCCACCATCCTGTATAGGAAATGAGGAGCATCTCTGCCTGGCCGCCCATCATCTGGGATGTGAGGAGCGCCTCTGCCCCGCCACCATCCTGTATAGGAAGTGAGGAGCGTCTCTGCCTGGCCGCCCATCGTCTGAGATGTGAGGAGCGCCTCTGCCCGGCTGCCCCGTCTGGGATGTGAGGAGCGCCTAGGCCCAGCCACCCCGTCTGGGAAGTGAGGAGCGCCTCTGCCCAGCCGCCCTGTCTGGGAGGTGAGGAGCGCCTCTGCCTGGCCGCCCAGTCTGGGAAGTGGGGAGCACCTCTGCCTGGCCGCCCCTTCTGGGAAGTGAGGAGCGCCTCTGCCCGGCCGCCCTGTCTGGGAGGTCAGGAGCGCCTCTGCCCGGCCGCCACCCCGTCTGGGAGGAAGTGAGGAGCGCCTCTGCCTGGCCGCCCCCTCTGGGAAGTGAGGAGCGCCTCTGCCCGGCTGCCCCGTCTGGGAAGTGAGGAGCGCCTCTGCCCGGCTGCCCGGTCTGGGAGGTGAGGAGCGCCTCGTCCCGGCCGCCACCCCCTCTGGGAGGAAGTGAGGAGCGCCCCTGCCTGGCTGCCCCATCTGGGAAGTGAGGAGCGCCTCTACCTGGCTGCCCCATCTGGGAAGTGAGGAGCGCCTCTGCTCGGCCGCCTGGTCTGGGAGGTGAGGAGCGCCTCTGCCCGGCCGCCCTGTCTGGGAAGTGAGGAGCGCCTCTGCCCGGCCGCCCCGTCTGGGAGGTGAGGAGCGCCTCTGCCCGGCCACCCTGTCTGGGAGGTGTACCCAACAGCTCCGAAGAGACAGCGACCATCGAGAACGGGCCATGATGACGATGGCGGTTTTGTTGAAAAGGGGGAAATTTGGGGAAAAGAAAGAGAGATCAGATTGTTACTGTCTGTGTAGAAAGAAGTAGGCATAGGAGACTCCATTTTGTTCTGTACTAGGAGAAATTCTTCTGCCTTGGGATGCTGTTGATCTATGGCCTTGCCCCCAGTCCCCTGCCCTCTGAAACATGTGCTGTGTCAACTCAGGGTCAAATGGATTAAGGGCGGTGCAAGATGTGCTTTGTTAAACAGATGCTTGAAGGCAGCATGCTCATTAAGAGTCATCACCACTCCCTCATCTCAAGTACCCAGGGACACAAACACTACGGAAGGCCAGGCCGCAGGGACCTCTGCCTAGGAAAACCAGAGACCTTTGTTCATGTGTTTATCTGCTGACCTTCTCTCCACTATTATCCTATGACCCTGCCACATCCCCCTCTCCGAGAAACACCCAAGAATGATCAATAAATACTTAAAAAAAAAAAGAATAAATAAATAAATAAATAAATAAATAAAAACTTAAAAAAAAAAAAAGAAACGAATATGAATTCCCGCCGGACGTAGTGGCTCATATTACCTCCTGTAATGCCAGCACTTTGGGAGGCCAAAGCGGGCAGACCACTTGAAGTCA
This sequence comes from Pongo abelii, assembly GCF_028885655.2. Taxonomy (NCBI): domain Eukaryota; kingdom Metazoa; phylum Chordata; class Mammalia; order Primates; family Hominidae; genus Pongo; species Pongo abelii. The sequence continues at coordinate 41,255,226 of NC_072004.2, read as the reverse complement.
GGAGTTCAAGACCAGCCTGGCGAACATGGTGAAACCCCATCTCTACCAAAAATATGAAAAAAAAAAATTAGCCAGGCATGGCGGTGGGCACCTGTAATCCCAGCTACTTGGGAGGCTGAGGCAGGAGAATCGCTTGAACCCAGGAAGTGGAGACTGTGGTGAGCCGAGATTGCACCACTGCACTCCAGCCTGGGCAACAGAGTGAGACTCTTGTCTAAAAAAAAAACCAAAAAAACACAAACAAACAAACAAAATGAATTCCATGAGCATGAGCCCCTTGCCATACTTTATTTATAACTACTTTCTTCCACTTCCCATTCCTATTATTTGTGTCCTCAGCAGGCACCTCAGCTGATTTTAGTTCCCTGCCTGCTAAAATAACCCAGACCTTCATTCCTGAACCGTCTGGACCATCAGCAGCCCTGCCTTAACCGGGTTGTTATAGTTTTCAATTGACTTTAATCCCTGGGCTTGGGAGGACAAAGGGGAACCCTGGAGAATCTCTTGCATTCCAGGCATATGCCCCCTTACCCTCATTTCATAACAGCATCATCTTTTTCTCTCTCTTTTTTTAAGTCTTTTCATTTTTATTACTCAAAAAGTTTCATTTTTAAATTTCGTTTTCTGACTTTGCGCTTGTGCCTTCAACACTTTCACAACGATTTTCTGCTCCTCGGTAAGGAAAACATGCTTGATCCTGTCACGAACACATTTAGCACACATGGAACCATCACAGGCCCTGCTGACATGTTTCTTTGTTTTGGACAATCTCATAAGAACTTTAGGTCTTAAAGATAAACAATTCTATTACCAGGGGTTTGGGACAGCCTAGTTTTGGTTCGGGACAGCCTAATTTTGTTAGAGGCTGTATTGTAGGAAAGCCTACGATGGTATGTCAAACGCTGGACCATTCCGAGTGCCTGTAGACAGCATCCCTGGAAGAGCCCCATTTTCTCTTGATGGTCAGGATCAATCACCACAGACAGTACTCCTTCTTTGCCTGTTGATTCAGAGGCATGAGCCCAAAGTGGCTGGGTAGCATTCTCAATTTCCAGTTCATTGGAATCATTGTTGTGCCCCTGATAGAAGCATTTATCCCTTTGGAGCCAAAATCTCTGGACCATTCATGGGGCTGGAAAGCAAAAGTGTCGCTAATGGATTGCTAGGAGTAATAGTGAGAAGAAACTATTCCCATTCCCATCCTTTGACTTCCAGACCTGGGAATCCTGGCTATGACAGAAATATTACCATATGTTGGATGCTGATTGAGAACACACACTGCCTTCTGAAGAACACTGCCCCAGCCCCACAGGTGTTACCATCTAGCTAGAACTATAATTGAGTCTTCCAAATGCCATTCTACTGTTCCATCGAGGCAGCTGCTTCAGGACAATGAGGAACATGGTAAGAACAGTGAATTCCATGAGCATGGGCCTTTGGTCACACTTTATTTGCTGGGAAATGAGCTCTTTGGTTAGAAATAATGCGTGTGGAATGCTATGATGATGGATAAAGCATTCTATAAGCCCACAGATAAAGTGAATTTCATCTTTTTTTTTTTTTCCCATGGTTTTATGCTTTTGGAATCTTATTTAAGAAACTCTTTCTCAATCCAAGGTCATGAATATATTCTTCTACATTTTCTTCTATTACTTTTATGGTTTTACCTTTCACATTTTAGTGTTTTGTACACTTGGAGTTTGTTTATGGTGTGAAATAGAGAGACCCTTTTTTTTTGAACAGGATTTCTCTCTGTCACCCATGCTGGAGTGTAGAGGTGCCATCACAGCTCACTGCAGCCTCAACCTCCCGGGGTCAAGCAATCCTCCTACCTCAGTCTCCTGAGTAGCTGGGACTACAAGCACATGCCACCATGCCTAGAGAGCCATTTTTAAAAATCCGTTTAGTGAATCAGGTTTCCCAACTCTACATCCTTCCCTCACATATAACTGTGTCTCTTTCTGGACTCTATTCTATTCTGTCTCTCTATTTTGCCTGTTTGTATGACAGTGTCACACTTTTTCTTGCTGTGGCATTGTAATGTCTGGTAGAGACAGTCTATTCCTTTGCTCCTCTTTTCTCAAAATCATGTTAATTGTTTATAAATCTTTAAATAGTAAAAAGTATTTTTAGGCCAGGCGCAGTGGTTCACGCCTATAATCCCAGCACTTTGGAAGGCTGAGGCAGGCAGATCACTTGAACCCAGGAGTTCAAGACCAGCCTGAACAATAGGGAAAGACCCCGTCTCTACCAAAAATACAAAAAAAAATTAGCCGAGCATGGTGGTGCATGCCTGTAATCCCAGCTACTTGGGAAAAATTATTTGTATGAGAAAAAAAGAATAATAGTGGTATTTAATCTCTGGAAACTACGTAGAAATCCATCATCAGGGACATTTGCCCAAATTAAGAAAACTGCTGGATGAACCAAGGTTTCTGAAATTGTATTCCTCGTACCATAAAGTAATAAAAGAGGCCGTGAGCGGGGGCTCAACCCTGTAATCCCAGCTCTTTGGGAGGCCCATGCCTGTAATCCCAGCTCTTTGGGAGGCCAAGGCTGGTGGATCACCTGAGGTCAGGAGTTCAAGACCAGCCTGGCTAACATGGCGAAACCCCATCTTTACTAAAAATACAAAAATTAGCCAGGTATGGTGGCATGTGACTGTAATCCCAGCTACTTGGGAGGCTGAGGTAAAAGAATCACTTGTACCTGGGAGGCGGCAATTATAATGAACCAAGATTGTGCCACTACACTCCAGCCTGGGTGACAGAGTAAGACTCTGTCTCAAAATAAAATAAAATATAGCAGAGCAAGACTTAATGCACAGCCCCTTCATTTTAAATGAACATCTTATTTAAAATAAAACAAACACAAACCAAAGACTTTCAAATGAATGATCTCTCTAGTAGTTTGAGTGTATTTTCTTACTTTTTGGCATTTAAATAAATTTCTTTTGCTTTATTTTTAAGTAGGTAGGCTTAAGTTTGTCTCTCATCACCACAGTGGAACCTGAGAATTGCTATTTGTAATGTTTAACAAGTAAGAACAATGCATGCTCTTCTGTAGAGGGTAGGATAGGTGAAGCTGGATACCTATAAAATTTTGAGTATTAAGAAAAGTGCTCTGGGCCAGATGCAGTGGCTTACCCCTGTAATCCCAGCATTTGAGAGGCCAAGGTGGGTGGATCACCTGAGGTCGGGAGTTCGAGACCAGCCTGGCCAACATGACAAAACCCCGTCTCTACTAAAAATACAAAAATTAGCTGGGTGTGGTGGCACATGCCTGTAATTCCAGCTATTCGGGAGGCTGAGGTAGGAGAATCGCTTGAACCTGGGAGGTGGAGGTTGCAGTGATCTGAGATCTTGCCACTGCACTCCAGACTGAGCAATGCAGTGAGATTCCACCTCAAAAAAAAAAAAAAAAAAGGTCTGGACTCACCCCCAGATACCCTCCAGTTACTATGCCTAGGGTGCAGCTCAGCAATCTGTGTTTTTACAACCACCTCAAGTGATTCTGCTATCCCATGTTTTGAGAACTACAATAAACACAGTCGTTTCTACTTGGTTGCTGGCTCAAAGATGATGTGGACAACTGAGATAAGGTTTCAGGCCACAAATAGAATGGTTAGAATTTGAGAGGACTCAAGAGAGCCTTAACCATAACTGAGGAAAGTGAAGAATTTGTCAGAAGTGATACGTTTCACAAGATTTGCTCTTAAATAACTGCATTAGAACTGTAACTGCCACATCATAGCTTTGAAATGTAATTGGGAACATTTCTCATCATTTAAAAAAATGTTAAAAATTCAAGAAGTTTTCCCAACCTGGTTTTAAAAGCTGCATATTTGAAATTAAAAATATTTATTTATTTATTGTGTTAGTTCATTTTCACACTGCTGATAAACATATACCCAAGACTGGGAAGAAAAAGAGGTTTAATTGGACTTAACAGTTCCATATGGCTGGGGAGGGCTCAGAATCATGGTGGGAGGTGAAAGGCACTTCTTACAGCGTGGCAGCAAGAGAAAATAAGGAAGAAGCAAAAGTGAAAGCCCCTGATAAACCCATCAGATCTCACGAGACTTATTCACTATTACCAGAATAGCTTGGGAAAGACCGCCCCCATGATTTAATTACCTCCCCCTGGGTCCCTCCCACAACATGTGAGAATTCTGGGAGATACAATTCAAGTTGAGATTTGGGTGGGGACACAGCCAAACCATATTATTTATTTATTTATTTATTTATTTATTTATTTATTTATTGGAGATGGAGTGTCACTCTGTCACCCAGGCTGGAGTGCAGTGGTATGGTCACAGCTCACTGCAACCTCTGCCTCCTGGTTTCAGGTGATTCTCCTCCCTCAGCCTCCTGAGTAGATGGGATTACAGGCTCATGCCACCAAGCCTGGCTAATTTTTGTATTTTTAGTAGAGACAGAGTTTCACCATGTTGGTCAGGCTGGTTTTGAACTCCTGGCCTCAGGTGATCTGCCCACCTTGGCCTTCCAAAGTGCTGGGATTACAGTCATGAGACACCACACCCGGCGTCCTCCAGGAGTTTTCAAACAGGAACTTAGGAGGGAGAATCAGCACCTCACTGTTGGTGGCCTCCTTGGATGTGAGGCTCAGGTGCTGCCAGGAAGCAGGGCTGCTGTCTCAGAGCACAAAGTCAACATGCAGAAGGAGCGAGACCAAGGGCAAAATGCTTATAGAAATACTTCTCTACAGAGTTGAGTTGCTGTGAAATAGGAAGCAGTTACTCCAATCACCAAAAGTTTAAACACACAAAGTCAAACTGTGCATGAGCTTTCCTTTCCCAGTGCTAGAGAAAATTTCAGGGACAGGGCTTGATCTGAGAGGTTTATCAGGATTTCCAGAAGGAGGTATAAATGGAGGGTGGAGTCTCCATAACAGAAGAACAAATTCAAGCATGCATGCAATCAATCCAAGTAGCAAGTGGGAGATCAGCGATGCTGGGGAGTTTGCTTGTTTGTATTTTCAATGAATGTTTATTGAGCACCTATTATGTCCCTGAAACTGTTCTAGGTGTTGGCAATGCAGCAGCTATTGAGGCAGATGAGGTCTCTGCAGTCATGAAGCTTTCATTGTACTGGAGGGAGACAGGGAATGAACAGACAAACAAGAAACAGACTCATGGAAATTCTAGATGGAGATGTATTCTGTGAAAAAAAAGAAAACACAATGATATGCTAGAAAGTGGCTTCAGCAGAGAGCATGCCCTCTAGACTGATAGATCAGGAAAGGCTTAGCAATAGAAGGTAGCATTTCAGGTGAGACAAGGTGGAGCCCAGGCAGCCAGCCCAGCTTCTCCAAAGTCTCTGAGGCAGAAGGAGCTCAGGGTGTTTGAGAAAGAGGAAGTCACATGGATGGAGCGAAAAAAGCAAGGAGAGCAGTAGCAGGTAGCAGGTAATGTCAGAGAGGAAGGCAGGGGCTAGATCACACAAGGCAGTACAGACCAGGATAAGAGATTTGGCTTGTGCTAAGGATGGCAGGAAGACATTGGGAGATATCTCCATCTCTGTCTCTATATGGTGAAAGCAAGTTTATTAAGAAAGTAAAGGAATAAAGAATGACTATCCATAGGCAAAGCGGCTGACATTGGGATATTAAGAGGAGGTCTCCCTTGTTCAAAGTTCCTTCCAGCTACCATGCTGAGAATGGAGAGGATGACAAGAATGGCAGCAGGGAGACCAGGTTGTTAGGAGACCATCATTGTAAATCCTGTTGGAGACTAGCAGACAAGTAAAGATTTGGGATATGCATGATGTCAGGATTGAAAAAAAATAAAAAACAGATTTTGGACAAGAATTTAAATGTGTAGACTAAGAACAAAGCAAGATCACATGACACAGAGGACAGTAAGCCAGCTTAAAACAAAACCTGGACAGCCCAGGAGGCTTGAGGTTCTTGAGCAACACTGCTGCCCTCAATGCCCTGAGGTCCACACGAGGATCTGCTGCTGGCGTGGGGAACCGCGCCTCCATTTTTTGTTGTATGTTGATCCACCTGGGCATGAAAACAATGAGGCTTGCGCCTGATATTTCAGACTTTTTACGGGCAACAGCTCCTTCAGCATATTTTAGAACCACCTCTCCCCTAGCACTCAGACCAGCACTGCCCTCCAAAGACACCTGTTCTCTGGTGTAGGCGGATGTTCCTGTTCCCTTGGCAACAACTCTTATGTAAATGGATTGTCCAGAACTGACTCTTCCAAAGCCCCTCTTGCACCACCCCCCAACTGTCCCTCACTCCCCCATACATGTCATGAACAATCCAGATCCAGGTTAAAGCCAAGATGGCTAGAGCAGTATTATTTTAAATCTCCCTAATTAATCTTCTCTAGCATGTTAAATTATTAAGAGCCTATTAGCAAAATTGACTTGGATAATCTAAGCTCTAAATAAGTACTTAACCAGCAATACCCCTAATCTGGGCTTTCTATTGAATTTCTTAGTGTTTTCTCCAATTTTAAAAAACACAGAGCTAAACCAAGTAATGAGAAATAAAATGTGCTGTGATAACCTCTAGGCTAGATGTGAGTACTAAAACTGAGTGCTCACTCACCTAGGTGTCAATCCTCAGAGACACGTTCTCTCTTCCCACCCAAATTCACTCTTCCCATTCTCCCCAGTTTCTGGACCAATACTAATAGAAGGATAATAAATGGATAGTTTTAGAGTATTTGGAATTAGGTTACTAGCATTAGTTTACCTGCTCTTCTAGTCAAGAGTCCATTGGTTGCTAGAAGCAAAGGCTTATAGCCCCTAAAATTAACCATAGGTTTGAGGAAGAGCAGAAACTGAGGCTGTTTGGGAGTCTAGCTTCTTCTCACTAAAGTGTGAGAAGTACTTCTATGGTTGCCCCGACCCAGACATCTCTCTGATCCACAGCCATCATTCTCAACTCTTTCTCAACTTTATTCCTTTAATTGCCTCAGTCCAGAGGTTACAGAAGTGCTTCTCACACTTTAGTGGGTATAGGGGTATATAGGGTAATGTGGATATTGTGAAAATGTATATTCTTTGTTTTGAGACCGAGTTTTGCTCTTGTCACCCAGGTTGAAGTGCAGTGGTACAGTCTCAGCTCGCAGCAACCTCTGCTTCCCGGGTTCAAGCAATTCTTCTGCCTCAGCCTGCTGAGTAGCTGGGACTACAGGCACATGCCACCATGCCTGGCTAGTTTTTGTATTTGTAGTAGAGATGGGGTTTCACCATGTTGGCCAGGCTGGTCTCGAACTCCTGACCTCAGGTGATCTGCCCGCCTTGGCCTCCCAAAGTGCTGGGATTACAGGTGTGAGCCACAGCGTCTGGTCATTAGAATGTATATTCCTATTCAGTGGGCTTGAATTGGGACCTGAGATTTTACATTTCTGACAAGCACCGGCGCTTCTGCTCTTAGTACCTGGTTTTGATTAGGGGTTGTAGGATTCTGTTTTTTTCTACCCTTTAGTTTTTTTTTGTTTGTTTGTTTTTCGAGACAGAGTTTTGCTCTTTAGCCCAGGCTGGAGCACAATGGCATGATCTCAGCTCACTGCAACCTCCGCCTTCTGGTTTCAAGCAATTCTCCTGCCTCAGCCTCCTGAGTAGCTGGGATTACAGGCACCTGCCACCACGCCTGGCTAATTTGTATATTTTTAGTAGAGACGGGGTTTCACCATGTTTGCCAGGCTGGTCTTGAACTCCTGACCTTGTGATCTGCCCACCTCGGCCTCCCAAAGTGCTGTGAATACAGCCGTGACCCACAGAGCACCCGGCCTCTACGCTTTAGTTCTAACAGGTTTTGTTCTTTTTTTTTTATTTTTTGAGACGGAATCTTGCTCTGTCACCCCGGGTTGGGGTGCAGTGGCACCACCTCGGATCATTGCAACCTCCACCTCCTGAGTTCAAGTGATTCTCATGCCCCAGCCTCCCAAGTGGCTGGGATTACAAGTGCCCGCCACCATGTCTGGCTAATTGTTATATTTTTAGTGGATGCAGGGTTTCACCATTTTGGCTAGGCTGGTCTCGAACTCTTGACCTCAAGTAATCTGCCCACCTTGGCCTCCCAAAATGCTGGGATTACAGGCATGAACCACTGCGTCCAGCCCAGGCTTTTGACCTTAAGCAGTTTGTTGTTTAAAGTCCTAGTCCTGGTACAATAGGAAAATATCAAGGTGTACATACAAATTATGTGAAAGCTTGAAACCGATGTCCAGGAGATTTAAAATTAACTGTCCTTTATGTGTAAGGTGGTGGAGGAAATTATATTTCTTAGAACTTCAGAAAAGCTCATTCCCAAGAGAAAGGCTACAAGTGCAAAAGAATGGACAACCCTCCCCAGGAAGTTGCCATTAGGGCCAGCCCTAACATTTCCAGTCTCTGGGACTAAGGCCCACAGACCATACGGCTAAATATTTAAAAATCATAAGTCAGGTTAACAAATTATTAAATGAATTGTGTTCCACTCTCCTTCCTTGGTGAATATATCTTCAAAATGGCAACATTTTAAAAAATATGTGTAAAGCTATGGTTAGTATCCAAATTAGTAAATATATTATTGTTTATATCTTGATGTTCAGTTGATAGATCAGGAATGTTTGGAAGATAAAACAAAATAAAACAAGCATAATTTATAACTTTTATATATTTATTTCATAAAATGTATTTGTCTTACCTTCTTTTTAGCAAAATTACTAAAAAGTCAGGATAGGCTGGGTGCTATGTCTCATTCCTATAATCCCAGCACTTTGGGAGGTTGAGGCGGGTGGATCACTTGGGGGCAAGAGTTCGAGACCAGCCTGGCCAACATGGTGAAACACCATCTCTACTACAAATACAAAAAATTAGACATGGTGGCTGGTGCCTGTAATCCCAGCTAGTCAGGAGGCTGAGGCAGGAGAATCACTTGAACCCCACAGGGGGAGATTGCAGTGAGCTAAGATCGCACCACTGTACTCCAGCCTGGGCCACAGAGCGAGACTGTCTCAAAAAAAAAAAAAAAAGTACAATTATAATGTGTCAATTTAAAAATTCAAAAGCAAACCAATAAATACCTACAGTAAAGGTATTTATTGCAGCTGATAAAAAGTAAACTGACTAACTAAATAAAGCCTACTATTGCCCAATTTTGAGGCATTGTTCTGTCACTTTTCATATTGCAAACAAAGAGCAAAAGCTGAGAGCACTGGGGCTTGAACATGTTGGTGGATGTTGAGAATTGCAGATTGTTCTTCCACTATGGGCACCAAATCCTGAGTGACAGAGGCACCTCATGTTTTTCAGGTGATTCATATCATCAGGGAAGTTTGGGAAATACTGATAAGGAAGGCAAACAATATGGAACAATATTTAACAGAGTGCTCCGAATAGTAGAGTAGCTCAAGCAACTGGAAATTGCAAAACTTATTTGGTGACTTTGCCAAAGAAATCATGATGATGATTATAAGATCACATACAATATTTTGTATGGACAGAATTTATTTAAGTTATTGTGTTTCTGATTTTAGTGTTAGATTTAAAATTATTATTTATTTATTTGAGACAGTCTCCCTCTGTCATCCAGGCTGGAGTGCAGTGGCACTATCTCAGCTCACTGCAACCTCTGCCTCCTGGGTTCAAGCGATTTTCATGCCTCAGCCTCCAGAGTAGCTGAGATTACAAGTGTGTGCCACCACGCCCAGCTAATTTTTTTTTGTTTTTAGTAGAGATGGTATTTTGCCGTGGTGGCCAGGCTGGTCTCAAACTCCTGACCTCAAGTGATCCACCTGCCTCGGTCTCCCAAAGTGCTGGGATTGCAGGCATGAGTCACTACTCTCAGCCTAGATTTAAAATTTTTATATACAGTTATTTAATAATACGTTGGTATTATTAAAAACAATTTTTAATTATTAATAAGGTAATGTCCTGAAGTATGGCAAAACAAAGTATTCTTGTCTATGCAAGAGGTTGCAGAAAGCATAACAGAGATTTTATACTGGGTCTATTTAGACCAGTTGTGCCACTAATCTAAGGGCAACCCACTTCTCTTTTGATGGCCTTTTTGCTAGAGGTATCTTAGATCTTTTGTTATCTGATACACACACACACACACACGCACACGCAAACCCATATCCTATACCCTCACTTCTCCAAACTGAGCAATAACAAGAGAAATGGAGAAGAACTGTCCAAAGTTCACAAATTCCAACTTTAGCTTAGCAAACTCACATAAGGAAGTAAGAAAATGCATGCTATAGATAACAATGTCAGAACAGGGAAGGACCAGTCAAAGAACTGAGGCACACAAAGGTTAAGCAAGAGTGTTCGAGAGGCCCATAAAGGGAAATATTCAGAGAGCTTCTTTATTATTTTTTTTTTTTTGAGGCAGGGTCTCCCTCCATTGTCCAGGCTGGAGTGCAGGGCGCGATCTCCGCTCACTGCAACTTCCATCTCCCAGGTTCAAGTGATTCTCTTGCCTCAGCTTCCCGAGTAGCTGGGATTACAGGCACGTGCCACCACACCCAGATAATTTTTGTTTTGTTTTGTTTTGTTTTGAGATGGAGTTTCACTCGTCGCCCAGGCTGGAGTGCAGTGGCATGATCTCGGCTCACTGCAACCTCCGCCTCCAAGGTTCAAGTGATTCTTCTGCCTCAGCCTCCCAGGTAGCTGGGATTACAGGTACCCACCACCACACCCAGATAATTGTTGTATTTTTAGTAGAGATGAGGCTTTACCATGTTGGCCAGGCTGGTCTTGAGCTCCTGACTGTCTGTCTGTGGCAGTGCAGAATTTCTGGAACCCCTCTGTGACTTAGCCCAAAGTCACATGTGCCACTCCCCCATGGGCTTGTCTGATAGAAGGATGTTGTTTACCAAATGGAAGCTCATCTTATTTGTATCTTTCTACCAATGCCACTAAATTTGAGTTTACTTGGAGCAGAGTTTTTTCCTCCCCTGGATTTTGGTTACCAAACAGATGGAACTTTCACAAATTCAAAACAGCAACTTGGTGCCCAGCTGACCCCATGTCAGTGTTCTGGCTGCAGCGCATCCTATCTAAAAGGTGCCTGCTATTTCTTTACTCCTTAGATTATTTTGCTTATTAGAGTCTGGTGTTTCCAGAGGACCTGAGGGCTGGTGAGAACAAAAGCACACAAGATACCCTTACAAACATTCCCTGTCCTTTTGACTGTTGAGGGATCTGCTAGGAAATGGAAAGGCTTGATCTGCTTCCTGAGAAAACTATAGCAAAAGGAATTTTCAGCTGTGTATTATTTTTGGGAATTGTTCAGATTTTTCTAAGCTGTTTTTCTCCCTAACAGAACAGGAGTAAGGAAATCCAAAGATCACTCTAACAAAAACAGAGGCAGTGCTACCTAGCTCCATGCCTGCACAAACAGGTTGTGATGGTGTATTTGAGTAAACCCTTTCTCTAGACATGTTTCAGACTTGAAATATTATGAATGCCTGATTTAAACCTAAAGAACTTTTCTATAAACTAAACACAAAAGGTAAGAAACTATTGGTACTTTTGAATAGGATAGGTGACTTTGTTTTTTTTTTGAGACAGTGTCTCACTCTGTTGCCCAGGCTGGAGTGCAATGGCTCACTGCAGCCTTGGCCTCTTGGCTCAAGTAATTCTCCCAGCTCAACCTCCCAAGTAGCTGGGACTTACAGGTGCATGCCACTATGCCCGACTAATATTTTGTACATTTTGTAGAGATGGGATTTTGCTATATTGGCCAGGCTGGTCTTGAACTCCTGACATCAAGTGATCCACCTGCCTCAGCCTCCCAAAGCGCTGGGATTACAGGTGTGAGCCACTGCGCCCAGCCTGACTTTGAATGTCAACATCTAATCGTGTCCCACCCCACACCCCCAGCTCCTGATTGAAAGGAATACAATATAAGTAAAATAAATATCAGTGCTACAACTAGAAAAGGATATCATCTACATTTCAGAAATATTGAGGACTTTCTACTGGACTACAGCAAGAAGTCTGCATGGAAGAAAAAGCTCCAGGTATACCCTGACCTCCCTTCTCCCCAAGAAACAGCATCCTGGAATAATTGAGATCTCAGATCTTAGTAACATCCCCTAATTAGAAAGAGCAAGAGTTAACAGTAAAATAGACCTTGGGTCAATCACATCACTTGCAATCCTTTTTACCTTTAAAAACAGTTGTGCACGTGGTCCAAGATTAAAGTGGCCACCCCATGGAGAATATCAGGGTGTGGGAGTAGGGACAGGACTCCTTCTAGAGACAGTGGACACTACAGTAGGCTGGGATACACCTGGATGCTGAGGCCCCCAGTCCAGTCATCGCAGGGCCAGTCAGAAAGCTGAGCCTGGTGCATCCCCGAACACCTAGAATCACAGAATCTGCCCTTCAGCTCATAGCTCTGGATCCCTTCTTCCCTTATTCTAAGGATCAAAGAGGCCTTCAAACTGAGAACAGAGAAGAGCATTGTAGCAGCAACTGGTGATGGAATCCCAAGAAAATCATTTTACCCTGTTTCAGCATCACCTAGAAAGTTTAGATAAATCTCTCCACTTTCAAAGGTGAAATGGTGGTAAAACCAACATGGAACTATGAAAGTATTCTGTATCATGAAGAGAAGAGAACAACACTCAAGAGGAAAACCAAGCTATTGAATAAGGTGAATGGTAGTATACTGAGGAGGAAAAAAATGTTACTTTGTGAGCAGAATACTTCATTTCTCATGGTGGGGGAAATGTGTTTAAGAACATATCTTGCAGAGCATGACTAGCTTTGAAGATGAAGCCTTCTAGGCATAGCTAAGATGGTTTGGTGAGCAAAAAGATCCAGAGATATGAAAGGAACCAGAATTGGAGGAGTTGGTACAGACCAGAGAGGATGTGATCTGGGAGAGTCTGGGGAGAGAAAGGGATAGAAGTTGAAGAACCTTGGGAAGAAAGTAGGCCCTGAGCAGAGATGAAAGCAAGCATGAAGGGAAAGAAACAACTGAGCTCTAGTGAGCAGGAACAGGAAAATGGAGCAAGTGGTGAGCACAAGGAACCCTAGAAATCTTGGGTGTGACATTGGACTTCCCATGGGATGGAAGGTTGACCCAGGGTTGTCTGAATCCAACTGACATCAGAGTTACGGTAGAAGACTGAAGTGTTACTTTAATACCCTGCCATTACTTTTAATGGCAAAAACTGCAATTTCTTTTGCACCAACCTATAAATTTTAGATGATAAACTTTATTGTGATCCTAACAAAATGAAAACATGGACTCTGTGAAACAATAGCTCAAAATCGATGTTCTCAAACAGTAGACTGAGATGAAAAGCAGAGGCCACTAAAATTTTTTCAAAAGGGGAATTGGATAAGAAAATAATATAAATGGACTAAAACAATATAATGGAATTTGAAAATACATGAGTGGCAGTAAAGCCTCTAGATTCAAGAAGATGGAAAACTGAATCCACAATATGGAGGCCCAAAAGTCCTCCTAAAATGCAGAGGGAAAGAATAAATTTCAAAATAACAAGAGAAAAGGCAATACAATAAATATAGAAGACAGAGAAGGAAGATAAAAATTAAGAACTTAAGATGTTGCTGAGGCTAAAACAGGAACATTGAAACAGACCTAATAATGGAGGATGTAATCAAAGAAACTTCCGAATTGAAAAACAAAGCCTATATATGTAGACTTAAAGGGATTCCAGGCAAAAGCAATAGAAAGATGCCAATATTTAAACTTACCCTGACAGCGTTGCTGGTTTTTTTTTTTTTTTTTTTTTTTTTTTTTTTTTTTAGACAGAGTCTTGCTCTGTCACCCAAGTTGGACTGGAGTGGTATGATCTTGGCTGACTGGAACCTTCGCCTCCTAGGCTCAAGCGATTCTCATGCTTCAGCCTCCCTAGTGGCTGAGATCACAGGTGTGTGCCACCAGGCCCAGCTAATTTTTATATTTTTAGTAGAGATGGGGTTTCACCATGTTGGCCAGGCTGATCTCGAACTCCTGACCTCAAATGATCTGCCCACCTGCCTCGGTCTCCCAAAGTGCTGGGATTGCAGGCGTAAGCCACTGCACCCGGCCCATCACTGATTTTTAAAACAAACAAAAACTCTTATGTTAAGAATTAGAAAGCTGCTTTTTTGACATGATTAATGTCCCAAACTAATACCTTCATTAATGGTTAATACTTGGGATACTCCCACTAGTAATCTGAAACTATCTCCACTACTGCTTAAGCTTGGTCTCAAAATTCCAGTCATTGAATAACAACAAGAAAAAGAAGTAAAATAAAACTTTTGGAAAGGTGTCAAATTTATTGCCATTTGCACAATCCCATGAACATTTACCTGAAAACCCAAGAGACCAGTTATAAAATAAGTATATAAAAATCAGTAGCTTTTACATGTTAGTTAAAAAACAGATTATATAAAAGCCAGTATATATCATATATATACTATATATGATGTGTATTATTTTATAATAACAATGCAAACAGAAATAGAAAACCAGGCTGGGTGTGGTGGCTCACACCTATAATCCCAACACTTTGGGAGGCTGACGGAGGAGGATGGCTTGAGTCCAGAAGTTTGAAGCCACAGTGAGCTATGATCACACCGCTGCACTCCAGCCTGAGTGATAGAGCGAGACCCTGTGTCAAAGAAAAAAAGAAAAGAAAAGAAAAAAAGAAATAGAAAACCAGAAACCTTTGATGAAGGACATTAAAGAAAGAGTATATGCCAAGGTAAAGCATGCTCCCTGAGGGGATGACTGGATATTATCAAGATGATGTTGTCCTTAAATAAATTTATAAATTTAATGTAATTCCAATCAAAGTGACAAGGAAATTTTTTCTTGGAGCTTAATGAAACATGTGGAAAAGTAACCAGATTAAACAAACTCAGTCCTGCATCATCAAGGGCAGGACTTGCACTGTAGACCTTAAGCTTGCTAAAGGGAAGCTGACTTCACAGTGTACTGGGGAAAGGACAGGCCACTGTGTGGCACAGAATGCAAAGTCAAGTGTCACAGTCTCTGAGACGAGATGAGGGTTAGCATGCAGGGTGTTCACATGTAGGAGCACCCTTGGGATCACCACCAGTGGATGGGAGGGGAAGGAGGCGGGACAGGCAGACAGGGGGAGAAGTCAAACCATGATTCAGTAGTCCCAACAGGAGCCCTGGCCAAACCCACAGGAGCTGGGTGCTCAATGACCTTCAGAGTTGTCTCAAGTGGGACCTGTGGCCAGGCATTTATACCCACAGGAATGAGTCACTGGATGTAGGCCACTGGGAAGGGGTAACTCCTCAGATGTGGTGGCTCTCTACAGCTGAAAAAATCCCTGCAGGAGATGACCCCTGAATACTCCGCTGACAACACTACCAGCGGTGGGACAAGTCTTTCATTGAAGCAGGAGCTAGTGTCCACCATCCAAGGACAAACCCAAATACATATAAATCATGAGTACTAGACAGAGTTGGCATTTCAATTCAGTAATGGGAGAATACAAATACAAATTTCTCAACAAATAATGAAGGAGAAATTGGCTTACAATTGGGGGAGAAATTAAAGTTCTACCTTACCTGATACCTGATATTCCCACCCGAGTAGCTGGGATTACAGGTGCCCGCCACCACGCCCAGCTAATTTTTGTATTTTTAGTAGAGATGGGGTTTCACCATGTTGGCCAGGCTGGTCTCGAACTCCTGACCTCAGGTGATCCACCTGCCTCAGCCTCCCAAAGTGCTGGGATTACAGGCGTAAGCCACTGAGCCTGGCCTTCTTTGTTATTTTTTTTACCCATCTCACCAGGGTATATAGTCCTGGAGGATGAGGACAATTGTTTCTATGTTCTGTACAGTTGCTTACACATTGTGAACATTTAATAAAGTAAAATTGCAATTGTACCTGGCACGTACTCTCTTCAATAATTGTGTTGTGATATTAGGGACAAAGTGGTGAAGTAAAACACTTACATCCAGGTAATTCAACAAGGCTCAGACCTTCCGTCTTCCTCACCTCTCCTACCAAACTTCCCTTTCTCAGCAAGGTATTTATCTCAGCTCAACACTTGATTTCATTTGTGCAGACTCAGCCAATGGCTGGAGTGGACATGGGGTGGTGCCTGTGATTTTGGGTATAAACATCCTCTACTCTTTTCACTTTATTTATTTTTATAAAAACCTGAAGCTATACTATCCTGTGGTTTATCAGCAACAACCCTAGTTGTGTCCAGAGGTTGCAGTTATGGGCATCCTGAACCAGTAAGACCTGGGGCATCGCTCTTAGCAAAAGAAAACCCCAAACAAGTCTACCTAGAACTGCTGTGTTCGATATGGTAGCCATTAGTCACATGTGGTTATTTAAATTTAAATTAAGTAACATTTCTTAAAATTAAAAATTCAGTTCCTTATTCACACTTGCCACATTTCAAGTGCTACATAGTCACACATGCATGGCAGTGGCTACTCTACTGGACAGCTCAGATATAAAACATATTCAGCTGAATATGAAAATTCTACTGGGGCAGCACTGGTTTAGAAAAGCCTTTATGTGGGCCGGGCATGGTGACTCACTTGAGGTTGGGAGATCCAGACCAGTCTGGGCAACATGGTGAAACCTTGTCTCTACAAAAAATACAAAAACTAGCCAGGCATGGTGGTGCATGCCTGTGATCTCAGCTACTTAGGAGGCTGAGGCATGAGAATTGCTTGAACCTGGGAAGCAGTGCTTGCAGTGAGCTGGGTTCATGCCACTGCACTCCAGCCTGGGCAACAGAGTGAGACTCTGTCTCAAAAAAAAAAAAAAAAAAAAGCCGTTATGTTCCTTTTTTAATGGAAATTGAAACAAGGGAAGTCTGTTCTTAGGGGAGCCATGTTAGGCCATGTGCAGAGATTGTAAACATTCCTCTTCCTGGCAGGACGTAGGGAAATTCCTTCGCTTTTAACTTTCTGTATTCAATTGACTTTAGATTCTTAGGGGTCTTTATCAGAATTTGTTTCAGGAAGCAAGACAAAAACTTTTTTTTTTTTTTTAATCTTGTATCTGACAAAGTCAGAGAGGATTCTCTGCCAAGATCCTTTGCTATTTTCCATTTTTAATCCAGTCTGTTTGGAGATCCCAGGAGTTGATTTGCTGGATACACTTTCTGGGGCAAGAAGAGTCTGAGTACTTTCTCAAAACCCTTCCTACTAGTGACTACTCCAGAATGTCAATAAACTTGTGTCTTGTTTATTACATACCATTTTTTTATGTGTCACATTGGCAAATATGAAAAAGCTGAATAGCCAATCCACTGAAGATGAAGTGGAAAGAATTTGAGTACTTGATGACCAAATTTTTCTGGGAAATGAACCAACAATGGAACTGCTTGACCTCCAGAATTCTTCGTATGTGAAAGGATACTTTTCATTACTGCTTAAGCCATTTTGAGTTGAGCGTTCAGTGGCTTGCATCAGGAAGCTTCAGGGCTGACATACCACGCTCCTGCACTGTAACACGTACCTGGGGCAGCAGGTCCAGCCCAGTCAAGGGCTGCAGGGATGAAATGTCCAAACCACTGGAAGCTTGCCTGGAGCTTCTAGGAAAAGCATGATTGTCCTCCTTCCAGCTTCCAGAGGACCAGAGGCAATGTGATGGATTTTGGCACTTAGGAACTGAAGAGGAGTGCCTGTTTTACACCAAGGGCTCAGCTTTTGCCATCATTCATTTAGTTACTCATTATAAGTCTGTAGACAGTGGGCAAGATATGGCAAAAAACAAAGGTATAGAATAAACAGAGCGCACCTTCTGGGTCCCCTCCCTTCTACTCTCACCAATCCCCTTTTCAGGGCCAAACCCACTCTTCTTCCCAGGGCCTGGTCCCTCTTTCTGTCTCTTTCACAGGAAGTAGAATTATACACTATCTGAGAGCCTGTATAGGGGCTGGATCAGGCCTAATGTGGATCTTGAGAACTGAATATCTTCACCCAGTTTCCCCCAGTAGTCACATCTCACATTATCAGAGTATCATGTCAAAATCAGCATTTTGTATGTGTATCACATATATAGATGTTTGTAACCACCACTATAATAAAGATTCAGAACTAATGAAAAATACAAAATGTGAATAAAAGAAATTAAAGAGGACACAAAAAATGGAACGATATCCCATGATTGTGGATTTGAAAAATTACTATTATTAAAATGTCCTTATTACCAAAAGCAATCTACAGATTCAATGTAATAATGTTGTATCATTTTGCACCTTTTTTTTTTTTTTGAGACAAAGTCTTACTGTGTCACCCAGGCTGGAGTGCAGTGGTGTGATCTCGGCTCACTGCATCCTCTGCTTCCTGGGCTCAAGCAATTCTCCTGCCTCAGCCTGCTGAGTAGCTGGGATTACAGGTGCACACCACCACGCCTGGCTAATTTTTGTATTATTATTATTTTTTAATTATACTTTAAATTCTAGGGTACACGTGTACAATGTGCAGGTTTGTTACATAGGTATACATGTGCCATGTTGGTTTGCTGCACACATTAACTTGTCATTTACATTAGGTATCTCTCCTAATGCTATCCTTCCCCCATCCCTCCACTCCATGACAGGCCCCAATGTGTGATGTTCTCCACCCAGTGTCCAAGTGTTCTCATTGTTCAATTCCCACCTATGAATGAGAACATGCGGTGTTTAGTTTTCTGTCCTTGTGATAGTTTGCTCAGAATGATGGTTTCCGGCTTCATTCATGTCCCTACAAAGGACATGAATGCATCCTTTTTTATGGCTGCATAGTATTCCATGGTGTATATGTGCCACATTTTCTTAATCCACTCTATCAATGATGGACATTTGGATTGGTTCCAAGTCTTTGCTATTGTGAATACTGCCACAATAAACATACGTGTGCATGTGTCTTTATAGTAGCATGATTTATAATCCTTAGGGTATATACCTAGTAATGGGATTGCTAGGTCAAATGGTATTTCTAGTTCTAGATCCTTGAGGAATTGCCATGCTGTCTTCCATAATGGTTGAACTAGTTTACAGTCCCACCAACAGTGTAAAAGTGTTCCTATTTCTCCACATCCTCTCTGGCATCTGTTGTTTCCTGACTTTTTAATGATCGCCATTCTAACTGGTGCGAGATGGTATCTCATTGTGGTTTTGATTTGCATTTCTCTGATGACCAGTGATGATGAGCATTTTTTCATGTGTTGGCTGCATAAATGTCTTCTTTTGAGAAGTGTCTGTTCATATCCTTTGCCCGCTTTTTGATGGGGCTGTTTGAGTTTTTCTTTTATTATTATTATTATTATGATTATTATACTTTAGGTTTTATGGTACATGTGCGCAATGTGCAGGTGAGTTACATATGTATACATGTGCCATGCTGGTGCGCTGCACCCACTAACTCGTCATCTAGCATTAGGTATATCTCCCAATGCTATCCCTCCCCCCTCCCCCCACCCCACAACAGTCCCCGAAGTGTGATGTTCCCCTTCCTGTGTCCATGTGTTCTCATTGTTCAATTCCCACCTATGAGTGAGAATATGCGGTGTTTGGTTTTTTGTTCTTGCGATAGTTTACTGAGAATGATGATTTCCAATTTCATCCATGTCCCTACAAAGGACATGAACTCATCATTTTTTATGGCTGCATAGTATTCCATGGTGTATATGTGCCACATTTTCTTAATCCAGTCTATCATTGTTGGACATTTGGGTTGGTTCCAAGTCTTTGCTATTGTAAATTTGTTTAAGTTCTTTTTAGATTCTGGATAATTAGCCCTTTGTCAGATGGGTAGATTGCAAAAATTTTCTTCCATTCTCTAGGTGGCCTGTTCACTCTGATGGTAGTTTCTTTTGCCATGCAGAAGCTCTTTAGTTTAATTAGACCCCATTTGTCAATTTTGGCTTTTGTTGCCATTGCTTTTGGTGTTTTAGTCATGAAGTCCTTGCCCATGCCTATGTCCTGAATGGTATTGCCTAGATTTTCTTCTAGGGCTTTTATGGTTTTAGATCTAACATTTGAGTCTTTAATCCATCTTGAATTAATTTTTGTATAAGGTGTAAGGAAGGGATCCAGTTTCAGCTTTCTGTAGATGGCTAGCCAGTTTTCCCAGCACCATTTATTAAATAGGGAATCCTTTCCCCATTTCTTGTTTTTGTCAGGCTTGTCAAAGATCAGATGGTTGTAGATGTGTGATGTTATTTCTGAGGGCTCTGTTCTGTTCCATTGGTCTATATCTCTATTTTGGTACCAGTACCATGCTGTTTTGATTACTGTAGCCTTGCAGTATAGTTTGAAGTCAGGTAGTGTGATGCCTCCAGCTTTGTTCTTTTGGCTTAGGGTTGTCTTGGCAATGCAGGCTCTTTTTTTGGTTCCATATGAACTTTAAAGTAGTTTTCTCCAATTCTGTGAAGAAAGTCATTGGTAGCTTGATGGGGATGGCATTGAATCTATAAATTAACTTGGGCAGTATCACCATTTTCACGATATTGATTCTTCCTATCCTGAGCATGGAATGTTCTTCCATTTGTGTCCTATTTTATTTCACTGAGCAGTGGTTTGTAGTTCTCCTTGAAGAGGTCCTTCACATCCCTTGTAAGTTGGATTCCTAGGTATTTTATTCTCTTTGAAGCAATTGTGAATGGGAGTTCACTCACTATTTGGCTCTCTGTTTGTCTATTATTGGTGTATAAGAATGCTTGTGATTTTTGTACATTGATTTTGTATCCTGAGACTTTGCTGAAGTTGCTTATCAGCTTAAGGAGATTTTGGGCTGAGATGATGGGGTTTTCTAGATATACAATCATGTCATCTGCAAACAGGGACAATTTGACTTCCTCTTTTCCTAATTGAATACCCTTTATTTCTTTTTCTTGCCTGATTGCCCTGGCCAGAACTTCCAACACTATGTTGAATAGGAGTGGTGAGAGAGGGCATCCCTATCTTGTGCCACTTTTCAAAGGGAATGCTTCCAGTTTTTGCCCATTCAGTATGATATTCACTGTGGGTTTGTCATAAGTAGCTCTGATTATTTTGAGATACATTCCATCAATACCTAGTTTATTGAGATTTTTTAGCATGAAGGGTTGTTGAATTTTGTCAAAGGCCTTTTCTGCATCTATTGAGATAATCGTGTGGTTTTTGTCTTTGGTTCTGTTTATGTGATGGATTATGTTTATTGATTTGCATATATCGAACCAGCCTTGCATCTCAGGGATGAAGCCAACTTGATCTTGGTAGATAAGCTTTTTGATGTGCTGCTGGATTTGGTTTGCCAGTATTTTATTGAGGATTTTTGCATTGATGTTCATCAGGGATATTGGTCTAAAATTCTCCTTTTTTGTTGTGTCTCTGCCAGGCTTTGGTATCAGGATGATGCTGGCCTCATAAAATGAGTTAGGGAGGATTCCCTCTTTTTCTATTGATTGGAATAGTTTCAGAAGGAATGGTTCCAGCTCCTCTTTAAACCTCTGGTAGAATTTGGCTGTGAATCCATCTGGTCCTGGACTTTTTTTCGTTGGTAGACCATTAATTATTGCCTCAATTTCAGAGCCTGTTACTGGTCCATTCAGGGATTCAACTTCTTCCTGGTTTAGTCTTGGGAGAGTGTATGTGTCCAGGAATTTATCCATTTCTTCTAGGTTTGCTAGTTTATTGGCGTAGAGGTATTTATAGTATTCTCTGATGGTAGTTTGTAATTCTGTGGGATCAGTGGTGATATCCCCTTTATCATTTTTTACTGCATCTATTTAAGTCTTCTCTCTTTTCTTCTGTATTAGTCTTGTTAGTGGTTTATCAATTTTGTTGATCTTTTCAAAAAACCAGCTCCTGGATTCATTGATTTTTTAAAGGGTTTTGTGTGTCTCTATCTCCTTCAGTTCTGCTCCGATCTTAGTTATTTCTTGCCTTCTGCTAGCTTTTGAATGTGTTTGCTCTTGCTTCTCTAGTTCTTTTTATTGTGATGTTAGGGTGTCAGTTTTAGATCTTTTCTGCTTTCTCTTGTGGGCATTTAGTGTTATAAATTTGCCTTTACACACTGCTTTAAATGTGTCCCAGAGACTCTGGTATGTTACGTCTTTGTTCTCATTGGTTTAAAAAAAATCTTTATTTCTGCCTTCATTTCGTTATGTACCCAGTAGTCATCAGGAGCAGGTTGTTCAGTTTCCACGTAGTTGTGCAGTTTTGAGTGAGTTTCTTATTCCTGAGTTCTAATTTGATTGCACTGTGGTCTGAGAGACAGTTTGCTGTGATTTCTGTTATTTTCCATTTGCTGAGGAGTGCTTTTCTTCCAACTATGTGGTTAATTTTGGAATAAGTGTGATGTGGTGCTGAGAAGAATGTATATTTTGTTGATTTGGGGTGGAGAGTTCTGTAGATGTCTATTAGGTCAGCTTGGTGCAGAGCTGAGTTCAAGTCCTGGATATCCTTGTTAACCTTCTGTCTTGTTGGTCTGTCTAATATTGAGAGTGGGGTGTTAAACTCTCCCATTATTATTGTGTGGGAGTCTAAGTCTCTTTGTAGGTCTCTAAGGACTTGCTTTATGAATCTGGGTGCTCCTGTATTGGGTGCACATATATTTAGGATAGTTAGCTCTTCTTGTTGAATTGATTCCCTTTACCATTATGTAATGGCCTTCTTTATCTTTTTTGATCTTTGTTGGTTTAAAGTCTGTTTTATCAGAGACTAGGATTGCAACCCCTGCTTTTTTTTGCTTTCCATTTGCTTGGTAGATCTTCATCCATCCCTTTATTTTGAGCCTATGTGTGTCTCTGCACGTAAGATGGGATTCCTGAATACGGCACACTGATGGGTCTTGACTTTTTATCCAATTTGCCAGTCTGTGTCTTTTAATTGGGGCATTTAGCACATTTACATTTAAGGTTAATATTTTTATGTGTGAATTTGATCCTGTCATTATGTTAGGTGGTTATTTTGCATGTTAGTTGATGCAGTTTCTTCCTAGCATCGATGATGTTTACAATTTGGCATGTTTTTGCAGTGGCTGGTACGGGTTGTTCCTTTCCATGTTTAGTGCTTCCTTGAGGAGCTTTTGTAAGGCAGGCTTGGTGGTAACAAAATCTCTCAGCATTTGCTTGTCTGTAAAGAATTTTATTTCTCCTTCACTTATGAAGCTTAGTTTGGGGCTGGGTATCAAATTCTGGGTTGAAAATTCCTTTCTTTAAGAATGTTGAACATTGGCCCCCACTCTCCTCTGGCTTGTAGAGTTTCTGATGAGAGATCTGCTGTTAGTCTGATGGGCTTCCCTTTCTGGGTAACCTGACCTCTCTCTGTGGCTGCCCTTAACATTTTTTCCTTCATTTCAACCTTGGTGAATCTGACACTTTTGTGTCTTGGGGTTGCTCTTCTTGAGGATTATCTTTGTGGTTTTCTCTGTATTTCCTAAATTTGAATGTTGGCCTGCCTTGCTAGGTTGGGGAAGTTCTCCTGGATAATACCCTGAAGAGTGTTTTCCAGCTTGGTTCCATTCTCCCTGTCACTTTCAGGTACAGCAGTCAAACGTAGATTTGGTCTTTCTCATAGTCCCATATTTCTTGTAGGCTTTTGTTCATTTCTTTTTACTATTTTTTCTCTAAACTTCTCCTCTCACTTCATTTCATTAGTTTGATCTTCAATCACTGATACACTTTCTTCCGATTGATCAAATTGGCTACTGAAGCTTGTGCATGCGTCACGTAGTTCTCCTGCCATGGTTTTTAGCTCCATCAGGTCATTTAAGGTCTTCTTTATTCTGTTTATTCTAGTTAGCCATTCATCTAATCTTTTTTCAAGGTTTTTAGCTTCCTTGTGATGGGTTCAAACATCCTCTTTTAGCTCGGAGAAGTTTGTTATTATCGACCTTCTGAAACCTACTTCTGTCAACTCGTCAAAGTCATTCTCCATCCAGCTTTGTTCCATTGCTGGTGAGGAGCTGCCATCCTTTGGAAGAGAAGAGGCACTCTGGTTTTTAGAATTTTCAGCTCCGGTTTCTCCCCATCTTTGTGGTTTTATCTACCTTTGGTCTTTGATAATGGTGACCTACAGATGGGGTTTTGGTGTGGATGTCCTTTTTGTTGATGTTGATGCTGTTCCTTTTTGTTTGTTAGTTTTCCTTCTAACAGTCATGTCCCTCAGCTGGCTGTCTGTTGGAGTTTGCTGGAGGTCCACTCCAGACCCTGTTTTCCTGGGTATCATCATTGGAGGCTGCAGAGCAGCAAATATTGCAGAACAGCAAATATCGCTGCCTGATCCTTCCTCTGGAAGTTTCATCCCAGAGGGGCACCCACCTATTTGAGGTGTCAGTCAGCTCCTACTGGGAGGTATCTCTCAGTTAGGCTACATAGGGGTCCGGGACCCACTTGAGGAGGCAGTCTTTCTGTTCTCAGAGCTCAAACACTGTGCTGGGAGAACCACTGCTCTCTTCAGAGCTGTGAGACAGGGACGTTTAAGTCTGCAGAAGTTTCTGCTGCCTTTTGTTCAGCTATGCCCTGCCCCCAGAGGTGGAGTCTACAGAGGCAGGCAGGCCTCATTGAGCTGCGGTGGGTTGCACCCAGTTTGAGCTTGCCAGCTGCTTTTTTTACCTACTCAAGCCTCAGCAATGGCAGATGCCCTTCCCCTAGCCAGGCTGCCGCCTGTAGCTCAATCTTGGACTGCTATGCTAGCAGTGAGCAAGTCTCCATGGGTGTGGGACCTGCTGAGCCAGGCGTGAGATATAATCTCCTGGAGGTGCCATTTGCTAAGACCATTGGAAAAGTGCAGTATTTGGGTGGCAGTGTCCTGATTTTCCAGCTGCAATCTGTCACGGCTTCCCTTGGCTAGAAAAGGGAATCCCCCCAACCCCTTGCACTTCCCTGTTAAGGCGATGCCCTGCCCTGCTTTGGCTCACCCTCCATGGGCTGCACCCACTGTCCAACCAGTCCCCATGAGATGAACCAGGTACCTCAGTTGGAAATGCAGAAATCACCCGTCTTCTGCATCGATCGTGCTGGGAGCTGCAGACCAGAGCTGTTCCTATTCGGCCATCTTGGAACCACAAGATTCTCTAAAGTGCTAATTTTTGTATTTTTAATAGAGATGAGGTTTCACCATGTTGGTCAGGCTGGTCTCAAACTCCTGACCTCGTGATCCACCTGCCTTGGCCTCCCGAAGTGTTGGGATTACAGCAGTGAGCCACTGTGCCCAGCCATAATTTTTGTACTTTTAGTACAGACAGGGTTTCACCATGTTGGCCAGGCTGGTCTCCAACTCATGACCTCAAGTGGTCTGCCTACCTTGGCCTCCCAAAGTGCTCGGATTACAGGTTTGACCCACCCTGCCTTGCCTGTGTGTGTTCTTTGGATTCAAACACACTGCTGATCTAGAGTGTACGAGTATGACTGAGAAAACATTTATTTCAAAAAGATTAAAATAAGACGTCACACTAGAATATAAAAAGAACTCTTACAATCAATAATAAAAAAGACAAATACCCAATTATAAATGGGCAAAGGACCAAAGGACCAAAATAGACATTTCTCCAAAGAAGATATACAAATTTCCAATAGTCACATGAGAAGATGTTAAATATCATTAGTCTTCAGGGAAATGCGAATCAAAACCACAATGAGATACCATTTCGCACCTGCTAGGATGGCTACATCAAATTGACATATAACAAATGTTGATCAGACATAAAGATAGGAGCAATAGACACTGGGGACTCCAAAAAGAGGGAGGTGGGGCAAGGGCTGAGAAACTTCCTATTGGGTACTATGTTCACTATCTGGGTGATGGGATCAATAGAAACCCTAACCCCAGCATCACACAATATACCCTTGTAACAAACCTACATGTGTACCCCCAATCTAAAATTAAAAAATTTAAAAATGAAATAAAAGGATTAACTGTGGGGGGGTGGGGGGAACAACAAGCATTGGTGAGGATGAGAGAAACTGGGACCTTCCTGCCTTGCTGGTGGGAATATAAAATGGTGCAGCCACTTTGGAAAATAGTCTGGCAGTTCCTCCAAAGGTTAAACACAGAGTTACGATATGACCAGCAATTCCACTCCTAGGTATATACCCAAGAGAAATGGAACACATGTCCACAGAAATGTTCACAGCAGCATTATTTGAAATGGCCAAAAATGTGGTATATCCATACAATGGAATATTATTTGGTGATGAACAGAAGTGAGTACTGGTGTTACAACATGGATAAACCTTGGAAACATTATGCTTAAGTAAAAAAAGCCAGTAAAAAAAACCCATGTAGTATATGATTCAATTTGCATGAAATGTCCAGAACAGGCAAATCTATAGAGTCATAAAGTAGATTAGTGTTTGCCTAGGACTAAAAAGAAGAGGGCAGGCATGGGAGAGTGACTGCCTAAGGGGCATGGCATTTCTTTTCTGGGTGATGAAAATGTTCTAAAATTCCTTGTGATGATGGTTGCACAACTCTGTGAATACACAAAAACCACTAGATGGTCCACTTTAAATGGGTGAATTGTATGGTATGAGAATTACATATCGATAAAGCTGTTTTATAGAATAAATAAACAAACTCCCAAACAGAGCCAGCAGTCAGCCTTCTTCCTGTTTCCATGCCAGGGATCTCGCTCCTGTTTGCCCTTAATGTATCTTCCTGTTGACACGCAGCCAGCAAACTCATGTTTCCCTGTGGTGACATCCCCAGGATGCACCAGGCCCTGGGCCTGACGTTGTTCTGCACTCCTTGCCAACTAGGTCAGCGTCAGGGAAAGCAAACAGCGTATTTCAGAGGGTGACAACATAAGGGCGTGAGAAGCAGCCAGAGACAGCCCCCCACCAGGCTTCCTTGGCCAAGACACTGGGGACCTGTCCTCTGGTTGAAACCTCCTATTCCTGCTTCCTCGACCCCCACCCCCAGATGAAGGTGGATGCTACTGTGTGGGGCTGGAAATATAAAAGCGCTTCCCCAGGGCAGTGATGGGCTCTGGGGGACCATTATGGTGAGAAGGAAGATAAGAAACACTTAACCTCAGAGAGGTTAAGCAACTGGCCTAAAGTTACTCTGCATTAAAGCTTTGTGTCACTTGCATGGCTAGAAGTTCTTGAGCTGGATTCTATCCTTTAAAAAAGATTCAAAATAGCATTATACATCCCATGGTAGAGAACTGGTTAAATTAATTATGCTCCAGTCATACAGTGGAATAGTATGCTGATGCTAAAAAGAGTTTGGCATGCTTTAAGTACTGATATGGAATTGTCACCACGATGTGTTTTTAAGTGAAAAAAAGCAAGATGCAGAACAGTGTGTATAGTATCCTACTATTTGTCTAAAAGGAGGCAAAAGATACATATACAGTCATCATCCCTCTGTATTCACAGGGCATTAGTTCCAGGACCCCTGCGGATACCAGTATCTGAAGATGCTCAAGTCCCTTATATAAAATGGCATAGTATTTTCACATCCTACTGTATACTTTAAATCATCTCTAGATTACCTATATTTTTATTTGTATTATTTTTTACTATTTTTATTTTTATTTGTATTATTTATTTGTATTTGTATTTATTTTTTACTATTGTACTGCTATTTTTATTGTTTTTTTCAATATGTTTTGATCTGCAATTGAGTGAATCCATGAACACAGAATCTGCAGATACAGAGGCTGTGGATACAGAGGGCCAACTGTATTTGTAATTGCTTGTGACCAAATAAAGTATCTCCAAAAGGACACATAAGAAATTAGTGACATTGGCCAGGCACAGTGGCTGGTCCCAGCACTTTGGGAGGCTGAGGTGGGTGGATCACCTGAGGTCAGGAGTTTGAGACCAGCCTGGCCAACATGGTGAAAGATTGTCTCTACTAAAAATACAAAAAATTAGCTGGGTATGGTGGTGGGCACCTGTAATCCCAGCTACTCGGGAGGCTGAGGTGGGAGAATACCTTGAACCTGGGAGGCAGAGGTTGCAGTGAGCTGACGCTGCAGCCTGGGCAATAGAGCAAAACTCTGTCTCAAAAAAAAAAAAAGAATCACAGCTCCAATCAAGGAAGCAAAATTTTTCCAGAAGCTCCCAGAATTCTTCAGCTTATACTTCATTGGCCAACTATGTTATGTAACACTCTCAGCTGCAAGAATGTCTTGGAGAGAAAGTAATTTCCCCTCAGACTTTATGGTAGAGGGGCTGAGTGTGGTGGCATGTCTGTGGTCCCAGCTACTCAGGAGGCTGAGGTGGGAGGATCACTTTAGCCCAAGAGGTCAACACTGCAGTGAGCTGTCATTGCATTGCTGTACTCCAGACTGGGCAACAGAGCAAGACCCTGTCTCAAAAAAAAAAAAAAAAAAAAAAGAAAAGAAAGATAATGAATAAATTCAATGAATGTCCCATGCTCTGAAGTCCATCCCCAAACCTCAAGTTAAGAGCCCGGCTTCCTAGGATGATTAAAAATTGAATCCTTTAATATTTGTCAAATGATGTGCTAATCCTATCAGAAATTACTGGTGAGATTTGAGGAAGAGGATCGGTAAGGAGCATCCCTTTTCCTCAGTGTGAGTTCTAAACTATTGAGACATAAAGGAGTAAAATAGGTATGGTTTGCAGTATCACCCTCATTGCTGATAAAGGTCCGGATTGAGGGTGTGGCTTAGATGAACCAGGCAACAACCAACATCCTAATGCCATACCCAGAATTAGACCCACCTGCCTGGTCATAGGCAGGACTCAGACATGCGAGCCTCACTGCAGGGCTGGCTGCATGACAGCTGTGCTTGCCAGCTTCGATGGGAGGCCCCACCCAAGGGAAAGCAGGAGGCAGGCAGAGCCAGGCTTACACTGCCCTCTGCAGCTCACAATCACCTCCTCCTTCCAGGAGGGGCCTGCGGGAAGGGGAGCAAGGCCAGGAGGCTGTAACAATAACGGAAGAAACATACAGGAAGGGAGTCTTTTCCCAAATCCCCAAATTATCAAGATTGTACTGTTTCTGTTTCTCCATATTAAAGGAGATCATGCCAGCTACATTTCAAGGCCTGGTGCTCAAAAATAGTAGGTGCTTAATACAAATCAGCCTCTTTTCCTCCTCTTCTCCATTCAAATTCTTTCTTAACCAGGGTAGGAAGAGATTAGCCTTCCCTTCCTCTTTAACGTACTGAGACTTCATTTCTCAATTTCTCTTCATTGCTCAATTTCTCTTCCTGTGTTGCAATTCCACAAGCATGTGACTTTCATCTGGCAACCCTAGTCCTGTGATATTGGGATAGTGGAGTTATGCCTCATGCGTCACATTCCTGCACCACAAAGTCAAATTGCACTTAACAGACCCAGCTGCCCCTGCTCTGTGGAGGGTCTCCTCTCCCTCCCTCCTCTAGGACTCATCCACCTTCCTTATGCTCCACTTCCAACAGGTGGAGGACATTTATCTTCTTTTTGGAGCCACCGGGCATTTGAACTCGTTTCTCATGTTTGGGGGACTCCCACTTTATGGTTTGATCGGGAGGAGGTCCTCACCTTCTACTAGAGAAACGGAAATGTTCTGTTTCCCTTCTCAGCCTCCCTTTTGCAACTACAGCCAGGGCATGTGACCGGGGCTGGCCAACCAGAGGGGCCTGTGCCAGAACTTGGGGGAGCCTGGGTGGGTCTGAGGGAGGCCAGGACTCCCGAGAATGTCCACTGTGGATGGTGGGCAGTGCAGCACATCTGAATTCCTGGCACAGCATGGGCCGCTGAGCCGGCTGGGGACACATCGAGGTTTCTTGGCACATAGGGTTTGGGTTCCGTCGGGGGTGTGTGTTGTCCCTGACTGTGCAGCTTTAAACCTAGTTTTAGGGTCTTATGGTGGTTCTGTGAGCTGCCTGTTTACCTTCTGATACATTTTCTTCTCCATTCAGGCAGTCGGTGCCTATAGTTTGTAGCTAGAAACAATGACAGTGAGGCAGTAATTGAGTCCCTGACTTGGTCTTCCAAGCCTGATGTTCCCATCGGTTCTCCCTTGAAGTAAGAGAATACTTCAAGAGTGCACAGGCCGCATCTCAGGAAGGACATGGGCGCACTCACCTTGTCCTGTAGCCTCTCTTCCCCTTGATGGTGGGGAAGGCGGTGCTGTGGACAGTGACTAACTCAGAATAGGAACCAGGCATATTGGTCTTCGTTTTGTCAAAATCAACCCAGTGACCTCAGGCAAGTCACTTCACCTCTCGAGATTTTCTCACATGTCAAATGGCCTCGGTGGAGATGCCAGACCCAAAGATGCCCCAATTTTAATACCGTTTCTGTTCTCGAAGCTGGAGTCTCATCTCACTACTTCAGCTTCATGGAGTGTTTTTGTTTGTTTTTCCTGTAATTACTTATGGTAACCATAGTTCAAGCAACAAAGCTTGATGGACTATTACTTTTATTGCGCCTACCAGTCCTGGTTTCCAGCCCCAGACTCAGCTATGTCCCAGCTTTAAAAGTCCAAGAACCAGGACTTTGCAATAGAAGGATTACAATAATGTGCATTCGAACTATACCTGGGGACTGGGGGTTAGGAATTCTGTCTTGATACCACTTATGAAAGGTGTCCCTTTTACTTATGGCAGGTGGGTGGTTTATAGAACAAGCCCATTCAATCTCTTTGGGGCTTGAATCCTGGCTCTGAGTGGCTTTGAGTGGCCTTGAGTGAGTGACCTCATTCAGGTTCCCACATGCCGTTTAATACTCTAACTCATGGGGTAGGGCTGACTTAACCTTCCCAAGAAGTTGTGAGTTTCTCAGGTGCAGGGGCCATGACTTAAATACATTTCATATCCCCCCATCTTTACCCCTCTCTCACCTTGACATAGGTTTATACCCGTTTAGGGGTGGAACATCTCTGTAAGACCCACCCAAGAAACTGACAACAGTGAGTGCCTCAGGGAAGACTGAAACCAGGAGGAGGGACTTACTCTTCACTTTACATTCTTGAATATATTGCCATGAACACAATAGTATTTTAAAAACTGCGTAATAAAGAAATAAGAAAGTTCACATGTCTGTTTTTATTTCATTTTGTGGAGGTAGAATCCTGGATTTATCCAACCCCCTATTTAGGGGCATCCTGGTTTCTCCATCTTGCTAGGGGAAGTTGACTCACCTCTCATTAACCTGGGAAGGCTTCCCAGAGCAGGTGACTTCTCACAGATGAGTACGAGTCAGATGAGGCAGGGTAGGACATGAGGAGAAAGTATTCCAAGCAGGGAGAACATCATGAATGAAGGTGGGAGGTGCGAGAGTGTGGCCCTTGTGAGGAAATGCAAGGAGGGTAGGGGTGGGTTGGGTGGAGATGAGGCTGGAGGAACCCACAGGTCATTTAGGGCTCTTGCAGCATGCTAGGCACTTGAATCTTGGACTCAATCCCAGGCACCATGTGGAGCCATTGAAATAATCTGGGGCTGGTGAGCGAGAGTAATCAACTGTACAAATCAGCAGCATTGTTCCAGGGAAAGCAAGACTTGACCAGCACTTCAGCTGTATCTGTTACCAAATACGTGTTTACTCATAAAGAGGGCTGGTTTCTTACTACCTCTCATTCCAGCCTGCTGCAGGCTCCAGATGGGAAACACCCACAGAGCTATGGGAGCAGAGGACTCTCCTAACTCTGTGAGAGGCCTCAAGAGTGTAATGGAGAAAGACTTCCCAGGCTAAAAACTCAGACTCAGATCTCCCCAGACACGCAAAGGTGGGAAAGGGCCTTCCAGGCAGAGCGAACTGCAGGAGGAAGCTCAGGGCGCATGTGCAGGAAATTAGGCTTGACAGGTGGGAAGGGGCCAGGTGCTAATGAGGTTTGTTTGTTTGTTCACATTTTCTGTCACTTTCTATGAGGTTGGTATTTATTTATTTATTTATTTATTTATTTATTTATTGAGATGGAATTTTGCTCTTGTTGCCCAGGCTGGAGTGCAATGGCACAGTCTCAGTTGGTTCAACTGATTCTCCTGCCTCAGCCTCCTGAGTAGTTGGGATTACAGGCATGTGCCACCACGTCTGGCTAATTTTTGTATTTTTAGTAGAGACGAGGTTTCACCATGTTGGTCAGGCTGGTCTCGAACTCCTGGCCTTAAGTGACCCAGCCACCTTGGCCCCTCAAAGTGCTGGGATTATAGGCTTGAGCCACTGTGCCCAGCTGAGGTTAGTTTTTACTGACCTATTTTATAAATCATCTGGCGCACTTCAGAAGTTGATTTCAGGGCATCCCCAAGACCGACCCAATCAGAACTTCTAGGTGATATCTTTAATCTGACGACTTTGGGAAATGTGGCTTCAGTCTAGACAAAGAGTTCTTTAATGTAGTTGCTGGCTAAAGCGTTATGCAGGGGCCCCAACCACACTGCAGAACCACAGTCAGTCCAGCAAGTGAGGGAACTGCCTGACAAAGGGGATGGTCCCTGAATCAGTCTAACCTGTCAGTTTGGTGGGCTAGGAATGAAGGCGGACCAGTTCTTCCTGTGAGGTGCAAACAAAAACTGGAAAAACAGCAAGACAGACTTATCCAAGTTATTTCTGGGCGTGGCTAAGGCTGCACCGTCTCAGCATTTGGCCATTCCTGAAGCCCTCTCAGCAGGGTCCTCTGTCCTTGCCAAGAAGCTAGAAAGAATTAGAAGACAGATGAGTCAGAACGGAAGGTCACGAGGTTTCTGGGCTTCCAGGGGTGCTCACCCAACCCTCAGGGCTTCCCCTACTGCTCTTCCCCTTTCTCACCCCCACCCAGGATTTCTTTCCCCCTATAAATGAGAACTGCCCCCACTCCCCAGCCTCCACTCTGCAGTCAGTGGGAGGATGCATGCAAGAAGCTGTTGGAGCTTGAGGGAAGGGAGGAGGGAGGGAGATGCCCCTGATGCTGGTGTCTTCATTCTCTGAGCTGGATAGGGACTAACCGCGGGGCAGCCTGCTACCAGCATCACTAGTTTTTCTTTTTTTTTTTCAGAGATGGGGTCTCACTGCTGCCCAGGCTGGAGTGCAGTGGTGCGATCTTGGCTCACTGCAACCTCTGCCTCCCAGGTTCAAGCAGTTCTCCTGCCTCAGCCCCCCTTAGTAGCTGGGATTACAGGCACACACCACCACACCCAGCTACTTTTTTTTTGTATTTTTAGTAGAGATGGAGTTTCACCACGTTGGCCAGGCTGGTCTCCAACTCCTGACCTCAGGCGTTCCACCCGTCTTGGCCTCCAAAAGTGTTGGGATTACAGGTGTGAGCCACCACTCCCGGCCCAACAGCACTGATTTTGCAGGGCAAAGCATCATTTGTCTTGAGTCAGTCCTATGGCCTACATAAAATGTGGTCCCCTCTGGACTCGTGGCTGACCCTGGCACTTGTAGCTGGAGAAGGCATGCAAACATTGATGATGCGCAGTGCTGGCTCTCAGATGGTAACATTGGTTGCCTCCCCATCCCACTTCATTTACTCAACAAACATTGATTTGAGCCCCTGCCATTCTGAGCCTGGGGCCCCGAGGAAGAAAGGCACGACCCCAGATCGTGAGCGTTCTCTGAGAAGCAGACCAAAGCAACGCTGCTGTGAGAAGCAGAGAGAGGGCTGAGACCATCCTGAGGACAGCAAAGAGGGCACTAACCTGGAAGACAGGCGGCAAAGATGTCTGAACTGAGTCTTGAAAAGCCAGCCAAGCTGCTCACCCCAAAAGAAAGTTTATTCTGGCTGAACAAACCGGCCAGAGGGAAGAGACTTCAGGAATTTCAGGGCTAAAATGGAAGTGTTTACAGTCTCCTTTCCCCAGAGACCCTCACGCTTGCTCCCACCCCAACCCCTGGACTCCCACAGTACCTCCCAAGGGAGAATGAGCAGAAAAGGCCCCAAGGGGAGGTATTGCTGGAAGCCTGGCAGAGGGAAAAAGCTGCTCAGTCTTCTGATGAAGTGGGGAGTGGGGAGGGGAGCTGGGCTCATTCCTGGCTGTTGAACTGTGCTCTGCCAGAGCTGGGCCCTGTGGCACAGTTAACTCTACAGTGAGTCCTGAGGGCTTGGAGGGAGCTTTCCCTCAAATTTCGGCATCCAGACCACTTCTGCTCTGCCTACCATCCCCGCTAATCCTGGCAGCCACTCATTCATTCACTGGTTTGTTGAATTAATAGTGAGGGAGCACCTTCTCCTAGATGCTAAGATACAGCCATGGACAAAACAAAGACCCCACAGGTCTTTATTCTAGTGGGGGAAGCAGACAGAGAATGATCAAACGAGGAAGGGAGGAAGACAAACAAGAAAGGGAAACAGTAAAGAGGTGGACCCCTTCATGCGGGAGGGAGAGGCTCAGTAATAGCAGGCATGGGGCAGAAGTCTGAAGGAAGGGCAGGAGGCTGGAGGCAGGGGAGAGGAATCCCAGGGAGAGAAAGCAGCACCTGCAAAGGCCCCGAGGCAGGCTTGTCTGCAGAGCCCCGAGGGTGGGCCAAGCAGGAACTCACTGTGCCTGGAGACACCCACAAGGGTTTAAGAGTGCCAGCTCTGAGCTCATGCATGCCTAGCTGCCTGCATTTAGACAGATTCCTTCATCTCCCTAAGGCTCAGCGTCCCTGTCTGTAAAATGGGAAGAACGGTGTTACTGCACCATGGCTTTCTATATACTTTTTCTAAATAAATGGCAGTTATTATCAGGATTATTATAAATGCAATGGATACATGTTCAATAGTATTAGCACTTTCCCAAAGGGGATTTCCAACAAGGTAAGACACTAGATTTTTTTTTTTTTTTGGTTTTATAAAAATATCTTAAATTACATTGACAGTAACACATGTTGAGAGTGGGGTGTGTGGGCATCAAGTATCAGCAATCACAAATCACACTCACCTTCCCCCACTTCTCACAGGTGGAGCTTGCCCCCATTACTCCAGAGCTGCCTTACAGGCACCAAAAGCAAGGCCTGGAGGAGCCAGGAGCTTGGCTGGGTCTGAGCAAGACAGTGTCAGAGCCAGAATTAGGCTGCAGTCATCTTTAGAAGGAAGCAGAAAGTTTCTCTTTGAATCGACACTTCCTCCCATTTTCTTTCCATTTGAGTAAGCAGAAAAACCTTAAGAGTTTAAGTCTTTTTCAGAAAGTTTGGAGCTATGGTCAGTGTAAGGAGACAGACATCTCCCTTTTAATCTTTGGTTTTGAATGTGAGTGATTGGGAGGTCCCTCGACGGCTAGCCTGGATCTTCAGAAGGGTCTCAAGGGTGTGAGCAGATTGTAGCAATCCTGCTCTGGCCCCCACCCTGCTGGACAGCCCAGGGTGGGCGATGGGTGCCACAGCTGATCTGGAATGTTCTGTTCATTTGCCCCCCTGCCAACCCTTCTCCAACCTTCGAGGGAGCCATCCCACCTGGCTCATGCCTCCTGCCACCCAGCTCACACCCCTCATCATCAGAGTGCAGCACAACCCAGCTCTTTCTCCTGCAGGATGCACATAGGCCTCGCTGCCCTGCTTGGCCCACTGTTCCCAGCTCTCTCAGAGCCCAGTCCATCCTACCGTGGGTTAGCGATGGTGGGACAGATCAGTGCAGACCTGTCCTAGAGGAGCCTGCCAGAGCAGGGGAAGAAGTAATGACAATGAGTAAACCACGTGCTAATTTTCTTTTTCTTTTCTTTCTTTCTTTCTTTTTTTTTAAGACAGTTTCACTGTATTGCTCAGGCTGGAGTGCAGTGGTGCGATCTCAGCTCACTGCAACCTCGACCTCCCCAGGCTCCAAAGATCCTCCCATCTCAGTCTCCCAAGTAGCTGGGACTACAGGTGTGTGCCACCACACTGAGCTAATTTTTTTATTGTTTGTAGAGACGGGGTTTTGCCATGTTTCCCAGGCTGGTCTTGAACTCCTGGGCTCAAGTGATCCGTCAGCCTCAGCCTCCCAAAGTGCTGAAATTACAGGCATGAGCCACCCTCACCTGGCCTGAGTGCTGAAAAACAGAAAAGCCTCAGAGGCCAAAGGTGAAGCACTGGATGGAAGTTGACCTCCAAGCAGGGAGCAGGCAACTCAGCACCAGCCTAGGCTCCACGTGGGGTTGAGAGAGGGGAAAGGCCACCGACAGTCCCTGCTCCATGGGGAAGGCAGCCTCTGACTGTGGCTGATGGGCTGGCAGTCGGATAAGGATTGGCTGGCAGGAATGGGCATCCAGCTGCCTCTGCTGCTCCTGTGAGCTGGGAATGATGGTGCCAGTCAGGTCTGCATGGCCATCAATAGGCCAGGTGGCTGGGTAGGGGTCTCTCAGCTCCAGTGGCTGAAACACACAACAGAATCATCAAACCTAGTCTGAGATAGTCATGAAAGAGATTTAGAAAAAGACATAGTGATTTTGTTCCCCATTTGCTTTTTCTAAAAACACTCCTCTCTAATAAAATGTATGACAGCAATAGCTCTCACTTATTGCTCATTTAATGTGTGGCGAGTGTTTTCCTAAACTCTTTATTTATGTGTATTAGTTCATTTAATCCCCACACAAATCTTATGAGGTTTTACCACTGTCTTTACTATATAGATAAGGAAATGGGGGAGTTTATCTCCAGGAAAGTTAAGAAACTTTACCAAATAACTTGACCAAGGTTTAAATGGAGGTCTGACCCAGAGTCAACTTTAACCTCCAGACTGTCTCTACTACATTTTCTTTAAACAGCTCTTTGCGATGGGCTTGACCTTGCTGCAGGGTCTTCCTGTGATTCCCAATTCTTTGGATTCAATCCACATTTAAATCAGTCCTCCTGTTTCTGCCTAAATAAACCAATGCTTATAATATTTAAATATTTATTAGGAGTCTCTATCTCTGCAATGGTATATTTCCCAGATAATTTTTCTGATGAAACCCAGAAGAGGGAGAAAAAGAGAAATATTGATTGAAACCCATATTGTGATGATAATTTTGCTGGATAAATATGTTTCTTTTCTTTTTTTTTGAGAGAGAGTCTCGCTCTGTCACGCAGGCTGGTGCAGTGGTGTGATCATGAATATTTTTCAAAATATTAAATCACTAGCTAGAGTTTAGAAATCCTTTGTCATAAAGAGAAACTTTTGACGAAATGGAATTTGCCATAGCATCCATACTTGCTTACATTTACCAAAGGTTAAACTTCCCCTGTATCACCTTCTGCTGGCCAATTTACCTTTGCTCACTAGGCATTGGCCAGTGGAGAAATGGTTTACACTTGAGAAAGAGGCCTAAAGCACACAATGCATCCCTACTTTAATTTTTCAAGAAAAATGCCTGCCCAACCTTAAAAAATCAGGTAAGTAACACAGAGAGTAGGGACTACCATAAAACTATTTACACAGCTAACTGGGATTAAAGTAGCCCTCAGAGCTTTTAGTGACATCTCCTGACCTCTGCTGGACACATTTGGGATTGCATCGCTCCCAGGTCCTTGAAAGTAACCAGCAAAATAAGAATCTTAAAGTTTACAGAATGCCTCATCTAAATCTCATTTCAGAGATGAAGAAAATAAGATTCAATGGGCTTATGTGACCTACCCAATAGTACACAGTTACTTATGAAGTGGCATATTCAGGACCAGTACCTAGAAATGATTTATTGCCCAGTAAACCACATATGCAAATGTTGATTACTTCATTGGAATGAATAAATACTCTTTGGATTATCTTTAGAGTACCATCATTTTTAGAAATAAGAACAGCTGACATGGACAAAGTGGTAACCAAGAGTCAAAATTAGAATTATTTGAGCAAGGTCATAGTTACCTTTATATTCTGTATCCCATATCCCCTAATCCCATAACTCCATCATTATCTTCAGTGACTGATGATGTCCATAGAGTAACAAAGAAGACAGTCAGAGAATTCATTTTCACAAAAGCTTTTTTTTAGTTGTAAATATTTATTCCTGATTGTAGTTTGTTAAAATGAGCTTGCCTTCCTAGAGGAAACTTCAACTGGCCATAGGAAATAAGACTCCCCAGGGTTAAAAGGACCGTTCCTTTCAAGAACTGACTCTACCAGTGTTCCCGCAAAGACACATGGAACCCAAGGGAGGCACCCAGAGGTCTCTGATGCTTCTTCAGCTGGGAGTTTTGGGTCTCCCTATTGAGGCTGTATCTAGAAGAGAAAGCTGAAAGACCACTGAACTATGTAGTCAAATTATTCTACACTTTAGTATCTCCAAATGCATAGTGTTAACGAAAGGAGTAGAGTGTTATATTTGAAAGAACATAAGCTTTGCTGCCATGTAGTTAGTGGCTGCTTACTATCTGTGTGAGCTTAGGTAAATGACTTAATCTCTCTGAGCTTCAGTGTCCTCAATAATAAAACAGGAATCATAAATGATACTTTTCCAGAAAGTTGTTTGAGAATACATGAGATTGTTTGTGTGAAAACCCTAAGCAAAGTACCTGGTGCTACAGGCCAAAGGGAGGGAAAATGTTTGATTTCCTCATGGAATTAAATATACACCAGATTTTTTTTTTTTTTGGATATTGGGTCTCATTCTGTTGCCCAAACTGGAGTGCAGTGGTGCAATAACAGCTTACTCCAGCCTCGAAGTGATCCTCCCACCTCAGCCTCCTGAGTAGCTGCAACTATATATAGGCACATGCCACCATGTCTAGCTAATTTTTTTCTTTTAATTTCTTGTAGAGACAGAATATTGCTATGTTGCTCAAGCTGATCTTGAACTCCTGATCTCAAATGATCCTCCTGCTGCCTCCTGCCTCAGCCTCCCAAAGCACTGGGATTATAAGTGTGTGAGCCACCACACCAGGCCTATGGCAGATTTTTTTTGTTTTTAATTTCAGACAGGGTTTTACTCTGTTGCCCAGGCTGGAGTGCAGTGGAGTGATCTTGGCTCACTGTGGCCTCAACCTCCCAGACTCAAGCAGTCCTCCCACCTCAAGCAGCCTCCCAAGTAGCTGGGACCACAGGCACCACCACACCTGGCTATTTTTTTTGTATTTTTTGTAGAGATGGGTTTCACCATGTTTCCCAGATTGGTCTCAAACTCCTGGGCTCAAGTGATTCACCCACCTCAGCTTCCCAAAGTGCTGGGATTACAGATGTGAGCCATTGTGCCTAGTCTAAAGTGTCTCTTTAAGGCACATGTGAATAGAGTCTTGTCCATTTTAGATTATTTTATTGGGTCTTTGATATATAGAATTGAGTATTTCTCCATGATAAATGTATAAGTCAGCACTTATTTTGTAAGAAAAAGTGTGTCTGGGCTGGGCACAGTGACTCATGCCTGTAATCCCAGCACTTTGGGAGGCTGAGGCAGGTGGATCGCTTGAGCCCAGGAGTTTGAGACCAGCCTGGGCAACATGGCAAAACCCCACCTCTACTAAAAATACAAAAATTAGCCAGTCTCATACACAGCCTCAAAATTAAGTAAATAATTAAAAAATAAAAATTTTTAAAAAGAGACACTTTAAATGGTTTAAAACATCCCCACTGAAGATTTTGTTGTTGTTGTTTGCTTTTTGTAGTTTTGCTGTGCCTTTCCCATGATAAAAAGTGCTCTTAAAACTTGGCAGCTGGCTGGGTGCAGTGGCTCACGCCTGTAATCCCAGCATTTTGGTAAGCTGGGGCGGGCAGATCACCTGAGGTCAGGACTTTGAGACCAGCCTGGCCAACATGGTGAAACTCTGCCTCTACTAAAAATACAAAATTAGCCGGGCATGGTGATGGGTGCCTGTAATCCCAGCTACTCGGGAGGCTGAGGCAGAAGAATCACTTGAACCTTGGAGGCGGAGGTTGCAGTGAGCCGAGATCGCGCCACTGCACTCCAGCCTAGGCAACAGAGCGAGACTCTGTCTCAAAGAAAAGAAAAGAAAAGAAAAAAAAACTTGGCAGCTAAATTGGTTGTGTGTGTGTGTGTGTTTAAACATTTCACAGACATTTGCTAAGCACATTTCCTTCAAGAGGAGAAGAAACAAGTTTTTGCCAATAAGAAACTGTGGATATGATGCCTCCCTGAGTTAATTAAATCAACCCAGACTATTTTTCATTGCCATGAGGGAGAGAGAGTACACCCCTCTCCCTTTATGGTATTAGAGATTGTCTAGTCCAGCGTGCTCTATGGAACCCTGCAGGAGTCACAGCAGGGCACTACTGAGAAAGTGCCAAGAGGACAGGATTCTCTTTAACCAGAGCAGCACTGCATCGACCAGTTTTATGATTTATCTGCTCCTATAAGGAAAATTTGTTTGCATGAAATTTCCTGTGGCTGAAACATATTTGCAGAACACAGATCTAGGCTCATTCCCTAATTTTACATGTGAAGAAACTGAGGCTTGGGGCAGGTGAAATGACATCAGTAAGTTAAAGCAGAGCTGGAGACAGTACTCAATGGTCTGTATCAGTCGGGGGACTTGGTTGCTGGTTAGATTCCAATTCTGGATAATCAAAGCAAAGACTCACAGGAGCTTGCAAAATTGACAGGAGCCTGATAGTCAGGCTTGGAAATGGCCAGAACCACGAGCACACTGGAAGGCCAAGAAGCTGGACAGAGTTCGCAGAAAGTCCATAAATAGTCTCATAACCAGAGGAGCCTGTAGAAATGTTGATGCCTCTCCTGCCTCTTCTGCAATGCATGGCACCAACCTTCTCCTCTGATGTGGTTCGACTGTGTCACCACCCAAATTTCATCTTGAATCTCCACAGGGACCCCGTGGGAGGTACTTGAATCATGGGGGTGGTTACCTCCATGTTGTTCTTGTGATAGTGAGTGAGTTCTCACGGGATTTGCTGGTTTTATAAGGGGCTTTCTCCCCTCTTTGCTCTGCGCTTCTTGCTGCCTCCATGTGAAGAAAGACATGTTTGCTTCCCCTTCTGCCATGATTGTAAGTTTCCTGAGGCCTCCCAGCCCTGCAGAACTGAGTCAATTAAACCTCTTTCCCTTACAAATTGCTCAGTCTCATGTATTTCCTCATAGCAGCATGAGAACGGAGTAATACACTGTCTTATTCTCATGTCACTTGATTTAAAGTCCCAGGAGAGAGTCTATGATTGGTTGGGTTGAAGTCACATGCTCACACTCGGGCTGAATGGGAGCTAGGAGAAACAGGTCTGGTCCCTTGTGCATCCATAGTGGGAGCACTGCCCACAGTTAACCATCCACACTGGGGAAGGGTAATGCCCCAAAGGGAATTTTGGCTATTGCAAAGGGGAAATGGATGTGGGCAGCCCAAAGGGCAACTAAAGGGAGCCTGATGGCCCATAGCAGATCCTGATAACATGGACACTTTGTCTCAAGCAGAAAGAGCTACAGCAGGGAGAAAAGGATCTTTGCTGATGTTGAACATCAACAGGGTAAGCCTCTTTTCTTCAGTTACATTATTGCTACAGTTGTGAGAACCCTGACATTAGTCTCTATACACTCCACCAGCTCATCACTAACTGAAAACTAGTTATTCAATAATCCTATACCCATTGCTGAGCAGCCGCTCTTTTAGAATATTACTTTTTTAAACATAGATGTAGGCCCAAAGTCAGGATAAATAATAGGTTGAGCCTTTAGGGAAGTCAGAGTTCTCTGGAGAAACAGAACCAATGGGATGTATATGCACGGGAGAG
Source organism: Pongo abelii (assembly GCF_028885655.2). Lineage (NCBI taxonomy): Eukaryota > Metazoa > Chordata > Mammalia > Primates > Hominidae > Pongo > Pongo abelii. Next base: position 41,213,807 of record NC_072004.2, on the reverse strand, counting down.
GGATTTACTTTTTAAAATTGGCTCATGCCATTGTGAAGGCTGGCAAAGTCCAAAATCTGCAGGGTCAGCAGGCAGGCTGGAGACCCACGGAAGAGGTGCAGCTGAGCCCAAAGGCAGTCCACTCACAGGATTCCCTCTTCTTCTGGGCAGGTAATCATTTTCCTATTAAGGCCTTCAACTGATTGGTTGAGGCCCACCTATGTTATTGAAGGTCATCTGCTTTACTCAAAGTCTACTGATTTAAATGCTACTCTCATCTAAAAAATACCTTCGCAGAAACATCTAAAATAATGTTTGATCAAATATCTGGGTATCGTGGCCTAGCCAAGTTAACACATAAAATTACCCATCACAGATCGGTCTCAGGAAAGGAACTGGGAAGGTTTGAATGACTTTACAGCCAACAGTAGCCACAGCGTGACTTTGGGCAGTCATTTTCCTCTCTGAGCCTCATTATCTGTAAGATGAGGGGCCTGAATTGGGTGGTCTCTAAGGGTTTGGGAATAAAATGGCAAGGTGAGCGTGAACATCTAGTTTATCTCCCCTCCCGGATTCTCATGGGGGAGTTTCCAATGGAGTTTGGGATGGCAGGGACTTGGATCAGACACGGAAAGGAGGCAGAGGATGCTCGTTAAGGTGTTTCCTACCCAGCACCCATTTCCTTCTGCCCTACAGTATCCCAGCTTTTATTCAGATTCCCACCTTCCCTCACGTAACCCATGTGCTTCAAGACTGACCTCATTGCCAGCACCAGGGATTGGTCCAATTGGCCTAAGCGGATTTCTATCCCCAACCATTGATTGTTTCAGGAATCCAGGCCTGAGCGGATTCGAGCATGACATCTCCCTGGACACAGGGATGGGTTCACAAAGGGGTTGGAGTCACTGAGATGTGAGAAGTCCGCTGGCAGCTTCTGGGACATTACACCCTGGTGTTGAAGAGATCGCTGCTGGAAGAGGCTGTCTTCCTGGGGATGTTGTCAGGTGAGGCCTAGAATTGTGGCAGCCACCTTGCTGCCAGCACAGGGGAAAGATGAGCCTGGGGAGTCCCAAGAACCAGAGCGGGAGCCCTGATTGCCCCACATCCCATCCCCCACCCCCACCAGCGACAGACCTTTTAAGCAATGGGAGCCAATAAATCCTCTTTATTTCTGTTACCGTAGCAAACGGAAACCTAACAGAGACACTATAAAGGCTACTATTCCAATGCTTCTGGAATTAGTGCTGGGAGAACCCTGACAGGGCCCTTCTCCTCTCCTGTCTTCGATAGCCCTGGGCGGGCCGACCCAGCCCACAGGAGGCCGGCACCGCAAAGCCTTCTCGCTGAACCAGGCAGCAGATCCATCCCACGGGGCTTCCTCCCACGTGAGAAACATAGGAAAAGACGCTGCAAATCAAAGACGACCACCCTGGAGAAGCAGGAGAAACTCCCCAACTTGAGTGAATGTATCAACATTTCAGAAAATGTAGGAGGTGGATGTTATTGTTTAATCTGCTCAGCATCCTTGCCCCACCCCTTTTGATAACTGGCCTCATCCAGTGGATACAGTTCTTGGAATGAGACCCGGGCTAGGCCAATCAGCCTCTCCCTGAAGTGTTTCCCTGAAGCTGGAAGAGAGGAACTCTCTTCCCTCTTGGATTACAGAGCTGAAAGGAGATGAATTTGATGCTACTAGTGTTCATGTTTCTAACCAAGGGAGATGGGGCCTAGCAAGCCTTAATGGTCTTCATTTATTTTCCATCAGACCTTTTAAGCTTCCCCCATGGTGACCAGCCCCAGAGTAATGCACATTTAATTCAACTTTTAATGCAGGAAAATCAATTGCATTGCACCACAGACAGTTTATTACACGTAATCTGAAGTTCAACACACAAAGAAATAAGCAATATACACAAACCATGGCACTTAAGAGTTAAATTTGGGGACCTATTTCCCCCCAGAAATCAAAATACTTATATTGTCCTAAAATATTTCACATTATAAAATAAAGTTTGTCTGTTTTTTGTTTTTTAATCCAGGCTAGAATTGCTTGAAACTCTTTTTTTCCTTTGACTTTTATTTTAAGTTCAGGGGTACATGCGCAGGATGTGCAAGTTTGTTACATAGGTAAATGTGTGCCATGGGAAACTTTTAAAATAATAATTATGATGGTTTTTATTTTAATGATACTTTACAGTTCACAAATTGTTTTCAGATATCTTACCCCATTTTGATCTTCCTCCTCAAATGCTTGTGAATTAGATAGGACAAATAAACCTATTTAGCAGATGAGGAAACTGAGCGGTGAGAAGAACCCAACTACAAGAATGAGGAGTGCCTAACACCCACCCAGTCTAGGATGTTGTTAGTCCCAAAAGTACTTCATTCTGTTTGGAGCTCGTGGGGGTGGAGAGATGGAAGCAGGAAGAACCTAAATTGTGTCTACGGCTGGAATTCAGATATGTCTCGACTTGATAAGGTAGGCTCACCAGAAGGCTTTATGTTTTCTGCTAGTTTGTTTTGTAGGTTTTTAGAGATCTCTCAGGTGGAGAGGGTTGAATTCATCATACCCCTCAATTCATGGTACGTTCTCATCACCAAGGAACTGCTCTTGTTCAATTCAATTACGTACTTTCCTTTTATACACCATCCATATTCCTTTTTTATTTTTTTGACAAGGTTTCACTCTGTTGCCCAGACTGGAGTGCAGTGGCACAATCATAGCTCATTATAGCCTTGACTTCCTGGGTTCGATCGATCTGCCTGCCTCAGCCTCCTGAGTAGCTGGGACTACAGGTGTGTGCCACCACACCCAGCTAATTTTTTTGTATTTTTTTGTAGAGACGGGCTTTCACCATGTTGCCCAGGCTAGTCTTGAATTCCTGGGCTCAAACGATCTAACCATCTAGGCCTTCTAAAGTGTTGGGATTACAGGTGTGAGCCATGGAACCCAGCCCACACTCCGTTTATATAGAGTTCAAAATAGGCAAGGCTATTCTCTAGTTTCCAGGGTGAGGGTGCAGATACTTCAGTTTTTTTTTTAATCTGGATCATGTTTATGTAGAGCTATTCATTTTGCAAAAATCTATTTTGCTGTGTACTTAATAATTGGTGTAGCTTTCTGTATGTATATACTTCATTAAAATTTTTACTTGAAAAAGTCCTGTTGGAATTTTGAATCATCTTGCATAAATTCATAGATGAATTTGGGAGCGAATTAATATCTTAGAATTGTTAAGGTCATCTTATCCATGAACATGTTGCTAACATTTTAAGAGATATTTGTCGTGAGGGATATTGGTCTGTAACTTTTTGGTTTGGGGTTGTTTCTTTCTTTCCTTTTTCCTTGCAAAGTCTTTGTCTGAATTTAATAGCAGTATAATGTTGGCCTCATAGAATGAGTTGGGGAGTGTCAACTCCTTTTCAATTTTCTGAAAGAGTTTGTGCAGAATTGGTATTATTTATTCCTAAAATGTGATAAAATTCACCAGAGAAGCTACCTGGGCCTGAAGTTTTCTCTGTGGGAAGGATTTTGAACTTCAGATTCTATTTCTTTTCTTTTTCTTTTTCTTTTTTTTTTTTGAGACGGAGTCTCGCTGTCGCCCAGGCTGGAGTGCAGTGGCGCAATCTCGGCTCACTGCAGGCTCCGCCCCGCGGGGTTCACGCCATTCTCCTGCCTCAGCCTCCCGAGTAGCTGGGACTACAGGCGCCCGCCACCTCGCCCGGCTAATTTTTTGTATTTTTAGTAGAGATGGGGTTTCACTGTGTTAACCAGGATGGTCTCGATCTCCTGACCTCGTGATCCGCCCGCCTCCGCCTCCCAAAGTGCTGGGATTACAGGCGTGAGCCACCGCGCCCGGCCAATTGTCTATTTCTTTAATAGATACAAGGCTACTCAGATTATCTATTTCTTTTTTTCCTTTTTTTTTTTTTTTTTTTTTTGAGACAGAGTTTTGCACTGTCTCCCAGGCTGGACTGCAGTGGCGCGATCTCTACTCACCGCAACCTCCACCTCCCAGGTTCAAGCAATTCTCCTGCCTCAGCCTCTCAAGTATCTGGGATTACAGGCGCCCGCCACCATGCCCAACTAATATTTTTTATTTTTAGTAGAGACAGGGTTTCACCATGTTGGTCAGGCTGGTCTCGAATTCCTGACCTCAGGTGATCCACTTGCCTTGGCCTCCCAGAGTGCTGGGATTACTTGCAGTCCTGCAAGCTCCATTAACAGTAAATGCCCTGTACAGGTGTACCATTTTACAGGCATGAGCCACCATGCCTGGCCATCTATTTCTTCTTGAATGAGTTTTGGTAGTTTATATCTTTCAAAAGATTTGTCCTTTTCATCTAAGTTGTCATATAAATTGCCCTAAGGCCAGGCGTGGTGGCTCACATCTGTAATCCCAGCCCACTGCCTGAGGTTTGGGGTTTGAGACCAGCCTGAGCAACATTGCAAGACCCTGTCTCTACAAAAACAATTTTTTAAATTAGCTGAGTGTCGTCATACACGCCTGTAGTCCCAGCTACTCAGGGGTCCGAGGTAGGAGGATCGCTTGAGTCTAGGAGTTTGAGGCTGAAATGAGCTCTGATCATGCCACTGCATTATGCATGGGTGACAGAGTGAGATCCTATCTCAAAAAAAATTGTCATAAAATTGTTCATAAAATTCCCTTATCATCCTCTAATATCTGAGAGCCTGTGGGGATGTTGGCTGTCTCATTCCTGATATTGCTAATTTTTATCCTCCCTTTCTTTCCTGATCAGTGTGGCTAGAAGTTTTCAGTCTTATTGATTTTCTCAAAGAAAGAGCTTTTTGTTCCAATGAAATTTTTTCTATTATTTTTCTGTTTTCTAGTGTGTTGATTTCCACTGTAATCTTTGCTATTTTCTTTCTTCTGATTACTTTGGATTTAATTTGCTCTTCTTTTTTTTAGGAATCTTAAGGTGGAGGCTGAGAACATTGACATGAAAAAAATAGATCAATGGACTCAAACAGAGTCCAGAAATAGACCTACACTTACATGGACAACTGGTTTTTATTAAAAGTGCAAAGAAAACTCAGTGGAGAAAGGACAGTCTTTTAAACAATGGTACTAGAATAACTGGATATCCATATGCAAAACAATGGATTTTGATTCTTATCTCATAAAATATTCAAAAATTAATTCAGATGTATCATAGACCTAAAGGTAAAACCTAAAACATGAACATTTCTAGAAGAAAATCTTTGTGACCTTGTATTAGGCAATGATTTCTTAGCTACACCAGAAGCATAATTCATAAAAGGAGAAATTGATAAACTGGACTTTAGCAAAATTAAGAATCTCTGCTCTTTGAAACATCTTGGTAAGACAATAAAAAGACAGCCCAGAGACTGAAGTAAATATTTGCAAATCATATATTTAATAAAGGACTTGTATCCAGAATATACTCAGCACCCTCAAAACTCAATAATAAGAAACAACTCAACTTTTTTAAATGGGCAAAATATTCGAATAGATATTTCACCAAAGAAGGCATGTAGATGGCAAATAAGTGCAGCCATGTGTCACTTAGCAACAGAGATATGTTCTGAGAAATGTATTGTCAGATAATTCTATCGTTGTGCAGACATCGTAGAGTGTACTATACAAACCTAGACGGTATAACCTACTATACACCTAGGATATGTGGGATAGCCTATTGGATAGGCTACAAACTTGTACAGCATGTTACTGTCCTGAATATTTTAGGCAATTGTAACACAATGGGAAGTATTTGTGCATCTAAACATAGAGGTGGCATAGTAAAAATATGTATAAAACAGAAAATGGTACACCTGGATAGGGCATTTACTATTAATGGAACTTGCAGGACTGGAAGTTGCTCTGAGTGAGTCAGTGAGTGAGCGTGAGTCACTGTGAAGGCCTAGGACATTACTGTAACTACTGTTTACTTCGTAAACACTGTACACTTAGGCTACACTAAATTTATTTTTAAAATATTTTTCTTTCTTCAATAATAAATTAACCTTAGCTTATTGTAACTTTTTAACTTCATAAACTTTTTGATATTTTAAAACTTCTGACTCTTTTATAATAACACTTAATGTACAACACACATTGTATAGCTGCACAGAACAATTTTTTCTTCATATCCTTATTCTATAAGCATTTTTCTATTAAAAAGTTGTTTTTTTTTTTACTTTTTAAACTTTTTTGTCCCAAACTAAGACACAAACACACACATTAGCCTGGGCCTACAAATCATCAGGATCATCAATATCACTAATCTCACTGTCTTCCACCTCCACGTGTTGTTCCACTGGAAGATCTTCAGTGGAAATAACATGCATGGAGCTGTCTTCTCCTGTGTTAACAATCCCTTCCTCTGGAATACCTCCTGAAAGACCCGGCCATTCCACTCCTAAGTATTTATCCAAGAGATATGAAAGTGTAAGTCAATATAAAGACTTGAATATGAATATTCATGTCAGCTTTATTTGTATTAGTTCAAAACTGGAGACAACCTAAATGTGCATCAATGGGTGAATGAATAAACAAATTATGGTATATACAAACCATGGAATAACACTACTTGGCAATAAAGAGGAATACATTATTGATACACACAACCCCAGGGATGAACCTCAAAATAATTATGCTGAGTTAAAGAAGCCAGACAATAAAATTGCTGGATAATTCTATTTATATAAAATTCTAGTAATGAAAATTAATCTAGAGTGACAAAAAATGGTTAGTGGCTGCTTGGGGATGGGAATAAGGGTTCAGAGAGAGGTGAGAGGAAAAGGTTGCAAAAAGACATGAGAAAAGTTTTGGGAATGTTGGATATATGTTCACCATTTTTAGGGGTGGTGATTGCACAGGTGTATACATATGTCAAAACTTAAATTGTTCACTTTAAAATGTACTATCAATTGTAGATCAGGTACACTTCAATAAAGCCAGGCACAGTGGCTCACGCCTGTAAGCCCGGCACTTTGGGAGGCTGAGGTGGGCAGATTGCTCGAGCTCAGAAGCTAAAAGCAGCCTGGGCCACATGGTAAAACCCCATCTCTACCAAAAATACAAAAATTAGCCAAGTGTGGTGGTGTGAACCTGTAGTCCTGGCTACTTGGAAGGCTGAGGTGGGAGGATTGCTTGATCCTGAGAGGCGGAGGTTACAGTAAGCTAAGATTACGCCACTGCACTCCAGCTTGGGTGACAGAGTGAGACCCTGTCACAGAGAAAAAAAAGGAAATGAAAAAGAAAAAAGGCATGTCTTTCATTATCTGAGTCTTTTAAAACATCCTTTAAAGGAGTTTTACACTTTTCCTCATAAAGATTTTGTGCAGTTGTATTAGGTTAATTCCAGGATACACAATAATTTCTGGTGCTACTGTGATGTATCTTAATTCATATTTTCTCACTACTTATTGTATTAGTAGTATCAGTTATGTCACTTATGTATGGCTGCATAATAAACCACTCCCTAAACTCAGCGAATAAACACAACCATGTTGTTACTTACGATTCCAGGGGTCAGAGTTTCAGGCAGCGCTCCACAGGAAGTGTACCACATGACATCAGTGGGGTGACTGGACTGTCTTAGAGGCTTCCAGATGGCTTCATTCACATGTCTGAGGGCCTGATGGTGGGCAGGAGAGCAAAGGCACATTGCAAAGGGATGGATCCGGAGAGGCATGATTCACTGGAGATAGTTTTTAATATTTTACCTTAATGAAGAGGAACACTGTATTGGTGAGATTTATGTGTCAACTTGACTGGGCCATGGGGTGCCTAAGTATTTGGTCACACATTATTCTAGGTGTTTCTGTGAGGCTGTTTTTTGGATAAGCTTAACATTTAAATTGTAGACTGATGCAAGCAGATTGCCCTCTATAATGTGGATGGGCCTGGTCCAATCAGTTGAAGCCCTGACCAGAAGAAAAGGCTGACCATCTGCCAAGTAGAATTCTCCTGCCTGATGGCCTTTGAAATGAGTCATTGGCTCTTCCTGGTTCTACAGTAGCTTCCTGACTTCAGACTTAAACTCGGATATTGACTCAGACTTGGACAGATTTGGATTTGCCAGCCTCTGTAATCGCATAAGACAATTCCTTCTAATAAATCCTTTATTATTTCTTATAATAAATGAATGAATGAATGCATCCTACTAATTCTGTTTCTTGAGAGACCCCTGACTAATATAGCATTATTAATTTTATAAGTGATTATTTACATGACAACCTTGGGGAACTTTCTTATTCATACATTTTTGCTTCTCTATATAATCCTTACACCTCTAATTTATTTTTCTTGCCTTATAGTGATGGCAAACACCTCCAATATAACAATTAAAAGTAACTTTGACAATGGGTATCCTTATCTTTTCTCCCCATTTTAAAGCAAAATGAGTCTGAAATTTTTCAGCTAACCATAATGTCTTTCTGCAGGTTTTTAGTAGATGTCAAGTTAAGGAGGATATTCTATTCCTAACTTTTTGTTTTTTTTTTGAGGTGGAGTCTCACTCTGTCATCCAGGCTGGAGTGCAGTGGCACAATCTCAGCTCACTGCAGCCTCCTCCACCTCTGGGTTCAAGTGATCCTCCCACCTCAGCCTCCAAGTAGCTGGGATTACTGGAGCCCACCAGCATACCCAGCTAATTTTTGTATTTTTAGTAGAGATGGGGTTTCACCATGTTGGTCAGGCTGGTCTTGAACTCCTGTCCTCAAGTGATCCACCCACCTCGGCCTCCCAGAGTGTTGGAATTACAGGCGTGAGCCACCATGCATGGACCTATTCCTAACTTCCTGATAGTTTTTTAAAAAAACCATAAAGAGCTGTTTACCTTTGCCAAATGCTTTTTTTGCATTTACTGAGATAACTGTATGCTTTTCTTTTATACTGATTAATATTCTAATGTCAAATTACTTTGATAAGCCCTACTTTTTGTTCTCTTTTGTATTTGCTTTACTAATATTTTATTTTGAATTTTCCTATCTTTGCTGATAAGTAAAATGAGCCTATAATTTTATTTTCTTTTACTGTTTTATATGACTTTAGAATCAAGTTTATACCAGTTCCACAGAACGATTTGAGTAACTTTCTATTTTTATTTTCTGGAAAAACCTGCACAAGATATGGGGTTTTATTCCTCGCAAGCATGGTGAAACTTACCTATGGAATTATCAAGGCCAGAGAATTTGAGGGATGGTGGAAGATATCTTGATTGCCAATTTCCCTTTCCTTCCTTCCTTCTCTCTTTCTTTCTTCTTTCTTTCTCTTTCTTTCTTTTCTCTTTCTTCTTTCTTTCTTTTTCTCTCTCTCTCCCTCCCTCCCTTCCTTTTTCTTTTCTTTTCTTTTTTTCTTCTTTCTTTCTGTTTTTTTCTTTTTGAGACAGCGTCTTGCTCTGTTGCCCAGGCTGGCATGCAGCAGTGTGATCTCAGCTCAAAGCAACCTCTGTCTTCTGGGCTCAAGTGATCCTCCCACCTCAGCCCCACAAATAGCTGGGACCACAGGTGCATGCCATGACATCCAGCTAATTTTTGTATTTTTTGTAGAGATGAGTATCTTACTATGTTGCCCAGGTTGGTCTCGAACTCCTGAGCTCAAGAGGTCTACCTGCCTTGGCCTCCCAAAGTGCTGGGATCACAGGCATGAGCCACCACACCTGGCATTTTGTTTTATTTTGTTTTGTTTTTGTTTGTTTTTGAGGCAGGGTCATCTCACTCTGTCACCGAGGCTGGAGTGCAGTGACGCAATCTTGGCTCACTGCAATCTCTGCCTCCCAGGTTCAAGGGATCCTCCCACCTCAGCTTCCCTAGTAGCTGGAACTACAGGTGTGCACCACTGCACCCAGCTAATTTTTGTATTTTTTGATAGAGACGGGGTTTCACTATACTGTCCAGGCTGGTCTTGAACTCCTAGGCTTAAGCAGTCTGCCTACCTTGACCTCCCCAAGTTCTGGGATCACAAGTGTGAACCACTGCACCCAGCCTACCTATTTATTTTCTTTCATTTTATTTCAATATTCAAATTTTATATTTCTTCTTATGCAAATTTTGGCATTTTATACCCTTCTAGCAATTTATCATTATCTAGATTTTAAATTTTACTGGCATATAGTTTATAGTATATTTTTCTTAATTTTTAAATCTCCTTTTTGACTGTATACTATCTCCTTTTCATTCTGTGTCATAGTACTTTGAATTTCCTTAGTCTCTCTCGCTCTCCTCCCCATGACCAGTCTTTTGGAGAATTACTTTTTGTTTTATCAATCTTCTTTATAATATTTTGTTCTCTATTTTATTGATTATCATTCCCTTCCATCTTGTTTCTTTAGGCTTACTCTATTGTTTTGTTTTGTTTCTAAATTTTCAGTTAAACACTTAGCTCATTAAAGAAAAGGAAAAGCTTTCTAGTTTTTAAATTAATATATCTATACTTACAAATTCTCTTCTAATTACAGCATTAGAAAGACACAAAGTGCTTTCATTTTTGTTTAGTTCTAAATATTTAATAATTTTCCTTATGATTTCTTCTTTATGTAAACTTTTTTTAGACACATGTTTCAGTTTACAATTACATGGAACTTTTAAAGGGAATTTTCAAAATTCATTTTTAATTTTATTACATTATAGTCAGAGAAAGTCTACATGATATGAACTATTTGGACCTCCTTGAGGTTTTCTCTGTTGTCTAGTTCAGGTCAATTTTATTATTATTATTTTTTGAGACAGAGTTTTGCTTGTTGCCCAAGTGGGATTGCAATGGCACCATCTCGGCTCACTACAACCTCCGCCTCCCAAGTTCAAGCGATTCTTCTGCCTCAACCTCCCAAGTAGCTGGGATTACAGGCATGCACCACCATGCCTAACTAATTTTGTATTTTTAGTAGAGGCGGCATTTCACCATGTTGGTAAGGCTGGTCTCGAACTCCTGACCTCAGGTGATCCACCCACTTCAGCCTCCCAAAATGCTGGGATTACAGGCATGAGCGACTGCACCCAGGTCAATTTTTGTGAATGTTTCACACGTACTTAAAAAAATGTAGTTCTTATGAGTGATCAATTCTATTTATGCTTATTGGATCAGGCTTATTCAAATGTTCTTTATCTTTGCTTAACTTTTTGCCTATGTGAAATATAGTTTTCGAAAGAGGTGTTTCAATATCTAGAAATATTAATTTTTTTTTCACCCCATACTTCTGCCAGTTATTAGTTTTTCTTGTCTGGACCTATATTGTGTAGTGCATGTACACTCCTGATGTCAGGAGTTTGAGAGCAGCCTGGCCAACATGGTGAAACCCTATTTCTACTAAAACCACAAAAATTAGCCGGACATGATGACACATACTTTATATTCCCTGCTACTCGGGAGGCTGAGGCAGGAGAATCGCTTGAACTCAGGAGGTGGAGATTGCAGTGAGCTGAGATCGTGCCACTGCACTTCAGCCTGGGCAATAAAGCGACACTCTGTTTCCAAAAAAAAAAAAAAAAGAGAGAGCCTACATTTGTACAACCCTGCCTCACTTATCTCATGCTAATCCCAGCCCCGTAAAACTTTTCCTGCAAAAACATGCAGCTGGCCTGTGGGCTGTAGTTAGCCAATTTGACTTTTTGAAATATTGCATTACAATATTATTACTCTTGAATACCGAGTTTTCTGGGGCCCTTTTAACCCATATCACTTTGGCCCTGACCTTGCCTAGGTTCTGTGTGTGACTCAAGGAAACAATATCCATAAAACATTTTGAGGATAAAAGGAAGAAATGATATAAGGTAATATTGGGGAATACTGTTAATGTTTAGGTGATAATGACATTGTGATTGTGCAGATGTCCTTACTTTTTTGGAGATGATGTCAGCAAAAAATATAGATCATATATATAAATGAAACAAATGGGCCAGGCACAGTGGCTCATGCCTGTAACCCCAGCACTTTGGGAGGCTGAGGTGGGTGGATCATTTGAGGCCAGGGGTTTGAGACCAGCTCAGCCAACATGGAGAAACTCTGTCTCTATTAAAAAATTACAAAAATTAGCAGGGTTGTGGTGGTGCATGCCTGTGATCTCAGCTACTCAGGAGGCTTGAGGCACAAGAATCACTTGAACCTGGGATGCAGAGGTTGTAGTGAGCCAAGAAACAAAGAAGCAAAATTTTAATAATAATTGAATTTTGTTCCTGGGTATATATAGGTGTTCATTGTACTATTCCTCCTAAGTTTCCATGTGTTTAAAATTTTTCATGATAAAACACTTTTAGAAACACTTATACAAGCCAAACTTTATATAATAGACTTCAGACCATCTAGAAGAGGCTAATTTGTTACTACATAGCTGAATGGTAAGGATGGAGGTACCTCATTTGCCCTAAAACTAGCCCTAACCCGATCCTACTCCTTCCAATGCCTGCTGCCTCAGACGTAGCCTGTCCTTGCTCCAGGCCCAGGAGGAGCTGGGGTAAGGGCACAATCAAGTTTCAATTTAGCTACTCAGAATCCAAATTAATAAATATCATTTCAGGCACTTCTGCTTTGTCTGTCTTTTTCCTGACACTTTCCCAGAGGTGCCCAATGTAAAACAAGCCAGCCTCACATCAGACCTAGAGGAAAGGAAAATGTGATCTTTTTTATCACACAGAGCAGAGACTGTCACAAATGGGCCTCAGGTGATGCAGTAGCTGTTGCTGCCCATGTTTTGCTTGCTGCAGCTCCTGGGGCCTCATCTCAGACCTACTGAATCTGAAACTCTGGGGTGCAGCCTAGCAATCTGTGTTTTAACAGGTCCTCTGGGTGATTCTGATGCACACTAAAGTCCAAAAACCACAGATGCAAAGAGACACACAAGTGCATATGAATAGGCTTGTTTAATCTGGTCCTTCCATTTTATCAAGAACCTGTGCTCAAGAACCTGCAGGAAAGCATTTCAGAAAAGTGCCAGTGTCACTTTAAGGAGCCACTCTAAGGGGAGATAAACCCAAGGATCATGGGCTGTTGCCAAATCCGTGGTGTCTTCTAACCTTGTGTGTCTTTTTGAGCTTGGTCATGTTTTGCAGAGAGCCATGGAGACCTGTAGTGTAGGTGTCTTATAGACATTTTCAAGTTTTTATGAGGTCTAATAAAAACTTGAAAATGCCTGCAACTATTTTATAGTTGTTTTAATTTATAAAAGCTTCCCAGCTGATGTTATATGCAGCCTGGACACTGCTCTACTGTCCCTGACAAGTGAATATCTTTGATAAAAGTGTAAAGGAATTAGTAGAGTATCTTTGATAAAGTGCAAAGGACTCTGCTTCTTTCTGTTTCACACACATGCATAGACACACACACACACATATTTGATACGTATACATATAGAAGAAACAGAAAGAAACAGAGCTCAGTGAGGACATTGGGAGCAGGCTTTTGGATGGGATGGTGTGCTTCATCCAGTGGAGCCCCCAGTTGGGACCTGCTTCTACTTCCAGCTCCAAGACTCCACACAGGGAGGCCTGAAGCAGCCACTGGCTCCCCTCCACCTCATAAACCAAAGCAGCCTCCATCTGGCCTCAAAACATGGAGCTGTTGCTGCCCCCAGCCACAGCTGGCCCAGCTGCACTCATGTCACCCAGTTGGCCTTCACATGATTTAGGCAGAAGATAAACACAGATGGGGCAGGTGAGCAGCAGGAAGTGTGCTGAATTTCCATCGAGGCAGGAAGTGCCCGTGCTGCACTATTTGAAGACAGTTTATCTAAAAACAATAAAAAAAATTCTTCTCCACTGGATCTGGATCTCCCTCTGGTGGAGATGGTTCTACTCAACTGGGAGTCTGGGCATTTTTATGAGTGGGCCACTTTCTTCAGGTGCAGGAGGCAGCAGGCTCCTCAGAGGGCACATCTCCAAGGGGGGTCAGAAAATGCCACCTTCTAAAATAAAAATGAAAATGAATCACATGCTTAAAATGTGCTAAATGATGACTTGTAATCGTGCTTCTGGGATTTCTCTAGTATCAGCAAGGGGACTAAAATGTGACATAAATTGCAATTCAGGGATTGTGGTAGGTCTGAGTTAATGCACACCTGTTGTGGTGGACATTTGTCAATGTTTGTGGCAGCCTAGCATCCATGCCTTCCCTCTATTTGGGGGAAATTCCCACTGCATCAGTCACAGCAAGCTACGCCTCCCTCTAGGGAAGTAGGAAGGTCTAGAGACTAACCTCTTCCCCAACACGCTTTTAGTTAGCACAGAGGCAAATGACGGGTTGGCCAATCCGATGCTCTCACCCTAGACTTTATATTGTGAATAAATGTGTGGTGTGAGGCAAAGATGAATGGAAAGTTAGAATCCATGTGCTTTGGAAGGATCTGGCCAAGGCATCCTGGTAGGATCGTTCCTGCTCAAAGATGATTATCTTGTATTCCGCTCCTTGGGCCTCTATCTCTATTTTTTTTTTGCCCATATAGTTACATTTCTGTGTGTGTATGTGTGCATGTGTGTGAAGGCAAATTTAAAATATACAGTACATTTTTATTAGTCATAGTCACTATACTGTACACCATGTCCCTATCTTCATTTTTATAATCTGTTTGTTGCTTCTTATAAATTCAAAGTGGCCTTGTAATCTCTTTTCTGTTTGCAATAATCAGAGTTGTTTTCTGCTGCTTGCAACCAATAATTGACTATATACACATGTTTGGAAGGCATAGTATAATGCTGATTTTCCAGTGCTGTAGGGGTACCAAGATGAATACAGTCTGGAATGCACTATACACAGTGCATGAGAATACAAGCTCAATAGTGAGACAAGCTTGAGTTCAAATCTTGTCTCTGCCACTTACTAGCTGGGTGACCTTTCACTTGTTCCTTTATCATCACTGAGTTTCATTTCCTCATCTGTAAAAGAGGACTACTAAATTTAAAAATTAACTGAGAGGGGCTGGGTGCGGTGACTCATGCCTGTAATCCCAGCACTTTGGGAAGCTGAGGTGGGCAGATTTCTGAAGTCCAGGAATTTGAGACCAGCCTGGGCAACATGGCAAAACCCCATCTCTACAAAAAATTAGCCAGATGTGGTGGTGTGCACCTGTAGTCCTAGCTACCTGGAAGTCTGAGGTGGGAGGATCAGCTGAGCCTGGGAGTTCAAGGAGGCAGTGAGCTGAGATCATGCCACTGCACTCCAGCCTGGGTGACAGAGTGAGACCCTGTCTCAAAAAACAAAAAAATTAGCTGGGTATGATGGCTCAGGCCTATAGTCCTGCCCGGGTGGGGTGTGGGCTGAGGCCGGATGATCACTTGAGCCCAGGAGTTTGAGGCTGCAGTGTGCTATGATTGTGGCAATGCCCTCCAGCCTAGGTGACAGAATGAGACTGTCTCTAAAAACAAACCAAAAAGCAAAAATAAAATAAAATAAAAATAAACAGGGACACTACTCACATGATTGTTATAAGGATTAATGAGATAACAGTTGTAAAGGGCTCAGCACAGTGCCTGTTTTGGTTAAGTACATGAAAAGTGTTGGCTCTGATGATGATGACAATGATTTTCTTTTTCTTTTTGATGATGATTCTTAACTTCAAGGAATTTATGATCTTGTAGGTCTGGCTCATATTCACTGGTTCTTCTCAAACTTCTATGGTAGAAATCCAGGGACAAGTGATGCTGTAACAAAAGGCAATCACTACTTGGGGTCTAGAAATGGAGAGCCAAAGCATAAGACCATTTGTCAGTCATTCAACCGATGAGACCCACAGGCATGTATTCAGATATTTATTGAGCTCTTATTATATGCCATGGTCTTACTAAGCATGATTTCAATGGATCTAATGGTGGGAGAAAAAAGCTATGTCTAGAAGAAACATGCACTCTTTAAGAAAACAAGGTTAATTTTCCAGCCTAAAAGAAGTGAATTCCTCTCAAAGCCATCCTCTTTCTTTTGTCATCAAATGGGCTCTGAATGCTCACTAATTTACTTTCCCAGGGACCTCACAGTCAGGAAGTAGATATCCTCTAAGTGTAGTTATCGGGAATCATGTTCCAGGTGCTGGGCTTCCATGAAAAATTAAGTTTCTAAACTTGCAAAGATAAAGACCAGATCTAACACTGACAGTAGACCTCACTAAGAGGCAGAAAGCCTGTGAGGCCCATCCTGTGCAGATACACCCGTACAGTCAAACACGTTTTGAGCACATCTTGTAGCCAGGCATTGGGCTAGGCACAGGGAATATCACAGTGAATCAGATAAGATGGCCCCTGCAGTCTTGGTGCTTATTCTATGTTGAGGAAGAGAGATGCTCACCAAAGAATTACATAGTCATGCAATGACAAACTGTCATAAGTACCCTATAGGAGATGTTTAGGGATTTATGAGATCATGTAATAAGGAACACTGATCTAGTCTAGGGAGCTAGGGAGGGTTTTGATGAGTAGGAGCACACCTGAGCTTTGATCTTAATGATAAGTAGTGTTGACTATGTGGAGAAGGGAAGAAGGAACAGGTAAGCCAGAGAAAACAACATAGATAAAGGCCTTCTGGTGAGAGAGAGCAAGGCCTGGGCACCCACCTAAGGTGTTGTGGGAAACATATACAATACTACCTGTAAGACACAATAAATATTAGTGGATAGAGCAATAATAAGCTATAAAAACTAACATTTATGCAGCCCTTATTATATTCTAAGAACTTTAAAAATGTATTAGGTTAATTAACATTAGCTACTATAGCAAAGAACCCCCCAAATCTCTGTGGCTTAATGCAACAAGGATTCATTTCTCCCTCACCTCACAGTGAATATGAGTTGGGCAGCTCTCTTGGGCAATCTCCTCCTAGCTGTGACTCAGGGATCCAGGCTCTTTATATCTTGTAGCTCCATAACTCCCCAGAGCCTTCTTGGAGTTCTCTCCTAGATCTTTTCTATCTGATTGCCCAGCTAGTAAAGAAAGAGTGTGGAAGGCAGTGTGGGACATTTTTGGGAACAGGCTTGTCAGTGGCATATATCACATCCACCTCTGTCAAATGGCCAGAACCTTGTCAACCTGGTCCCAACCTGATTGCCACAGAGGCCAGGAAATATAGCTGTCTTGTGCATGGCATGACACCAGAATGTGTTCTCTTAACCATACCCAATATTTGCCAAGAAATCTGTTTCAAGAATTGGATGTAAGTGCTTATGTAAGGTACTATTCTGGATGAAACACAAACCAAACAGAATCAGATAGAAATGGTTACCAGATTTAGGAGCTTACACTGACAGGGCCAACTCTGGCCAGGAAACTCACAAATTTAGAGCACATTCTGTTGAAGAAGACCATTAAACCCAGGCAGTGATTGCCAACTCCCTGGGACTGGAGAGGGGGCCAAGGGAGAGATTCCACATTTCTCAGGGTGCTTGTGTAGTCTGGATAGGCATATTCTAAGGTGACTGTAGGAGATCAGTCAGGGTGGTGGGAAAAATTGTAGAAAGATGCAAACCTTCTTGGAAGGCCAGGGGTTTGCATGGTTTCAGAAGGGGGTTTAGCTGAAGGTGCCTGAATTCTCTTAAGAGCTTGGGTTAGATAACAAGGGGATGTAAAGAAACTGATCTGGATAAGTTAGTTTACTTATGCCTTGGAAACTGGCCTTTAATCATCTGCACACAGGACTGCTCTCTCTGGGGAGGGCAACCATGTTGATTATTTTTAAGTGTGTTGACTCAAAGCCTTTGTCATTAAATCTGTTCTAAATAAAGGCCTGCCATGCCAGCTGGTCAGGGCTGTGGCTTCTGACTCTTTACAGCACCCTTCTTGGGGTCTGTGCATGGCCTGGTCCCCTACCCCACTCTTTCACTGGAAAACTGTGTTTGAGTGCATTCTTTTTTTTTTTTTTTTAAAGTATTTATTGATCATTCTTGGGTGTTTCTTGGAGAGGGGAATGTGGCAGGGTCATAGGATAATAGTGGAGAGAAGGTCAGCAGATAAACACATGAACAAAGGTCTCTGGTTTTCCTAGGCAGTGTTTATGTCCCTGGGTACTTGAGATTAGGGAGTGGTGATGACTCTTAATGAGCATGCTGCCTTCAAGCATCTGTTTAACAAAGCACATCTTGCACTGCCCTTAATCCATTTGACCCTGAGTTGACACAGCACATGTTTCGGAGGGCAGGGGACTGGGGGCAAGGCCATAGATCAACAGCATCCCAAGGCAGAAGAATTTCTCTTAGTACAGAACAAAATGGAGTCTCCTATGCCTACTTCTTTCTACACAGACACAGTAACAATCTGATCTCTCTTTCTTTTCCCCAAATTTCCCCCTTTTCTTTTCAACAAAACTGCCATCGTCATCATGGCCCATTCTCAATGGTCGCTGTCTCTTCTGAGCTGTTGGGTACACCTCCCAGACGGGGAGATGGGCAGAGGTGCTCCTCACATCCCAGACAATGGGTGGCCGGGCAGAGGTGCTCCTCACTTCCCAGATGGGGTGGCTGGGTAGAGACTTTCCTCACTTCCCAGATGGGGTGGCCGGGCAGAGGTGCTCCTCACTTCCTCCCAGACAGGGTGGCAGCCAGGCAGAGGTGCTCCTCACCTCCCAGATGCGGCGGCCGGGCAGAGGCGCTCCTCACTTCCCAGACGGAGCAGCCGGGCAGAGGCGCTCCTCACTTCCCAGGTGGGGCGGCCAGATAGAGGCTCTCCTCACTTCCCAGACGGGGCAGCTGGGCAGAGGCGCTCCTCACTTCCTCCCAGACGGGGTGGTGGCGGGGCAGAGGCGCTCCTCACCTCCCAGACAGGGCGCCGGGCAGAGGCGCTCCTCACTTCCCAGACAGGGTGGCCGGGCAGAGGCGCTCCTCACTTCCCAGATGGGGTGGCCGGGTAGAGGTGCTCCTCACTTACCAGACAGGGCGGCCGGGAAGAGGCGCTCCTCACTTCCTCCCAGATGGGGTGGCAGCTGGGCAGAGGCACTCCTCACCTCCCAGATGGGGCGCCGGGCAGAGGCGCTCCTCACTTCCCAGACGGGGCGGCCGGGCAGAGGCGCTCCTCACTTCCCAGATGGGGCGGCCGGGTAGAGGCGCTCCTCACTTCCCAGATGGGGCGGCCGGGCAGAGGCGCTCCTCACTTTCTCCCAGACAGGGTGGCAGCTGGGCAGAGGCCCTCCTCATCTCCCAGATGGGGCAGCCGGGCAGAGGCGCTCCTCACTTCCCAGACGGGGCGGCCGGGCAGAGGCGCTCCTCACTTCCCAGACGGGGCGGCCGGGCAGAGGCGCTCCTCACTTCCCAGATGGGGCGGCCGGGCAGAGGTGCTCCTCACTTCCCAGACGGTGCGGCCGGGAAGAGGCGCTCCTCACTTCCTCCCAGATGGGGTGGCAGCTGGGCAGAGGCATTCCTCACTTCCCAGACGGGGCGGCCGGGCAGAGGCACTCCTCACTTCCCAGACGGGGCGGCCGGGAAGAGGCACTCCTCACTTCCTCCCAGACGGGGTGGCAGCTGGGCAGAGGCACTCCTCACTTCCCAGACGGGGCGGCCAGGCAGAGGGCAGTCCTCACTTCCCAGACGGGGCAGCCGGGCAGAGGTGCTCCTCACTTCCTCCCAGACGGGGTGGTGGCTGGGCAGAGGCGCTCCTCACCTCCCAGATGGGGCGCCGGGCAGAGGTGCTCCTCACTTCCTAGACGGGGCAGCCAGGTAGAGGTGCTCCTCACTTCCCAGACGGGGCGGCCGGGAAGAGGCGCTCCTCACTTCCTCCCAGATGGGGTGGCAGCTGGGCAGAGGTGCTCCTCACCTCCCAGACGGGGCACCGAGCAGAGGCGCTCCTCACTTCCCAGATGGGGCGGCCGGGCAGAGGTGCTCCTCACTTCTCAGACGGGGCGGCCAGGTAGAGGTGCTCCTCACTTCCCAGACTGGGCGGCCGGGCAGAGGCGCTCCTTTCTCCCAGACGGGGTGGCGGCCAGGCAGAGGCACTCCTCACCTCCCAGACGGGGCGGCCGGGCAGAGGCGCTCCTCACCTCCCAGACGTGGCGGCCGGGCAGAGGCGCTCTTCAATTCCCAGAAGGGGCGGCCAGGTAGAGGCGCTCCTCACTTCCCAGACGGGGCAGCCGGGCACAGGCGCTCCTCACTTTCTCCCAGATGGGGTGGTGGCCGGGCAGAGGCGCTCCTCACCTCCCAGACAGGGCGGCCGGGTAGAGGCGCTCCTCACTTCCCAGACGGGGTGGCTGGGCCTAGGCCCTCCTCACATCCCAGATGATGGGCGGCCAGGCAGAGATGCTCCTCACTTCCTATACAGGATGGTGGCGGGGCAGAGGCGCTCCTCACATCCCAGATGATGGGCGGCCAGGCAGAGATGCTCCTCATTTCCTATACAGGATGGTGGCAGGGCAGAGGCACTCCTCACATCCCAGATGATGGGCGGCCAGGCAGAGACGTTCCTCACTTCCTAGATGGGGTGGCAGCCGGGCAGAGGCTGTAATCTTAGCACTTTGGGAGGCCAAGGCAGGCGGCTGGGAGGTGGAGGTTGTAGCAAGCCGAGATCACGCCACTGCACTCCAGCCTGGGCAACATTGAGCATTGAGTGAGTGAGACTCCGTCTGCAATCCCAGCACCTCAGGAGGCTGAGGCGGGCAGATCACTCGAGGTCAGGAGCTGGAGACCAGCCTGGTCAACACGGCGAAACCCCATCTCCACCAAAAATACAAAAACCAGTCAGGCGTGGCGCGCACCTGCAATCCCAGGCACTCGGCAGGCCGAGGCAGGAGAATCACAGGAGCCCGAGGCAGGAAGGTTGCAGCGAGCTGGGATCACAGCAGTACAGTCCAGCCTCGGCAACAGAGGGAGACCGAAGAAAGAAGTAGAGGGAGACCGAAGAAAGAAGGAGAGGGGGACCGAAGAAAGAAGAGGGGAGAGGGAGAGGGAGAGGGAGAGCGAGTGCATTCTTTCATCCATCATTTGGCCAGAATCTGTGGGTTGGGCCCAGCAAATGACCACAATTTTAATATGTTTTTAGTCATGATGTCCCATTTATTTTGAAGTTTTGAATAAAATTGGGGTGGGGCATGGAAGGAAATACTTATACTGTTCAAAGGGGATTCAAAGAAGGTTGAGAAATTACAGACCAGGACAGGGTAGGGAATTACTTACCAAGTGCTGAATTTATGTGTATAGAGGTAAAATAAAGGAATCATAAAGATGTGATTTCTTCCCTTTCTTCTTCCCCCAGCCTGACCACATTTCACATTTTCTAAACTTGATGGGAATTTCCTCTTCAATTTCTGGCCTTGGAGAGAGAAAATTAGGGAAAGAGAGGACCAGGAATGAAAAGTTGGAGGGAAATACAGGAGACTCTTAAGTAAAAGAAAGTTGCTTAGAACATAGGGGAGGAAAAGATGTCATCAAAAGCCAAACTCCAGAATTATGTGTAGGTGTTAGAAAGTGTTACTGGAAGGTTGGAAA
The DNA here is from genome assembly GCF_028885655.2 of Pongo abelii. Taxonomy (NCBI): domain Eukaryota; kingdom Metazoa; phylum Chordata; class Mammalia; order Primates; family Hominidae; genus Pongo; species Pongo abelii. The sequence goes on along the minus strand of NC_072004.2, from coordinate 41,192,462 downwards.
CCCAAATAAATACCAAAAATATTCCAAAACTGAGTTTCAAAGAAGGGAGAGGTAGCCTGGTTTTTTTGAGGTGTCTTCTGAGTGTGACATAACTCTGGATAGGGCTTGAAGATTTGGAGTGGTGAGAGTAAATAGTAAATAACAAAAAGTAGGTAAGGCTTAGTGAGGTCTCACACTCATGCAATTTGCCATGTGAATTTCATCTGCGTTTAATCATCACAACATTCCTATGGAACATGCACCCCTGTTAGTCCCATCTGTCAAAGATCACACTGTCAGTAAGTGGCCAAGCTGGGATTTGAACAGTCCTTCTGGCCCCAGAGTCTAAGCTAGAGTTAGATGTGCCTGAGCTGTGTAATGGCTTAATTAAATGTTGGTGTTTATGCAGCAGAAATACATACAGTAAAATCATTTAGTTAATTAACGGCCTGGACATTAAATATTTTCTCCTTTACCTTTGCTCCAACTTGGAGAGATAACCTTTGCATTTTTTTAATACTTTAAGTTTGAATGTACATGCGCAGAACTTGCAGGTTTATTACATAGGTATACATGGTTGTTTGCTGCACCTATCAACCCGTCATCTACATTAGGCATTTGTCTTAATGCTATCCCTCCCCCAGCCCCCCACCCCATGACAGCCAAAGTGTGTGATGCTCCTCTCCCTGTGTCCATGTGTTCTCATTGTTCAACTCCCACTTATGAGTGAGAACATGGAGCATTTGGTTTTCTGTTCTTGTGTTAGTTTGCTGAGAATGATGGTTTCCAGCTTCATCCATGTCCCTGCAAAGGACATGAACTCATCCTTTTTTTATGGCTGCATAGTATTCCATGGTGCATATGTGCCACATTTTCTTTATCCAGTCTATCATTGACAGGCATTTGGGTTGGTTCCAAGTCTTTGCTATTATTAATAGTGCCAAAATAAACATACATGTTCATGTGTCTTTATAGCAGAATGATTTATAATCCTTTGAGTATATACCCAGTAATGGGATTGCTGCATCAAATGGTATTTCTGGATCTAGATCCTTGAGGAATTGCCACACTGTCTTCCACAATGGTTGAACTAATTTACACTCCCACCAACAGTGCAAATGTGTTCCTATTTCTCCACATCCTCTCCAGCACCTGTTGTTTCCTGACTTTCTAATGATCACCATTCTAACTGGTGTGAGATGGTATCTCATTGTGGTTTTGATTTGCATTTCTCTAATGACCAGTGATGATGAGCTTTTTTTCATGTTTGTTGGCTGCATAAATGTCTTCTTTTGAGAAGTGTCTGTTCGTATCCTTCACCCACTTTTTGATGGGGTTGTTTGTTTTTTTCTTGTAAATTTGTTTAAGTCCTTTGTAGATTCTGGATATTAGCTCTTTGTCAGATGGAGAGATTGCAAAAATTTTCTCCTATTCTGTAGGTTGCCTGTTCACTCTGATGATAGTTTCTTTTGCTGTGCAGAAGCTCTTTAGTTTAATTAAATCCCATTTGTCAGTTTTGGCTTGTGTTGCCATTGCTTTTGGTATTTTAGTTGTGAAGTTTTTGCCCTTGCCTATGTCCTGAATGGTATTGCCTAAGTTTTCTTCTAGGGTTTTTATGGTTTTAGGTCTAACATTTAAGTCTTTAATCCATCTTGAGTTAATTTTTGTATAAGGAGTAAGGCTAGCCAGTTTTCCCAACACCATGTATTAAATTGGGAATCCTTTCCCCATTGCTTGTTTTTGTCAGGTTTGTCAAAGATCAGATGGTTGTACACATGTGGTGTTATTTCTGAGGCCTCTGTTTTGTCCCATTGGTCTATATATCTGTTTTGGTACCAGTACCATGCTGTTTTGCTTACTGTAGCCTTGTAGTATAGTTTGAATTCAGGTAGCATGATGCCTCCAACTTTTTTCTTTTTGCTTAGGATTGTCTTGGCTATGTGGGCTCTTTTTGATTCCATATGAAGTTTAAAGTAGTTTTTTCTAATTACGTGAAAAAAATCAATGGTAGCTTGATGGTGGTAGCATTGAATCTATAAATTACTTTGGGCAGTATGAACCTTTGCATTCTTAAGGGCAATCTGCTTGTTTCCACTTGGACAGCTTGGCGAGGATTGTTGCTAATTCCTAGAAATCTCCTAATTACTGCCAAGGTGAGCCAAGTGAAAAGTTTGTTCCATTTTCTGCAGAGAGTGACAGTTCATTTAATTCCAGCAATAAACTGGTTTCCAGGAGAAACGACTGTTTAAAGGCCTGTGTCAATTATATGGTGATTATGAAATCCATGATATGACTAATCCAGTGGCTGAACCTATGATTATCTGACACAATCCAAGAATCTGCAGTGTAACAGGCTCTATGTCTCCATTAAAGAGAAGTCAGTTTAATTCTGTGCTACACTACAGATTACCTCTCTCTTTTCCTAGATCTCCTCTGTCAAAGAGAGTAGACATTTGTAAAATGGTTTCTGAATTAAATTCAGTGTCCTGAAAGTCATATGAGCTGTTTTTTTCATGGATGACTCAGAGCTCGGGAATTCCAGTGTGTTGCTTTATATAATTTGAAGAGCTATAAAGACCAGGATGATCTTGAAGACTTCGTTTGGTGATATGTATGTCTTTTCCCATAATTAGAGTCTATGATTAGACTACAGGATATCATGACAAGCCTTTAGCTTTCCAAAGCACTCTTTATTTTTGGACCATTCTAATTTGTTTTCTTAGGAACACTATATTTTGTAAACATTAACCAAAATCTGTTTGTAACAAGTACCTATAAAAATTCCAGTTTCAAAAATTGGGAAGCAAAATATTTTGCTCAAACGCTGCCATCACTGACAAGTGTTTTGGAGAAGAGTCTAATGATCTCTGAATGCTTGGAACTTCCCAGCTCCTTTCAGAGACAAAGGCTCGTGGTTCCTGTACACATTTTGTGTCTTGTGGCCCAGCTTTCCTGGCCAAAGCTGAGTGGACCAAGGATTAATGACTGATTCAAAAGCTGCTATCTGTAGGTTAGATAGCAGTCAATGAGATTTCCTCGTAAAAGAGCCTGGCAGAAAAGGGGCACCCTCTACAGATGGGCCTCTGGCTAACTCAGTTTGATGGCTAGAGCTACTAGAATCATCAGTTAGAAAAGGAAGTAAAGACAGTCACAATAAAGGTAGAAGTCTAGAGTCTGGAGCAAAAGGCACCTGCTGCTGAGAGGACAGCAAGATAACCAGGTATGTATTTGCCTTGTATCTCAAATGCCTGTTGGTTTTCTTGATTTCCTACTATTTTCTCTATGTAACCTTCTAGTAAGTCCTCACTGATTGAGGAAGCTAGAACTTGCTTTCCTGACACGTGTAGTAGGTGGAGTAATCCCTAATTCCCAGAACCTGTGAATATCACCTAATATGACAAAGGAACTTTGAAGATGAGACTTGAATTAAGGACCTTGAGATGGAGAGACAATCCTGGATTATCTGGGTGGGCCCAATGTAATCACAAGGGTCCTTATAAGAGGGGGCAGGAAGGGTAAGAGTGAGTAGTAGTAGATGTGACCACAGAAACAGAAGGTTTGAATGATGTGAGGCAGGGGCTGTGAGCCAAGGACTACAGGCATCCTGCAAAGCTGAAAAAGGCAAGAAAATGTATTCTTTTCTGAAGCCTCCAGAATGAGCCATTTCTGCAAACCCTTGGCTAAATCTCAGTGAAAATGATTTTGGACTTCTGACTTCTGGAACTATAAGACAATACATTTGTGTTGTTTTAAGCCACTAAATTTGTGGCATTTTGTTACAGCAGCCACAGGAAACTAATATGCCAACTGATAGACTAAGCCAGAGGTCCAGCCTTTTTTGTGTTCTTTTATTGAAGAAGACAGACAATACCTTAAGCACTTGACCATTCTACCTATCAGCATTGTGAGAAGTTCTCTGATCTGCTTTGAACAGGTTGTTATATTTTGCTAGCAGTATATAAGGGAGAAAATGGGAAACTAGGCATTGAATAAAAATGACGAGAGTTGCCAGTGGGGCCACAGTTACTCAAAAACACACCATAAGAGCGGTCTTTGTGACCGAGTGTGATGGCTGACACCTGCAATCCCAGCACTTTGGGAGGCCAAGGCAGGCAGATCACTTGAGGCCAGGAGTTCAAGACCAGCTTGGGCAACATGGTAAAACCCCATCTCTACTAAAAATACAAAAAAATTAGTCCGGTGTGGTTGTGCATGCCTGTGGTCCCAGCAACTCAGGAGGCTGAGGTGGGAGAATCGCTTGAATCTGGGAGGTGGGGGTTGCAGTGAGCCAAGATCACAACACTGCACTCCAACCTGGGAGATGGAGTGAGAGCCCATCTCAGAAAGAAGAGCAGTCTTTGTAAAGAGAAAAGAATTTGATGTTATATTTTTAAAACTATTAATGATAATGAAAGCAGATAAGAAACTGGCAAAACTGAAACCACACTTCACTGAAGGCTGTACTCTTCACACAGTAATTTTTCATTAACTCAAAATCTGCCTGGAGAGATATCTCAATGCTCTTGTTAATTACTTCTTTCAAGGCATTCTCCTCATTGTAATTGAGTACATCCCTGGATACCATCCTAGAAGTAAGTACATTAATGACTATATACAACATACCTAGCCAAATACTTATACACGTAAACTGGCTTTCTGGTGCACCTTTTAACTCTCCCATTATAATTTCTAGAGAACACTATGCCAGGTAGGCTCACTGTCATCCTCAATAGGGACCCAAGTGAGGATTCTTTTCTGTAAGGCTTCAATTTTAATCAGTTCATTCTGTTAGTTCCTCAGAAAAGGCTTTCTGCTGCCAAAGAAAATAAAACTTTTTTTTAAAAAAACACAACAGGTCTCCACTCATGTAGTATATTTTAGGATAAATGCATTTTGAAGGCAAGAGCAAGGTTTTTATTTGTACTTTTATTTATCCATTAGTAACTACTAAAAAAATCCTTATACTATAGTAACAAGGATTATTCTGATAATTGCTGTATTGATTGTTTTGATAATTACTGTGTTCTTAGTTGCGGACAACAGAATTCACACTAGCTAGTTTCAATAGAAAGGGGTTACAGCAGGGTATTAAGTAGCTTACAGGATTTCCAGCAGTGCCAGAGAAGCAGGCTAGGATACCACACAGCCAGAAACAACCCCAGCAGAAATGCCCAACCATAAACAGGACTGTTCTCATAGAAGCCCCACTACTGCTGCTCAACAGTCAATACCTGTGATGCTAGGGGCTGGACAGTGAGACTTCTCTCAAAGCTCTTTCACAGTCATGTCTGCAAAAATATGGACCCACCTACATGTGCTGCCACTTCACTTAAATCACCTTCATCTCCCTGGAGCACATAGGCATCTGTTGGGCAGAACCTGGGTCATGGGCAGAACCTGGGTCATAGGCAGAACCCTAGCTACAAAAGAGTCCAGACACTGTAGGTTTTAGAAATGGTTAAAGCAGATGTTGTGCGGACCCGTTCGTGGAATCTGCCACAGTGACCATATGGATTTCAGGCAATTTGTAAGTAATGGTAATCATGAGAGTTATATGAGAATAATGGCTAGCAATTTCCAGTGCTTTCTAGCACTTAATATCTTATAAGGATAATCTCATTTAATCCTCAAAGCAGCCCTATGAGGTAGGTGCTATTCGTATTCTTGGATTGTAAGTGAAGACATCAAAGGACTAGAGAGGTTAATTCACTTGCCTCACGTCTCATGGTGGTAAAGCCAGGATTCAAACTCAGTTCTGTGAATGAAAGTCTGTGCTTTCAGCTAGTATACTGCTAATGCTTTACTAATTATTATTTTTAGTTCATCTACGAGGAGCAGCTTGACTAGCTAATCTGGGTTTCTCATTTCAGGAAGACTTTTTACCCACATTGGGACTCATACTTGTGTAATTGGAAATGGAAATGAGATCTTCTGAATGTGGACTGCAAAGGAGAGGGTACGTCTCACCAGTCCTGGGTTATATTACCTTTGTGTCAGAGCTAAGGTGACAAGCCAAGCAAGGAGATACACCGAATGGAAAAGTCCACTGAAAATTTTTGTCTTTGAAGAGAACAGAAAAAACATTAAATCTCTGTATGTGGTACAGTCTATATGGGTTGTTTTGTCTGAAAGGTGAAGGAGGAATGCTTTTAAAAAAAGATAACTTAACTCTAGGCAAAACTTAAATGATTTTATTCTCTTTCTTCATTTCTAAAGTGGGAGCCAGTCAGACAAGACAGGGCGTGTAGTGTTTCACAATGATTCTGCTGCGTTTTCCGCCTCCAGGCTGAGAAGCAAGTGCAACTAATATTCCAAGGCACGAGTAATTTCCCCACCATTTTACAAAGGCTGGACTAACTCTGGCTTTCTCAATGTAAGGTGTACACATTAAAGATATAGAGATAGTTCTTAGAAAGTTATAAGTTCAAACATTCCATAGTATGTGCAACCTAATGAATTATAGAATGGGAGACACTTTCAAAGGAGCACCTGATTCAGTGTCCTCCCACCTCTTGTTTCTAATTAAAAAAACCCAAAGAAACAAAAACCAATGGCATTGCAGTCATGCTTTAATTTTATTCTAAGCTTGTGTCATCCTCTTGAATTGAGACTCACAGGGAACAGGGCCCAGCAAATCCCTGGACCTCCTGGTATTTGGTGTAAACACAGCACCTAAGCTGGACTGGCTTCCATGGAGCTAAGACATTTTCTGTTTTGCACACAGAGCAATATGTTTCAAAATGTAGTGTGGAAATTTCTGGGGTGTATAAATAAGCTTTAAAATGTATTTTAAAAAAATATAAAAAATATATATATACACACATATATACATACACACATATATAGTTGTTAAATACCTTGTTTAAATGAATATATATTTCATAAAAATCATATATAAATAATAAAATAATTACACATATATATATTTTTGAGATGGAGTCTAACCCTGTTGTCCAAGCTGGAGTGCAATGGCACAATCTTGGCTCACTGCAACCTCTGCCTCCCAGGTTCAAGCAATTCTCTGCCTCAGCCTCCCAAGGAGCTGGGGTTACAGGCACCCGCCACCACACCCAGCTAATTTTTGTATTTTTGGTAGAGACAGGGTTTCACCATGTTGGCCAGGCTGGTCTCGAACTCCTGACCTCGTGATCTGCCCACCTTGGCCCCCCAAAGTGCTGGGATTACAGGCATGAGCCACCGCACCTGGTCATATATACATATTTTTTGAGTCAGGGTCTAGCTCTGTTGCCCAGGTTGGAGTTCAGTGGTGTGTAACTTACTTCAGCTTTGAATTCCAGGGCTCAAGTAACTCTCCTGCTTCAGCATCCTGAGTAGCTTGGATTACAGGTGAGTACCACCATGTTCAGCTAATTTTTAAAATATTTCATAGAGATGAGGTCTTGCTTTGTTGCAAGGTGTTGAACTCCTGGGCTCAAGTGATCCTCCAGCTTCAGCCTTGCAAAGTGCTGGGATTACAGGTTTGAGCCAACACACCCAGCCATGAACACATCTTTTAAAAATATTTACTTGTTTAAATGTGTATTAAGAAAGACATATGACAAAGGGAAGCCCATCAGACTAACAGCTGATCTCTCGGCAGAAACTCTACAAGCCAGAAGAGAGTGGGGACCAATATTCAACATTCTTAAAGAAAAGAATTTTCAACCCAGAATCTCATATTCGGCCAAACTAAGCTTCATAAGTGAAGGAGAAATAAAATGCTTTACAGACAAGCAAATGCTGAGAGATTTTGTCACCACCAGGCCTGCCCTAAAAGAGCTCCTGAAGGAAGCACTAAACATGGAAAGGAACAACCAGTACCAGTCACTGCAAAAACATGCCAAATTGTAAAGACCATCAAGGCTAGGAAGAAACTGCATCAACTAACGAGCAAAATAACCAGCTAACATCTTAATGACAGGATCAAATTCACACATAACAATATTAGCTTTAAATGTAAATGGGCTAATTGCTCCAATTGAAAGACACAGACTGGAAAATTGGATAAAGAGTCAAGACCCATCAGTGTGCTGTATTCAGGAAACCTACCTCATGTGCAGAGACACACATAGGCTCAAAATAAAGGGATGGAGGAAGATCTACCAAGCAAATGGAAAATGAAAAAAGGCAGGGGTTGCAATCCTAGTCTCTGATAAAACAGACTTTAAACCAACAAAGATCAAAAGACACAAAGAAGGCCATTACATAATGGTAAAGGGATCAATTCAACAAGAACTGCTAACTATCCTAAATATATATGCACCCAATACAGGAGCACCCAGATTCATAAAGCAAGTCCTTAGAGACATACAAAGAGACTTAGACTCCCACACAATAATAACGGGAGGCTTTAACACCCCACTGTCAACATTAGACAGATCAATGAGAAAGAAAGTTAACAAGGATACCCAGGAATTGAACTCAGCTCTGCACCAAGAAAACCTAATAGACATCTACAGAACTCTCTACCCCAAATCAACAGAATATACATTCTTTTCAGCACCACACCACACTTACTACAAAATTGACCACACAGTTGGAAGTAGAGCACTCCTCAGCAAAAGTAAAAGAACAGAAATTATAACAAACTGTCTCTCAGATCACAGTGCAATCAAACTAGAACTCAGGATTAAGAAACTCACTCAAAACCACTCAACTACATGGAAACTGAACAACCTGCCCCTGAATGACTACTGGGTAAATAATGAAATGAAGGCAGAAATAAAGATGTTCTTTGAAACCAATGAGAACAAAGACCCAACATACCAGAATCTCTGGGATGCATTCAAAGCAGTGTGTAGAGGGAAATTTATAGCACTAAATGCCCACAAGAGAAAGCAGGAAAGATCTAAAATTGACACCTTAACAGCACAATTAAAAGAACTAGAAAAGCAAGAGCAAACACATTCAAAAGCTAGCAGAAGGCAAGAAATAACCAAAATCAGAGCACAACTGCAGGAAATAGAGACACTAAAAACCCTTCAAAAAATTAATAAATCCAGGAGCTGGTTTTTTGAAAAGATCAACAAAATTGATAGACCACTAGCAAGACTAATAAAGAAGAAAAGAGAGAAAAATCAAATAGATGCAATAAAAAATGATAAAGGGGATATCACCACCGATCCCACAGAAATACAAACTACCATCAGAGAATATTGTAAACACCTCTACACAAATAAACTAGAAAATCTAGAAGAAATGGATAAATTCCTTGACACACACATCCTCCAAAGACTAAACCAGGAAGAAGTTGAATCTCTGAATAGACCAATAACAGGATCTGAAATTGAGTCAATAATTAATAGCTTATCAACCAAAAAAAGTCCAGGACCAGATAGATTCACAGCTGAATTCTACCAGAGGTACAAAGAGGAGCTGGTACCATTCCTTCTGAAACTATTCCAATCAATAGAAAAAGAAGGAATCCTCCCTAACTCATTTTATGAGGCCAGCATCATCCTGATACCAAAGCCTGGCAGAGACACAACAAAAAAAGAGAATTTTAGACCAAGATCCTTGATGAACATTGATGCAAAAATCCTCAATAAAATACTGGCAAACCAAATCCAGCAACACATCAAAAATCTTATCCACCATGATCAAGTGGGCTTCATCCCTGAGATGCAAGGCTGGTTCAACATACGCAAATCAATAAAAGTAATCCAACATATAAACAGAACCAAAGACAAAAACCACATGATTATCTCAATAGATGCAGAAAAGGCCTTTGACAAAATTCAACAATGCTTCATGCTAAAAACTCTCAATAAATTAGGTATTGATGGGACGTATCTCAAAATAATAAAAGCTATTTATGACAAACCCACAGCCAATATCATACTGAATGGACAAAAACTGGAAGCATTCCCTTTGAAAACGGGCAGAAGACAGGGATGCCCTCTCTCATCAGTCCTATTCAACATAGTGTTGGAAGTTCTGGCCAGGGCAATTAGGCAGGAGAAGGAAATAAAGAGTATTCAATTAGGAAAAGAGGAAGTCAAATTGTCCCTGTTTGCAGATGACATGATTGTATATCTAGAAAACTCCATCATCTCAGCCCAAAATCTCCTCAAGCTGATAAGCAACTTCAGCAAAGTCTCAGGATACAAAATCAATGTATAAAAATCACAAGCATTCTTATACACCAATAGCAGACAAACAGAGAGCTAAATCATGAGTGAACTCCCATTCACAATTGCTTCAAAGAGAATAAAATACCTAGGAATCCAACTTACAAGGGATGCGAAGGACCTCTTCAAGGAGAACTACAAACCACTGCTCAGTGAAATAAAAGAGGATACAAACAAATGGAAGAGCATTCCATGCTCATGGGTAGGAAGAATCAATATCTTGAAAATGGCCATACTGCCCAAGTTAATTTATAGATTCAGTGCCATCCCCATCAAGCTACCAATGACTTTCTTCACAGAATTGGAGAAAACTACTTTAAAGTTCATATGGAACCAAAAAAGAGCCCACATCACCAAGTCAATCCTAAGCCAAAATAACAAAGCTGGAGGCATCACGCTACCTGACTTCAAACTATACTACAAGGCTACAGTAATCAAAACAGCATGGTACTGGTACCAAAACAGAGATATAGACCAATGGAACAGAACAGAGCCCTCAGAAATTATGCTGCATATATACAACTATCTGATCTTTGACAAACCTGACAGAAACAAGAAATGAGGAAAGGATTCTCTATTTAATAAATGGTGCCGGGAAAACTGGCTAGCCACATGTAGAAAGCTGAAACTGGATCCCTTCCTTACACCTTATACAAAAATTAATTCAAGATGGATTAAAGACTTAAATGCTAGACTTAAAACCATAAAAACCCTAGAAGAAAACCTAGGCCTTACCATTCAGGACATAGGCATGGACAAGGAATTCATGTCTAAAACACCAAAAGCAATGGCAACAAAAGCCAAAATTGACAAATGGGATCTAATTAAACTAAAGAGCTTCTGCACAGCAAAAGAAACTACCATCAGAGTGAACAGGCAACCTACAAAATGGGAGAAAATTTTTGCAACCTACTCATCTGACAAAGGGCTAATATCCAGAATCTACAATGAACTCCAACAAATTTACAAGAAAAAAACAAACAACCCCATCAAAAAGTGGGCGAAGAACATGAACAGACACTTCTCAAAAGAAGACATTTATGCAGCCAAAAAACACATGAAAAAATGCTCACCATCACTGGCCATCAGAGAAATGCAAATCAAAACCACAATGAGATACCATCTCACACCAGTTAGAATGGCAATCATTAAAAAGTCAGGAAACAACAGGTGCTGGAGAGGATGTGGAGAAATAGGAACATTTTTACACTGTTGGTGGGACTGTAAACTAGTTCAACCATTGTGGAAGTCTGTGGCGATTCCTCAGGGATCTAGAACTAGAAATACCTTTTGACCCAGCCATCCCATTACTGGGTATATACCCAAAGGATTATAAATCATGCTGCTATAAAGACACATGCACAAGTATGCTTATTGCGGCACTATTCACAATAGCAAAGACTTGGAACCAACCCAAATGTCCAACAATGATAGACTGGATTAAGAAAATGTGGCACATATACACCATGGAATACTATGCAGCCATAAAAAATGATGAGTTCATGTCCTTTGTAGGGACATGGATGAAGCTGGAAACCATCATTCTCAGCAAAGTATCGCAAGGACAAAAAACCAAACACTGCACGTTCTCACTCATAGGTGAGAATTGAACAATGAGAACACATGGACACAGGAAGGGGAACATCACACTCTGGGGACTGTTATGGGGTGGGGGGGAGTGGGGAGGGATAGCATTAGGAGGTATACCTAATGCTAAATGACAAGTTAATAGGTGCAGCACACCAACATGGCACATGTATATGTATGTAACAAACCTGCACGTTGTGCACATGTACCCTAAAACTTAAAGTATCATAATAATAAAATTAAAAAAAAAGAAAAGTAAATAGATAACCTACAAAAAAAACAACAACAACAAAAAGAAAGACATATAGGCAGGGCGCGGTGGCTCATGCCTGTAATCCCAGCACTTAGGGAGGCTGAGGTGGGTGGATTACGAGGTCAGGAGTTTGAGACCAACCTGGCCAACATAGTGAAACCCTGTCTCTACTAAAAGCACAAAAAATTAGCCAGGCATGGTGGCGGGCACCTGTAATCCCAGCTACCCAGGAGGCTGAGGCAGGAGAATGGCTTGAACCTGGGAGGCGGAGGTTGCGGTGAGATGAGATTGTGCCATTGCACTCCAGCCTGGGTGACAGAGTGAGATTTCATCTCAAAAAAAAAAAAAAAAAGACATATAATAGGTCAAACATGAGATTCGTGGATGTTATTGCTTATAACAAGGCTAAGGTTTTTTAAAAAAAGGGGGAATCACTGCAAGGAATTAGATTAACCATGTAATTAATTAAATAACATGGTACTGTAGCAAAACCAAAAACAGTGCAAGTGGTCCTGGTGTGATGAAAGTGAGGGAAGCAATCAAAGAGCACAGTGCCTGGATTCAAGTGCCTGCTCTGTCACCACTAGGCTGAAAAGATCTTGAACAAGTCATCTCCCCCTGACTTTTTACTTGTGTGGTTTCCTGAAAGAGTATGAAGGACTCTGATGGCTGTCAACAGAGTGTCAAGTGTAGGACTGAACCAAATGACATACTTCTGAGTATAATGAGAAAAACAGAAGGCACTGAGAGAAAAAGAAGGCAAGTAGTAAAATTTCTTTGGGCAGCTTCTAAGCACAGTCATCCTAAAGGTTTTTCTAAAGTTTAAGGGGGCATACAAAATTACCTTTAATTAAATGTTTATTATAGCTTCCATATTAATGTTAAGTCAGATTTATAGTACAGTATATTCTGAACAGAGCTATATTTATACTCTGTTGTATATACACTTTTTTTTTTTTTGAGATGGAGTCTCGCTCTATCACCCAGGCTGGAGTGAAGTGGCATGATGTTGGCCCACTGCAACCTCCACCTCCTGGGTTCAAGTGAGTCCCCTGGCTTCATTTTCCCAAGTAGTTGAGATTACAGACGTGTACCAACACACCTGGCTAATTTTTGTATTTTTAGAAGAGATGGGGTTTCACCATGTTGGCCAAGCTGGTCTCAAACTCCTGGCCTCAAGTGATCCGCCTGCCTCAGCCTCCCAAAGTGCTGGGATTTCAGGCATGAACCACCGCACCCAGCTGTATACACTATTTAATGTATTGAAGTGCCTTGAGAATATATTTACATTATGAAGCATAATTTTACATTTTAAAAGATACAGAAATGTGTACTTGCTGTATCTATTTTTATGATATATTGTTGATCTTGTTAAAAATTTATTAGCTTCATAGTTCTAAGTCAAGAACATTCTAATTACTATATTCTTTATATAAGAAAATATTACCTTACCTTTGACATTTTGGCATTCTAGTTAAATGTACAGGTTCTATAATAAGAGAGTTTGGGTTCAAATCTTGGTTCCAACTTACTACCGTGAATCTTTTGCTCTGTATATTTGTCTCCTGACTTATAAAATGGAGATAATAATAATTATTTCACAGGATTGTTGCCTTATTGCCTGTAACCACTCAGCATATGCTTGACAGTACATAGTAAATGGAAATGATGACAGTGATGATGGTGACATTGATGGTGGTGAGAACTTCTCACTTCCTATTTTCCTTTCTCTTTTCATCTCTTTCCTCTCCATAGAACTCACACCTTTCCTCTTCTCACTTTGAGCATTTATTTCAATATTCACCTTTTTAGTATTTTGACTACAATCACTCTTTAGATGATGGAGTGTGTGATAATAGTTTAATATGTTAATGATCCAAAGTTTTGTGCCCTATAGACTTAGAGTGTTCATGTGAGGGAGACAGGCAAGTAAAATGAGGGGGGTAAAAAAAACGACTGAGACTCATCTTCCTGGGAAATGCACCTCAGTTCAATTATTGAACCCCTACTATGTGCCTTGGGCTATGTCCTGAATTTTCTAAGCTACCAATGCTTTAAAATAGTCCCAATTTTTAGTTCTAAAATATAGCTGCCATACCTACAGGAACTTTGCTTTACTTAGAAATACATGAGCATTGGTCGAGCACGGTGACTCATGCCTGTAATTCCAGCACTTTGAGAGGCTGAGGTGGGTGAATTGCTTGAGTCCAGTAGTTTGAGACAAACCTGGACAAAATAGGGAGACCCCATCTCTCCAAAATATAAAAACATCAGCTGGGCATGGTGGCACATGCCTATAGCCCAGATACTTATTTGGGAGGCTGAGGTGAGAGGATTGCTTAAGCTTGAAGGTTGAGGCTGCAGTGATCCCTGATTGCACCACTGCACTTCAGCCTAGGCAACAGAGTGAGACCCTGTCTGAAAAAAAAAAAAAAAAGAAAGGAAAGAAAGAAAGACAGACATGAAGATCATAAACTTGTTCTTTACATTGGGATTCTATTGCATGGGAGTGAAGTTTTGTTATACTGGGGTCAAAAATGATCCATTTACTTCAAACATGGCTGCTTCAGCATTTAGCAAGGTGTGTTTTTAGTGCTTCATGAGGAAGGGTTTTGTTCATTAAATGCTGTTGGGGTAATATCGTTATAGTAGCTCTTTTTTGTTTAGCACTTCTTTGAGCCTTCTATAAGCTGATGTGCATTGTACTTATCTTTTTTTTTTTTTTGAGACAGAGTCATGTTCTGTTGCTCAGGTTAGAGTGCAGTGGTGTGATATCAGCTCACTGCAACCTCCGCCTCCAGGGTTCAAGTGATCCTCCCACCTCAGCCTCCCAAGTAGCTGGGTCTACAGGCTTGTGTCACCACACCTGGCTAATTTTTGTATGTTTAGTAGAAATGTGGTTTCGCCATGTTGCCCAGGCTGGTCTCAAATTCCTGTACTCAAGCGATCTGCCTGTCTTGGCCTCCCAAAGTGCTGGGATTATGGCGAGAGCCACTGGGCCCACACTGCATTGTAATTTTCTTTTCTTTTCTTTTTTTTTGAGAGAAAGTTTCACTCTTTCACAGAGGCTAGAGTGCAGTGGTGCCATCTTGGCTTATTGCAATTTCTGTCTTCTGATTTCAAGAGATTCTCCTGCCTCAGCCTCCTGAGTAGCTGAGATTACAGGTGCCTGACACCATGCTTGGCTAATTTTCATAGTTTTAGTAGAGATGGGGTTTCACCTTGGTGGCCAGGCTGGTCTCAAACTCTTGACCTCATGATCTGCCCACCTTGGCCTCCCAAAGTGCTGGGATTACAGGCTTGAGCCACCGCAGCTGGCCAGCATTATGATTTTCTAAAAGGAGGATGGAGTCATACTTGCCAAACTTATTGGACTACAGCACCCTTCCTGAGGAGCATCTCTGGAATGAGAGTCCAGTGGACAATATTCTAAGCAGTGTTGACCTGATTTTACCCTTGGACCTGCATGCTTGCAGTGATCTGGTCTAGGTTTTTGCTACATGAACACTAGCATTCTCCAACTGTCAAGATGATTTTACCTTTTTGTAGAAGCCAAAACAATACTTGCCAGATGACTTAAGCATCAAAGAGATAAATTTACATGTGGTATTATAGAAGGAAAAGAACCTTCTTGGGAAGTGCTACTTCTCCCCTAACCCACAAAGATGAATATATAGTAATGAGGACCCTTCTCACCTATGAGGCACAGTGCTAAGCAGCCTGCACAAACTATCTGATTTCTTACAGCACTGCCACATGGTAGATAGCATTATTCTCATTTTGTAGTGAAAAAAGCCTGAGGGTTAGAGAAGTTAAATAACTCATGTGAGGTGTCCAACATCATCTGGCAGGTCTGGATTCTAATCCAAACCTGTAACATCAAAGCCCATGGCCTTAAACAATAAAAGGTGAAAAAGCAAGGAATGAGGGGGAAATGTGTCCAAGTGGACATCTGGACATCCTCCTTCCCTTGTGTAGCTCTAGCTGCCTGGACTTAAGTCAGGCCAAGCCCACATACCCCAAGGTATGGGGCCCAATGTGACCATGCTGATTTCTCAGACCTTCAGGCAGGTCACTCAATGACAATCGTTGATATTTATGGAGTGTTTCCCTGGTGCCAAGCACTGGTAGGATCTTCACATGCATTATCTCACTTAAACCTCAAAGTTCAAAGCTGTGAGGTAAGTACTATAATGACCCCATTTTACAGAAGAGCATAGGCTCAGAGAGGTTAATTTGCTTGCCCAGGGCCACACTGCTATGAAATGATAGAGCTGGGGTTCAAACCCAAGTCTGATCTGAGTCCAGGCCATATATTTAACCCATTCTCCTATACTGTCATTCCAAAATGCTGTATTTAAAAAATAGGATAGTCTGGTTCTTAAATACATCCTTTAAAAACCTACCATGTCTTTGAGCTAAAACTAAAAAACAGAAAAATTAGTCTTTTAAAAAATGTTTCTGAATTATGAACATTTGCTGTTTGGGGGGCTATGTAACACCTAGATCTCCTTCCTATTTAATGGGAATTCCACTTTTGAAAGGTCTTAATGGGAGGTCCTCTGCCTGTGGGAGCTGGAAAAGGCCATATGTTCCCTGTCCCTATATCCTGGCTCACCAGTGGGCCACTCCAGCTGGGAATAATGGTTATGGGGAGCCTGATGATGCCAAGGCACAGGAGCCCTTAGAGAGCATCCACAGCAGCGTCTGTGGCTATGGATAATGTTCCTGTGTCACATCTTTGACTGGGCTTCCTGGTGACTCGCCTCCATGGGTTGCTGCCTGTTTCTTTGGGCTGGTGGCCAAGCCTCCCCACCCATTCTGTGACCCACCAACATTCTTCCAATATGCTCACGCCTTTTCTGTTCAGGTAAACTGCAGGTGGCTTCTGATGTGTGCAATTAAGAAACAGACATGTACAAAGATATTCGTGCTTTTGAAATTATATAATTGGGGCCAAAGATAAACCTATGTGTTAGACTCTTGCAGATGATTTAAAAATGTATTATTTTCTGGCTTGTAGGGTTTCTGCCGAGAGATCCGCTGTTAGTTTGATGGGCTTCCCTTTGATGGTAACCCGACCTTTCTCTCTGGCTGCCCTTAACATTTTTTCCTTCATTTCAACTTTGGTGAATCTGACAACTATGTGTCTTGGAGTTGCTCTTCTCGAGGAGTATCTTTGTGGCATTCTCTGTATTTCCTGAATCTGAATGTTGGCCTGCCTTGCTAGATTGGGGAAGTTCTCCTGGATAATATCCTGCAGAGTGTTTTCCAACTTGTTTCCATTCTCCCCTCTGGTTTTTAACTTAAAGTGTATTTTCTCTAATATAATTATGACCACCTGACCCATTTGTGGTTACTATTTGCATGGATTTTTAAAATTCTGCTTCCAGCCTGTTTGACTGTTTAAAGTGCATCTCTTGTAGATTGTGCATTTTATAATCTTGTTTGTTTAGCCATTTTATTTCTTCAAGTAGTTTAAACTCTTTCTATTAAAACAATTTCTTAAAGAAATGAATGTACTACTACTATTTTCGTTCTTATTGTTTTCTCTTGTAGATAGGTTTTCCCTCATCTCCTGTTGGACTGCCTTCATTTTTGTTTGGTTTTTTAGTGACATGCTTTGATTATTTTCTCATTTTATTTTGCATACTTTCTAGGCATATTTTCTTTGTGAGCACCTTGAATAATGGAGATTACATAAAACAGCTTGATGTTGTAACAATATATTTTGATCTCATAGCAACTTCAATCAAATATGAAAACTGTAGCTCTTTACATCCTTTAGTTTGTCATTAAATTCACAGGTTATTTTATATTGTATACCTAGTAACAGATTTATACAAGTTTATATGTTTTTTCAAATTCTATAGCAGAATTTTAATAGTTTTATGCACCTTCATTATGATAGTAAATAATTCTGTATTTATATATTTACATTTAATGGAGAGCTTTATATTTTGAATATGGGTTTATGATATTGTGCAGTGTCATTTTGATTTTCAACATAATGGACTCTTTCTAGCATTTTTTAAAGGCAAGGTCTCATTATGTTGCTCAGACTGATCACGAACTCCTGGCTTCAAGCAATTCTCCTATATTGTCCTTCCAAATCTCTGGGATTATAGGCATGAGCCACTAGGTGTGGCACAGTTTTGCATTTCTTGTAGGAGTGTACTAGCAGTGAACACCCTTACTTTTTATTTATTTTGGAAAGTCTTTATTTTTCCCTTATTTTTGAAGTAACTTTCTAGATCAGGTATTCTTGGTTGATAGTGTTTTTATTTTCATCACATTCAAATACGAGAAATTCTTGGCCCCTTTCTTCTTCAAATAACCTTTGTACTATTTTTTTCCTACATTATCCTTCTAGGAGTCCTTTCGTGATTATATTTTTCTACTTGCTGGTATCTGATAAGTTTCAAATTTCATGTTTTAATTTTGTTTTTAAATTTTGTGTTTCTGTGTTTTGTATGTTACAGTAGGCTTCTTGACATCAGGTAATTGATTTTAGTTTTTATTTTATAATTTTTTTTGAGATGGAGTCTCATTCTGTCACCCAGGCTGCAGTGCTGTGATGTGAACTCAGCTCACTGCAAACTCTACCTCCCAGGTTCAAGTGATTCTCCTGCCTCAGCTTCCCAAGTAGCTGGGATTTCAGATGTGCACCACGTGCTCAGCTAATTTATTTATTTATTTTTTTTGAGAGGGAGTTTCACTCTTGTTGCCTAGGCTGGCATGCAATGGTGCAATCTCGGTTCACCACACCTCCACCTCCCGGATTCAAGTGATTCTCCTGCCTCAGCAACCTGATTATCTGGGATTACAGGCACCTGCCACCACACACAGCTAATTTTGTATTTTTAGTAGAGACAGGATTTCTCCATGATTGTCAGGTTGGTCTCGAACTCCTGACCTCAGGTGATCTGCCTGCCTCCGCCACCCAAAGTGCTGGGATTACAGGTGTGAGCCACCACACCTGGCCAATTTTTATATTTTTAGTAGAGACCGTGTTTCCCACTTTGGCCAGGCTGGTCTCGAACTCCTGACCTCAGGGGATCCTCCCATCTAGGCCTCCCAAAGTCCTGGGATTATAGGCATGAGCTATCATGCCCAGCCATTTTATATTATCATTTTGTAAGGCAATATTCAGCTCTACACTTTAAGACAGTGTGGGGCAAAAGTCAAATATGAGTCAGCCATATGTCTGTTCCCAATATAATTATCTGTGCTTATTTGCTTGTATAAATATTCCCCCTGTATTGTTTACGACTTTTATATTCTGTTGTTTGTTTGTCAGTGGTAGTTTTATGCTGCCCAGGTGAGTAGTCATAGAAATTATCTTAATTTCAATATCTATTGGTCAAATTACATTATTTTTGTGTGGAAGAAACACCTGTGATTTGAAGATAATTTTTAAAAAGCATCATAGCTCTGTATTTCCTTTAGGTATTATTATTTATTTCTAATTATCAAAAACACATAACTCAAAATTTACAATCTGAAATATTTTTAAATATTCAGTTAATTATGCCAAGTATATTCATATTGTTATGCAACATATCTCTAGAATGTTTTCGTCTTGCAAAACTAAATCTCAGTACACGTTAAAGTACTACCCATTTCCCCCACTGCCTGGTCCTCTACAAATGCTACTGCTTTTTCTGTGTCTAACTCTTTTAGATATCTCATATAAATGGATTAATACAGTCTCTTGTCTTTTGGTGGCTGTCTTATTTCGTTTTGCATAATGCCATCAAGATGTATCTCTGTTATAGCTGTTAGAATATTTTCTGCTTTTTAAAAACTGAGTAATATGCCAATATTTTTGTATTCCATATTATATTTATCCACTCATTTGCTGAGGGAACTTTGGGTTGCTCTCATCTATTGGCATTCATTAATAAATAACACTTCATGTGACCGTATATGTGACAGTTTATATTTGTGCTGCATTATATTTTGTTGGTCTAGTTATTCATTCACCTTTATGCCCATACTAAACTGTTTTAATTACTATACCTTTATCATGTGTTTTGAAATCAGGAACTGTGATACCCCCAACACAGTTCCTATTTTTAAAGATGGTTGGTCACTTCATTGTGCCTTGAAATTCTGTATGACTTTTTGGTTGCTGTTTCTATTTCTGCAAAAATGAAATTAGAATTTTAGAAGAAATTGCATTGAACCTGTAGATCACATTGGGCAGTGTAGGCATTTTCACAATATTAATTATACCAACTTTTGAAGAAGAGAATGCTCAAGTGAGTGTTTCCATATATTTGTGAATTTTTCACTTTTCTTCCAGTTATTGACTTACACTTTCATTCCATTTTGGTTATACATCTGTAAAATTTCAATTTAAAAAATTTTTTGACTTCTTTTGTGGCCTAACAAGTGCTCTGTTCAAGAGAATTTTTATGAGCCATTGAGAAGGGCATGTAACTGGATGTCATTGAGGTATGATTTCTATACCCTATAAGGCATAATTTTCTTAAACTTCTCTCAAGTCCTCTGCCCTACTATCAATATTTATTCCTATTTTATTATTCATTACTGAAAGTGAGATATTGAAATATTCTTTTACCTATCTATTGCTTCAATTCTATTAATATTTGCTTGTATGTAACCATAATGTGAGACAGACACACACCCACCCACCCCCACACACAAATATATGTATACACACATTTGTCATAGGTTTACAGTGAATGAACCTCTTTCTTCTTTAATGCCATTTTTTTGTCTCTTGGGACTTTTAACCTAAAGTATATTTTATAAAATATGATAATTTTTGACAAGGTATATTTCATGTAATATAATCTTGACCTCTCCTAATCTCATTTGGTCAGTATTTACAGAGGACAATACTTCCATCCTGCAAGTTTTAGCCTCTTTTCACTGTTAGATATAAAGTGACTCTGGTAGACAGATAAAATTGGTTTTGGCTTCTAAATTATTATTATTATTATTATTATTATTTTGAGATAGAGTCTCACTCTGTCACCAGGCTGGGGTGCAGTGGTGCTATCTTGGCTCGCTGCAACTTCTGCCTTCTGGTTTCAAGTGATTCTTCTGTCTCAGCCTCCCTAGTAGCTGGGATTACAGGCACACACCACAACACCCAGCTAATTTTTGTAGTTTTCATAGAGACAAGGTTTCACCATGTTGGCCAGGGTGGGATCAATCTCTTGACCTCGTCATCTGCCTGCCTCAGCTTCCCAAAGTGCTGGGATTATAGGTGTGAGCCATCACACCAGGCCTCTAAATTATTTTGATAAATCTTTTCATTTGGTGTATGCCTTTTGATTTGGAAGTTTATTTAATTACTATTTAAACAAATTTGTGAAAAGGAAGTACTTACTATTGCCCTTTTATTGTTTTGGTTTCTTTAGCTTTGTCTTCTCTCTTTCTGTTTTCCTTTGTGTCTTTTTGATATTTGTGTTGATATGCTTTCACTGCTTTATTATTTTCTTTTGTGTATTTATATAGGCATTTTCTCTGTGTATACCTTGGCGATTATATAAAAAAGTTATGGCCAGGAGCCGTGGCTCATGCCTGTAATCCCAGCACTTTGGGAGGCTGAGGCAGGCAGATCATGAGGTCAGGAGATCGAGACCACAGTGAAACCCCATCTCTACTAAAAATACAAAAAATTAGCCAGGTGTGGTGGCGGGTGCCTGTAGTCCCAGCTACTCCAGAGACTGAGGCAGGAGAATGGCGTGAATCCAGGAGGCAGAGCTGCAGTGAGCTGAGATCACATCACTGCACTCCAGCCTGGACGACAGAGTGAGACTCTGTCTCAAAAAAAAAAACTTAAAGTTACAACAGAATATTTTCGTCTGGTAAAAACATAACTTGAGTTGCATACAAAATTTTTCCTTACTATATTTGCCCTCAACTTTATGTTACAGATATCAATTTTATCTTGTTATATACCCACTGACAGATATTTATGATTATTTTTATGCTTTTATCTTTAAAATTTTAGAGAATAATTAAAACTGTTTCCAACATCATTATGCTAATGCTACAGAATTTTATTTTTGTGTATGTGCACATATTTTCTAGATAACTGTGTTTTTATGTAATTATGTGTTGTTTTCTAGCATCATATTTTTTTCAATGAAAGTGATTCCTTTCATTAGTTCTTAAAAGGCAGGTATACACTTTTCAGCATTTGGTCTTCTAGGAAGGTTATTATATGTTTCATTTTGTAGGACAGTTTTGCAAGTTATCTTAGCATTGCTTGAAAGCTTTTTTTTTTTTTTTTTTTTTTTTTTTTAGCAGTTTGACCACATCTCACAATTCCCTTCTGGTCTGCAAAGTTTCCATGGATAAATTCAGTGGTCATAGGAGCACATTTACAAGTGACACATCACTTTTGTCTTACTCTAAAGAGTCTCAGCTTGTCTGACTTTTTAAATCTTGTCTTGTATATGTGTCTTGTTATGAATTTTTTTCTGTGTATTGTTGTTGGAGTTTGTTGAGCTTCTTGATTTTTTACATCCCTTTTTCTTACATTTGAGAATTTCCCAGTCATTATTTCTTCTTGTAATTTTCACCTCCACAATTTGTTTCTTTTTATTTTAACTTGTTGTTGATAATCTCGTTTTCCTGATTTTAGAGCATTATTCAGGTTATTTTGAATTTTCAAAATTAATTTATACATCTCCATGTTTTATGGTTTCTTTCTGTATTTTTTAAATTTTTTTGATTGGATCATGTTGTGCTAATATTTTATACACATTGTGTTCCTTGGTTGAGATTTTTTTACAAAAGAAAAAGCTACATGTCACTATCTTTATAATGTGGGTTTATCTTGATAGAGTCTGAACCTAGTCTGGGCTAGACATTCTGAGAGCCTCTCAAATCTGTGCTTAGGATATGTCTGGAATGGTGTGATTATTTTTCAGTTAAATTCCATGTTTCTTCTTAAAAGGCTGTAACTATTTCCTACACCTTTTAACTGTCTGTGGTAGTGTAGTCTCTCTGCTGCTGTAACAATCACTTACCACTGGCCTCAGCATACCCAAGCTGTCTTTCCAGTGTATCCCACCATTCTTTTCAGTTTTACAGGAGACCGAAACCCATCTTTGAAAACATCCTCATAAGCCAGAAGTAAGCATACATTCGCAAAAATCGTCTTTCTCTTTTGAGGAAGCAGCCACGAATTGGCAGTTTACTCCTAAAGGCACCATGCTGTATTGTGAAGGAGGAAAGGGTGCCTTGGGTAAATGTAACAAACTCCTTCCTCTTCTATGTGGCTTTTTGCATTGTCCTCAGCTGGGGGGCCTGGAAACACTTAACTAATTTATAGACTTCCCAAACAAGCATTTTAGTCAGTATGTTGTTGTTACATATGTGTGTCTATGAAGCTATTAGGGCCTACGGTATTTTGTTTTGCCATCTTGCTAATGTACTTGATACAATTTTATATGTTAGATTTATATAGTATATTTATCAAAGTCTAGTTTTGGGGTAATTTGTTATTTTTATTTTTTACAGCTGTGTATTCTCATTACACCCAAGAGCTTTGGCCAGAGAAAGGCCCAAAAGATTCATTGCAAAAAGCACTACAGAGAAGATATAGAATATGTGGACATGGGAATTTACAATGTAGGAAAGGCTGTAGAAGTGTGAGTAAGGTGCACAGAGGATGTTATAACAGACTTAAACAATCTTTGTCAACTACACATAGTAAAATATTTCAATGTAATAAATGTGTGAAAGTCTTTAGTAAATTGTCAGATTTAAATAGACATACGATAGGACATACGGGAAAGAAACCTTTCAGATGTAAAGAGTGTGACAAATTTTTTCACATGTTCTCACTCCTAACTCAACATCAGAGAACCTACACTAGAGAGAATTCCTACAAATGTGAAGAGTGTGGCAAAGCCTTTAACTGGCCCTCAAAACTTATTAAACATGAGAGAATTCATACTGGAGAGAAACCCTACAAATGTGATGAATGTGGCAAAGCTTTTTTACAGTCTGCAAGCCTTATTATACACAAGATAATTCATACTGGAAAGACACCCTACAAATGTGATGAGCGTGGCAAAGCCTTTAAGTGCATCTCAGTCCTGAGAAAACATAAGAGAATTCATACTGGAGAGAAACCCTACAAATGTGAGGATTGTGGCAAAAGCTTTAAATGGTTCTCAACTTTTAGTAGCCATAAGAGAATTCATACTGGAGAGAAACTTTACATTTGTAAAGAATGTGGCAAAGCCTTTAAAGAGGACTCATACCTTAGTAGACATAAGAAAATTCATACTGGACAGAAACCCTATAAATGTGAAGAATGTGGCAAAGCCTTTTCGTGGGTCTCATGCCTTACTAGATATACGAGGACTCATACTGGAGAGAAACCCTATAATTGTGATGAATGTGGCAAAGCCTTTAAATTCTCCTCAAACCTTAATGAACATGAGAAAACTCATACTGGAGAGAAAGCCTACAAATGTGAAGAATGTGGGAAAGCCTTTAAGTATCACTCATCCTTTAGTGAACCTAAGAGAATTCACTGTGGAGAGAAACCCTACAAATGTGACAAATGTAGCAAAGTATTTAAGTGCACCTCAGACCTGACAAAACATAAGATAATTCATACTGGAGAGAAGCCATACAAATGTGAGGATTGTTGCAAAGCCTTTAAATGGTTCTCAATCCTTACTAGACATAAGAGAATTCATGCTGGAGAGAAATGTTACATTTGTAAAAGATGTAGCAAAGCTTTTAAACAAGCCTCAGACCTTAACGGACATAAGAAAATTCATACTGGAGAGAAACCCCACAAATGTGAAGAGTGTGGCAAAGCCTTTAAGTGGTTGTCATGCCTTACTAGACATAAGAGGAGTCATGCTGGAGAGAAACCCTGTAATTGTGATGAATGTAGCAAAGCCTTTAAATACTCTTAAAACCTTAATGAACATAAGAAAATTCATACCGTAGAGAAACCCTACAAATGTGAAGAATGTGGGAAAGTCTTTAAGTGTAGCTCATCCCTATTGATTATAAGAGAATTCATGCTGGAGAGAGACCCTACAAATGTAAAGCATGTGACAAAATCTTTAACTGGACCTCCAGCCTTCTAAAGCATAAGAGAATTCATATTGGAAGGAAATCTTACAAATGTGAAGAATGTGGCAAAGCCTTTAAGTCTTGCTCAAGCCTTTCTAATCATAAGATACTTCATACTTGAGAGAAACTCTAGAAACCTGAAAAATGTGACAAAGTTTTATCTGGAACTCAAATGCTTCTAAACATAAATCATAATGGAGAGAAACCCTAGAAATGTGAAGAATGTTACAAAGCCTTTAAATGTTTGTCACACATTACTGTACATAGGAGAATTCATACTGGAGAGTGCCCATACCAATACAAAGAAAGGGGTATTACATTTAGTCAATGTTCATAGCTTATAGTATATGAAAGCAGTTATATTTGGGAAATATTGTAAAAATACAAAGAATGTAGCAAAGCATTTAACATCTGCATAAATTCTACTCAACTTTCAATACTTCATACTTAAAGCATAATAAATGTAATTAAGACTTTTTAGAAAATATAAGCCTTTATAGTAAACAAGAGTATTGATTCTGAAGATAAATATTAAAACTATAAAGAGGGTGTAATCACTTCACTTTGATCACAGATCTTTTTGTACACGTACTTTATGCCAGAGGAAAACCCTGAAGAAGCTTCTAAAAGCTTCTAAAACTTTATTAAACATCAGAGAATTTGTATTCAAGAGAAACACTACAAATGTATTGAATGTGGAAAAACATTTTTTTCTTTTCATTTATTATTTTTATTTGTACAACATATATACATATGTACAAAATACCTACTGTCAGAATCCTCTTATAATTTCATTTGATTTACAAAAATGGGACAGCAAAATAACTTAGGTCACTAATACTGTACAAAAGTAAAACTGATTAAACAGTTGTAAAGATCAGCATCTTACAGCGTTACAGATCATCTGTTGTGAAAGGACATCTCAATCTATCCAGAGTACTGTGCTAAATCTATCTGCAATCTGATAAACTAATCAGTTTCTGTAATACCAACTTCCAAATAGAATTCTCAAAAGAAGCATGATGTGGAGGTAAAGTTTAAACTTTAAAACTTTAAGCCAGGGCATCATTCCACAATGGTAAAAGGCTTTCTTACTGCCTAACCAAGGAGTGGAGATATGTTAACTCTAAAACTATTAAATTTTCCAGAATATGACAACTACTTACAGTATTAGATAAAACAACATTTCTTCCTTTTTAAACACCTGCAATAGTCTTTCAAAAATTCTGTTAGGTTAGAAAAGTAAAGAAAAATTACTAACCTGCATTTGGATTTTCCTAAGTTAAATCCATGGTCTTTTTAATATAAAGAGTAACTTTCATAGTTTTAGTGTTCAATGAACTCAGTAGTCCTATTTGAACTGTATCTTGAGATAATAAATCTAATTTGAATGCTGGTTCCTCTTTTGTGACATTTAAAAACAGGATTTAATCACAAAGAATATAAATTCTTGGGTTTATATGTTACATAACTGTAATATATAAGAGCATATCAAATGTAAGTTTGTCAACAACTTGAAAAGGCAAGTAGCAACGTTCTGGGGAAGCAAATTGTGCATTTTTTTTTAAAACAAGTTGCTGCATTTATATTCATCTAAGTGCTTGACAAAAGCCATATATAGATTTACTCCTGAAACTATAAAGATTGTCTTTCACTGATTTAGCTTTGTTTTCTTTTGCTTCTGTGAGGGAAAGATGACTTTTTACAAGTTAGCAAGTTGCTAGGCAACCCCAAACTCTTCACTCACTAAAAGGCAGCATGCAGAATATCATAAACAGAACCATTCCATGAGCTCAGCTCAGTAAGAAATAGACAGCCTAACCTATTTCATATGGAAGAACAGATGCCCTTAAAACTTATTTTGGACACAAAAATTAAAATTTGGTTTAAAATAAGTGTTTCCAAAATCTGAAACAGAGGTAGCAAGTGTTCTTTAGTGGAAAAACATTTGTTTAAAAACTACAGCTTAGACAAAATCAGACAGACAAAATGTCTGCATTCAGGCATTTGATAGAATCAGAGTGTTGAATATAGAAACGAATACAAAGCTAAAATTATTACGTAAATTGTTTTTATGTAATTTTAAAAGGAGGAGGTTAATATTGAAGAGGTATATTTACATTCAAAGTGTACTTTTTTCCATTGAACTACAGAATTTTCCATTGAATTTTAGAATTTTTGAAAAGCAAATATTGATCCAATTCAACTTTTAAATACCTTCATGCTTTTCCTTTATACCTGTTGTTCATGTAATAGGACTGAGTCAACAACTGTTGCTGCATCAGAGCAATGAGGGTTTTTTTTTGTATTAGATTGGCACCATTCATGAATTATTCCATGGATGAGTGAGGATATTGAAATGCAAGATCCATGATGAAAATCTAAGTGGAGAGGTTCTTTTTGGTTGAATTAAGCCTTGTAAGGGATGCATGAGGTAGATGTTTAGAGTAATATTCATCTGCATTTTAATGAGAGGGAAACACTTTAAATGTTTGTAGTAAATTGTTTTACCAATTGCAGTTTTATGTGATAAAATGAAGTTAGTGTTGTAACACTTTTTTTGAGATTATGTGTGAACTTAATTTGTTTTAAATTCAAATTGTGTTTAATGTATTAAGACTATAATGAATGTAATGAAGTGCTGTCTTGCCACCAACATTAAATTTTCCTCTTACTCAAGGATGTAAAAGATGGTAACAATGTATTATTTGGTAACATAGTGAAATGACATCTCCAGTAATCCCTGTTGCCAGTGGCTTTAAACTACAGATAACTTGAAGAACGTTGCTGGCATAGATTGCATTTTTATTTTTCTTTGAAGTTATTTAAAGTTATGTTTAATTTTTGTGAGTGTGTAGTAGATGTATATGTTTAGAGCATATATGGAATATTTTGGTAGTCATTACATGCGTAGTGATCTCATTAGAGTAAAGGAGATCGCTATTACCTCAAGCATTTACCCTTTGTGTTACAAATAACCCAATTATACTTGTTATTTTGTAAATGTACAACTAAATTTTTAAGGACTACATGGTTATTATGGACACAATGAAAACTTATAGGAGTTCAATTAAAATCTACATATTTTTGAGTCCTGAATGACTGTTAACAAAATTTTGTCCTGTATTTTTATTTGAACATGTCCTCTTTCCCTGCAAACATGTAACATGTACAGGCTTTTAGTTTTGATTTACATAGAGTTAAATGTACAAAGCCCTTATTCTAAAGATAATCTTTAGATGTAAGAGAATTATGAGGCAAGTAATTGTGTTTGTGTGCATGTGTATATACCTATTTTGAAAAGAAAAGAATATTGAAAGAAAATAATTTTTGTAGGGTTGGTAATTTACTAGAAAACTAATAGTATGATTTGGCCATGTGTCCCAACCCAAATCTCATGTGGAATTGTAATCTCCAGTGTTGGAGGAGAGACCTGGTGGGAGGTGATTGCATCATGGGGACCTACATTCACCTTGCTGTTTTCATGATAATGAGTTCTCATGAGATCTTTTTAAAAAGTGTGCAGCACTCTCATCTTCTCTTTCTCTTTTTCCTTCTCTGGCCATATAAGTTGTGCCTCCTTCCTCTTTGCCTTCTGCCATGATTGTAAGTTTCCTGAGGCCTCCCCAGCCATGTGTTCTGTACAGCCTGGGTTAACTATGAGTCAATTAAACCTCTTTTCTTTATAAATTACTCAGTCTCAGGTAGTACTTTATAGCAATATAAAATCAGACTATTACAACTAGCAACTTCAAAGATTCTGAAAACAAATCTGTATTCTCTGCTTTGTATTAAACTTATTTTTGTAAAATATTATGGCTCATGATTCAGAATCTCCCCATGCAAATTCTCTGTCTTTATTTGCCTGCCACTCATGCTAGAATCATAATTTTTTTGTTTCTTATAATATTCTTGTTTAACGAAGTATTCCTTATATGAACTGGTCAGGGATTATAAAAATAATTTTTATGAAATTTAGAAGTGCACAGAAAATAATTTTTAGATGCAAGCAATTCCACCATGATTATATTATTTTTCACTGTCTTATGAGCTACATGTGGGCCATGAAGATTTCCATTAAAAACACACATTAAAATATAAAATGTGGCCTAAAAGTATCAAAAGAAGAGGGAGAACTTCACATCAAAGCCCAAATTAGAGCTGGGTGTAGCCCAGCAGTTGTAGCTGGGCTTTCCTGTGGGTGAAAGAAAATTAGGGTGGGGCCCTCTACTGTTGTTCACTGCTGATGGGTGCAGGGAGAGCTGTTTGGTGTGTCAGGACTTCTGCCCACCTGGTCTTGGCTCTGCCAAGAGTATCCTTCCAGTGGGGAAGTTGTGCGCCCAGCCCCATGTCCACCCCTCATGGGGAGCCATGCTCAGTGTCTGGAGATGAGGACCCTCAGTCCACAAACTGGGGATCCACCTGGCCTCTGCACATGGCTACCTCCCAGGCTTCCAACCACTGGCAACCCTTGACCAGTCATTCTTAGCCAAGTCCCCACATCATGGTGCACCCATGTCACAGGGCTCAGGAGTCCCCCAGGACACAAATTATTCACCCATAGAATCCTGCTTCAAAGTCTCAGGTTCTCATGTAAGGTAGGATCATGAGGGGGCAACCATGCCTTTGACTTGTCCTGCATCTGAACTGGGCACAGTTCTCTCTGCTCCATAGATGTTACCTCATCAAATAGCAGCCCCATCCTGGATATAGGCACAGAGAGGTTAAGCAACTTGCCCAAGGTCACACAGCCAGGAAATTGAGCAGTTAGGATTTGAACCTGGGTTGCCTGGCTCTGGAAACCTAAGGTCCCTGAGAACTCTGTTATG
Source organism: Pongo abelii (assembly GCF_028885655.2). Classification (NCBI taxonomy): domain Eukaryota; kingdom Metazoa; phylum Chordata; class Mammalia; order Primates; family Hominidae; genus Pongo; species Pongo abelii. The sequence continues at coordinate 41,162,595 of NC_072004.2, read as the reverse complement.
GCATAGGTGCGGCACCTCCCAGGCCCCCAGCCCTTACTCCATCAGGCCCTGCTTGCCTCTCAACCACCCCTAAGACCAGATCACAGGGCTGACTCCAGGCATTGAACCCACCTTTGGTCACTGCACCCTATAGGCTGGGTCCAGTGGTTTCTGCCCTGGGCTTAGGACTTAGCCAGCTGCATGTGGCTGCTTGGAAGGCTCTGTCAACTGAAACCCTCCAGTTCCAGTGCACTCATTACCACCCCCAACCTGATTGTTCCTGTGACCTTGTTCCACTTCATTCAGATGATGCTGTCTAACACAAGGCAGCTCCCCATGCTGACCAGCCCTGAGAGGCCCTCCCCTGCTCCCCACCTCCACCATTGGCCTCTCCTCCCCACTAGCTTGAATTTCTCAAGGTTGCAAACTTTTCTGCCTCTTCCCAGTCCTAGCCGCTAGATGGCGCGACCCAGCACTTGTCTGCAAGATCATCCCTCACCTCTCTGCCAGACTCTTGGGCTCATGTCCTCTCCAAGGACCCTTTCCTGCACAGCATTTCTGGAAGCAGCATTTGAACTGCAATCTCGCTATAGACACAGGAAAACAGGAAACCTCTCACTTCTCACCAAATCACGGATTTCTGCCTCAGAATCAGCCATTTTCAGTTGTTGCAGATTTTTATCTGTATTTAACTTGAGATTTTAAAATTACATAATTATATCTTACATAAACATATGTAGTGCCTTAAATTTAAAGCTTTTCTATTGCATTTGTGCTGTTGGAGAATACAGTTATAACCCTCTTAACACACACACTTGGCAGCCTAGTTACTTCACAACAGGATTTATACTGTTATGAATGTGTAAATAATGTTCACACCCCAGCCATGTGCAGAACCGTGGTTTCATCTTCTCTTAAGTAACCTTTTTTTGCCTGCATTAACAACTGTTTTGTTACTTTATTTGCAACGATTTCTAGGCAGCTGCCACTCATTAAGTCTTACCTATCATAAAGAGGTAAAATTTTTCTGAAAATGGGCTTCAGGGTTCTGTTTGTTTCATTGGCTTATTTTTCTTGGAGGCATCTTTGTGTTTTCTTCACTGTGTTCTGGTTGCTCTCTACTTCTTATGCTAACCAGCACATGCTGGGGAGTGAAACAGAGAGCTATTAATTATTCCACTGAGAAACAGGCAGGAATCAGGACTGTCAACCTACCTGTAGGCCACAGGGCAGTGGCTGTCTTGGGACTTGCTTTTGTCATCACCCAGGGGATTTTTGGGCCTTGCTTGGGTTTACATTTCCTGTCCTGGTTTTTCCTTTGGTCTGTGTCCTTTATTTCCTGGAGCACATCCTCTTATAGCTTTCTGAGAAAAGGTTCATGGGAGTTAAAGTTTTGAAACATTTTTATCTTTGAAATTGTCTGTGTGCCATAAACACTACTGATGGTGTGTTTGAATGCTGGTGCCTATATTAGAAATTATTTCTCCTCAGCATTTTGAAGGTGTTTGTTCATTGTCATCAATATTCTGGTAGCTATTACATCCAAAGCCATTTTTATTCCTGGTCCTTTGTATATTATCTGCTTTGTTTTCCTCACTGGAAGCTTCTGAATGCATCTCTTTTCCTCAGTGTTATGACACATTATGGTGCTGTGTCCTGCTGTGGGTTAATCCTCATTCCTTGGGCTGAGTATGTCTGTACTCTTTCTCAGTTTTCTTTGCTCTCCCTTTCTGGTCAACTGTGGGACTCCTGAATCCATCTTCCAATTTTATCCCATTGTCCATCTCTCAGAGGAGGCTGAGAAGTGCATCTGGGGAGAGTGTGGGCTCCTGGGTTGGATTCCAGTTCTGCCAGTCACTCTGTGTAGTATCTTTGGCAAGTTATTTCAACTGTTTCTGCCTCAGTTTTCTCATCTATAAAAGGAGATTAGTAGGCAGAAATAGAGTTCTTTGGGATTAAATGGAGTTGATTCATAATGATGATGATGAAGATGATGATGATTTTAAATGAGTCTTCTTTAAATTAGTCTCCTAGTAGGCATTTGGGTATTAACAAGAACCCAAAAGAGAGAGGCTCTGGAGGGGGCTGGCTTGGCTCTGTCCTCACATGTCAGTGCCAGCAGCTGGGCCCATACAGAATGCCCACCTGGAGGTTCCTGTTCCTGCAGCAGCAGCCCAGGTGGTCCCCACTTCCCAGTCACCTAGCCATCTGTCTGTGATGCATCTCCCTTCCTGAGCAGCTCTGTTTGGCAGAGACTTACTCATGTGAATGCTTCTCTCTGGGTGCTTTGGTTGGAATCACATACCCACGTGTTACGGTAGGTGAAAAATAGGGTCAGAGGCTAAGCTCTAGTCCTAGGGCTGCTGAATGACTTTGGGTAGGTAACTTCCCAGCTGTCCTCATTTTCCCACTCATAACAGGAGAGGCCTGGTCTTGTTGACCCCAAAGTGTCTCTCACCTGCACATCTTGGATTAGGTGCACTTGAGACCATGTTCCCGGCCAATGGAACCTCTGTAAACAGTGGCCCCTCCAAATTTTGACATTCCTGCCCCTTGCAGCACACTCCTTCATTATGAGCTTCTGTCCCCAAGCTGGCCACAAATTTTAATTGGAGACAAACCTAATATATTTCTCCCCTTAGTCCTGCCATAACCCAGTCCAGAGCCATCCTGGACACAGGCTGTCATGGTTCCTGATGTGCTTGGCTCCTCTCTCTAACTTGGCAGGGCACCATCCTTGAAAGTCCTTGCGTTATTGTCTTTGAAATAATCTGTATTAGTCCATTTTCACAGTGCTATAGAGAACTACTGGAGACTGAGAAATTTATAAGGAAAAGAGTTTTAATTGAGTCACAGTTCTACATGGCTGGGGAGGCCTCAGGAGACTCACACTCATGGCAGAAGGGGAAGTAAGCATGTCTTACCTGGCAGCAGGTGAGAGAGAGAGTGTGTGTGTAGGAGGAACTGTGAAACACTTATAAAACCATCAGATCTCATGAGAACTCACTATCATGAAAACAGCATGGGGGAAACTGCACCCATTATCCGATCACATCCCACCAGGACCTGCCCTTGACACATGGGGTTCTGGGGATTGTGATTCACTATGAGATTTGGGTGGCGACATAGAGCCAAATCATATCACAACCCAAAGATGGTGATGCTCATGCTGGCTGTTGACTATTAAAATGTGCAAGGGCACTGGCCCTCCTGGCCTGGCCCAGCCTGGCCTGGCCTCCCTCACTGGCTCTGAGTGACCATTGAGCCTGGAGTTCAGAATTGGATCAGCCACAAGTGCTGGGTTGGTCATGGAGCAGAGGGTGTTGACCTGTTGGGCTCCTCCATGGGACCACTGGCCTCCAGGGGCCAGCAGGAGGGAGTGACCCAGGCCCTGGCAGGAGGAGCCCCAACAGTACGCAGCTCTATCACCAGTGAATGTCTGTCACCAGTAGGAGCTCGCTGGCCTTGATGCAGTCTTTGAGGACCTCAGTTTGTCCAGGATGTTCACCTCCACAACCCTTAGGACATCAATGATGGGAACCACTTACTTTGATTTGGTGGCACAATTCCAACCTCAGGGAAAAATGTAATCAATGTGGGGAGGGCTTGAGAATAAAATACACATCCATGTGAGCATGCAAGTGTGTGATACCCTGCACAATGTCTACATGAAGCTCCGAGAAGAACATTGGCCATTTTCTGAGGGCTTGTGGTGGTTGCCACACCCTCTCTAGCCCTTCTACCCCACATGGTGCTATGCAGTGTCTCATGGCTGATGCTGGGCTGGGCTGGGCTTCTGGGCAGAGACCACCCAGTACACAGGCACCTTGGCCCTCCCCACACTGTCTGGAGTTCCTGCAACCTGACTTTAAAAGATAAAAGTGACTCGTTAAATAAATAAATACTTGTTACTTAAAAAATCAATGCCCATTTTTATGAATAAATCTACACATCAGGACACTGCTCTTTGTCAAGCACTTGTACCCTTTGGTTGCCAATTGCCCCTGTACAGAGTGGTAAGCTGCATGGGATTTGTCTTCAGCACAGGGGCACCAAAAATTTACCACCAAGCTTGTCCAGTTCCCTCTTCATTCCTGTCTTTCAGGAGATAGGGTCCCTCCTCCCTACTGATTTAAGAGGATATCTGACTGTTGGGGCCCTCTGCTGAGGGGTGCTGTGGGGCTGTGGGACTCCAGTGCCTGAGGCCCACCTCCTTGCTGACTAGTATGACAGCCTCCAGGGGAATTTCCACTCACAACAAGAACAGAAGTCCCCTCCCTCTCCCTCCCCTTTCTTCGGTCTCCCTCTCCTTCTTTTTTCGGTCTCCCGCTGTTATCGAAGCTGGACTGTACTGCCATGATCTCGGCTCGCTGCAACCTCCCTGCCTCGGGCTCCTGTGACTCTCCTGCCTCGGCCTGCCGAGTGCCTGGGATTGCAGGCGCGCGCCGCCACGCCTGAATGGTTTTTGTATTTTTGGTGGAGACGGGGTTTCGCCGTGTTGACCGGGCTGGTCTCCAGCTCCTGGCCTCGAGTGATCTGCCTGCCTCGGCCTCCCGACGTGCTGGGATTGCAGACGGAGTCTCGCTAACTCAATGCTCAATGGTGCTCAGGCTGGAGTGCAGTGGTGTGATCTCGGCTCGCTGCAACCTCCACCTACCAGCCTCCTGCCTTGGCCTCTTAAAGTGCTAAGATTACAGCCTCTGCCCCGCCGCCACCCCGTCTAGGAAGTGAGGAGCATCTCTGCCTGGCCGCCCATCGTCTGGGATGTGAGGAGCCCCTCTGCCCGGCCGCCTTATCTGGGAAGTGAGGAGCGCTTCTGCCCGGCCGCCCATCATCTGGGATGTGAGGAGCGCCTCTGCCCGGCTGCCACCACGTCTGGGAGGAAGTGAGGAGCGCCTCTGCCCGGCTGCCCTGTCTGGGAGATGAGGAGCACCTCTGCCCGGCTGCCCCGTCTGGGAGGTGAGGAGCGCCTCTGCCTGGCCGCCACCCCGTCTGGGAGGAAGTGAGGAGCGCCTCTGCCCGGTTGCCCCATCTGGGAAGTGAGGAGCGCCTCTGCCTGGCCGCCACCCCGTCTGGGAAGTGAGGAGCACCTCTGCCCGGCTGCCACCCCATATGGGAAGTGAGGAGCGCCTCTGCCCAGCCGCCCCTTCTGGGAGGTGAGGAGCGCCTCTGCCCAGCCGCCCCGTCTGGGAGGTGAGGAGTGCCTCTGCCCGGCCGCCCCGTCTGGGAGGTGAGGAGCGCCTCTGCCTGGCCGCCACCCTGTCTGGGAGGAAGTGAGGAGCACCTCTGCCCAGCCGCCCCGTCTGGGAGGTGAGGAGCGCCTCTGCCTGGCCGCCGCCCCGTCTGGGAGGTGAGGAGTGCCTCTGTCTGGCCGCCATCCCGTCTGGGAGGAAGTGAGGAGCACCTCTTCCCGGCCGCCCCGTCTGGGAAGTGAGGAGCGCCTCTGCCCGGCCGCCACCCCGTCTGGGAGGAAGTGAGGAGCGCCTCTGCCCGGCTGCCCCATCTGGGAAGTGAGGAGCGCCTCTGCCTGGCTGCCACCCCGTAGGGGAAGTGAGGAGCGCCTCTGCCCGGCCGCCCCGTCTGGGAGGTGAGGAGTGCCTCTGCCCGGCCACCCCGTCTGGGAAGTGAGGAGCGCCTCTGCCCGGCCACCCCGTCTGGGAAGTGAGGAGCGCCTCTGCCTGGCCACCACCCCGTCTGGGAGGAAGTGAGGAGCGCCTCTGCCCGGCCGCCACCCCGTATGGGAAGTGAGGAGCACCTCTGCCCGGCTGCCACCCCGTCTGGGAGGAAGTGAGGAGCACCTATGCCCGGCTGCCCCATCTGGGAGATGAGGAGCACCTCTGCCCGGCCGCCCCGTCTGGGAGGTGAGGAGTGCCTCTGCCTGGCCGCCACCCCGTCTGGGAGGAAGTGAGGAGCGCCTCTGCCCGGCTGCCCCATCTGGGAAGTGAGGAGCGCCTCTGCCCGGCCGCCACCCCATATGGGAAGTGAGGAGCGCCTCTGCCTGACCACTCCGTCTGGGAGGTGAGGAGCGCCTCTGCCCGGCCGTCACCCTGTCTGGGAGGAAGTGAGGAGCACCTCTGCCCGGCTGCCCCTTCTGGGAGATGAGGAGCACCTCTGCCCGGCCGCCCCGTCTGGGAGATGAGGAGCACCTCTGCCCGGCCGCCCCGTCTGGGAGGTGAGGAGCGCCTCTGCCTGGCCGCCACCCCGTCTGGGAGGAAGTGAGGAGCGCCTCTGCCCGGCTGCCCCATCTGGGAAGTGAGGAGCGCCTCTGCCCGGCCGCCACCCCATATGGGAAGTGAGGAGCGCCTCTGCCTGGCCACTCCGTCTGGGAGGTGAGGAGCGCCTCTGCCCGGCCGCCCCGTCTGGGAGGTGAGGAGTGCCTCTGCCCGGCCGTCACCCCATCTGAGAGGAAGTGAGGAGCACCTCTGCCCGGCTGCCCCGTCTGGGAGATGAGGAGCACCTCTGCCCGGCCGCCCCGTCTGGGAGGTGACGAGTGCCTCTGCCCGGCCGCCACCCCATCTGGGAGGAAGTGAGGAGCACCTCTGCCCGGCCGCCCCCTCTGGGAAGTGAGGAGCGCCTCTGCCTGGCCGCCACCCCGTCTGGGAGGAAGTGAGGAGCGCCTCTGCCTGGCTGCCCCATCTGGGAAGGGAGGAGCGCCTCTGCCCAGCCGCCACACCGTCTGGGAAGTGAGGAGTGCCTCTGCCTGGCCACCCCGTCTAGGAGGTGAGGAGCGCCTCTGCCCCGCCGCCCAGTCTGGGAAGTGAGGAGCGCCTCTGCCGGGCCGCCCAGTCTGGGAAGTGAGGAGCGCCTCTGCCCGGCCGCCCTGTCTGGGAAGTGAGGAGCGCCTCTGCCTGGCCGCCACCCCGTCTGGGAGGAAGTGAGGAGCGTCTCTGCCCGGCCACCCCGTCTGGGAAGTGAGGAGCGCCTCTGCCCGGCCGCCCGGTCTGGGAAGTGAGGAGCGCCTCTGCCCGGCCGCCCCCTCTGGGAAGTGAGGAGCGCCTCTGCTCGGCCGCCCGGTCTGGGAAGTGAGGAGCGCCTCTGCCCGGCCGCCCCGTCTGGGAGGTGAGGAGCGCCTCTGCCCGGCTGCCACCCGGTATGGGAGGAATTGAGGAGCGCCTCTGCCTGGGCGGCCCCGTCTGGGAAGTGAGGAGCGCCTCTGCCCGGGCGGCCCCGTCTGGGAAGCGAGGAGCGCCTCTGCCCGGCCGCCCTGTCTGGGAGGTGAGGAGCGCCTCTGCCCGGCTGCCCTGTCTGGGAGGTGTACCCAACAGCTCCGAAGAGACAGCGAGCATCGGGAGCAGGCCATGAGGACGATGGCGGTTTTGTTGAAGAGAAGGGGGGGAAGTGTGGGGAAAGGAAGGAGAGATCAGATTGTTGCTGTGTCTGTGTAGAAAGAGGTGGGCATAGGAGACTCCATTTTGTTCTGACTAGGAGAAATTCTTCTGCCTTGGGATGCTGTTGATCTATGGCCTTTCCCCCAGCCCCATGCTCTCTGAAACATATGCTGTGTCAACTCAGGGTTAAATGGATTAAGGGCGGTGCAAGATGTGCTTTGTTAAACAGATGCTTGAAGGCAGCATGCTCTTTAAGAGTCATCACCACTCCCTAATCTCAAGTACCCAGGGGCAGAAACACTGCAGAAGGCCGCAGGGTCCTCTGCCTAGGAAAACCAGAGACCTTTATTCATGTGTTTATCTCCTGACCTTCTCTCCACTATTATCCTATGACCCTCCCATATCCCCCTCTCCGAGAAACACCCAAGAATGATCAATAAATACTTCATAAATTAAAAAAAAAAAAAAAAAAAAGAAAATTACTTTAAAAATACTTATTGGCAGGCCAGGTGTGGTGGCTTAATCCTATAATCCCAGCACTTTGGGAGGCCAGGAGGATAGATTATTTGAGGTCAGGAGTTCGAGACCGGCCTGGCCAACATGGTGGAGCCCTGTCTCTACTAAACATACAAAAATTAGCTGGGTGTGGTGGCAAGTGACTGTAATCCCAGCTACTTGAGAGGCTGAGGCAGGAAAATCACTCAGACCCGGGAGGCAGAGGTGGCAGTGAGCCGAGATCACGCCACTGCACTCCAGCCTGGGCGGCAGACCAAGACTCCATCTTAAAAAAAATTAAAAATTAAAAAAAAAAAAAAAAAAAAAAAAAAAAAAAAAAAAAAAGAACAGAAGTCCCCCACGTGGTCTTTCTAGGGAGCCGCCTTAGATACCCTGTCCTCCACTAGCCCCTGGAGGAGAAGAGACCCCAGGATGCTGATTGTTCCTGGACAGCTTCCCTCTGTTCTGCCCCAGGCTAGCTGCTTGCCCTGGATGGCAGCCTAGGGAGCAGGGCCAGGTCAGAGTACCCAGGACTGCACACCCTGTCCCCAGCAACAAGAAGAGCAGAGGGGGTCCGAGAGCTGGGGGTCTGACAGCTGAACACAGGCTTGAGTCTTAAGGACAGGATAACTAGCCTGCACCACTGGTAAGACTATAATTAATTCCAAACAAGGCTTTGTGTATGTGTGCGTGTTTGTGTGTGTGAGCATGCATGCAGATGTCAGTTTTCTGCTTTTTGTGTCTGGCTCATAAACAACAGACATGGATTCCTCACAGCTCTGGAGGCTGGAAGTCCGAGGCCAGGAGGCTGGCGGGGTCAGGCTCTGGTGATAGCTCCCCTCTGGTTGTGGATGGCCACCTTCTTGTTCTGTCCTCAAGTGGTGGAAAGAGAGCTATATGTTAGTGTTCTGTGTGTGAACAGATGTTAATGTACCTGAATGTATGTGAATGCGCCCATGTGCATATGGATGTTAGTGTGTCAGTTCTGTGCATGGCCGAGTATGTGCATGTGAGTGAGCCTGGTCTGCATGTGTGTTAGTGTGTCAATGTCAGGTGTTTGTTTGTCAGTGTTGTCAGTGAATATATGTGTGTTGGTGTGTGTGTCAATGTGTCAGGTGTGCATCAGTGTTGTCAGTGAATGTATGTGTCAGCTTTGTGCATGTGAATAGGTGTTACTATGTTGCATGTGTTGGCATGTTGGTGCATGCTTGTCAGTGTGTGTTAGTGTGTATGAGTGTCATTGTGCACACTCTTGCATGTTGTGTCAGTGTATATGTGTGTTAGCATATGCACATGTATGTGTGTGTGTCAGTGCGCATGTGTGTCAGTGTGCATGTTGTATGTCTGTGCACATGTTGCACATCAGTGTGTATTACTATGTGTGCAGGCCTGTGTGTGTTTTAGTGTAGGCATGCATGTCGGTGTATGTTAGTGTGTGTACAGTTCTATGTGTGTGTTAGTGTGGGCCTGAATCAGTGTGTGCATATGGTTCTGTGTGTGTGTTAGTGTAGGCATGCATCTGTATGTGTATTAGTGTTTGCACACATGTATCAGTCCATGTGGCATTTGGGATTTCCTGTGGGACCCCTCCTGGCACAGACTGGCCATGGAGCTCTGCCCCATGCTCCTTGCTGTGGCTTCTGTCAGAAGGAATCTGAGTAAAAACCATCACCAGAAGATGCCTGAGATCTGATAACCCAGCCTGACCGAAAATTTAATGGCCACTTAAAAGGCTTTTTAATTTTTCTCTTAAGATTTGGCAAGTCTTTTATTGGTAAAATGTGGTCTTGCATATCTGTAAACATACAGATAGGATCGGTCTTCCATGGACTTCTCATGGGCTCTCAGCTCCTATAGGCGGTGGGTCAGGGCCGGCCTGGGCTGTGGGGAGGCCTGAGGAGCCCTGTCAGTCAGCTCCTCACATATCCTGCTCTTGCAGGACTGCTGCTTGTGTGCTGCACTCCCGCTGGCATAGGGTACATAGTCAAAGCTTCCTGGTAGACTCCACCTACTCATCCCCAGAGGAGCCCCATGAAGGGCAGGTGCTCTGCACAATAGGGAGTCTTTTGTCCAGAGGGAGGGGAGTGTCCAGTGTGCCAAGTGCTCCTACATTGCCCAGGAGGAAAAATCACATTGATGGGGCATGAAGGGGGCAGATTTCAGCCCTGCCCATTGCATCATACACACTAGGGCTCCTTCAGTATCCCAGCAAGAAGCACCTAGGTACCCACTCCTACTGGGTCACCAGCCCCAGCTCTCCTAGCCCCAGCCCTGCCCTGTCACACTTTCAGATCTGCAGACACACACACACCTTCCAGCCTTAATCCAGGTTGGGGTGCAGTGGGCCCCCTTTTCCTCCTTCCTCAGGGCCCTCATAGATGAGGCTGGATGGCCCCAGACAGGCCACCACATAGTCACCATGAATGGGACAACTATAAGGATAGGAGATGCAGAATTCACGTTGTGTGGCTGGTGGGCTGGAGCTCATTTTCCCAGGTAAGGTCTATTTTGCAAATCAGGGAGGATGGACTGAATCCAAACCCGACCACTGTACCTCAGCATGGTGGGCAACAAGCCACAGCTCCAGTCCTCACCCAGTCATCCCACTGGATCAGGCTCATCACAGGCTGTCCTGTTGCTGAGGGACCAGCATGACCAAGGGATAGTGACAGAACCCCTCAGTCACCCCATCCTAAGCCTCTAGCCACAGAGAAACCCCCCCTCTCTGTATTGTTAAAATTTTCAGAAAATTGAATTCATTAAGAATTTGCCTACACATACAACAAAAAGGCCCCCAAACAATCGAAGTGAAATAAAGTTAAACAAGAGAAAACCATGACCACCACCCTAAAACAGCCTTGTTGAGTCCACGAAGTACCTGGTGCCCCATCCGTATGTTTTTGTAATATTTGCAAAGGTAAGCTGTTTTCTCCTCTTTGTCTTAAAGGGGGCCCTCAAATTGTATACAATGAAGGCCCACAAACCCTGGCTGTACCCTGGTGAGGGGAATTCTCACTTGTCTTAGGTCCCCATGGCATGATTTAAGTAATTTATTTCCTTTGCCAAGGGCAGGAATAAATTAGAGGGAATGGAAAAGGTTCAGTTTCTGGGTAAGGCTGCAGCCTTGGGACCCCTGGATCCCCTGGCTGCAGGTCCCTCACCCTTGGAAATTAAAGCGGCACTCTGAGTAGAAAAGGCACTGCCTGGTCTTCCCCCTCCCACAGAGTCAGGAGTGGGTGACAAAGGGTGCAGAGCCCTGGCCTCTGTTACAGAGACCTGGTTTAATTGATCACGGGCACTACTCACAGCTTTTGAGCAACACCAGATGGTGTGGGTGCCAGGTAGTTGCAGCTTCTGTTTCTGATAGAGGCCTGGGGACCAAGATTTAATGAATTAGTTAAGATGGTGTGAAAATTGATCTACAACCTACAATTTATGGCCTGCAGTTTTTTGTGGACTGTGGCATGTTTTTTTCAAGTCCTGCATCTTAAAGTCCTGGGGACACACAAGGGCAGTGTTATTTTCCCACCTTTGCCTTCAGGGCTCATCTTCGGCTCCTTTGCCCAAAGTCCTCCAGACCTTTAAAATGGGAAACTTAATTTTATAGAATTAAAAAATAGAAAACAGTACTTCGTTATCTGGCTGTGAAACAGTGGTGTCTTCTCTTAATTTTAGTAGCTAATAAAATGCCTTTCCTGGAATTAACTACTTCTATTTTAAACACCACACGATTTTGGCTATTTGGATAGAGCATTTTATGAACTGTTATATTTTGCACTACAGTTTTTAAGCTCCAGTATGACATACTTTTCTCAAGACTTATCAGGATTTTTTATATAAAGTAATATACTAGATGGAGGAGAAAAGGTAATCAGGTAAAATACAAATATTAGCAAAATATAACAGATTAAAACTTCTTTTATTTGAAATTCTCTCTCCTTATACTCTCACCCCACTCACTTTGTTCCCACTGTTGCTATAGAAATGATTTGGGAAACAATAGTCCTAGCTGCATCATTAATTCAGTATGTCTTCCAACTGGTTTCCTATTAGGGGATCAATTTCAAGGCGTTGGACTTTAATGACTTTATGGAAACAGAAGAATCAGCCATGCCTGGCAAGCCCAGCTGAGCTTTCTGTGAGGAGCCCCGGTTGCACTTCAGTTTTCCAGCAGAATCAGGACAGCCACACAGGCCCATGTCCCTGTGACCCCTCGGCCACACGAGGTGCATGTCTTCAGCCACCATTCCCTTTGGGGAGGACCATCTCTTTCCCTTCTCCAGGGCTATACCTTGTTATCCAAGACCCATTAGAATGAGCATGGGAGTTTCAAGCTTGGTGAAATTCAACCTTGGAGGCAGTGAAGGGAGAGATGGCAGGGCTGGGGCTCCAGTGTTGGGAAGTGGGGACCCAGCCATCCTGGGAACTGAGGCTGCAAGCCCTGGCCATGCTCCATTGTCTCAGGGGACTGCACTTACACAGCGCAAATTCAAAGCCAGTATGGCAAGAATTTCAAGATGGTGACAGAAGAGCATTTTTTTTTTTTTTTTTTTTTTTGAGATGGAGTCTTGCTGTGTCGCCCAGGTTGGAGTGCAGTGGCCCGATCTTGGCTCACTGCAACCTCCTCCTCCCGGGTTCAGGCCATTCTCCTGCCTCAGCCTCCCAAGTAGCTGGGACTTCAGGCACCTGCCATCATGCCTGGCTAATTTTTTGTATTTTTAGTAGAGACAGGGTTTCACCGTGTTAGCCAGGATGGCCTCGATCACCTGACCTTGTGACCCACCCCTCTCGGCCTCCCAAAGTGCTGGGATTACAGGCATGAGCCACCGCGCCCTGCCCCAGAAAAGCATTTTAAAGCCCAAGCTGGGGCCCTTCTGAGTGAAGGTCTTGTAGCTCTCATGCCGTGACCCCCTCCATGCTGGTGCTCGTGCTTTTGCGTCTGGGAAACCCCATGGGGGCTGCAAGCAGATCTCAGCTCCCGGTAAATTCTGGGTAAGGGAACAGGCTCACACAGGCAAATCAGCTCTTGGAGCCCAGGCAAGGGGTGGAGGAAGGCTCAATCACGCTCAGCTCCAGGGCCTCCTGCCTGTGTCCTCTTCTCCCTCTGGTCTGTTGGCAGTGAGGGCTGGCCGAGGAATGGGACTGGACAGTTTCCTGCCCTCTTGTGTTGGAGGCGGGAAACAGCTAGAGAATTCCAGGTGTGCAGCTTGCTGTTATATGAAAACAAGCACATTGCAAGATAGGATAATCACAGAGCCCTTAACATAAAACATTTACAAAATTAAGCTTATGTAGGGCTATCAATGAAGTTTCAAACATTTCCAAGGATTGAATTTATAAAGACAATGTGTTCTGATCATGTAGGATTAAGTTAAAAATGAAAACAAAGAGATAACCAGAATAAAAATCTTTCAAGTTTGGGAATTAAGAAAACAATTTTAAATAAAATACATGTCAAAGAAAAGAGGCACATTGGAAATAAAAATACTTTAAATTTAATAACAATAAAAATATACCAATATGAGTAATATGAAGCTAGACATTTTTGTAAGTAGACTTACACTATAAATGCATGATAAAGAAAAGAAGAAAGCCTGAAAGTCACTTATAGGCACAATTATCTCAAGAAGTTAATTTTAAAACCTCAGAGAAAGTGAGAAGAAAGTTATAAGGACAAGAAATTGATTAAATAGAAAATAAGTCTATAACTGTTAAAAAGTAACTCTGGAATGAAAATTCTTCCCATAAAAATTCTAGATTTAGATGAACTTTCCTGGTCAAATCTGTCAAACATTTGAGAAATTATGCTAATTTTACACAAACTCTTTCAAATAATAGAACAGGAAGTACTCTCCACAACTTGATTATGCATCCAGCATAATCTTAATATCAAAATGTGATATAGGCATTATAAGAAGCTTTACACAGACTAACATTTTTGCCACCTCTGAACACAGAGGCAAAGACTCTAGACAAAATATTAACAAGCCCCAAATCCTCAATATACAAAAATAATAATATTACTTGAATTAATTGGGTTTATTCCAGGAATGCGAGATTGGAATCTCATTCTTAAGAATAAGAATTAATCAATGTAGTTAAGCACATACCTACTATAGAGTACGAAATTATATTGATTCATCAACAGCATTTGATAATACTTAACATCCATTCATAATAAAAACAAACATTTAGAAACTAGGAATAGAAGGTAGTTTCCTTAATCTGGCAAAATAAATATACAAAAACTTATGGCAAATATCAACATGATGGTAAATTATTGAAAAATCTCTGAGATTGGGAACAAGAAAAGAATGTCTGCGACTATAAATTTCAATCAACCCTTGCCTGGAGATCCTGGTCAGTGCAATAAGGCAAGAAAAAGAAACAAAAGTTATAACTATTAGAAAGGAAGAAATACTATTGTCATAATTTGCAGATGATATAATTGGGTAAGTAAAAAACCAAAAAGAGTCTGGAGATCTATTATTAAAAGTAATAAGTTTGGCAAATATTTCTATATACATCAATAAACTGAAAAAACTTTCAAGTTAGCATGTATAATAGCATACAATATCAAATGCTGAGTAATGAATCTTGTGAAAGGTATGCAAAACCTCATCAAGGAAAAATATAAAGTTTCAGAGACATTTAAAAAACGTAAATTAAGGAATACCATACTTATTAGTATTGGAAAACCCAATTATGTAAAGATGCCAATCCTTTAAAGATTGATAGGTAGAGCTGATGAAATACTAGTCAAAATCCCATATGGTTTTCTGTGTAAACTTACAGGGTAATTTTGAAATTTATATGAAAAAATTAATGAGTTTGGAAGAACCAAGAGGGAGCTTTTTATCCATAAATATATAAACAAGTCTCCTATGATATTAGTTCATTCTCAGGCTGCTATGAAGAAGTACTCAAGACTGGATACTTTATAAAGAAAAGAGGTTTAATTGACTCACAGTTCTGCATGACTGGGGAGGCCTCATGGCAGAAGGCACCTCTTCACAATGAGGCAAGGGAGAGAATGAGTGCCACCTGGGAAAATGCCAGCTGCTTATACAATCATCAGGTCTCCTGAGAACTCACTCATTATCATGAGAACAGCATGAGGGAAACCTCCTCCATGACTTAATTACCTCCCACCGGGTCCCTCCCAGGACACATGGTGAGTATGGGACTATAATTCAAGATGAGATTTGGGTGGGTACACAAAGCCATACCATATCATCTACAACTGCAGGAATTAAGATAGTGAAAAGAAGCACAAACAGCATTGTCATCAGCCCAAGGGAAGGGAATTAGAGGTAGCACCTCTGCCAGACTCCCAGCTGCCATCTGCCTGTCTGCTACAGAGCTCTGCTATAAACAGACAAATCTCTGATGATGAGAATGGGCTGGCACCCCTTAGAGTTGGGCATAGCTGAGAGGTCAAGGGGATGGTGAGCTCTCTTTCCACGGGAGTCCTGGACAGCTCAGAGAAATAGCCAAGCAGGGTCCACAGACAGCAGTAGAAGGCAGGTCTGCTGAGAAATGCCCTCATGGCCACCTTCTGCTTCATCCCAGGTCCAATTGGAGCTACCTCTGGTCAAGGGGTGGCTGCTAGTTTGGGGGAGAGATGCTGGATTGATAAGGATGCTGAGTTTCAGTGACTAAAAAGGCCAAATTGATCAGTGACATCTGACATGGGGAAGGGGCAGGCAGTGGTGGCTCCAGTGTCCTGAACAGCTGGTCTGTCATAACAGCATCCAGGGGAAGCAGGAAGAGCCACACGTGTGCCAGTTTCCATGCATCTGGCCAAGGGGCAGCAAGAAGGACTCACAAGGAAGCTGGCAGGAAACACATCCTGAAAGAAATTTACTTTAGAAACATCCTGGCAACCTGCTGCCACTTAACTTTCTCTTTCTGCTTTAATATGAGGGAAAAGAGATGCCCAGGAAAAAGAGATGCAAATGTTGCTTAACAAGAAAGTCCAAAAGTCAGGTAAGTTGAAACAGCTTTCTTCTCTTGCCAGAAAGGTCAAAGTGTGGAGAGAAGCCCCAGCCTGGACCCCCATGCACAGGTGTGGAAGGCTCTACCAGCCCTATGACTGCAGCAAAGCCCTGGGGCCTCCCTTCCCTGGTAGGACAGTAACAGGTGAGACCAGCTGCCAAAGGACACCTGGCTGACACACTTACCTGAGTAAGCCCTGGCCTACTCAAAGGGGAGGGTGGTATATTTACTCAGACATTTTTATTATTTTTTGCTTTTGCTCTAAATTACAAAGACCAGATGGGACATTTTATTAGGTATCGTTGAACCAAGTATGTTTAGTTAGCCAACATATTCAGCTAAAAACATCAAGAAACATGATTAAATTAAAAATTACAATGTTACACAAGTGACTACGAGGAAGACTTCCGATTTACTAAGGCTAGCCCTTCTGGGAAAAACCACACTGATGCCAAGGCTAGCCCTTCTGGGAGTTCCAACAGCCTTGCCTGGTGACAGTGCTTGACCAGCCATCTCTAAGAGGAGAAGGCCTGTGTGTGCCCCTCCACAAAGGAAAGGGTGGGTGGATTCCGTGGGCATCCTTTCTCATTCATGCTAGGGAAGAGTGGGGGCAGATGCTGAGCAACATCAGTGCAGCTGTCCCCAGCAGGGTGGCCTTGAACAGATTGAACATTTCTGTGATGAAATCTGGGGCCAAGAGGAAGGAATAACACTTGCCTCCTGGAACTGTTGCAAGTGACAGGGCATATCCCAAATAGATAACACTTCCCTGTCATTGTTGACTGCCCCACCAGCTGTATGGATCTCCCAGATGTTCATTCCCACCTCCCTGCAAGACAGGAACTGTCCCCACCAAGAGGGAAGATGGCCTGGAGCAGGTGCAGCTGACAAGGGCCTGTCCCCTGGACTGTCCATTCCTCCCAGAGTCTTCCTCTCCTGGTGTAGTGCCTGCTGGTGTGGGCATTGGTTTTGTGGATTCCTGGGCAGACTCCAGGATCTGCAGAGGTCAAGAGCCTTAGGTGGGATTCCTCATCTCACACCCTCCTCTATCTCAGAACAAGTAGACAGAAAGGACACAGAGCTAGAAGATATTTGGAAGTCTGCCTAGGTTATTCTTATTTGAATTCTCAGCTTCTGGCAGCAGAATTATGAGAAAGACAAGGGACACCAGGATGGGTGGAAAAGTCCTGAGGAGCTGGGGGCACTGGGGTCTCTGACCACCTCTAGCATGAGGAGATGCCCTGGGATTACCTGCCCTGTGAGCCTGTCCTCCCGGGTGTCCCTGTTTAGTTTACATGAGGTTCCCAGTGACATCCAACTTCTCCCAACACTTTCCAAACATAAGCCCCATTTTCTATAAGCATCATGAGACAGGGCCTCATTACATGAAGATGGAATGCCTGGACACTGAGAAGAACTTTCTTAGGGAGCTTCCTCTCCTCTGGGGCCCTGGGCCTCTGTCTTGTGAGCCCTGCAATTTGGTCCTTGTGCGTTCTGTGGACTTCTTCACTCCTGGCCCTTCTGTCCCGAGGGAACAGTGGCCTCTGCTCAGTAGGACATAAGCCTCACCTCTACTTTCCCTCTTTGATCACGGCTGTTTCATCTGAAATTGCTGTCAAGGAGCCTCTGAAGTAGGAAGGACAGGCTTGTATGCATTGGTGTTTGAGAGTCGGTTTATTCCTTCCAAGTAACTGTACTGCCCACAAAATGGAAATAATCAATGGGGAATAACAACCAGCATTTAGAAGCTGTTCATAGCTACAGGGACTGGCACACAAGCAGCCTGCACAGGATGACTCTGCCGCCAACTTCCCCAGATGACAGTCTGGGCACTTCTCCTTTGTGGGGCTGTGGGCTCTGTGGGGTCCTGAAGAGCTGGCCAGATTTGTAACTCTCTTGGCAATGAAAGACAGAAGCAGGCAGATCCTCTGAGATGCCTAACTCCATCTAGGGCAGAGCCCACCTCTTCAGCAAGCTCCTATGTTGTGGTCTGAGTTGTATTTCCCCAAAAATTCAGCTGTTGAAGTCCTAACCCCTAGGACTTCAGAATGTGGCTATATTTGGAGATGGGCTCTTTAAAGAGGCAAATAAATGAAAAGGAGACCGTTAGGTTGAGTCTTCATCCAATATGACTTGGTTTCCTTAAAAAGAAGAGGCAATTATGACATAGACACCTGCAGAGGGAGGAGTCAACCATCTGCACACCAAGAGGAGGGGCTTCAGGATGAACCCACCTTGCCCACACCTTGACCTTAGACTTCCAGCCTCTGGGATTGTAAGGCAACAGATTTCCACTGTTTAAGCCCCCAGTCTGCAGTACTTTCTCATCATCATTTGAGCTTCCAGGGCTGGACGAGCCAGAGGTGTCCTGGTGTGGATCTTCTACTTGCTCCTGCTTCCAGCACAGGTGCTGAGAGGATGCTGGAAGAGGGGTAGGTGGCAACTGCCTTTTGTAAATGGGATCCCATTTACACATATACATTTCATTTTCTCATCAAACATACTTTCTCATTGCTTTCTAAATTTGAATGACAAGAACACAGCTCCTAGACCCGCAGAGCCTGTGGTCTATTAGGAAGATTAATAGTCACCTGGAGAAACTGAGGAGAACATATGTGATCGTTTGGATTGCTGTCCAGCGAAACTTCATCCTTCTTCCCCTTGCTGTGGGGGTGGGGTGACTTCCCCACTGTGGATTTGGGGAGGATATTTGCACACCACTGCATGCAAGGCTGGCCTTGCCAGCTCAGAGTCCACCGTAGTGCTTTGGGAGGCCAAGTTGGGAGGATTACTTGAACCCAGAAGTTTGAAACTAGCCTGGACAACATAGCAAAAGCCTGTACCTACAATAAATGAAAAATTAGTCAGGTGTAGCAAAGCTTGCCTGTTGTTCCAACTATTCAGGAGTGATGAGGTGGGAGCATCACTTGAGCCCATGAAGTTGAGGGTGCAGTGAGCTGTGATTATGCCACTGCACTCCAGCCTGGGCAACAGAGCTGGAACTTATCTAATCTAAAAAAATGAGCGCACACATATTCATCATATTGTGCTATAATAGGGTGAAAAGGAAGTGTCTTTACTCTAGGAGAGGAGTCAGCGAATGACAGCCTGTGGACCTAAGCCAGCCTGTTTCTGTATGGCCCATGAGCTAAAAATGGTATTTATATTTTTAAATGGTTGAAAAAAAAGTCAAAGGAATGATAATGTTTTGTGACACATACACGTTTTACGAAAGTCACATTTCCAATAAGTAAAGCTGTATTGGAATGTAGCCACATGTTGCATGGCTGCTTTCAGGCTACAGCAGCAGTTTCATAGTTCAGACTCAGGATGCCTAAACTACTTACTTTCTGGAACTTTATAGTGAAAGCATGCTGATCCCTGAAGAAAAGGCAGTCTTAGGGTGAAAAACAAAAGTGTTGCCTCACATAGGGTGGAGCACAGCTGCACTGTGACCCTGCAGCAGAGTGAAACAGGCTTAAGGGCATCTTTCAGAAACTTGCTCAGGCAGCCAGCATCTGACACTTCCTACATGCCCAGGTCTGTGAAAGCCTGCCCACCCCAGCACAAGGAAGCAGAAGATTCTACCCTGTATTTATTTGCAGGGAAAGATCCCATTCTATAACCTTGAATTTAGCGCCAAATCTTTCCGGCTTACTCACTGTATTTCTTCTTTCCTTCAAGTTCTCATGACTTATCCATTCTCTGAAAACCTTTCCAAGTGCAGTGTCTTGTGCTGAATATGAAGATACAGCATTAAGATGGTCATCTACCTGTCCATGCTTCTACCAGTTCTGCCATTTATCCATCCTTCCATTCATCCACTCATCCAGCAACCTTTCCATCCATCTATCCAACCACTCATCTGTCTATCCACTCACAATTCATCCACCCAACCACCATCCATCCATAGTGTGATCTATCTACTCATCTATCCATCCAGGTATCCACTCATTCATCCAGGTATCCATCATTCAGGTATCCACTCATTCATCCATTCACCCATGCAAACTTCCACACATTCATTCAATGAGTATTTCCCAAGTGGCCATTTGCCAAGTGCCACATCTGCTCAGAGATATGCTGATGAACAGCTAAGTCTGTGCCTTTGTGGAGTGCACAGTCTTTTGAAAACAGGAACAAATTACTCTGTTGTTATAAATCGTAATGAAAAAAAAGTAGAGGAAATGGGAAGTTATCCTGGTGATTGCAATGGAAAGAGAACTTTCTGAGAAGGGGAAGTTAATCCAAGACTTGGAGTTGACAAGTAAAATGACATTTGAAGTGTGAGATTCCCAAGGCTGGACTAAACTGGCCCCTGGGGCTGGGGGCTTGAAAGGGTAGCAGCCAGGAAGGGCCCTGGAGAGATTGGGGCCTGCAAACCAGAGTGGATTCTCATGTTCATGACATACTGTGACAGTGTCTTGTGCTCTAATCCTCCATAGCAGGACAGATCGAGCACTTCTGGGGAATGGAGGGTGGCAGGAGATGCTTGCTCAGAGGCTTTCTGGATCACCTGTGCTGGGAGCAAAAATTCACCTCAGAATTCATGTCCACTGGAGCCTGTGAATGCGGCCTTATTTGGAAATGGAATCTTCACAGATGTGGTCAAGTTAAGATGTTAGCATACTAAGGGTGAACCCTAAATCTACTGAGTGCTGTCCTTATAGAAGAGACACAGAGAGGAGACATACAGCAGAGGCCATGTGAAGACGGTGTCAGAAATTGGAATGATGCATCTATAAGCCACTGACTGCTGGAGCCACAGAAGCTGGAAGGGGAGAAGAATCCTTCCCTAATGCCCCTGGAGGGACCGAAGCCTGCTAACACGTTGGTTGTGTAGTTTTGGCCTCCAGAACTGTGAAAAAATAAATTCCTAATGTTTGTATTTGGAGTCACTCAGTTTATGCTAACTTGCTATCAGAGCCCAATAAACCAGCACATTGTCCCCATCCAGGGCAAGCTGCTCCCCCTTAGTTACATGGCTCCTGGCTGGTGCTCACCTTGCCACATGCCCAGGACACAGCAGCCCCAAGGCAAGGCTGGCATTTTTATCCAACCCATCCCACCTGAGGCCTTAATTGTAGCTCCTTGTGGGGTCCAGCTATTGGCCTGACACACACAGTAATTTCTTTAGAATTTACACATAGTTGCTTTATTTATTGTAAAATAACCATGGCTCTGCTCCCCAGCCCATTCTTCATCTTGAACCCTGTGGCTTCCATCCTCTTGGCTGAAAGCTAGGGGGCCCCCAAGTTGGCTACTATGAGTCCTGACCAGCTAGTATAGTCTGATGAGGTTGGGGTTTTCTTTATCATCTATAAAAATGAGAAATCCCTAAACAAAGAAGCACCACCCACTTTGGAGCTGAGACTTGGGTAGAATTCAGTTTCATACTCAATAGGAAATGATTTATAAGAGGGTTGGAGGCCAAAAGGTTTGGCCTGAAGAGGTGAGTAGACAAAATAATTTATCAGAAAATTCCAAGTGACAGTCTGTAATGGTTGGAATGCTGCATGGTGCAAACCTTTCCCAGCCAGGACAAGTGATGGGGGTCTGCTATGGTTGCCAGTGCCTAGTCCTAGTTTGGTTCACAGCTGAGTGGATGGGCAGACAGCCATCTGTCATTGTTACAGAGCCACTGTTGCTTCTGCTGCCCAGAATTATCCTTCCTGGGAGGACTTGAGGCTCCCAAACACACACCTGATTTTCTGGGTGAATTTTAGGCTCAGTGACCCGCCTCTTAGGGACCAGTGCACTGTGGGTCCTGTGGGCATGGAGCCCAGTAAGACAGTGAGAAGAACATTGAGCTAACAAATGGAGCAAGTGATCATTCTCATGGGGAGACAGGGAAGACTGGAGCAGGGGTTGGGGCGAGTCCAGCTGCATCTCCACAAGAGAGGGGGGACCTTGGGTGATGAATGCCCAGGGGCACTCAGCTCCTCCCACCTGGACTGTAACAGACACACAGCAGGGGGATCACCAAGCAGTCATGCCAGTGACCAGTCAAGTGACTGAGGCCGGAGCACAGGAGCCAGTGGCTGCGCAGAGTGACTGCCTCCAAGTTTGGGTGCTGCAGCCTTGTTCTGGGGCCCTTTGCATTGGCCCAGAGCATGGTCAGCTCAGCCATTTTCCCTTACCTGCCTAAATAAAGCCCAGACATTCCCTGCACATAACAGAAGAATAAGCTCAACTTCCAGAGTTTCCTGAGTGTCCAGGCTGCTTCTGTATTTCAGATGAAAGTTCTTATGGGTGCAGTTGCGTTTGGGCAGCCTGAAATCCCCAGAATCTGTGAGATTCTCTGACCAGGGAGAAACACGAGGGGAGCCATCCCTGGACCTGGACACATGTACATAGCCCCAGGGGCGAGTGGACACTGACCACACCTGTGACACTGAGACATCATTCCCCACGCACACAGGAGACACCCGCGTGCCTGTGCTGCTGTTTCCAGAGCAGCGTGCTGACCTCATTGCAGAAGCTGCTGAAGATATCATTCGAGTTGCACTGTGTACTTGGAAGTAGATGCTGATTTGGAAACCACTCCCCCAATAAGACAGATGAAAGTTTCAACTTGGAAAAGAGGTGGTGTTTTTTAATTTGTGGCTACTTTCTCTGAGGATAAAGAGATGGCTGTGCAGTTCTTATTTTTGAACCCCATGTACATGATGCTTATTATTATCAGTACCATCCATTAATTAGCAAGGTTTCCATTTTTAATCATCTATTGATATATGGCCTGTGTCTCTGTAGAATTAAACAAATTTCTACTCTTTGTGCCCCTTTGCTATCTTGAGGCAGAGAGGCGCATGGTCATGGGATGAAAATGTTTATTTACTGCTTGCTTTCTGATTAGAACATACCTGGTCCACAGCTTCAGATGGCTTTTACACAGAGGGACTTATGGCCACCTTCCTGGTATCCAGACACGCAACATTGTTTTTTCAAGAGCATAAGGAAGGCAAGGACACAATTGCTGCCCAGGACCAGCCCCATGCGGAGGCAGAGAGGATTGCAGGGCTTATTATTTCCTTGATCACAGGCTGTTTCTGGGGCTGGGTGCTCTTTCCCCAGCTGCTGAGCTGCCAATTCCTCTCTGCTGTGCTCTCCTGGGCTTTGGCAGGCACTTGTTCTGGGAGCATTTGTCTGGGAAAGTGAGGTAGGACCAAGGTGACCTCAGGAAGGTGTGGGTGCTCCCTCTGTCCTGCAGGTCTGTGTCCCACAGAGGCCATTGGCCTCTTGCCTCCTCTCTGCTCCCCTTCTCTCTCACACACAATCTTTGGCCCTCACCCTAGCGACAGCTCTGACTTATTTGAGCTTTTTCACTGGCCAAGAGGCAGAGCCACTTCTGGTTACAAACAACCCAGCATAGAGCTGGGTATGAAGACCCAAAGACCACTCCTTTCCACCCCTTCCCAGGCATGGCAGAGATGGGGCTCAAGGAACCTAGAGAAGGACCCCACATTCTTGGCAGCACCTGGAGAGGCCACTGCTATCCTGGCCTGGGGAGGCTGGTTGGGATGGAGGGAAGAAAGTCCCTTGTTAGGACCTGAAAACTGGAGGGATAGAGCCTCCCAGGCCTGGGGATGAGAGGCTCCCAGCCTGAGGCCTGGCTCCCTGTCCACCTGTGCCCATTTCACCCTGGGCTTTCAACTGCAAATCTTGCTCATCTGGAAGTTTCATGGCAAGAACTAACCCTCTGTCTCTAACTGCCCCCAGGGAGGCCTGTGCTTCTTCATCTTCTAAACACCAGATGCACCAGGGAAGTGTCCATGGCCAGGCAAAGGAGGCATTCAGATGGCCAGGAAGGCTGGGGTCGAGGACTTAACAGACATCTTGGGGAAGGGCATGTTTGCCTCTCAGAAGTCCCCAGTCTCAGCCTCACAATGAGCCTCCCCTCTTGCAGCTGGCTGTGCCTGGATGTTTGGGACTGGAGCCTGGCCTGACGGGACCCCTGGCAGCAGGCAGGTACAACCTAGGTGCCCCAGGTTGACTCTGGGTGGGACTGTTATTCTCATAGCGGCAGTCACCACTATGGGTTCAAGACATAAAGCTGGGTGGTCTCCCAGGCTACAGCCACCAAATGGTTCCAAAGAGTCCCAGGAATTTGGGATGTCTCAAGGGCCTCCTGAAGGTGGGGGTGGAGTGGGGCACTGAGTGGCCAAGTGTTGCACCTATAGAATCAGCCTCATCTTTGCCTTTTTGACTTTGTTTTTACACCATTTAGTGGTTTATGGGGGAAAACAGATTCCTGCTGCTAAAATAAGTCGAAAAGCACTTATCTGCTGAAATGGGGAAACTGAGGCTGCAAGGGAGGAGGCCCCAGACTCAGCTTGGATCCCACAGCAGAGTGAACAGGAATCCTAACTTTCAGTCTAGGGCCTGCCCCTGATTCTGGCCACCACCCTCCAGCTGAGGGTGTCAGGGAAGCATGGGCTTCGGCTGCAGGAGCCTCTGTGTGTACTGGGGGTGGTGGACAGACCCACGGGTGCACCACTGGCTACCCAGCAGAGGACACCTGGTCCCACAAGCACCTGCTGCCACAGCTGTAGGTTGGATGTGCGTCTGTGATCTGTAGCTTCATAAAACGCCTTTTAACGAAAGTAAAACAACACAGGAGGGTGGCCATGGACAAGCGGATGTGTCTGGGAGAAATGCTTCTTACAGTATGTAATGATGGACAGAACACGTACCCAGTATTGGCCAAAGCTGTTGTTTAATCCCTTCATGATGGCAGTGTTTTCTCTGGTGCACGGAACAATTTCTTATAAATCCCTTTCTCATGGGAGGGGTGGTAGGGGATAGGGGCTGAGCAGAGTGGGAAGGTCTGCAAAGGGTGTTTCTGGAGGCTGAGACCTGGAAGCCCAACCTCACCCCTTCCTGTCTTTAGCCCTTTCTCTGTGATGGCCATGCAGGCACCTTGTGCTCCACCTGCCTAGGGTGTGGGCCTAAACTGGGCTGGCAGAGATTCTGCCTGCAGTCCTCAGGGTGGCCCTATGGCTGGCTATTTGGACACCTGCCCATGGTCCATTGTGTGCCTGCCCTGTGCGGGGCATGGGACGTGTGCCCGGGCATCACCCAGGGCCTCCTCTAGTGACCCTCAGTGGATTTCCACAAGCCCTGGTATGAGGAAGGCTCAGAAAATACTTTAGGGCTGACTGTAGCAGGGCCCAGGATGGACACTGCTCCAATGCCCTATTTGGGAGAGGACTCTCCTGAATTATGGAGATCCAGTCTCTCCAGAGGGTTGTGATCCAGGTACAGGTACAGTGGCTGCACCATGCCATGATCATGCAGCAGGCCAATGATTTTCAGACCCTCCTTCCAGTGCTTTGGTACTAGGGTTGCCCCCAGGGTAACTACACTGTCTGACTTCCCATCTGAGGACCTAAGCCTTGCTGGTCAGGGGGCACTGGGACTCTGAGGACTGTGTCCCGCACTGTCACGTGGGCCTGGTCTCTGTGGCATTTGGGTTTTTGGGACTTTGGAGAGTGGGAGGCAGACGAGTTCATGACCAGTCTTTTGGCTTGGGAGCCAGAAAGCCTGGGAGCTCAATACAGACAATCTCAGGAGGGTGTGGCCTTGACCTCCTGGCATCCTTTTCCCTTCTTGAGATGGGCCCAGCTGCCCTCTGAGCAGGTTCTTCACTCATTCCCCAGCCCCTCCAACAGGGTAAGCAGGCCCTGCCCCCACTTCCTGGGCAGAGGCCTTGACTACGCCAATGCAACTACCTGCTTCAGGTCCCTGGCTGGCCGACAAGATCTTCCAGGCCTCTTGCTCTTCCTTAGGGGCCTGGAGGCTGGGTAGGGTGGGGGCTGAGGCCAGCCACCTTCTTGCGGCCATTGGAGCTGAGATGGAACCCAAGACAGCTAAGTGGGAGGGGAAGAGCTGGTAGGTGCTCACGGCTTCATGCAGCCCTGTGGTATCCACCTCTGCCCTAGCTCCTTCCTGCCTATGTACATTGGTACAGCTTGGCTTAAGCTGGTTTGGGTTGTAGTTTCTGTCATTTGCAATTCCAACAATCATAGCAGACGCACCCTCTGAGCCTCAGCTTCCACCCTTCATGCTTTGGGGAGAGGCTTTTCCTTGATTGGCAGCGCCAATGGACAGGCCAAACCTCACCCAGGCCAGCCCTCCCTGGGGTGGAAAATTCCTGCTGACACCAGCCTCCCTGGGGACCGGGCTGAGGCTGTCCCCCAAGAAGGAGGCCACCAAGTGCCTGAGTCCTGGGCTGTGCCTGAACCCTGGTGATTCAGGTATTGAGTGGTTCTGTCTGGGGGCAGCCCTGGTCTTGCTGAGAGGCAGTGTGGCCACAGCTAAGAGGTTCGGGGAGGCAGCCAGGGCTGAATCCTAACAGGTTGAACATGAGTCTGTAGCCCACTCACCACACAGCGGTGGCTCACTTAACCTTGGATGACAATGGCAGCTACCTGTCGGGGCCCAGGAAGACACTGCCCAGGTGTGGCCCTTCTCCTTCTCTGGGTAGAAGGTGTTGGAGATCTCTGTCCACTGAAGTCCTTGCTTTTTATACCTGTGAGGTGAAGTCCCCAGCACAGGGGACCAGAACCCCTCCAAGGTCCACATGGTGCCTGGGCCTTACTCACATCCTCCTGGGAGCGGCCTGAGGCTCAGGGCTTTGAGAGCCAGTGGAGAAGAGTAATTAATACCCCAGGCCTAGGGAGATGCAAAGCCTAAACAGGGTGCACTGGATGGCAAAATTCCATTCTATTTTGTGGCATCAAGACTAGAAGGGTCAGCCTGGCGGATGTTGTAGCCCATTCATCCTCTCCCTCAGCCCTGGCCCCACTGTCCATGGCCACAGGCTTCAGCTTATGCAGCTCCTCCTGGGAAGTTCCCTATCAGGATCTCAACCTTTAGGCACCTGGAAATCAAGGCCACCCACACAGCCGCAGGGCCCCGGGCTCACTGGGCCCCAAGAGATTCAGAACTATGTGGTATGGGACACATGTTCACAGGCAGCCAGACAGAAAAGGGGCTCGACCTGGCTGTGGATCTCCCTGGAGCTGAGACGTGTCGGGACACATGCCTGCTGGGTGGGAACTGGAGTCTTGGGCTGCTGGGCCTCCCGACCCCAGAGTGTGAGCTCAGCACACACTTCATGTCTCTTGTCCATACAGGAGCACTGGCTCAGATTCCTCCCAATGGAGCAGCAGGAAAATCTCTCTCAGCAGGGCCCAAGGCAGGACCCCCAAAGAGGCTGCCTCCAGAAACTGCTGAGAAATGAGGTCCAGGGGCCCTGAGCCCTGACTGGCACTGTCAGAGGAAAGTCAACCCCCGTCTCCTCACCTCAAGGGAGGGCGTGAGACTCCATCTCTCCTTGCCTCTGTTTCCTCACCTGTAGAATGGCTGTGAGGAGTAAATGACTTTATCTACATGGGCTGAGCAGGTTGGAGGCACTGAGCTCTTGTGATGTGGATGTTCTTTTTGAAGGAAGGGCTTTTACAATGGCCACTGCTGCAGGGCCCACAGTGTCCCCATACACCATCCTTCCAGAAAGATCAACTCTGGCCATATCTCAGCGCCAGACACCACAAAGGGCCTGCCCAGTAGGACCTAGAGTCACACCCCCACCCTGCGTGACAAGGGACCCTCTTTGAGAAGACCTTGGTCAGTGTAGCAGAGGGGTCAGGATGCAGTGACTGGGGGAAGATGATGGCTGGGGGACCTCTGTTCAAGAAGGCATCCTTTGTCCATCTGCAGCAGGATCATATCACTGTCATGAGTGGACCCTGTGCAGAGCTGGGAAGCCCAGTCCTCACAGGAGTTTCCCTTAGCTATAACGCACCTTGGCCAGCTTGCCTTAAGCATGCACTCACCTCAACCAACTGGGGGGACCTCATGGGTGCTGGGATTAGGAACCCACCTTGCATGTGACCCCCAGCCCCTGCCAAAGGATGAGGCTGCTCTGGTGCAGAGGGAGGAGGGAGAAGGACGCGCCCCCAGGCTGGCCACAAACAAGGCTCTTGGCAGGGCACCCCCACCCAAGGTAGCAATTCAGCAGGCAATTGAGGGCTCAGGTGTGGATATTTTCAGTCTGCGACCTGCCGTCCACTCTTGTCTGGGTGTTAATGTCCAAATGTTT
Organism: Pongo abelii; assembly: GCF_028885655.2. Taxonomy (NCBI): domain Eukaryota; kingdom Metazoa; phylum Chordata; class Mammalia; order Primates; family Hominidae; genus Pongo; species Pongo abelii. The sequence goes on along the minus strand of NC_072004.2, from coordinate 41,134,692 downwards.
TACAAGTATATTACCAGAAAGAATTATTCCTGAGAGGCAGCCATTTGTGGGAAGGTGTTAGAAAAATGTTGTTTTTCATCCCTTTGTCCTTACCATACACAGAAGTACAGGCAAACTGTCTTCTGAAGCTCTGGCAGGGCGTAGGCTGAGGAGGAACCTGGTGGACCCCCTAAACCTTCCTGCTACAGGAGTTGCTTCCTTGCACGGAGGGCCCAGAATAAGCAGCACGGACGCTAGAGCTTTTGGAACTCCTGCTGCAGTGGGTGCCAGACAGAAGGGCTCCTCTCCATCTCTCTTGGAGGGTGATCCAGCAGCATCCAGGGCAGGGGTTGTTCCCCTTTCTCAAAATGTGCTGGAACCCCACCTTAGGAATTGGATAAAGGAGACCTGTCTGTCCTGTCCCTGCTAGAGAAGGGCTGGCGATGCAGGGGCTGCCAAGATGGGGCCCCCAGAATCATGGAGGCAGGAGTCAGCAGGACAAGAGGGGTTCCCTTAGCCTGTGCCTCTTCTAGGTGGACGGTCCAGGCCAACCTGTATTCCAGCCAGCCCAGGGCACGCACTGCCTGGAGGACTAGGGTAGCAGCCGGGGGATGGAGCGTTCTACCCTCCACCCGAGGCACATGAGGAGTCTCTGAGGAGAGCTAGATGGGCCAGTGGGTCACCTCAACAACCCTCACTAAGCCAGGAGAGCCAAGGCATGTCACCTGGAATGACTGGCTCTTCAAGGGCCAGCTGGCCACCCTATCCTGGAAGTGGTCAACGAAGCTTTGACCCTGGCCAGAAAGGAAGATGCTGGCAGGGCCCTGGGCTGAGGACAGCAAGGACATATCACACTTACCTGGGCAGGACCCACACACAGAGACTCCTGGAGAGGCACAGGGCCTGTCACCAAGATGAACAATCTCTGGGGATTGTGTCCCTGGGGACTGGCTGTGTCAGTGGACTGTGTGAGCTGCCTCAATATGCCACCCAGAAAGTGGAAATGACCCTGGAAAGCTGTAGCAGGGAAGCCCCTCCCCGGTGGCTTATTCTCCACCTGCCTCCCTCTGCTCCTGGCAGCCCTGCCCCATCTCGATTTTCAACCCCACCTGTGTCTGCCTGAAGGGTGGCATGGCTAGCTTTGGTATTTCCTTCTGCAGCTCAGTGATAGGCTCCAGCAGCCCTCACCATGCCTCAGAACCTGAGACCCTTAGGGAAGGACAGGACATGCTGCAAACACAAACCGGGTGAGAGAGGGTCCTCCGGCCACAGAGGTCACAGGTAGGGGTATACAGACTCCAGTTCTCAGTTCCTGACCAAGTTTCAACCATCAGCATGCTCTTTAACCTTATTAAGTCTTGCTGTTCCCATCTGTGACTTGGGGAAGGCACCCACCTCAGAGGTTTTGTGTAGCAACAAATGAATATGATTAAAGTGCCTTTCCTGATGCTACACATACAGCCAGGCATGAGTCCTCATGCAGCAGCCCCCCACATCTAGGTCCCAGAGGGCAGCCTGGACCCCGACATTGGGCCAGGGCTCAACAGATGCCTGGATGCCAGGCCCCCCTGGAGATACTGGGACCCTGGCCTGGGCCTGGACAGAAGGTGTTGCTGCGGCACTTGGAGATGACCCCATGGGTAAGGACTGGGGCTTATGTGGCCCTGTGAAGGGGTGCACCCTAAGGCGGGGTTTGGGCACCCTGGCTGAGAGGGTACAGGATGGACGGGCCGGCAGGTGAGACCCAAGGCCACTCTCCATCACGCTTTGAACAAACCCCTCACCCTCCATCTGCAGACTCAGCTCTGCATATTTAAGACACTAACGGGCCCTTACTTAAAAAATGGTATTTTGCTTGCACACTCAGGGTTTTCATCCGACATCAGTAGGGAATCAAAAATCTTTTATTTGGAAACACCACGTAGGGGAAGCAATGTTGAAAATTTGTCATTGTTCCACAACCTACACATCCTCTGGGAGTTAATTATTGTTTTAAAATGCAACTTGTACTGTTAGTTTAAATCATTCCAACTGTGACAACACTCTTTAAATCTTCAGTAAACCTTCGCATTTGAACCACTTGCAGATGAGAGTAAAACTATTAGGTGAGAGGAGAGTAAGCACTCAGTGGAGGTGAAATAAAATGAAGTAACAAAAACCTAGATTGTGGGCTAAGACCTCCTGCCCTCCCCCTCAGAATGTGGCAGCTGAACAAGGAGACATGGCAGGCCCAGCCACAGTGCCCAGTGGGGCTGCCCACCCTAGCTTTTAGGATACTGGACACTTGGGGCCAGTGTCCACCTGGGGCCTAGGGGTAAACGTAAGACCAGTGTCCACCTGTAGCCTAGGGGTCAACCTAAGACCTGTATTTCCCCTGGGACCTGATGTCCACCTGAAGACTGGAGTTCGCCTGTGGCCTACTGTCCACCTGGGGCCTGAGGTCACTAGGGGCCTAGGTATCCTTCTGGGGCCTGGTGCCCACTTGTCCCTGATTTCTACCTGGATCCTGGGTATCCACTTGGAGCCATATACCATGAGCCTGGTTATCTTCCTGGGGCCTAGTGTCCATCTGGGGCCTGAGAGTCAACCTGGGGCCTAATGTACACCTGGAGTTCAGTGTCTACCTGGGGCCTGAGTTCTTGAGGAGCCTGGTCTTTACCTGGTGGCTGTATCTGTGTATGTGTGTGTGTAATCTCACTTTCTATATAGTTTTGAAAAATAACTCTCTGGGTTTTTTTTTGTTATCATTGCTCTTGTGCAGTTAAATTTCAAATAAACGGACACATCGATTTGTTTCTGTCTTCTCATTTTTTCTTATCATTGTCCTTCAGTTGCTTTATTATTTCTGTTCATCATCATTTGAAGGGTCAATCACAGGATACTAAAAATGACTTTATAAGGAACAGCAGTAAAGAAAAATTGACCAGAAAATATGAAAATCTATAACATAAATATAATTAAAAATATAACTTTGAAATTTTAATTTAAACAAATAGGATGGGAAAATAGATGGAAAATTAATTTTAATTAGTTCTTTAGTAAACTAGTACTGAAATATTGAAAGACAAAAGTAAAAAAGCTAAAAAAGATATAAATAACATGGTCAATAAGCTTTATCTAAAAGTATACAAATGTACATTCAACAAAAAAAATAAATTTAGTCATGTTTTCAAATGTAGGTCATGAATTAGACAACCAAGGAGTAATCAATGCATTCTAAATAATCAACATCATATTGCATTCCTCAAAGCCAGCAACAATTGGAGGTATATGTCTAACTTTAAGTACATTTTTTAGAAAAAAACTGAAAATCTAATAGAACAACTAAATCATCCACTTGAAAACCTAGAAAAAGCATATAAGTAAACAAAAAGCATAACAAATTTAAGAAATATAAACTACTTAAAGAAATAACAGAAGACAAAAGATTAAAATAAGAAAATAATTTTCGATATCAGCAGCAACACTAATTAAGAACATAAGGTACATAAATGAAACAGAATTTTGAAAAACATATTACTAGAGATGTAACAGAGATAAAAAAAAGTTTGGTCTTCAAATAGTAGGAAAAAATGGTTATCCCTGTTCCTTTCACAAATTCCTCCAAACTGTCAAAGAGACACAGAAAGAAACAAATAAGAACAAACAGAAAATAGAAAACCAAAACAAACTAGACCTGTTCATTTCACACTCTCCTATTAGGTTGGTGTAAAAGTTATTCTGGTTTTTGCCATTAAAATTAATGTCAAAAACCGCAATTACTTTTGCACCAACCTAATAATATTTTGTTTATGATTTGCCTTTTTCTGCATATGGGACTGCGGAGAGAACACACCAGCCATGACAATCCGAGTATTCAATGTCCATACGTGCATTATGACTAGCATGGGTTTGTGGGTGGTGCATGTATAGAGTGTTGGCACAATTTGCTATGTAGGGGATGCTCTTAGACATCCAGATAGAGTTACCAGGCAGCAGCCCATCACCTCTCTGAGTCTAGAGGTCTGAGAACAGGGTGGGTGGGAGAATATAGTGAGAACTCTGTAAGGAATTAGAGCTATGGGGGTTACACCCTTGACCTACGTGTAGCCAGCAAGTCCTATTCAATGTGCTGAGTTTTAGAGAAAGGCTCAGACAAGGGCCCAGAGCATGTTCAGGAGATTCCGCAAGCTTCCCAGGGTTCTGCTTGGGCCAGGGCCTTGCCTAGCATGATTACAGCTCTCTGTAGCCTTGACCTCTGGGGCTCAAGTGATCCTCAGCCTCCTGAGTATCTGGGACTACAGGCATGAACCACCATGCCCAGCTAATTTTATATGTATATAAGAGACAGGGTCTTGCTATGTTGCCCAGGCTGGTCTCAAACTCCTGGGCTCAAGCAATCTTCCTGCTCAGCCTCTCAAATTGTTGAGGTTACAGTTGCTAGCCACTGCGCCCAGCAATTTTTATTTCTGACACCTTAAAATGATGTTTGAGGACTGAACTTTTGGCCTTAGTCTCAGAGTGTGACTTAAAATCAATTGTGAGAAACCTTGGAAAGCCCAGATAAAGACAAAACGAGGTAGAACTTGACATTAGGGTAGTATTAAAGTGTCTTCTTATTAATTAAGTTTCCAACCAAATACATTTTCCATATAAAAGTTTGAAGGGCACAAAGAGACAGATAAATAAAACACCGTCTGACACTCATTTGGGTGATAACAATCCCTATCAAAACCAATGTTTTTCCCTTTCTGAATAATAGGAGGTTATAAGAAGAGTTCACGGGCCTGTCTATGTATAGATTGGCAGTGTAATTATTTTTTAATGAAGGAACAAAGGATCACAATTTTTTTATCTTATCAAGTAGGAATTTTTAAAAAATATTAAGTATCTAATAACTACTCTCATTATCATTTCAAAAAAATGTGCATTTTAACCCTAGTACCAGCAGTTATGTACCACTGAGACAGAAGTGATTTAGCCCAGCACTTCTCAAACATTTTTGGCCTCAGGATGGCTTTCCACTCTTCAAAATTATTGAGAATCCATTAGATTTTATGTGGGTTATATCTATTGAGATCTATAGTATTAAAAATTAAAACTAAAAATAATTTTAAAACATTAGACTATTTAAGCATATATTCAGAGTGATGACATCATCATACATTATGTAGCTTCTGGAAAGCTTCACTGTACACTGGTGAAAGCATGGGGGTGAAAGAGCAATACCTTAAGTATCATCATGAAAATAGTTCTGACCTCCCAGACTTCCTGAAAGAGTCTCAAGAACGCCCAGACTTTCCAGACAATGCTTTGAGAGCTGCCAATCTAGTTCAATGATTTTATTTTATTGATGAGAAGACTGAGGCCTAAAAGGGCAAGTGACATTTTCCAAGGTGACGTGTGGAAAAATGTCAAAAGTCCACACACATAAATATTTAGTCCCATAGAGTTAGGGAGAACGGGCCCCAGAACCTGCCCCACAGAGTCAAGATGACAAGCTCCACTGAACTACATATGGTCATTTCTATGAGAGCAACAGACTAGAGAGTGGAATGGACAACCTGACATTTAGAATATTCTCTATACTTCACATGGCCTCCCTGTGAAAGAGACCCATCTTGATAGAGATTATACATGTAAAGCTGATAAGGAGTAGAACTACAAATGTCCAACGATCTGGTGGAGAATCTTTCCATATCTTAAAGGTTGTTCTGCTTCAAGCAGTAGCCTTCTGCTGAGATACTGATTTCTCTAATGTGGAAGGCTAGTGCCTGCTCTGTGGAACTAAAGGACAATTTGAAAAGGGAGGTCTTAATTTGAAGTTTGTTGCTTTGTGAGTTTAAGCCAGACCCTGAAAGGAAGATTACAATGATATTTGAATTACACAAAAGAAACAATTTCTTAGCAATGCCAGTAATAGAGTTTATATATGCTAGTTGAATGCTTGACGAGAAAAACATACCTCTTAAAGTTAGTGTCATTTGTGTGTTTTTATCTTTCTTACATGTTTAAGAAACATATGGGTTTAGAACAGTATTGCTTGGATTCAGCTATCTTTGCTTATGCTGATGAAAAGAAGCTGTTTTTGAAGCTTAATATCCTCTTAAAAATTTATATCCTCAAATCAATTTCACCACAAAACTTCCTTAGCTGCTCATCCCCTATATCATTGGAAGCTTCTTCTTGTCAAGACAGATACCATCTATATTTCTAAGCTTTTTATGATAAACAAATACAAATTGGTAAAGTAGCTGAATGGAACTATAGCAGACATGAAGTACAAAGAGCAGTAAAGCTCTTTGGTGAGAAGCCTGAATTTAACCAAGGCTTTCCATTTATCAGCTAGGTGAATTTGGCAGGTGACTAGCTTCCTAGTCACAGTTTTCCCATCTACAAAATGGGAACAATATTGCCTGCCTCACTACACTCCAATATTAAGTGGTGTATCTTACTGCTTATGAGCCCCAGCAATACCCAGAAGAATTTGTGTCCTTGTGCTCGCTCTGCTTTACAGTGATATTGCCCAAGTGGCCTCTCACTGCTTTGGATTCAGCAAAACACTCCCCCACAAAATTAGGACAGATTTGTCCATTGAAGACAAAAAGAAAATGAGTGTGAAACTCCTGATGCAACAGCTCAGTAAATACTAACTGTTCTTATTCATATCATTAACAGATGCTATTTACAGTAGAAGATATTTTACTGGGATGGTCTGAAATCTGTCTTTGCCCAAAACAACACTATTTCTGAAGGTAAGGTAGAATTCCAGTGGAGCCCAGCAAAAAAGGAAAAGACTTGCTCTGTCTCACTAGATGTTTTCTGTAGGTATTTCTTTCCATTATACGAATTAATCAATGATTTATCTAACACATATTCATGCAATTGGAAAGACAATTGTTGCCTTTTGAAACACGTACTGGCTAAAAACTAAGGCAGTAAATATGGTGCCTGCAAATCTAACAGGTGATTATCTTATTCTGATTGCAACCTGGGCTTTGATTAGGTCACAGGGCAGCTCTAAGCTGTCATCTCTGCCCACTGAAATACATCTATGTCATTTTCAAATATGTCAATATGCAATTTAAAAAGTGATAGTCACCTAAAAATTATTTCTGAGCAATTCCACTGTTTGGAGGTTTCCAGTGTTCAGACTCATGATTCAAATATCTTCTATAGTATGCATATTAGTGGCTTATGGAGGTAAGAACATCTATCCTAATGTTAGACATAATGGTGCTCAAAACATGTTTGCTAAAGTGGAAGGAAGATTTCTTATCACATACCTTTTACTTTGTAGCAATTATCATTATATATATTATTAAAATCAGGTGTGGAAAAAATATTATCTTAAAAAAATCTAAGATCTAAATTCAGACAGCAAGGACTGCTATATATCAAACTTTTTTATTGTCATATTAATTTTACCAAAAATGAACAAATTACAATTTGCAGAGACAGAAGGCATCCAGAAATGAACCTGATAAGTACAAACTTAAGAAATCTTGAACTGGCAGAAGCAATTCTAGGATATGTACAAAAAAATATGAAGCTTCCATTTCTAAGCAGATAAGATTGTGATTCAAACAAATGTTACTAAAATTCTAAAATTTGGTTCTGGACTCTATGGAAAGCCACATAAATAGTAATTTGGAAAACTGGTGAATACAGCTGCATTTTAAGTTTGCCAAATCATCATAGAATTACAGAATCATAAAAACAGCAGTGGCTAAGCTAAAAAAAAAAAAAAGAGAAAGAAAAGAAAAAACAACTCTCCCTCATTCTCTGTGTTGCCATATTTTACTATTAAATAATCAACTTCCCTAAAGAGGACCCTGTAGACAAACCTGAGGCTCACCTACTTTTGGGATTTTATGTGTGAAAATTGTCAAGATCAAAGCAGTCACTAATATTAAAAGAAAACAAACAAATAAAAAATGTGACAAATAGAGTGAGGGAGGCCATGAAGAGAGGTTTCTCATGCTTGTGTGCCTGATAACGAAAACTATCACAAAATAATTCCACAAAAAAATACAATCTTGCCCAAAGGACACACAATCTTAGACAAAAAATACTTTGGCAAGGACAACTGCCCAGCAACTGCCTGTCCAATCTCAGACTGGCATCACCCTATTTACTGACTTTGATAGCCAAGGATAATTATTTCAGAACAATTATGACATCTTCCTCATTTATTTCCCTTAAAAATCTTTACCTCCCTGAGTATGTACATACTTTACTATGACATGGGTATTCCCAATGCTCTATTCCCAAATAAGTATCCTTTTCTTTTAGAGAGCCTCTCTCTGTTGTTATCTAGGTTGAAATATGTTATAGCCACCTACTAATTCCCTTTATTGTTTACATCTGTCTGGGTTAGGTTTTTCTATTACTTGCAGCCAAGTAATAGAACAAGACACACTTTTTTTTTAGTTCCATGTTTCACCGTTTGGTGGATTAATTATTCATTCCTTCTTCTTTCCTTAAAAAAAAAAAAAAAAGATTTAAAAAAGGTCTTGTTCAAGTGTTCATTCTTTCCCCACACAGCAATGTACTTCCAAGGAAACTGATCTCACTCCCAGCTCCAGAAATGGGCTATTCCCCAGCAATAATTTTGACTTTGTATCTTCTATGGGTCAGGTTCCCTCACAGCAGCCAAATAATTACCAGCAATTTCAGGGGCTCCCTATTTCTTATCTACAGCCAAGGCAGAGCTAGCATTTCTTGCTCTGTGTTCCTAACAAGACTCCTGAGATTCACTTTGACTTAGATCTCACCAACCAAACAATCACTTCTTCCAGGGGATGAAATGTGCTGATTGGCTTAAACTATCTAAGGGCCTGGCATAGTCCACTTGAGGGCCAGGTAGAATCAACTGTTGTAGCAGAGGGTTCATTACCAGAATAAAAACCGATGTGTTGTTAGAAAAGGATAAGTAAGGAATAGATGCTGAGTAGGCAGCCTTGCCAGACATAGCAAATAAAAATGCTGGACACCCACTTAAATTTGATCTGAAGTTTAAATTTTTGCATAAATAACTTTTTAAATGTGCAAATACATCCCATGCAATATTTGGGACATTCCTATGCTAAAAAAGAATTCCTTGCTTATCTGGCTTGCTACGCCAGTCATGACATGGCCTGCCTAGCTCCTGACTCCACTAAACCTCTTTCTAATTTATTATTCTAATCTATAGTCCTTTCCTAAATTTTTTGTGTTTTTACTTTTCAGCTTCACCTGTCAGCAATGAGCCACCTGCTTATGACTCTTCCTATAGTTTTTCTCCTAGTTCTCATATAATTTTTAAATTTTTAAAATTTTTATTTGTATAAACTTAAGGGGCACAAGTGCAATTTTGTTACATGGCTATATTGTGTAGTGGCCAAGTTTGGGCTTTTAGTGTAATCGTCATCCACATAGTGTACCCACACCCATTAAGTTTTCAACCCTCACCTCCTCCCATCCTCCCATCTTCCAAGTCTCCAGTGACTACTATTCTGCACTTTATGTCTTGTCTCTTTTCTCTGTATTTTTCTCTGTCCCAATTCACCAGCTGTATGTGTTTTCCTGGCAGCATCTACTGCATTACAAGCAATTGTCTAGGCAATGGGACTTCCCCAAGAGCAAAACAAAACACCTGCCCCTATAGAGCTTACTTATAGTAGTGGGGTGAAATAACTATAAAAGTGCCAAAGAGTGAGAAAGAAGAGAGTGCTGGTGGATGTGGAAGAGGAAGTTGCACTGTCAATCATTAGCATCTATCAGGCATCCAGCTTTACCTTTTGCTGATTCTTCTCTATGTTCCAAAACTAGGGAAATTGATTTGATTACACAGTTCCTCCCTAAAGTTGATTTCTAAATTTCTATTTCTATCTATTTCTTTCTATTTCCAATATCACCAGTATTCTCAGGAGTGATTTCATTCTTCCAGCTGGTTTTATCTAAAATAATCCTTATTATAATTCCCCCATAGGAAATTCCAATGGATCCTGAAAATGATGTTACAGGGAAGTTTTAGTGTCTATGGTTTTGTGCATTTTCGTGTATTTCAATATTGGATAGGCCAAATATCTAGGATAATTTATTGCCAGTTTTGGTTTTCTTTTAGGTGTTTGCTGTTGTATAGAATCAGCACAGTCATCAAGTAACATTTTAGTCATCAGCCATTTTACTATAATTAGTTTTCACTATTCAAACAGCCAGGGAAGGAATTCCACATAGCAGCACTTCTCAGTAGATTTATTAATATTCAACTGGCCAATTCAAGAAATAAATACCGTGGTAGCTTTGAAACTTATAAATTTTGCCTTTCAGGTGATCAGTCTTTATAGTCAGCCTGAGTACAGACAACTGGGCGCATACTGCTGCTTGCTTGGGCTGCATTATTTCTAGATCTAGAAGTGCTCAGCCTCTGAGAATAGCTCTGATGGCATGGACAAAATTATTGCAAGTTGAAGATGAAGCCATTTTGTTTCCATTTAAGGATGGAAACCATAAAGTTATTTGTTTATGTATTGCTTATGAGTGTAGAAATTCACACTTTTTTCTGCCTTGCCACAGCACTTTCCCATGAACAGAATGGCTTAGAAGGAAAAACCACCATGACCTGAGTCTATCTTCATCTTGCCATATGGCTCTAAAGGGGTGTAGAGAAGCGCTTCACTTGACCTCTGAATGTAGTCTCACAAATCAAACCTAGAACATTGAATTAAGCAGGGCTCTAAAACATCTTTCTTCCTTTGTGATAATTTTAAAATATCAATTGAGAAAAATCAAATGTCAGCTGTGAAATGAATACCTACTCTGGTGGTCAGGGATTTTGCTGTTTGATTCCAATTAGAGGTAATGGGAATCATCAGGCTTTTCACTGTATTTCTCCTTAGGGCAGGTGTTATTTTTGCAATTAAAGCACTATGTGTGTCTCTGTAGGATTTTTATTTCATTGGCAGACATCGTATGACGTATGTCAAATTTCATTTATTCTTAGGCCTTTTCATGAAAAAATTGCTTTGAATTTTCTGATGTTTAACATCCATATCCCAAGCCTCCTATTCCAAACACCATTGCAAATTGTTTTCTATAGCTTCACTGTCAGTAGTCAATAGTTTTACAAATGGATTTATGAATGACATTCATTAAGTAACAGCTTTGGAATAATCAGAACAATCTCAGAACTATTTTTTCCCGTTTCCTTTTTTTCAATGCCAAAAGTTTTATATGCAAAAACCTTGTCTGAATGAAGGCTACAAATGAACACATCTGGAAGTAGAATTCATTCAAACATTATTTTTACCCATTATTAACATTTCTGCTGGCACATTACTCCTGAATATTTATTCAAGGTGACACTTGACTAAACCTTGGTTACTTTGGGGAGAAGAAGGCTCAGAAAATATAATAGTATCTCCATATAATTATTTTTAAAAATGCATGCGTGTTAGATGGATATATTGCATACTGATAGGAACTGGGCTTCTAGTGTACCCATTACCCAAAACGTGAACATTTTACCTGACATGTAATTTTTCTTTTCTTTTTTTTTTCTGACCACATAAAATAATTTTTATTTTTTATTTTTATTTATTTATTTTTTATTATTATTATTATACTTTAGGTTTTATGGTACATGTGCGCAATGTGCAGGTAAGTTACATATGTATACATGTGCCATGCTGGTGCGCTGCACCCACCAACTCGTCATCTAGCATTAGATATATCTCCCAATGCTATCCCTCCCCCCTCCCCCAACCCCGCAACAGTCCCCGAAGTGTGATGTTCCCTTTCCTGTGTCCATGTGTTCTCATTGTTCAATTCCCACCTATGAGTGAGAATATGCGGTGTTTGGTTTTTTGTTCTTGCGATAGTTTACTGAGAATGATGATTTCCAATTTCATCCATGTCCCTACAAAGGACATGAACTCATCATTTTTTATGGCTGCATAGTATTCCATGGTGTATATGTGCCACATTTTCTTAATCCAGTCTATCATTGTTGGACATTTGGGTTGGTTCCAAGTCTTTGCTATTGTGAATAATGCCGCAATAAACATACGTGTGTATGTGTCTTTATAGCAGCATGATTTATAGTCCTTTGGGTATATACCCAGTAATGGGATGGCTGGGTCAAATGGAATTTCTAGTTCTAGATCCCTGAGGAATCGCCACACTGACTTCCACAAGGGTTGAACTAGTTTACAGTCCTACCAACAGTGTAAAAGTGTTCCTATTTCTCCACATCCTCTCCAGCACCTGTTGTTTCCTGACTTTTTAATGATTGCCATTCTAACTGGTGTGAGATGGTATCTCATTGTGGTTTTGATTTGCATTTCTCTGATGGCCAGTGATGGTGAGCATTTTTTCATGTGTTTTTTGGCTGCATAAATGTCTTCTTTTGAGAAGTGTCTGTTCATGTCCTTTGCCCACTTTTTGATAGGGTTGTTTGTCTTTTTCTTGTAAATTTGTTGGAGTTCATTGTAGATTCTGGATATTAGCCCTTTGTCAGATGAGTAGGTTGCGAAAATTTTCTCCCATTTTGTAGGTTGCCTGTTCACTCTGATGGTAGTTTCTTTTGCTGTGCAGAAGCTCTTTAGTTTAATGAGATCTCATTTGTCAATTTTGGCTTTCGTTGCCATTGCTTTTGGTGTTTTAGACATGAAGTCCTTGCCCATGCCTATGTCCTGAATGGTAATGCCTAGGTTTTCTTCTAGGGTTTTTATGGTTTTAGATCTAACGTTTAAGTCTTTAATCCATCTTGAATTGATTTTTGTATAAGGTGTAAAGAAGGGATCCAGTTTCAGCTTTCTCCATATGGCTAGCCAGTTTTCCCAGCACCATTTATTAAATAGGGAATCCTTTCCCCATTTCTTGTTTTTCTCAGGTTTGTCAAAGATCAGATAGTTGTAGATATGTGGCATTATTTCTGAGGGCTCTGTTCTGTTCCATTGATCTATACCTCTGTTTTGGTACCAGTACCATGCTGTTTTGGTTACTGTAGCCTTGTAGTATAGTTTGAAGTCAGGTAGCGTGATGCCTCCAGCTTTGTTCTTTTGGCTTAGGTTTGACTTAGCGATGCGGCTCTTTTTTGGTTCCATATGAACTTTAAAGTAGTTTTTTCCAACTCTGTGAAGAAAGTCATTGGTAGCTTGATGGGGATGGCATTGAATCTGTAAATTACCTTGGGAAGTATGGCCATTTTCACGATATTGATTCTTCCTACCCATGAGCATGGAATGTTCTTCCATTTGTTTGTATCCTCTTTTATTTCCTTGAGCAGTGATTTGTAGTTCTCCTTGAAGAGGTCCTTCACATCCCTTGTAAGTTGGATTCCTAGGTATTTTATTCTCTTTGAAGCAATTGTGAATGGGAGTTCACTCATGATTTGGCTCTCTGTTTGTTATTGGTGTATAAGAATGCTTGTGATTTTTGTACATTGATTTTGTATCCTGAGACTTTGCTGAAGTTGCTTATCAGCTTAAGGAGATTTTGGGCTGAGACAATGGGGTTTTCTAGATATACAGTCATGTCGTCTGCAAACAGGGACAATTTGACTTCCTCTTTTCCTAATTGAATACCCTTTATTTCCTTCTCCTGCCTAATTGCCCTAGCCAGAACTTCCAACACTATGTTGAATAGAAGTGGTGAGAGAGGGCATCCCTCTCTTGTGCCAGTTTTCAAAGGGAATGCTTCCAGTTTTTGCCCATTCAGTATGATATTGGCTGTGGGTTTGTCATAGATAGCTCTTATTATTTTGAGATTTATTATTATTATTCTGATTATTTTGAGATAAATTAGGTAAAAATACCTAATTTATTGAGAGTTTTTAGCATGAAGGGTTGTTGAATTTTGTCAAAGGCCTTTTCTGCATCTATTGCGATAATCATGTGGTTTTTGTCTTTGGTTCTGTTTATATGCTGGATTACATTTATTGATTTGTGTATATTGAACCAGCCTTGCATCCCAGGGATGAAGCCCACTTGATCATGGTGGATAAGCTTTTTGATGTGCTGCTGGATTCTGTTTGCCAGTATTTTATTGAGGATTTTTGCATCAATGTTCATCAAGGATATTGGTCTAAAATTCTCTTTTTTGGTTGTGTCTCTGCCCAGCTTTGGCATCAGGATGATGCTGGCCTCATAAAATGAGTTAGGGAGGATTCCTTCTTTTTCTATTGATTGGAATATTTTCAGAAGAAATGGTACCAGTTCCTCCTTGTATCTCTGGTAGAATTCGGCTGTGAACCCATCTGGTCCTGGACTTTTTTTGGTTGGTAAGCTATTGATTATTGCCACAATTTCAGATCCTGTTATTGGTCTATTCAGAGATTCAACTTCTTCCTGGTTTAGTCTTGGGAGGGTGTATGTGTTGAGGAATTTATCCATTTCTTCTAGATTTTCTAGTTTATTTGCATAAAGGTGTTTGTAGTATTCTCTGATGGTAGTTTGTATTTCTGTGGGATTGGTGGTGATATCCCCTTTATCATTTTTTATTGCATCTATTTGATTCTTCTCTCTTTTTTTCTTTATTAATCTTGCTAGCAGTCTATCAATTTTGTTGATCCTTTCAAAAAACCAGCTCCTGGATTCATTAATTTTTTGAAGGGTTTTTTGTGTCTCTATTTCCTTCAGTTCTGCTCTGATTTTAGTTATTTCTTGCCTTCTGCTAGCTTTTGAATGTGTTTGCTCTTGCTTTTCTAGTTCTTTTAATTGTGATGTTAGGGTGTCAATTTTGGATCTTTCCTGCTTTCTCTTATGGGCATTTGGTGCTGTAAATTTCCCTCTACACACTGCTTTGAATGTGTCCCAGAGATTCTGGTATGTTGTGTCTTGGTTTTCGTTGGTTTCAAAGAACATCTTTATTTCTGCCTTCATTTCATTATGTACCCAGTAGTCATTCAGGAGCAGGTTGTTCAGTTTCCATGTAGTTGAGTGGTTTTGAGTGAGATTCTTAATTCTGAGTTCTAGCTTGATTGCACTGTGATCTGAGAGATAGTTTGTTATAATTTCTGTTCTTTTATATTTATTGAGGAGAGCTTTACTTCCAAGTATGTGGTCAATTTTGGAATAGGTGTGGTGTGGTGCTGAAAAAAATGTATATTCTGTTGATTTGGGGTGGAGAGTTCTGTAGATGTCTATTAGGTCCACTTGGTGCAGAGCTGAGTTCAATTCCTGGGTATCCTTGTTGACTTTCTGTCTCGATGATCTGTCTAATGTTGACAGTGGGGTGTTAAAGTCTCCCATTATTAATGTGTGGGAGTCTAAGTCTCTTTGTAGGTCACTCAGGACTTGCTTTATGAATCTGGGTGCTCCTGTATTGGGTGCATATATATTTTAGGATAGTTAGCTCTTCTTGTTGAATTAATCCCTTTACCATTATATAATGGCCTTCTTTGTCTCTTTTGATCTTTGTTGGTTTAAAGTCTGTTTTATCAGAGACTAGGATTGCAACCCCTGCCTTTTTTTGTTTCCTATTTGCTTGGTAGATCTTCCTCCATCCTTTTATTTTGAGCCTATGTGTGTCTCTGCACGTAAGATGGGTTTCCTGAATACAGCACACTGATGGGTCTTGAGTCTTTATCCAATTTGCCAGTCTGTGTCTTTTAATTGGAGCATTTAGTCCATTTACGTTTAAAGTTAATATTGTTATGTGTGAATTTGATCCTGTCATTATGATGTTAGCTGGTTATTTTGCTCGTTAGTTGATGCAGTCTCTTCCTAGTCTCGATGGTCTTTACATTTTGGCATGATTTTGCAGTGGCTGGTACCAGTTGTGCCTTTCCATGTTTAGCGCTTCCTTCAGGAGCTCTTTTAGGGCAGGCCTGGTGGTGACAAAATCTCTCAGCATTTGCTTGTCTGTAAAGTATTTTATTTCTCCTTCACTTATGAAGCTTAGTTTGGCTGGATATGAAATTCTGAGTTGAAAATTCTTTTCTTTAAGAATGTTGGATATTGGCCCCCATTCTCTTCTGGCTTTTAGGGTTTCTGCCGAGAGATCCGCTGTTAGTCTGATGGGCTTCCTTTTGTTGGTAACCCGACCTTTCTCTCTGGCTGCCCTTAACATTTTTTCCTTCATTTCAACTTTGGTGAATCTGACAATTATGTGTCTTGGAGTTGCTCTTCTCGAGGAGTATCTTTGTGGCATTCTCTGTATTTCCTGAATCTGAATGTTGGCCTGCCTTGCTAGATTGGGGAAGTTCTCCTGGATAATATCCTGCAGAGTGTTTTCCAACTTGTTTCCATTCTCCCGGTCACTTTCAGGTACACCAATCAGACGTAGATTTGGTCTTTTCACATAGTCCTACATTTCTTGGAGGCTTTGCTCGTTTCTTTTTATTCTTTTTTCTCTAAATTCCCCTTCTCGCTTCATTTCATTCATTTCATCTTCCAGGGCTGATACCCTTTCTTCCATTTGATCGCATCAGCTCCTGAGGCTTCTGCATTCTTCATGTAGTTCTCGAGCCTTGGTTTGCAGCTCCATCAGCTCCTTTAAGCACTTCTCTGTATTGGTTATTCTAGTTATACATTCTTCTAAATTTTTTTCAAAGTTTTCAACTTCTTTGCCTTTGGTTTGAATATCCTCCCATAGCTCAGAGTAATTTGATCATCTGAAGCCTTCTTCTCTCAGCTCGTCAAAGTCATTCTCCGCCCAGCTTTGTTCCGTTGCTGGTGAGGAACTGCGTTCCTTTGGAGGAGGAGAGGTACTCTGCTTTTTAGAATTTCCAGTTTTTCTGCTCTGTTTTTTCCCCATCTTTGTGGTTTTATCTACTTTTGGTCTTTGATGATGGTGATGTACAGATGGGTTTTTGGTGTGGATGTCCTTTCTGTTAGTTTTCCTTCTAACAGACAGGACCCTCAGCTGCAGGTCTGTTGGAGTACCTGGCAGGCCGTGTGTGGTGTCAGTCTGCCCCTGCTGGGGGGTGCCTCCCAGTTAGGCTGCTCAGAGGTCAGGGGTCAGGAACCCACTTGAGGAGGCAGTCTGCCCGTTCTCAGATCTCCAGCTGTGCGCTGGGAGAACCACTGCTCTCCTCAAAGCTGTCAGACAGGGACATTTAAGTCTGCAGAGGTTACTGCTGTCTTTTTGTTTGTCTGTGCCCTGCCCCCAGAGGTGGAGCCTACAGAGGCAGGCAGGCCTCCTTGAGCTGTGGTGGGCTCCACCCAGTTCGAGCTTCCCTGCTGCTTTGTTTACCTAAGTGAGCCTGGGCAATGGCGGGCGCCCCTCCCCCAGCCTTGCTGCTGACTTGCGGTTCGATCTCAGACTGCTGTGCTAGCAATCAGCGAGACTCCGTGGGCATAGGACCCTCTGAGCCAGGTGCGGGCTATAATCTCCTGGGGCACCGTTTCCTAAGCCCGTCGGAAAAGCACAGTATTCGGGTGGGAGTGGCCCGATTTTCCAGGTGCCGTCTGTCACCCCTGGAAAGGGAACTCCCTGACCCCTTGCGCTTCCGGAGGGAGGCAATGCCTTGCCCCTGCTTCGGCTGGCGCACGGTGCACTCACCCACTGACCTGAGCCCACTGTCTGGCACTCCCTAGTGAGATGAACACGGTACCTCAGATGGAAATGCAGAAATCACCCGTCTTCTGCATCGCTCACGCTGGGAGCTGTAGACCGGAGCTGTTCCTATTCGGCCATCTTGGCTCTGCCTAATTTTTAAAGGACAGGTAATTTTTCAACCATCTTATGAAGCCTCGTGAATCTAGGGTATTGCATTTGCAAATATTACAAAGAGCCCTGTTCTTCCCTCAGCCCACAAGGGGGCTCTAGGTTAACACCTTCCTGTATACACTACTGAGTCAGGTTAAGCTTGTCAAAGAGCAGCATCAACAGTTCCAAAAAAAGAGCTCCCATCAGCCATTTTGAAATTACCACAGGAAGGAAAAAGCGGTCTGAAAATCTTCTACAATGTCTTGAGACTCATCACCATTAAAGAGAAGAAGGAATGGAGTTCATAGGCCATCCTGGGATAATCTCAGCCCATTACAGTCCTTTGCGCCTTCTTATTTCGGTCTCATTGTCTTATCCCTGGGATTTCTCTCTAACTCAAGGGAAAAAAAGTCCCTTCCCTTGCTTAAAGGCTAATCTTCATCTCTTCTCACTTCCGAAGAGGCCATGCTGTCACTACCATCGCTCCCTTCTCTAACATCTTCATTCTCCCTCCTCTATGAATCCCTTGCTCCTCCTGTATCCTACATTCTTAACTCCATCTCCATCTTGAAAAATCTGCCTCTTAAACCTAAAGTCCCATCTAGCACCTACCTTTGTTTTTTCTTATCATTACCAGACTTCTTACAAGAGTGGTTATTTAGATGTCAGATTAATGCATTGTTTACCTAAGAAATAATAAAATGTTAGATGGGGTAACCCTTTTGCTGAAACAGCTCTTTCTAAAGTTGAAAACTTTCTTTGACATTTAAACATGCTTGCCATCATCTGCTTCTAGAAGGTTCCTTCCTTTCTCTTCGAGGATTTTACATATTTTTGGTTTTCTTTTTTTTTTTCTGATGTCTTCCTTAATTTTTTCCCTAGTTCTTTTTCTTTGTGACCACACAAGCTAAAAAAAAAAAAAAAAAAAAAAAAATCCTTGATTCTTTTTTGCTGTTTTACTTTTACTCTACTCACTTTAAAAAATATGTGTGCAGTAAGGTTAATTCTTTTTGGCCTATACGTGATACATTTAGACATACAGTTTAGGCTTACAGTTGTGTAACAACCACCAAAATCACGATACAGAAACATTCTTTCACCTCCCCAAATTTCCTCATGCTGCCTTTCATTCACCCCAGTCCACTGGCAAATACTCATCTATTTGCTGTTACTGTAATTTGCATTTTCCAGGATGTCATATAAACAGAATCATCCAGTATTAGCCTTTCAGTCTGATTTCTTTCACTTAGCATGCTACATTCATGCCATCTATGTTGATTAATATATCCATTTTTTTTCCTTTCTATTGCTGGATAGTACTCCATCCTATGCATTTGCATTGTTTTTCTATCACCAGTTGAAGCACATTTGGGGTATTTTCAGTTTGTGCATGTGTGATTCTGAATAAAGACTATAAAATTCTGTGTACAAAGTTTTTGTATATACATAAGTTTTCATTTCTCTTGTGTATGATAATGGTAAGGCTATGTTTTACTTTATAGAAATTGCCAAACTGTCTTCAAAAATGGCTGTACCATTTTGAATACTCACCTGCAATTTGTAAGAGTTCTATTTACACCACATCTGCTTTAGCACTTAGTATTGTCAGTCTTTTTCATTTTAGTCATTCTAATAGACTTGTAATGGTATCTCATGGTGGTTTAAATTTGCATTTCTCTAAGAGCATGTTTTCATGTGCTTATCTTCTTTAGTAAAATGTCAGTTCAATCTTTGCTCATTTTTTTTTTGAAAATTGAGTTGTTTGTTTTCTTATTTTCTTATTGTTGCATTTTAAGAACACTATATGATAGCGACAGGAGGCAGCTGAACGCTGAGGCAGATAGGGGTGGGTCCCCAGTGAAAACCCACTTTCAAGCCAAAAACAACTTGAAGCCTGAAAGACTGGACTACTGGTCCCAGATGAAACTGACGACCCAGAGTAAGAACTTCTGTTCTTGTTTGCCCACCTTTTCCCCACTGATTCTTTCTGAATAATGCCTTTTAACCAATTGAATATTGCCTTTTCCAATACTAGCTACAGCCTGCCCCTCCCCAATTCTGAGCCCATAAAAGCCCCAGACTCAGCCATATTAGGGAGACTTTCCTGCCTTCAGGAAGGGGGACCACGCTGATGTCCCCTCTTCTCCTCTCCACTAAAACTTGTTTCATCACTCAATGAAACTCCCCACCTTGCTTAGTCTTTGATTGTCAGTACATCCTCATTCTTGGATGCAGGACAAGAACTTGGGAACTAGTGAACAAGCCAGACTTGGCTTGGGCTGGCCAAGTGAGAGGGCTGTCTCCTGCAGCATGTAGTGTGGCAGAGTGAGGACCAGTGGGGCATTGCTGGCCAGAGGTCCCTGGGTTGCAAAGTGACCCAGAAGAACATCCTACATCATTTATATACACTGGATACAGTTCTTTGTTGCACATATGATTTGTAAATATTTTCTCCCAGTGCATGGCTTCTTTTTCCTCTTAAGGGTATTTTTTAAAAGAAGTTATTAATTTTGATGACACCTGTCTTATCCATTTTTTTCTTGTGTAGATTATGATTTGTCATATATAAGAATTATCATACATAAGAAATATAAGAAATATTTGCCTAACTGAGGTCACAAATGTTTTCCCCTATGTTTTAATCTAGAAGTTTTATAGTTTGGGGCTTCATATTTAAGTCTGTAATCCATTTGAATTAACTTTTCTGTATGTGCATGGTTCGGGTTAAGGATTATATTATTCACATGTAGAGATCCAATTGTCCCAGCATCTTTTGTGGAAAAGGTGATTTTTTCCCCCATTGAATTGCCTTTGTACCTTTGCCATAAATCCATTTATATCTGTCTGTTTCTGGGTTCTTCTTTTTCATGGCATTAATCTATATGTCTATCTTTTGCCAATACCACCTGCCTTGATTATTGCATCTTTACACGTAATTCTTGAAATCCACTAGTCCTCCAAGATTGTTTTTCTTTTTCAGATTGTTTTGGTTATTCTATAAACTTAAGGGATACAAGCATAGTGTGTATTAAGTCTGGACTATTGGTGTAACCATCACCTGTAGAGTGTACACTGTACCCATCAAATAATTCTCAACCCTCACCTTCTCTCATCCTTCCACGTGTCCGAGTGTCCAATGACTATTATTTTACACTCGTTGGGACTTCAGCAAGAGCAAAACAAAATCCCTGCTCTTATAGAACTTACTTCTATATGTTCTTCTATAAGGTGGAGTGGAAAGGACAGACACTAAGTAAGTCTATAATTGTCGGATAGTGAGAAAGAAGAGAGCAAGTGAGGAAATGTTGCTATTAATCATCAACATCAAGGTTTTATTTTGTTTGCTGTTGTTTTTCAATAAAAAAGCTTTTAAATTAACTTTGTTGATATCTGCAAAAAATCATGCTGGGATATTGTTTGGGAATGCATTGAATGTAAAGACAAGTTTTGGGGAAATTGACATGTTAACAATATTGAGCTTTCCAAAAAATGAACATTATAAATCGCTCCATTTGTTTTAGATTTCTTTGATTTCTATCATCCATACTTTGTAGTTTTCAGCATGCAGATCCTGTACGTATTTTGCTAGATTTTTCCACTAAACATTTCATATTTCCTGGTGCTATTCTAAATAGTACTACTTTCTGGGTTCATTTCTTCAAACTATATATCTGGTTTGTATATTCTGAGGCTCATTTCTTAAAACTGTATATCTAGTTTCCTGCACTATCTCTGAGGCCTACTCCCTTACCTCCAGTTAACACCTGGATTATTTTAACAGCCTTTGTCATTGGCTTCTGTGTTTCCTGTCAATGTACTTAGAATGTTATTGTCAGCCACCTTTCCTTAACCACAATTTTGCTCCTTTTACATAGATTAAAAATCTTTGTCTACAAACTTACTGCAAACTCCACCTCCCAGGTTCAAGTGATTCTCCTGCCTCAGCCTCCTGAGCAGCTGGGATTACAGGCATGCACCACCATACCCATAGGGACAGGGTTTCACCATATTAGCCAGGATGGTCTCGATCTCCTGACCTCAGATGATCCACCTGCCTTGGCCTCCCAAAGTGCTGGAATTATAGGCATGAGTCACCACGTCCAGCCCTCATCTCCTCTTCTCATAAGGAAACCAGTCCTGTTGGGTTAGGGCCACCATAATGACCTTATTTTAACTTAATTACCTCGTTAAAGTTCCTCTTTCCAAATGCAGTCACTTTCTGAGCTGCTGGGAGTTAGGGCCTCAGCATATGGATTTGCAGGGGACACAGTCTATCCCATAGCACTTGATCTTTCCCCACCTCCTTCCTGCTTTGTGCTGTGCTATCCTCATCACTTCATGGCTCACATGTGTGCCCACTGTGTGCCAGGCCCTGTGCTGAGTCTGTGTGTATGACTTCATGGCAGCATTCTTCCTTCCCTGTAGCCATAAGAGGATCCTTAAATCACCTCTGAGGACCATCACCAGGCAAACTAGCCCTTAGAATACTGATATGGTTTGGCTGTGTCCCCACCCAAATCTCATCTTGAATTGCAGCTCCCATAATCTCCACGTGCTGTGGGAGGGACCTGGGGGGAGGTAATTGAATCATGGGGGTGGGGTTTTCCCATTCTGTTCTTGTGAGCATGAATAAGTCTAACGGGATCTGATATTTTTATAAAGGGGAGTTCCCCTACACACGTTCTCTGCCTGCTGCCACGTAAGACGTGACTTTGCTCCTCCTTCGCCTTCTACCATGATTGTGAGGCCTCCCCAACTATGTGGAACTGTGAGTTCATTAAACTTCTTTCCTTTAAAAATTACCCTGTCTCAGGTATCTCTTCATAGCGGTATGAAAATGGACTAATATGGCCGGGCGCGGTGGCTTATGCCTGTAATCCCAGCACTTTGGGAGGCCGAGGCAGGCGGATCACAACGTCAGGAGATTAAGACCATCCTGGCTAACATGGTGAAACCCTGTCTCTACTAAAAATACAAAAAATTAGCCAGGTGTGGTGGCAGGTGTCTGTAGTCCCAGCTACTTGGGAGTCTGAGGCAGGAGAATCGCTTGAACCCAGGAGGTGGAGGTTGCAGTGAGCTGAGATTACGTCATTGCACTCCAGCCTGGGCAATAAGAGTGAGACTCCATCTCAAAAAAAAAAAAAAAAGAAATGTCTCCAGCCCTGAAGCTGGTGGCCAAGTGCCAGGAAGGGGGTGGTGAGACTGAGAGGTATGGGCTGGGGAGGGGTGTGGAGCCCTCCTCAGGCCCAGTGAGAAGGACCAGTTTGCCTGGGGGGAGGAGATTCACCATTCCCGGGTCTGGTCTTGTGTCTTCCTTCTATACTATGTTTTCTGTGTGTATAAAAGTAATATATGCTCTTGGTAAAATATTCATATTTTATGTTTTAAAAATTTATGTATATTTAAGTATATTTTATATATTGTTTTCTCTCTACATGTAAAATATACAGGCTCATGATAAAAATATATTTATAGCCTGTCTTTTTAATTTTTAAAAATATATTGTGTTTTCCCTATATATAAAAGTAACATATGCTTATGGTTAAAAAAAAGTTTACAAAATTGAGATATAACTTACATATAGTAAAGAGTACAGCTCTTAAAGAAATAGCTCAATATATTTTTTCCTTCCTCCCTCCCTCCCTTCCTTTCTTCCTTCCTTCCCTCCCTCCCTCTCTTTCTCCCTCTCTCTCTTTCTTTCTTTCTCAGAGTTTTGCTCTGTTGCCCAGGCTGGATTGCGGTGGTGCAGTCATACCTCACTGCAACCTCCACCCCCAGGTTCAAGTGATTCTCTGACCTCAACCTCCTCTGTAGCTGGAACTACAGGCATGTGCCACCACATCCAATTTTTTCATTTTCATTTTTGTAGAGATGGGCTTCACTTTGTTGCCCAGGCTGTTCTCCAACTCCTGGCCTCCAGCGATCCTCCTGCCTTGGCCTCCCAAAGTGCTGGGATGATAGGCATGAGCCCTCACACCTGCCCTAATATTTTGATGGATGAAGCCAAATTGCCCTTCCAGAAGCTTCTGCCCGTGTCCAGGCACATTGACATGAGGTGAGAGGCCTGTTGTTTCCATTTCTTATCAGCAGTAGCTTTTATCAAGCTTTAAAAGATGCCAGAAGATGAAAACTACAACTCCATTTATCTTCTTTCATTATGATTGAGGCTGACATCTTGGCCATTTGTATACTTCTTTTGCGAATTGTCTGAATATATTATCCAAATCATTTATCTCTTGTATTAGTTTACTCATCTTTTTCTGTTACATTTGTAAGCACTAGTTGTATATTAAAGGTGCTAAGACCATGTATTTGGAAGGCATGAGAAGGAAATAATTTTTTTTTGTTTTTTTGAGACAGAGTTTCACTCTGTTGCCCAGGCTGGAGTGCAGTGGCGTGATCACAGCTCACTGCAGCTTCCCACTTCCAGGTTTAAGCGATCCTCCCACTTTTAGTTTGAGTCTCTGGGACTACAGATGTGTGCCACCACACATGGCTAATTTTTGTATTTTTTGTAGAGACGGAGTCTTGCTATGTTGCCTAGGCTGATCTCAAACTAGGCTCAAACTAGGCTCAAACTAGGCTCAAACAATTCACCTGCCTTGGCCTCCCAACGTGTTGGTATTGCAAGTGTGAGCCACTGAGCCCAGCCAGAAATCACTTTTTTTTGAGATGGAGTCTCCCCCTGTCACCCAGGCTGGAGTGCAGTGGCTCGATCTTGGCTCGTTGCAACCTCTGCCTCCTGGGCTCAAGTGTTCCTCCCACCTCAGCCTCCCCAGTTGCTGAGACTACAGGTGGGTGCCACCACACCTGGCTGATTTTTGTATTTTTTTTTAGTAGATACAGGGTTTCACTATGTTGGCCAGGCTGGTCTCGAACTCCTGACCTCAAGTGATCTGCCTGCCTCAGCCTCCCAAAATGCTGGGATTACAGGCATGAGCCACCTCGCCCAGCCTGGAAATCATTTTATACCTACAGCAAAACATTGGCGATTCTACTGTCCATGTGAAAACTCAACTATCAACCAAGCTGTTCTTTTGCTCCAATATCTCAATCATGCAATAACCAACTTAGATGTTCAAATTTAGTTATAGTAAATGCTTTAGAAAAAAGTAAACCTGGAATGGGAAGGCACCATCATTTCTCTGCCTTGTGCCTGTGATCTCCTGCACTATTTACCACCCCTCTTTAGGGCCTCAAATCCTGCCTGAGCTCCACGAAGTCCGCAGTGACTTTAGTTGGTGTGAGTGGAAACCTCTGCCTCCACAGTGAAATGTCACTGACTACTGGAAATTAGGCGAATGCATCAGTGCACAGCAGAGGTGGTGTGGGGAGTGGTCAATGTGTGTCAGAGTCTCCCCAGGCGGATGGTGGTGAGCTGAAGATGAGGTTGTGTCTGCATTCGGGAGGTGGGGGAGAGCTTGGCTGATGAAGAGGGGTGGGGGTGGTGTGGTACGGGAGCTTGGTTGAGGAGAAGGAATGGGCGAGGGGGAGGTGGACCAGGAGGATTCCTGATACAATATAAAGACCCAGCTACTGGAGCAGGGTGCATTCGCTGACTGTGCTAATGTTGGTTCCTACCCATGTTTGTTGACTCCAAAGTTTATTTGGTGACAATATCGAGGCCTGTCAAGGAGTAAAGAGAAAGGTGGTTGGTGAAGGGGCTCCCAGGATGGGGCCTGGGGGATGATAGGGAAGAGCTTCTATCCTTCCCTTCTCCAATGTGTTTGATGTCCCTATTCTAGGCTGGGCTGGCCTGATCTTGGGTGTCAGTTGCAGCTTTTTGAGCACTTGGCGTTTGGGGCTGAGGCTCTTGAGAACATTTTCTTTGGGCACTTTGGCTGTGCTTTCTCCTGCATGGAGAGGCTTCCCCCATCTG
The DNA here is from genome assembly GCF_028885655.2 of Pongo abelii. Lineage (NCBI taxonomy): Eukaryota > Metazoa > Chordata > Mammalia > Primates > Hominidae > Pongo > Pongo abelii. The sequence continues at coordinate 41,109,218 of NC_072004.2, read as the reverse complement.
CTTCCAGGTGGCTTTGCAATTGAGACTCAATGACGCTGAAGCCCTTCTTCCCTACAGCCATGCTGCGGCCAATCACTTGCATTTCCACATCCTTCCAATTAAGCCTTTGGGTTCGTTTATGCCTCAACATCCTCTTTCTAGTTCCACTGTGAAATGTTATGAGATAATCCGAGGGAAATATTTTCACTTCTAGATCACCACAGGTTGCAACCTGAATCTCTGGGTTCCTTGGTGTGGCTGAGCAGATGGGATGAAGTACCCTGGGCACACCTAGCCTGCTCACCCCTTGGCGAACATGGTGAAACCCCCATCTCTACTAAAAATGCAAAAATTAGCTGGGTGTGGTGGCACACGCCCATAGTCCCAACTACTCAGGAGGCTGAGGCAGGAGAATCACTTGAACCTGGGAGGCGGAGGTTGCAGTGAGCTGAGATGGTGTCACTGCACTCCAGCCTGGGCAACAAGAGCAAAACTCCGTTTCAAAAAAAAAAAAAAAAAAAAAAACCAGGGTGATCGGGCCACCCTGGGCTGGTCGATGCATGAGGATAGGCAGCTTCCTCATCAGACTCTCATTTCTGCCACAGATCCCAGCACTCCCTAGGGTCACTCAGCGCTGAGACCAGAGGTTGACCACTGTTTGTTACTGTGTTTATGCTGTTGCTTTTCTTATAGTTAAGAAGAAAGCAAAATATTTCCACTACCTGTGTCTCTATCAAAAGTGAAAAATAAAAACAGGTGCAGGGTCTCTGGGTTTCAGGGAAAGGGCTTTCCTGCATACCGAGCATGCACACAGGAAGGCATGGGCCAGAATCACTGGTGTCCTGGCTGGGTGCGGTGGCTCATGCCTGTCATCCCAGCACTTTGGAAGGCTGAGATGGGTGAATCACCTGAGGTCAAGAGTTCGAAACCAGTCTGGCCAACATGGTGAAACCCCCGTATCTACTAAAACTACAAAAAAATTAGTGGGGCGTGGTGGCGGGGCCTGTAATCCCAGCTACTTGAGAGGCTGAGGCACGAGAATTGCTTGAACCCGGCAGGTGGAGGTTGCTGTGAGCCGAGATCATGCCACTGCACTCCAGCCTGGGCGACAGAGTAAGACTCTGTCTCAAAAAAAAAAAAAAAAAAAAAAAAATACAAATCTCATCTCAAAATAATATAATATATAAGGCTCTAATCCCACCCTGGAGGGCAGAGCCATTATGGCCTCCTCACCTCTCAGTACTGTTGCATTGGGGATTAAGTTTCAATGTGAATTTTGGAGGGACACAAACATTCAAACCACGGTAAGTGTCAACAGTGTGCCGAGGTGACAGGTCCTTGCTTTCCTCTCGTCCACGTTGATGATCAGGCAACTCACTGGATTGGTTTCCTGCGGCTGCTCCGAGAAAGCACCACAGACTGAGGGCGTTGAGCAACCCAGGTGTGTTCCCTCACAGGTGTGGAGGCCAGAAGTCCAATCCAGAGAGGCCGTGCTCACTCTGCAGGCTCCGCGGAGGACCCGTCCTCGCCTCTCCCAGCCACCATGGATGCCAGTGATTTTGTTTCATGTTTTTGTTTTTGTTTTTTTGAGACAGAGTTTCACGCTTGTGGTGCAGGCTGGAGTGCAGTGGCCTTGAGATGAGATTTTGCTGTGTTACCTAGGCTGGAGTTCAATGGCACAATCTTGGCTCACTGCAACCCCACCTCCTGGGTTCAAGTGATCCTCCCTCCTCAGCCTCCCGAGTAGCTGGGACCACAGGTGTGTGCCACCACACCTGGCTAATTTTTAATTTTTTTGTAGAGACAGGGTTTAGCCATGTTGCCCAGGCTGGTGTTGAATTCCTGAGTTCAAGCGATCTGTCCACCTCAGCCTCCCAAAGTGCTGGGATTACAGGCGTGAGCCTCCGCACCTGGCAGGATTAGAGCCTTATTATAAAAGGGCTGCCCTTCCTCCATGTGAGGACACAGCATTTTACCCTTCTGGAGGATGTGGCAACGAGGTGCCTTCTGGGAAGCGGAGATCCTTGACCTTGGATTTCCCAGCTTCAGAACTGCGAGAAATAAATCTCTATTACTTATAAATCATGCAATCTGCGGTGTTTTGTGATAGCAGCAGGAACAGACAAAAACAACACAAAATACATAATGCTTTTCTCTCGTGTTCACGATTGCCTTTGGGTCACTGTAGCAGGCGGGGCCCCACTCAGCCTATGGAATAGCAGAGGGTCTCACCGCCCTACAGTGCAAACACCACGTGGAGCTCCTCACCTGAACAAAGAGGAAACTGGGCACAAAGGGAGTGAATGATTTGCCCCAGGTCTCATATATGATCAATGGCAAAGCTGGACATGAAAACCAGTAACAAAAAAGAGAGTAAGCCCTGGGTGATGATGATTAATGGGTCTCATTCTGGGTGGGCGGTGGCAGAGCCCTAGCCTCAAGTATTGTCTTCAAAAACAATCATTAGATCCAAATAGCATCTGATTGTTGTTGGAACTTTTGGTTCTTTAGAAAGGATGAACATCTTTTCCTATACTTACTGGACATTTGAAGTTCTTTGCAGAATTGACTGTCTCAGTTTCATATGAGAGGAGCAAACCTCTTTTGAAAATGATATAAATGGAAAACATTAATTTTTTAAATTCATTATTATTTTTTGAGACAGGCTGGAGTGCAGTGGTGCCATCATGGCTCACAGCAGTCTTGAACTCCCAGGCTCAAGCAATTCTCCCATCTCAGCCTTCCAAGTAGCTGGGACCACAGGTGTGCACCATCACACCTGGCTAATTAAAAAAATTTTTTTTGTAGAGATGTGGTTTCTGTACATTGTCTAGGCTGGTCTCGAACTCCTGGACTCAAGTGATCCTCCCTGCTTGGCCTCCCAAAGTGCTGGGATTATAGGTGTGAGCCACTGCACTCAGCCAAAAACATTTCAATTCATTCATTTTTTTTTTTTTTTGAGACAAAGTCTCCCTCTGTCACCCAGGCTGGAGTGCAATGGCACGATCTCACCTTACTGCAACCTCCAGCTTCCAGGTTCAAACGTTTGTTGTGCCTCAGCATCCCAAGTAGCTGGAATTACAGCCGCCCGCCACCATGCCTGGCTACGTTTTTCTGTATTTTATTAGAGATGGGGTTTCGCCATGTTGGTTAGGTTGGTCTCAAACTCCTGGACTCAAGCGATCCTCCCACCTCAGCCTCCCAAAGTTCTAGGATTATAGGTGTGAGCCACTGCACCCAGCCAAAACCATTCATTCTTTAACAAAGTTGTAAGAACAACCATGTTAAGAACCGAATGAACAAGAGGCAACCTTGTGACAGCTGCAGCATTTTGGGGGTGAGCTCTTCTGGGGGCACGTGCAGCTTGGAAGACATGACCCATCCTGGACAGACACACCCAGGGCTAAACAGTTACAGATTTCAGGGAGCTGCCCCTAGGCTGTGTGTGTAGCTAACATTTCCTTTTTCTCTTTTCCTTTTTCTTTCTTCCTTTTTTTTTTTTTTTTTTTTTTTTGAGGCAGACTCTCGCTCTGTTGCCCAGGCTGGTGCACAGTGGCGCATCTCAGCTCATTGCAACCTCTACCTCCCAGGTTCAAGTGATTATCCCATCTGAGCCTCCCGAGTACTGGGACTACAGGCACCTGCCACCATGCCCGGCTAATTTTTGTATTTTTAGTAGAGACAGGGTTTCACCGTATTGGCCAGACTGGTCTTGAACTCCTGACCTCAGATGATCCACCCACCTTGGCCTCCCAGAGTGCTGGGATTACAGGTGTGAGCCACTGCGCCTGGCCTGGTAACATTTTCATTTATGACACTGGACTCGCGGCGGGGTTTCTCCACAGGTTGGTTTGTTGAAAAGATTGGTTCTTGCCTTTTGCTCTCCAGAGTGTGTTTCTCCCAAGAGTTGGTGATTAAAAAACCCACTTCCCTGATTAATTCCAGACATTGGAAATACATTCAACCTGTGTATTTTATTAAAAGGGACAGCTGGGGAGGTGTTTGTTAAGGTGTGCTCTGCTTCTGACACCAAAAGCAAAATCTGATGACGTTTGAATCGGATGACGGAGAAAGAGTCATTTTCCATGTCAAGTCACCAGCGTCAATTCCCAAAGTTTGGTTGATGGCCCACAGCTGGGGCCCAGAGAAACCTGAAAGGGAAATTTGCTGGGGCTCTCTGCGGTGCCCTTGGCCACCTTCCCTGTGCTTCTCCGACCAAGGAGTCCGGGCTCCTGCTGGGCTCTGGTGGGAGCTGGTGGACCTCAGGTGAGGATAAGTCAGGCTTCCCCTGCAGCTCGCTTCACCCAGCCCTTCCCTCTGAGTCTCCCAACAGAGGCTTTATTAACCATCCCAAAGATGGGACAGCTCTGTGGAAGCCACTGAGCAAACCCTGTCTGAAACATGGCCATTATCTGACTTCTGGTTTTTTTTTTTAAGATGTGGCCCCAGAATCGGTTTTCTTTTAGTTGTGGTAAGACACACATAACAGGGCCAGGCACAGTGGCTCATGCCTGTAATCCCAGAACTTTGGGAGGCTGAGACTGGTGGATCACCTGAGGTCAGGAGCTTGAGACCAGACTAGACAACATGGTGAAACCCCCGTCTCTACTAAAAATACAAAGGTTAGCTGGGCGTGGTGGTGCGAGCCTGTAATCCCAGCTACTCGGGAGGCTGAGGCAGGAGAATCACTTGAACCCCAGAGGTGAAGGTTGCAGTGAGCCGAGATTGCGCCACTGCACTGCAGCCTGGGTGACAGAGGGAGGCTCTGTCTCAAAAAAAAAAAAAAATGCACATCACATTTACTGTTTTAGCCATTTAACAGTGGCACTTAGTATATTTATAATGTTATACAACCATCACCACTATCTAGCTCCAAAGCGTCTTTATTATACCAAAAAGAAATCCATTAGGCAGTCACTTCCCACCCTCCTCTCCCAGCCCCTGGCAACCTCCCATCTCCTTTTTGTCTATGGAATTACCTATTCTGGAGATTTCCTATAAGTGGAATCGTGTAATATGTGGCCTTTTATGTCTGAATTCTTTCACTGAGCATAATGTTTTTCAGGGTCCATTCATGTTAGAGTATGTATCAGTACTTCATTCCCTTTCTTTTTTTTTTTTGAGACAAGGTGTTGCTCTGTCACCCAGGTTGGAGTGCAGTGGTGCAATCATAGTTTACTGCAGCCTTGACCTCCTGGGCTCAAGAGATCCTCCCACCTCAGCCTCCCAAGTAGCTGGAACTGCAGGTGTGCACCACCACGCCTGGCTAATTGTTTTTTCTTTTTGTAGAAACGGGGTCTTGCTATGCTTCCCAGGTTGGTCTCAAACTCCTGGGCTCAAGCAATCTTCCCACCTGTGCCTTTCAAAGTGCTGAGATTATAGGCATAAGCCACCATGCCCGGCTAAGTACTTTGTTCCTTTTCATGGCCAAATAATATCTCATTATATAGATAGACCGCATTTTGTTTTCCATTCATCTTTGCTGGACATTTGTTTTGTTTCTACCTTTTGGTGAGTGTGAATGATGCTGCTTGTTACATCTGTGTGCAAGTTTTTGTTTGAGCGCCTGCTTTCAATTATTTTGGGTATATACCCATGAGTGGAATTACTGAGTCATATGTGTACACAGGAAATTTTAAATTTAAATTATGACTCAAATATTGATATTTACAGATACGGTTTAATTCTAAAAGAGTTTACTTGATGAGCATTTTAAAAGACATCGGTTACTATTTTTAAAAGTTTGAGGCTGGGCGCGGTGGCTCATGCCTGTTATCCCAGCACTTTGGGAGGCTGAGGTGGGTGGATCATCTGAGGTCAGGAGTTGAAGACCAGCCTGATAGTGAAACCCCGTCTCTACTAAAAATACAAAAATTAGCCAGGCATGATGGTGTGTGCCTGTAGTTCTAGCTACTCGGGAGGCTGAGGCAGGAGAATCGCTTGAACCTGGGAGGTAGAAGTTGCAGTGAGCCAAGATTGTGCCACTGCACTCCAGCCTGGGCAACAAGAGCGAAACTCCATCTCAAAAAAAAAAAAGTTTGAATAAATTATTCAAATAATTCCAATAATTCAATAAATTATTCCATGTGTAACTTACTGAGGAATTGTCAGAATTCCCACAGCAGCTGCATCGTTTTACACTCCTGCCTGCCATCTCTGAGGGCTGCAACATTTCCACCTCCTTACGAACACTTGTTATTTTCTTTTTTTTTTTTAAATAAAAAAAATAAATAAATAAAAGCCATCCTATGGGGTGTGCAGTCGCATCTCGCTGTGGCATTAATTTACTTTTCTCTAATGATGGGTGGTGAGGGGGTGTCATCTTTCTCGGGCTGTTGGGCGTTTGCACCGCCTCCCTTCCTTGTTATCGGCTGTGGACAGTGGACAGGTCACTCTCCTCCCCTAAACCTCAGTTTCTTCTTCTGTCCAAAAAGGAACTGGCCTAGGGTCATGGCTTCCAAGTGTCTTCACCCACGTGGCCTGGAAAAGAATTTTAAAAAATAATGGCCCTTGACACCTTTTAAGATTGACAGCTACCATTTTTTCACCATGAAGTTTACATGGTTGCAAAGTATGTGATTTCCGTTGTGCTGTAAATTTTGGTATTTAAAAAAATAAAACTGCTGTTCACTCTATAGAAGCCAAAGCTGACATTTTATCCTGCTTCCAATATCATTGAAGAAGTCATAATTCCTCAGTTGAAACCAAAAATCACAGAGTTCCCAAATTATAAAACCTTAACTATTTCCTGTGGACCTGGACTCTACAATAACAAGAATTTTAGCTCTGACCTTTGCTTTTCCCAGCCAGTGTCCTAGCTTTTAGGATTAGCATAATCACGTGAGGAAGCTGCTGCTAACCACGGGGGACAGAGGAGTGTAAATTTACTAACCTTGATTCTCTTGGGATTTTTTTTTCCCTTTAAATACTTGTTGGATTTTTGTATTTGGTGAGCCAGACCTTCTGAAGTCTGACTCCTTTGCAAGAAAGCTTTTTTTTTCTAAGTGCAATCTGCCTCCAATTTTCCTTGGGCAATGCTTTTAAGTGTATCCAATGAAATATAAATAAGGCAGCAATGTGACCCAATAAAAGGGCAGGTTCTTTTTGATCCTTTTCTCCTTTACCTCTGGGTTCTGTTTCATTTCTTCTACAAAACTTTATTTTAATAAAAAATATTTTTATGTTTGAAAGTAATTCACTGATCACCCAAGCATTATGTCTGCAACAAGAACAGGCACATCAATTATTCAAACTTTAAAAAATATTAACCTGTGTCTTAAAAATGCTCATCAAGTAAATTCTTTTAGAATTAGACCAGGTCTAGAAATGTCAATATTTGAATCATAATTTAGATTTAAAATATTTTATTTCCTGTGACTCTAAGGCTCTCAGTATTTAAAAAATTTATTCTGTATTGAATATTAAATTGAATTATTAAATTGATCAAACCAGCATAAATATATTAAAATTGCAGTATATGTTTATTATATACATAAAAGTTAAATTTCTGTTGGACTACATCTCTTAATGAGATGGATGGGACTCTTATGTTTTCCCAATGGTCAGGTGTCATTGGATAAATATTATTTATTATCTGGGACAGAGCCCAGAATCAATTCCAAACCTGTTTTTATTTTTATGGTCTTGGACCGTGAGAAAACTTACTTATGTAAATTGATCCGTGTGGACAGTTCTCTTAGGGTTATGTCTCTCCACTGTTTGAACCTCTTCAGACATTGAAACCAAAAGTCACACAGTGATCTGTCACCAAAACCAAAGCCAAAAATATAGCCTGATTGGGTTCTCCAGGCGCCGGGAGAGACTGGGGCCTTCGGGGATCGCTTTCCTGGCTCCGCGGGTGCGCGAGGGGCCCAGATCCCTGCCCCGCTCCAGAGGTGCCCCGTCCCTCCTCCAACCCCACGGGATGGAAGGGCGACCTCTTCCAGGGCGCGGTCCGGGCTAGCGACGGAGGCATCCCGGGGGTGGGGGTCCCGAGGCCCAGTCCCTTGCGCGCCCTTGCGGGACCGCACCCCCGGCAGCCCAGGCGCGGGCACCCCTGACCTGGGCGGGTTGCGCGTTGGCTGCGCAGTGCCCTGGGATGCGGTACCCAAGCGCTCCCGGCGGCAGGGGGCGCGCAAGGCCCGGCGAGCGGCGGAGGGCCCGGGGGACTGCGCTGACCGTTCCGTCGCGGGGTGCGGAGCCTGAGCCCACCGCGCTCCCGGAGGCCGTCGGGCCCCCAGGGTGCTCCGCAGGGCGGGGCCGCAGAGAGGGCAAAGGCGTCGCGGCAGGCGCGGGGGAGGGGGCGACACTAGCCTGCTGCGCGTGCGCCGACCCGGGTGCGACGCCCACCGCCCGCCCTACCCGCTATGGCCCACCCCGAGGGCCTGTTCTCATCGCTTGTCCGCCCGCGTCGGGGTCCCGAGTGGGTGTGTGGGGTGCGTGCGTCATGTAGAGTATACAGGGCTGCAGCGTGTGCGGTGTGGGTGAAGGGTGTTCGGGCGCGTGTGGGGTTTGTGGCTGGTTGTGGTGCACACGGTGCCAGGTGTGTGCGGTGTGAGCGTGTGTGATGTGTTGTGTGTCTATGTCTGGGTGGTGGGATGAGGTGGCAAGCGCATGAGTGTGCCTGTGAGTGTGCGGGTGTGCAGCGTGAGTGGATGCCTGTCGCAGATGTGCAGTGTGTGTGGCGCGTGTGCGGGATACCCGTGTCCCGGTCTCGCCTGAGTCCCAGCTCTCGGCTTCGACTGCGGTGGTGGCGGCGGGGGCGCGGATCCGAGGAGCGCAGCGCCGCGCGTCACCATGGCAACAGATGCTCCTGCAGCCCCTGCGCCGCTGCGGTGGAGAGGGGGCCCTGCACACCTCGGATGGCGGGCGTGGGAGAGGGGAGTATGCTCGTCCCAAAGAAGCCCGCGGAGGAACTGGGCTGCTCCGGCACGCACCCCTGGGAATCCTCCCTCACCTTGACATCCCTCCTGGTGGGGCGCCGGGGCAGGGGTCGGGACGCGGTGCCCTCCTCGGTTCCTGCTGCTTGCCTGGGGAACCCGGGAACCTCACTCGGGTCGTCTGCAGTCCTGGAGCTGGGGACAGAGTAATTCCTGCTGTTTCTTTCTCCTGAGAGTCCTCCGCGCCAGATGTTTGCAGCTCCTAGGTCGGAGGCCGCAGGCATGGTTATTCGCTCTTGGGATCGGCTTGTGGGAGATGAACCCACCCATTCCAAAGATGGGGAGCCCAGGCCTTAAGGAGCCCAGGACGGCATCGCGAGCAGACTTGTCGGTTACATGAACCTACAGGTGCTCCTGTTCCGACCCGGGACACAAGAAAAGGCTGACAGTGAACCAAGGAAGTCCCTGCCTTTGACAGAGGCTGGACGTCAGTGCAGAGGAGAGAATCTGGGCCCGTGCGCCCTGCATTCTGGAAAGAAAGGGCTTGTTTGCATAAGCAAGCAGCGCCTCTCTGGGAAGGGGCTCGCCAGGCCCCACTGGGATTGAGCCTGGAGGTGCCTGTGCTCCCTTCCCTCCTCTGCCCAGTGCCTGGCCCAGGAGTGGTGCTTAACCTCAGGAGGATGGACGGGACCAGCTTTCATTCCCTCATGCGTTCATTTATCCATAACCTTTATCAGGTGCAGCGATTCTGGAGCCTGGGGCCCAGGCCAGCAGCAGCGGAATCACCCGGGCTCTGGTCAGAAATGCAGTCTCAGGCCCACCCCAGACCTGCAGGTTAAGGAGTGTGGGAGTGGATGTGCGTGTGCCCGCCCCGCCCCAGATCTGACAAGGCGATTCTGAGGCTTGCTCAAATTTGGAAACCACTGATGCAGGGTGGTCTTTGTGCTAGGGATGGGACTATTGATCCCTCCCCTCAGGGAATCCCTTCCCTCAGGGGATCTCCCCCCCCCCCCCCGGAAAAACCTGGCCCTGAGGGTTCCAGTTCTCCTCTCTGAACTACCAGTGCTCACTTGGTGGTCCATCTAAGACTTCAGCAAACAATTATCCTTGACTACTATCTCAAGGCTGGGTCTGAGGAGGACTGAAGCTTTTTCAAAGAAGGAGGAGGAGAGAAGGAGGAGCAGGAGGAACAGAAGGGAGTTCTCAATTCTCACTACTTCAAAACGTGCCTGAGGAAGTGAAGAAGTGAGGAGGGCTTCCAAGAGTGTTGAGGGGCCCAAGAGCGCCACCTCCTGGTGACAGTATACAGAGCTGACTCTACTGGGGAGGGGCCTCCTAACCAAGCTGGTTTTCACTTGTCTTGTCCTGTCCTGTCCTGTCCTGTCCTGTCCTGTCCTGTCCTGTCTTGCCTTTTTTCTTTTTTTTTTTGAGACAGAGTTTTGCTCTTGTCACCCAGGCTGGAGTGCAGTGGCACGATCTTGGCTCACTGCAACCTCTGCCTCCCGGGTTCAAGTGATTCTCCTGCTGTAGCCTCCCGAGTAGCTGGGATCATAGGCACCCACAACCACGCCCGGCTAATCTTTGTATTTTTAGTGGAGATGAGGTTTCACCATGTTGGCCAGGCTGGTCTCGAACTCCTGACCTCCGGTGATCCCCCTTTCCCCATGTTGGCCAGACTGGTCTTGAATTCGTGACCTCTGGTGATCCGCCTGCTTTGGCCTCCCAAAGTGCTGGGATTGCAGGAGTGAGCCACCACGCCTGTCCCCAAGCCTGCTTTCTGTGTCCCAGTGGTATGACCTGCCTTGCAAGAACCACCCCAGTCAGTACCCGGATGTTTTGTGTGTTACTGCTAGCACCTGGACTGGCTAAATTCAGAGAAGGATCTGGGTTGACAGGTTTGTGTGGATGATGTATCTGTGTGACTCGTCCCCAGTCAGCTCCAAGTGGTTCCAGTATGCAGTGCATGGCTTTGTGTCGCCTGTGGTTTTCTTCCGAGTCTGTTTCAGTTGGGCCGATGGTAAAATGAGCTTTGCATAGTCAATTGCAAGGTCGGTGTTGAGCAGTCCTGAACTTGGTCACCTGATAGCCAGGAAGGGTGCAGGGCACTCGGGAAACACTATGCATTCGGCAGGGAAGACTGGGGGGAATCTTTGGATGCTGCCCATGGGAGGCCAGTGCTACCCTCCAGAAGCTTCTTGGGCTGGCCACATGGTTGGTGGGCAGAGGAAGCAGGCCAGATCCTGATGACCCCCAGCAGGTTTGCCATTGGCCAACCTCTTGTATATAATTTGTCATGTCCCCCAGCCACCTTCATTATTACTTAGTCAACATTTCTCTTTAAATCAGCTCATTCTTTGTTACTTAATATGATTTATTTTTTATTTTTTATTTATTATTATTATTATTATTATACTTTAGGTTTTATGGTACATGTGCACAATGTGCAGGTAAGTTACATATGTATACATGTGCCATGCTGGTGCGCTGCACCCACTAACTCGTCATATAGCATTAGGTATAACTCCCAATGCTATCCCTCCCCACTACCCCCACCCCACAACAGTCCCTGAAGTGTGATGTTCCCCTTCCCGTGTCCATGTGTTCTCATTGTTCAATTCCCACCTATGAGTGAGAATATGCGGTGTTTGGTTTTTTGTTCTTGTGATAGTTTACTGAGAATGATGATTTCCAATTTCATCCATGTCCCTACAAAGGACATGAACTCATCATTTTTTATGGCTGCATAGTATTCCATGGTGTATATGTGCCACATTTTCTTAATCCAGTCTATCATTGTTGGACATTTGGGTTGGTTCCAAGTCTTTGCTATTGTGAATAATGCTGCAATAAACATATGTGTGTATGTGTCTTTATAGCAGCATGATTTATAGTCCTTTGGGTATATACCCAGTAATGGGATGGCTGGGTCGAATGGAATTTCTAGTTCTAGATCCCTGAGGAATCGCCACACTGACTTCCACAAGGGTTGAACTAGTTTACAGTCCCACCAACAGTATAAAAGTGTTCCTATTTCTCCGCATCCTCTCCAGCACCTGTTGTTTCCTGACTTTTTAATGATTGCCATTCTAACTGGTGTGAGATGGTATCTCATTGTGGTTTTGATTTGCATTTCTCTGATGGCCAGTGATGGTGAGCATTTTTTCATGTGTTTTTTGGCTGCATAAATGTCTTCTTTTGAGAAGTGTCTGTTCATATTCTTCACCCACTTTTGGATGGGGTTGTTTGTTTTTTTCTTGTAAATTTGTTGGAGTTCATTGTAGATTCTGGATATTAGCCCTTTGTCAGATGAGTAGGTTGCGAAAATTTTCTCCCATTTTGTAGGTTGCCTGTTCACTCTGATGGTAGTTTCTTTTGCTGTGCAGAAGCTCTTTAGTTTAATTAGATCCCATTTGTCAATTTTGGCTTTCGTTGCCATTGCTTTTGGTGTTTTAGACATGAAGTCCTTGCCCATGCCTATGTCCTGAATGGTAATGCCTAGGTTTTCTTCTAGGGTTTTTATGGTTTTAGGTCTAACATTTAAGTCTTTAATCCATCTTGAATTGATTTTTGTATAAGGTGTAAGGAAGGGATCCAGTTTCAGCTTTCTACATATGGCTAGCCAGTTTTCCCAGCACCATTTATTAAATAGGGAATCCTTTCCCCATTTCTTGTTTTTCTCAGGTTTGTCAAAGATCAGATAGTTGTAGATATGTGGCATTATTTCTGATGGCTCTGTTTTGTTCCATTGATCTATATCTCTGTTTTGGTACCAGTACCATGCTGTTTTGGTAACTGTAGCCTTGTAGTATAGTTTGAAGTCAGGTAGCGTGATGCCTCCAGCTTTGTTCTTTTGGCTTAGGATTGACTTGGCGATGCGGGCTCTTTTTTGGTTCCATATGAACTTTAAAGTAGTTTTTTCCAATTCTGTGAAGAAAGTCATTGGTAGCTTGATGGGGATGGCATTGAATCTGTAAATTACCTTGGGAAGGATGGCCATTTTCACGATATTGATTCTTCCTACCCATGAGCATGGAATGTTCTTCCATTTGTTTGTATCCTCTTTTATTTCCTTGAGCAGTGGTTTGTAGTTCTCCTTGAAGAGGTCCTTCACATCCCTTGTAAGTTGGATTCCTAGGTATTTTATTCTCTTTGAAGCAATTGTGAATGGGAGTTCACTCATGATTTGGCTGTTTGTCTGTTATTGATGTATAAGAATGCTTGTGATTTTTGTACATTGATTTTGTATCCTGAGACTTTGCTGAAGTTGCTTATCAGCTTAAGGAGATTTTGGGCTGAGACAATGGGGTTTTCTAGATATACAATCACGTCATCTGCAAACAGGGACAATTTGACTTCCTCTTTTCCTAATTGAATACCCTTTATTTCCTTCTCCTGCCTAATTGCCCTGGCCAGAGCTTCCAACACTATGTTGAATAGAAGTGGTGAGAGAGGGCATCCCTGTCTTGTGCCAGTTTTCAAAGGGAATGCTTCCAGTTTTTGCCCATTCAGTATGATATTGGCTGTGGGTTTGTCATAGATAGCTCTTATTATTTTGAGATACGTCCCATCAATACCTAATTTATTGAGAGTTTTTAGCATGAAGCGTTGTTGAATTTTGTCAAAGGCCTTTTCTGCATCTATTGAGACAATCATGTGGTTTTTGTCTTTGGTTCTGTTTATATGCTGGATTACATTTATTGATTTGCATATAGTGAACCAGCCTTGCATCCCAGGGATGAAGCCCACTTGATCATGGTGGATAAGCTTTTTGATGTGCTGCTGGATTCTGTTTGCCAGTATTTTATTGAGGATTTTTGCATCAATGTTCATCAGAGATATTGGTCTAAAATTCTCTTTTTTGGTTGTGTCTCTGCCCAGCTTTGGTATCAGGATGATGCTGGCCTCATAAAATGAGTTAGGGAGGATTCTCTCTTTTTCTATTGATTGGAATATTTTCAGAAGGAATGGTACCAGTTCCTCCTTGTACCTCTGGTAGAATTCGGCTGTGAACCCATCTGGTCCTGGACTTTTTTTGGTTGGTAAGCTATTGATTAGTGCCACAATTTCAGCTCCTGGTATTGGTCTATTCAGAGATTCAACTTCTTCCTGGTTTAGTCTTGGGCGGGTGTATGTGTTGAGGAATTTATCCATTTCTTCTAGATTTTCTATTTTATTTGCGTAGAGGTGTTTGTAGTATTCTCTGATGGTAGTTTGTATTTCTGTGGGATCGGTGGTGATATCCCCTTTATCATTTTTTATTGCATCTATTTGATTCTTCTCTCTTTTTTTCTTTATTAATCTTGCTAGCGGTCTATCAATTTTGTTGATCCTTTCAAAAAACCAGCTCCTGGATTCATTAATTTTTTGAAGGGTTTTTTGTGTCTCTATTTCCTTCAGTTCTGCTCTGATTTTAGTTATTTCTTGCCTTCTGCTAGCTTTCGAATGTGTTTGCTCTTGCTTTTCTAGTTCTTTTAATTGTGATGTTAGGGTGTCAATTTTGGATCTTTCCTGCTTTCTCTTGTGGGCATTGAGTGCTATAAATTTCCCTCTACACACTGCTTTGAATGCATCCCAGAGATTCTGGTATGTTGTGTCTTGGTTCTCATTGGTTTTAAAGAACATCTTTATTTCTGCCTTCATTTCGTTATGTACCCAGTAGTCATTCAGGAGCAGGTTGTTCAGTTTCCATGTAGTTGAGCAGTTTTGAGTGAGATTCTTAATCCTGAGTTCTAGCTTGATTGCACTGTGATCTGAGAGATAGTTTGTTATAATTTCTGTTCTTTTACATTTATTGAGGAGAGCTTTACTTCCAAGTATGTGGTCAATTTTGGAATAGGTGTGGTGTGGTGCCATCAAAAATGTATATTCTGTTGATTTGGGGTGGAGAGTTCTGTAGATGTCTATTAGGTCTGCTTGGTGCAGAGCTGAGTTCAATTCCTGGGTATCCTTGTTGACTTTCTGTCTTGTTGATCTGTCTAATGTTGACAGTGGGGTGTTAAAGTCTCCCATTATTAATGTGTGGGAGTGTAAGTCTCTTTGTAGGTCACTCAGGACTTGCTTTATGAATCTGGGTGCTCCTGTATTGGGTGCATATATATTTAGGGTAGTTAGCTCTTCTTGTTGAATTAATCCCTTTACCATTATATAATGGCCTTCTTTGTCTCTTTTGATCTTTGTTGGTTTAAAGTCTGTTTTATCAGAGACTAGGATTGCAACCCCTGCCTTTTTTTGTTTTCCATTTGCTTGGTAGATCTTCCTTCATCCTTTTATTTTGAGCCTATGTGTGTTTCTGCACGTGAGATGGGTTTCCTGAATACAGCACACTGATGGGTCTTGAGTCTTTATCCAACTTGCCAGTCTGTGTCTTTTAATTGGAGCATTTAGTCCATTTACATTTAAAGTTAATATTGTTATGTGTGAATTTGATCCTGTCATTATGATGTTAGCTGGTTATTTTGCTCGTTAGTTGATGCAGTCTCTTCCTAGTCTCGATGGTCTTTACATTTTGGCATGATTTTGCAGTGGCTGGTACCAGTTGTGCCTTTCCATGTTTAGCGCTCCCTTCAGGAGCTCTTTTAGGGCAGGCCTGGTGGTGACAAAATCTCTCAGCATTTGCTTGTCTGTAAGGTATTTTATTTCTCCTTCACTTATGAAGCTTAGTTTGGCTGGATATGAAATTCTGGATTGAAAATTCTTTCTTTAAGAATGTTGAATATTGGCCCCCACTCTCTTCTGGCTTGTAGGGTTTCTGCCGAGAGATCCGCTGTTAGTCTGATGGGCTTCCCTTTGATGGTAACACGACCTTTCTCTCTGGCTGCCCTTAACATTTTTTCCTTCATTTCAACTTTGGTGAATCTGACAATTATGTGTCTTGGAGTTGCTCTTCTCGAGGAGTATTTTTGTGGCATTCTCTGTATTTCCTGAACCTGAATGTTGGCCTGCCTCGCTAGATTGGGGAAGTTCTCCTGGATAATATCCTGCAGAGTGTTTTCCAACTTGTTTCCATTCTCCTCGTCACTTTCAGGTACACCAATCAGACGTAGATTTGGTCTTTTCACATAGTCCTACATTTCTTGGAGGCTTTGCTCGTTTCTTTTTATTCTTTTTTCTCTAAACTTCCCTTCTCGCTTCATTTCATTCATTTCATCTTCCAGGGCTGATACCCTTTCTTCCATTTGATCGCATCGGCTCCTGAGGCTTCTGCATTCTTCATGTAGTTCTCGAGCCTTGGTTTTCAGCTCCAACAGCTCCTTTAAGCACTTCTCTGTATTGGTTATTCTAGTTATACATTCTTCTAAATTTTTTTCAAAGTTTTCAACTTCTTTGTCTTTGGTTTGAATATCCTCCTGTAGCTCGGAGTAATTTGATCGTCTGAAGCCTTCTTCTCTCAGCTCGTCAAAGTCATCCTCCATCCAGCTTTGTTCCGTTGCTGGTGAGGAACTGCGTTCCTTTGGAGGAGGAGAGGTACTCTGCTTTTTAGAATTTCCAGTTTTTCTGCTCTGTTTTTTCCCTATTTTTGTGGTTTTATCTACTTTTGGTCTTTGATGATGGTGATGTACAGATGGGTTTTTGGTGTGGATGTCCTTTCTGTTAGTTTTCCTTCTAACAGACAGGACCCTCAGCTGCAGGTCTGTTGGAGTACCTGCCTGGCCCTGTGAGGTGTCAGTCTGCCCCTGCAGGGGGGTGCCTCCCAGTTAGGCTGCTCGGGGTCAGGGGTCAGGGACCCACTTGAGGAGGCAGTCTGCCCATTCTCAGATCTCCAGCTGCGCGCTGGGAGAACCACTGCTCTCCTCAAAGCTGTCAGACAGGGACATTTAAGTCTGCAGAGGTTACTGCTGTCTTTTTGTTTGTCTGTGCCCTGCCCCCAGAGGTGGAGCCTACAGAGGCACGCAGGCCTCCTTGAGCTGTGGTGGGCTCCACCCAGTTCAAGCTTCCCAGCTTCTTTGTTTACCTAAGCGAGCCTGGGCAATGGCGGGCGCCCCTCCCCCAGCCTCGCTGCCGACTTGCTGTTTGATCTCAGACTGCTGTGCTAGCAATCAGCGAGACTCCGTGGGCGTAGGACCCTCTGAGCCAGGTGCGGGCTAGGCATAATCTCCTGGGGCACCGTTTCCTAAGCCCGTCGGAAAAGCACAGTATTCGGGTGGGAGTGGCCCGATTTTTCTGTCACCCCTGGAAAAGGAGCTCCCTGACCTCTTGTGCTTCCCGAGTGAGGCAATGCCGGGCTATAATCTCCTGGGGCACCGTTTCCTAAGCCCGTCGGAAAAGCACAGTATTCGGGTGGGAGTGGCCCGATTTTTCTGTCACCCCTGGAAAGGGAACTCCCTGACGTCTTGCGCTTCCCGAGTGAGTCAATGCCTTGCCCCTGCTTCGGCTGGCGCACGGTGCGCTCACCCACTGACCTGCGCCCACTGTCTGGCACTCCCTAGTGAGATGAACATGGTACCTCAGATGGAAATGCAGAAATCACCCGTCTTCTGCGTTGCTCACGCTGGGAGCTGTAGACCGGAGCTGTTCCTATTCAGCCATCTTGGCTCCTCCTCCAATATGATTTTTTTCTTGAGACAGTGTCTTGCTCTGTTGCCCAGGCTGGAGTGCAGTGGTATGATCTCAGCTGACTGCAACCTCCCATGCTCAAGCGATCCTCCCACTTCAGCCTCCTGAGTAGCTGGGACTACAGGCATGCACCACCACACTTGGCTAATTTTAAAACTTTTTGTAGAGACAAGGTCTCACTATATTGCCCAGGCTGGTCTCAAACTCCTGGGCTCAAGCGATCCTCTTGCTGCCTCTCACAGTGCTGGGATTACGGGCATGTGCCATTGTGCCCAGCTAATTTAGTTTTTTAATTTACAGAGGAGGACAGGCCCAGAGAGGTTAGCAACTTGCCCAGGGCCACAGAGCAGGTATTGGAGAGGGGGAGCTGGATTTGAACCGGGACTGTGCTGCTCAGGGTGGCACCCCTCACATTGGACACCCAGGGCTGCAAGGATAGGAAAATCAGCCCCCCATGCATGCAGCCAGGCCTCAGCCCCCATGTTCCTGACACTGGAAGCTCCATCAGCGAGTGCTCGGCCAGCCACCAGGACTCTCTCGGTGGTGCCTTTGTGACACCAGACATCTGGAGTAATGGAATACTGAATGTGAGACAGACTTGGTTATTTTCCTCTCTTTCCTCTCTGTTTCTTTTCTTCTTCTGTGGATGAAGCAATTCTCACTGCTCCTGTTGGCCCAGCCCCTGCAACATGGACAAACAGGGCTGAGCAAACCAACGTGGTGGTGAGGAGTAGGGGGAGTGCTCAGAGGAAGGCAGGGCTTCTCTTGGAGACTGGGCAGTGGCAATGCCAGCACCTGTGAGCGCTCATCACTCTGAGGACATGGATGTGGACTCTACCTGGTCTCCTCTGGCCAGGTGGGGCAGGCTCAGGTGGGCTGAGACTAGAATTGGGCCTGTCCAGGGAGGGTTCCCCCTTCCCCTCCCCGGCCCAGCTACAGAGCCAGAGCTTGTGCAGGTGGGTGGCTGGCCTGGGTGTCATGAGGTGTGGCTGCAGGCATTGGCATGGGGACCAGGGCAGTCCTTCCAGGAAGAGCAATTGGATTGTGGGGCAGGGGGCTCACAGGCCAGCCAAAGTCCAGGCTCTTCAGGCTGAGACAGGACTTCAGCCCCAGGCAGCCGATCAGGCTGCTGCGGAGAGCAGGCTGGGATGGGGCCTGGAGACTCCATGGAGCTGAAGTAGGAGACCCAGGGTGGGGGCTGGGGGCTGCGGGCTTTGGAGGCAGGGAAATAGGCAGATCGGACAAACTCAAACTTCAAAGACTGCGTCTCCCAGTGTCCCAGCTGGTTTACTCTGCAGAGTGGCACTGACAAACTCAGCACCTCCCAGGGCAGGATTTTAATCCTCCCAGGGGCTGCCATCCTTGAGCACCTGCTTGGGGCCAGCCTCTGTGCCAACCTCTCCGCAATGTGTCCACCTCACTCTCAGGTACCCCAGGGAGGCGGGCACGGTCCTCATTATCCCACTTTTTCAGATGAGGAAACTGAGGCTGGGGAGGGTCAACTGCTTTGCCAACATCACAGCATCTGGGTGGGGAGCCAGGGCTGGCACATGAGTTTATCTGACTCCAAAGCCTATGCTCTTAATGCACAGGAGAATAGGTGTGGAAGGGTCCCTCGGCTCCTGGCCACGGCCACCCCAGTCCCGTGTCAGAGCCAATCCACGCGATTTTCTTTGCGGTGTTTCCGCCTTGTTTAACGTGATTTCTTGCTGAGCACTATGGCTTACAGATGCTGTTTCCCTGTCGTTCACAAAGAGCCTCCTCATGCCTTCCCCGCTTCCTTTTAGGAAACTCACCCCTTTTCCAGGACTGGCCAGCCGTCCAACCCGAGCCCACCCCTATCGAAAATGGAGGGGTCCCTGGGGCTTGTGTAGCCTGGCAAGGAGTTAGAAATTTATCCCGCGCTGGGGCCAATGGTGGGACCGTCGGGAAACCGGCAGGTTTTAGGGAAAAGGCTCCCCCGTGCTGACTGTCGCGGCTTGGCCTTTATTTCCATGGGTGCTTTGTGCCAGGGCGGGCCCCTCCCAGCTGACCGAGGCCGGGTCTGCAGGTTCCCGCGCCCGCAGAGCTCCCGCGCGCCCCCGCGTGGCCGCAGACTGCAGCGCCGATTCGGGAGCGGGTTTTGCAGGAGGAGGGGGCCCGAGGGGGAGGGGCAGGGGCAGGGGCAGGGGGCCGGTTATGGGACTGGCGCGCCGGGGGCCCTAGACCTGGGCTGTGAGGCTTATCACCAGCACCATAACAGCCAAGCAGGGGCTGGCGCTGCCGGGGACAGTGGCATACAGCCTCTGGCCTGGGATAAGCTGGGGAGGCAGGGTCCGTCCAGCAGAGCATCACAGCGAGACGCCGGCCCAGGGCCTGCGGGCAGCTCCCCGAGGCTTACTGGAAGAGCAAACAGCACGCTTGGTCTGGGAGGAGAGGATGGGGCAGGCTGAAGGCTGGTCTGGTGGGACAGGCGAAGCAGAGGTGCGGCTGGACTGGGAGGGAGGGGTCGTGGGAAACAGACTGGTGGTCTGGGGGAGGGGGAGAGGCAGGCAGTGGGAGGGGGCAACCCTACCAGGCTGCGCTGAGAAGGGCCTGTGTAGGGATTCCTGGGAGGGCACAGGTGTGGGACAGGTGTGGACATGGGGGTGGCGTGATGATGTGAGGCTTCAGACCCTTCTCCCAGGGCTGGGACGGAAGGGGTGGGCACTGTCCCAGGCCTGGCTGGCAGTGTGCGGATCCCAGGAGGCAGAAGAGCTTCCCCTAGTCTTCTGTCTGCTTTTCTGACTGGGGAAGGAGGACTCTGTAAAGTCAGGGCAAGGACTGCGTCCGTTCCACAATGTGCCTTTAACTGGTCACATGTACTTTCAACACTACCTTTAGAGAAAAGAAACGGGCCCAGGGACTGGGCCCAGTGGCTCATGCCTGTAATTCCAGCTTTTTGGGAGGCCAAGGCTGGAGGATCGCTTGAGGCCAGGAGTTCAAGACCAGCCTGGGCAACATAGCTTGCTGTTCTTGTTTTAAATTAAAAATAGAAAATTAGTTGGGCATGGTGGCACACACCTGTAGTCTCAGCTACTCAGGAGGCTAAGGTGGGAGGATTGCTTGAGCCCAGGAGGTCGAGGCTGCAGTGAGCCATGATTGCTCCACTGCACCCCAGCCTGGGCAACACAGTGAGAATCTGTGAGAAAAGAAAAGAAAAGAAGAGAGGAGGGGAGGGGAGGGGAGGGGAGAAGCTAGCCACAGAAGACAGCCTAGTTCCAAATGGACTTTACCAGGCTGTGATGAAAACTTTGGACCCCCTAGCTCTTCGCAACCTGCTCAGCTTAGCTGATGTTGCTTGTGAAATGATTCTGCGGGCTTCTTCCCTACTTTGTGTTTGGTGACCTCACGTTGGTAGCTTGAAATGGGCTATGGTGGGAGTATTGACGCCGCAGAAATGGGTAAGGGCCAACACCAGGGCTTTTTGAGGGGGATCTGGAGAGCTGGTTTGCTGGGATGCCACCGTGGCTGCCCCTCTGGGGAAAAGCCCTGTGAGAATGTGCAGAGTCACGTGGTCTTTGATTTTCCATGCTTCAATTTCCTTGCATGTGACTCTGAATAATGACTTTTTCTGAGTCCCTCTCTTGGTTAATGTGGAGAACAAATGGTTGTGGGCTCTAGCGCCATGGAAACCTTATCATGTCCCTGCCTAGTGCTGGGAGACTTGCTTCAAGGACCCAAGCCCCTGAGCACAGAGAGGCAGGCGTTGTGACTGAAAATACTTGGGACCAGAACCTTAAAACTGGCATTTACACACCACCGGCCACTCTTTGGTGCCCTTGGACCAGTCAGCTAACGCCTCTGGGTTCCAGCATCCTCATCTGCATGAGGGGTTTGGGCTGAAGGGTCCTCTGGTCCCCTTCTGGATGTGACATTTGGCATGAATGGTCCTCCCCACCACACACATCTCCACATTCCTACTTCTCTAAACCCTAAACCCACTCCTTTCTCTTTCATTTATTTATTTTATAGAGACAGGGTCTCACTCTTGCCCATGCTGGAGTGCAGTGGTGAGAACAAGGCTCACTGCAGCCTCCACCTCCTGGGCTCAAGCGATCCTCCCACCTCAGCTTCCCCCCCAGTAGCTGGGATTACAAGCACGCACCACCATGCCCAGCTAATTAAAAAAAAAATTCCTACAGAGACAGGGTCTAACTATATTGCCCAGGCTGGTCTTGAACTCCTGGGGTCAAGCGATCCTCCTGCCTTGGCCTCTGGAAGTACTGGGATTCCAGGCGGAAGCCACCGTGCCCGGTCTCATTCCCCTCTTGACTCATGACAAGCTCTTGGCTTTTCCTGTCTCACCAGCCCCGCCTTCTCAGTGAGTGGTGTCATCACCATCTCTTTTCAGTCTACTCCTTCTGGCCGGGGGCTTTCATTGAGTCCCATAGCTTGTGTTGACAAGTCTCAAATTTAAATTGCCAGACTAAACTGCATCCCTGGGTGTGGACTCATCTGCACAACCTGTGCCCAGGAACATCTGCACGTGGCTGTATCACTGGCATTGAGACTGATCACAGCTGAAACAAGTCTCGGCTCCCCTGACTCCTGTTCCCAACAGTTTAGCATGTCAGCAAGTGGCTCAGGACCCAAGCATTGGATCCATCCTTCATTTTTCTACTTTCTTCACCCTCCCACATAATCTGTCCACAAACCTCGAATGTCATGCCTCTTAAAGGTATTTGGAATCTATGCACATTGCAGCTTCTCCACCTCTGCCACTGGAATGTCTTGTTGGGCCCTGCAGCGACCTCCAAACTGGCCACTTCCTGCTTCCGTTTCTGTCTCTGGCCCAGCAGTGAGAGCCACTTGTTTAATCATCGACCTCAGACCGTGTATAACCTCAGCTTGGGGCTCCCCGCTGTGCATCCAGCAACCTCCTGCCCTGGGGCTGTGGTCAGCTCCTGTTAGAGCCTCGCTCTGTGCCAGCCTGCAGGCACACTGGCCTTCTGTCTCATCCCAAACACGCTGAACCTGTCCCACCATGGGGCCTGTCCCTGGCTCTTTCCCCTGCCTGGAATCTCCTTCCCGGAGCCTGTCGTGTCTGGCTTCTTCTCGTCATTCTGGTATCTCCCTAAATCCACCTTCTCAGAGAGGCCATTCCAGGCCGGGTAAATGAAAAGGTAGTGTGCCTTCCTCGTCCCTGCTTATGGCCGTCTCTTCTCTGCCATCACCAGCATCTGAGCACTCTGCGAGTGGATTCATTTGCTTTTGTATTTTCTGCTTTCTTGAGCCTTTAAATGACAGGTCCCAGACTCCAGGGCCTGGACTGTCTTGTTCACTGCATATCCTGAGCCCAGACCAGAGCCTGGCATGGAGCTGGCTCCCGTTACATATTTTCGGGATGAATGAATGACTTTCATCTGCTTGGCCTAGGAGGCTGTGGCTGCACAGACAGACAAGGGAGCACTGTCCTCGGAGGCTCCCGGGGAGTTCCAGGAACACAGCCCTGGAGCTCTCCTCCCAAACACACTCCACGCATGTCCTTGGAGGCTGGCTCCCAGAGAGTTCCAGGAACACAGCCCCAGAGCTCTCCTCCCAAATGCACCCCACGTGTGTCCTCGGAGGTGGGCTTCCAGAAAGTTCCAGGAATATCGCCCTGGAGCTCTCCTACCAAACACACCCCATGCCTGTCCTAGGAGGCTCCCAGAGAGTTCCAGGAACACAGCCCCAGAGCTCTCCTCCCAAATGCACCCCACACGACGGCTCCCAAGCCTGGGGAGGGAGCCCCCAGAGGTGGTGCTTCCAGCAGGCGACTGACCCTGTGGATGATGTAGCCAAGGTCGCTGTACATCAGCAGGGGTGTGACCCCGGGGTTGTTGCGTAGTGGAAGGCCTCGGGGAACGCCTCCTTCTTGTAGAAGTGGAGGTTGGGGTGGATGTCCTTGAGCCCATCCTACACCTTCTACAGCCTCCCTTCTTCAGGGAGTAGCATCCTGTTTGGTCCGTAGTCCAGGAGCTCAAACTCGATGTCGTGGAAGGTGAAGTTGGGGAACTTGTGGAATTCGACCAGGTCGCCAGTCTGTTTGTCCACGGTGGTCATGCCATGGTCGGATGTGATGATCAGGTTGAGGTGGTCTGTGAGGTAGCCCACGGTCCGATCCACCTGCCGCACCATCTCCCTCCTCTCCGGGGACTTGGGGCTGTACTTGTGGCCCGTGGAGTCTGGCTCCCTGAAGTAGAGTGTGACCAGATCCAGGTCCTCCTCCGTGAACCACGCCATCACCGTGCCGATGTTCGCTCTCCACTCCGTCTTATTTTTGTAGTTGTGCGCGATGCCTTCCTTCCGTCTCCGCGTCACTGCCACCCCTTGGTAGGTGGTGTTCCTGCCAGGGTAGCAGAAGGAGCCAGGTCTCAGGCCCTGCCAGAAAAGGCAGCGTGAAAGACTCCTCAGTGGGTGCCTCTCGTCCCACGCCTGTGAAAACATTTGTCCCCCACCTGCATACTTCTCTGTTCCACCCACACATCCCTGCTCTTAGCTGCAGCTGCAGGGCCTTTAATTTCTAAAACATCCCTGATCTCATGTTCTGTGGGGGTAAAACCTGATTTTATAGAGGAAATGACAGGTGCTCACTGGACTTGAGCACTAAGTGAGACGTCAGTATAAAAATGTTCCCAGAGGCCGGGCGTGGTGGCTCACGCCTGTAATCCCAGCACTTTGGGAGGCCGAGGTGGGTGGATCACGAGGTCAGGAGATCGAGACCATCCTGGCTAACACGGTGAAACCCCATCTCTACTGAAAATACAAAAAATTAGCCGCGTGTGGTGGTGGGCACCTGTAGTCCCAGCTACTCGGGAGGCTGAGGCAAGAGAATGGCGTAAACCCAGGAGGCAGAGCTTGTGGTGAGTGGAGATCGTGCCACTGCACTCCAGCCTGGGCAACAGAGTGAGACTCTGTCTCAAAAAAAAAAAAAAAAGAAAAATGTTCCCAGATGCACAGTGTCTGTGTCATCACCGGGCTGTGATGCCTGCCTGGAGGCCACACTGCCAAGAAAGCATCTCCTTCTGAACCTCAGTTTGGCCTGCCCTGCTGGGCTCTAGTCCAGGCGTGAGTCTGTCTGTCCACCTGTGTCCTGTCCACCTGCCCCTCCAGCCTTCTGCCTGGCTGCCTGTCTGCCCCTAACTCGACTGCTGCTTTATTTAGAATTTGTCTGTCCCCCAGCCCTCTGTCCACCCCACCTGCCCGTTCACTTCCCCAGGATATTCTTTCATTGGATCAAGTGCCTTGAGATGCCAGGGTTTCTACCTTGGCTTCCTGCTCATGAGCCCATGGAAGGAGCCCTGAGTGTGTCTATGGATCCTTCTGAAGCGAGGGAACTCCAGCTTGAGTGGATACCTTGGCTCTGGGATGGGCGTGGGCCCTGACATTTATTCCGGCCTCATTGTGGAAACCTCCACTGACTTTATTTACTAGAAGCCTTGCCTCTGGGCCAGGAAGCCCCCAGAGCATTGCAAACTGTGGGGGTTCCTGGGTCAATACTGTAACCCACCTCTCATTTTATCTTTGGCCCTTTAGAATTTAGCTGTTCAGTTCTGACAGGGATGTGGGAAAGGGAGAAAGTCGTGTAATTTTTAAATGCTTTCTTGTTGAGTCACAATGATCTTCCCTGTCTGACCCTCACCCCCAGTGCTGCAGGCCACAAGGGTGCAGTTCTCCCTCTGACTGGGGGACAGAGCAATTCCTCCTGATCCCAGGGCCCCCCAGGGAAGACCGGGCAGGGCTGTGTCCATGGGCCGAGCCGGATGTAGCTCACTGGTTAGTCCTCACCAGCATACACCACCTGCCCCTTTTGGGGCCCTACTTCACACTCTTCTGTGCCAGGGTAGGCCAGGAGCCCCAAGACCCTGGAGTGGGGAAGGGACCTGCCGTGGATCTCACATGGTTCCAAGCCTCGCCTGGGCCTAGGTGCCCCCATGCTCTGCGATGTCAGTATGGGTGGGGGTGACATTACCTGCCTCTGGGCCGTGATCCAGATGGGCACGCTGCCATTGTCCACCACCTCTGGGTGCTCAGCGTGGCATGGTAGGGCAGCTTCACTTTGCTGGTGGTGTTGTAGTACATGTTGTGAACCACCCGTGGTTCTCGATGTATTTGCCTGAGGGAGGAAGAGGTGCAGAGGGCGGTGGGATGGACTGGGGTCACAGCGAAGGCCGGACCCAGGGCTGGAAGAGGCGAAGTCAAAGCAGCCCAGGTTTCCCTGTGTGCTGGGTGGGGAGTGGGCCTGGGGCAGGGCTGAGGGGAGCAGACTTCCTCCTGCACTGCCCCGTGGGAGCCAAGGTTTGAGGTCATGTCCGAGACAAATAGACACGTGTTCTTTGACCTGTTTTAGCAATCGCACTTCCACTTTCAGTTTGTCCCGCAGCTGGACGGGCACATAGGCACGAATGCATGTGCAAGGATCCTGGTGGCAGCCTTGTTTGCTTTAGCAAAAGATTGGGGGTGACCTCCATGGCCATCAGGAAGGAACTCATTAAATAAATGATGGCCCAGCCACCAGACGAGATCCCAGGCAGGAATTTCAGTGAACCACGTGGAACTCCAGGAGATTTTTTGAATTTATTTTTGTACAGGAAACACGTGCACATGGTACCAAGTCCAAAAGGTGCAAAAGGAGAGATGATGTGGAGAAGGTCCCTCCCGTCCTCATCTGTGATACAGTGAAAGAGGTGCTGCGTGGATGGGAGAACCGCACACCTCCATTTGCGGTTAGAAGGGGCAGAAAGGCTGGTGTGGGGATAAGCTGCCTGTATTGGGGTGAATTGTGTCCCACCACATTCGTGCTTACTTGGAACCTTAGAAAGTGGCCTTATTTGGAAATAGGTTCTTTGCAGATGTGATTAGCTAGGGTAAGGGAATGTATACTGGAGAAGTGTGGACCCTAAATTCAGCGACTTATGTCCTTGTGAGAAGAGGTAAGTTTGAATACAGACACACACAGGGGACAGGCCCTGGGAAGACATAGGGAGAGGTCAGAGTGATGCTGCCACCAGCCCAGGAATGCCAAGGATTGCCGAGGCCCCAGGAGCCAGACTAGGTGAGGAGGGAGCCTCTGCTGGAGACTTCGGGGTGGGTGCAGCCCTGCAATGCCCTGGTTTTGGCCTTCTGGCCTCCAGAAGCATGCGGATCCGTTTCTGTGGGTTTAAACCTGTCTGCAGTTCTTTGTTGCAGGGGCCCTGGGACACCCACGCAGGGTCTTTGGAGGATGACCCAGGTTTGGGAAGTGGCCAAGCCCCTAGGGAGGGCCAGGGGTGTTTGCTTTTCAACTCTCTAACACCTTTTTTGCGGTACTTGGCTTTTTATTATTTTATTATTGTTTATTTGTTTGACACAGGGTCTTGCTCTGTCGCCCAGGCTGGAGTGCAGCGGTGTGATCGCAGCTCACTGCAGCCTCTATCTCCTAGACTCCAGCAATCCTCCTGCCTCAGCCTCCCATTTTTTTTTTTTTTTTTTTGAGATGCAGTCTTTCTTTGTCACCCAGGCTGGAGTGCAGTGGCATGATGTCAGCTCACTGCAACTTCCACCTCCTGGGTTCATGCAATTCTCCTGCCTCAGCCTTCCGAGTAGCTGGGATTACAGGCATGCACCACCATGCCCGGCTAATGTTTGTATTTTTAGTAGAGATGGGGTTTCGCTATGTTGGCCAGGCTGGTCTCGAACTCTTGATATCCAGTGATCCGCCCACCTCAGCCTCTCAAAATGCTGGGATTACTGCGCCTGGCCCCATATTTGGCTTTTTAAAAACCTATGTCTGTATTGTCTACAGCCTGGGCAGATCTGTCAGGGAGGTGTTGGGTGGGAAATGGAAAGGATGGAAGGGAGAGGGAGAGGCTGACACAGCCAGCTGGAGGGCAGGGCAGGGGAGGGGAGCCCGCCACACTCCCCTCCTCTTGAAGCCCTCTGGGGTTGCTGCCCTGGCTGTGGCCATGGGTTTAAGGACCCCCCCTGGTCATTTTTCTTTGTCCCGGATCTGTTGCTACCAACGGTGAGGATTCCTAATAGTCCCCTTGGCTGTGTCCTGTGCATGGAGCAAAGACCTCTCCCCTTTATCCTGCACGACAGGGCTCTGTGTCACCTGGTTTCTCAGGCCCTCTCGCCCCTAGGCCCCATCCTGAGGTGGTACTCACTGGTGACCAGGGTGAAGTGGCAGGGGCTGGTCATGGTGACAAAGGCGGGGGTCATGTAGCATGCCTTCACCCTGTCTTGGGCCATGGCATCCAGGTTGGGGGTGTCCACGTCCTGGTCATAGTTCCAGTGGAAGCCATCAAAGGACACCAGGAGCAGCTTGTTCCGGGAGCCCTGACTTTGTACCGGTGCCCTGGCCCCAGAAGCCAGGAGCGTGGCCAGAGCCACAGTGAGGAGGACGGCCAGGCATCTCATGCTGGGCCTTCCAGATGGACAGGCACACAGGGTGCACGGGGCTGGCTCCTGCCAAGGAGGGCAAAGTCCCAGGGTCACCCGGGCTGATCTCATCCCGTGCGTCTTTGGAATGTGGCTGTGCACATCCCCGGGTCGTACCTCAGGAGTGGGCTCCCCAGCAATGTCAGTGCCACCCCTGGTCCCAGCCTCACCTGCATGGGATGGCATCAACTTGAGCATCTGCCTTTATTGCCAGCCGCACCCTCGGGGCTCCAGGCTCCTCCCCTCCCTCCCCAGAGTGGGGACAGTGACCCAGGGCTCAGAGCACAGCAGGAGCCCATTCCACCTGGAAAGTCGTGTCCTCTCCCTCTCCCATAGCAACTGGTGGTCCCTCTGTCCCAGCTCACCCTGACCCCAGGGGACCCACGTGAGTGTGGGGTGGGACCCCCTCTCTAGGCCTTTAGTGGTGCATGGGCCTCAGGTCTGCCTGGGCGAGGGCCTGTGGGGTGGGCTTCCCATGGTCAGGGCCAGGACCAAGCTTGGGTCACAGCATGGCTTTGTCCAGGGGGAACCCCAGTCTGGGTGCCTCTTCTTCTCTCCTGCTCCTGTTAAGGGGCTCCTTGAGCATGGTGAGCAGACTGGGAACCCGATGGCTCCAGAGCAGCATCCTTCATGCCTTCCTTCTTGGGGTGCTTCCTTCTTGGGGTGCTTCCTTCTTGGGAATTTCAGAGGGGGCCTGGGGCTCGGGCGTTCTTGCTTGATGGACTTTTTGACAACAAGGGGTCAGAAGAGGGGGACTCCCTTGTTACCATGGGCACATGAGGGGTGGGAGAGGAACCCCTGGATTCAGCGTGCAGTTCTCCCTCCCTCTCTGCCATCTCTCCTTCCCCTTCTCTTATTCTCTCTCTTTCTCTCTCTCCCTCTTTCCTTCTCTGTATGTCTCTGTCTCAGTACCTATTAAGCACAATCTGTGTGCCAGGCATGGTTTTAGGTTCTGGGGACACAGAAGTGAATGAGATAGACAATGTTCCTGGTGGCCTCCATTCGAGTTGGGGACACAGAAAATAAAATGAACAAACAAGAAAAAAGATAGTTTCCCAAAAGAAAGGAAAGCAGGAAGACGTGATGGAGAGGCTGGTGGGGTGGGTGGGGTGGCACGCAGTGGTGGCTGGCGGGGTTTCACTGAGAGGATGGTGGAGGCCAGTGACTCCGGGGGACCATAAGCCAGGGGTGCGGGCATGGGGCAGGTGGCGGGGGGGCAGGGCCAGTCCCGTGGGGCAGGTGGCAGTGATTCTCATGCCAGGCAGTGGAAGCCAGGGGCGAGTTTTAAGCAGGAGAGTGACATGAACTGATCTAATGCTAAAAAACACTCTCCATTTGTGGGTGAAGGACGGACCAGAACGAGGGCAGAATGGACACTGGGTGCTCCTTGGAGAGGTGACTGCCTGTGTCTGAGCAAGAGCTATTGGTGGCCTGGACCAGGGTGGTGGCTGTGGGATGGGGCTGGGTTTGAGGTGGATCCTGGAGGTTTTGCTGAGAGGTGGTGCACTGGATTGCATGGTGGGAATTTGGAAGGGTGTGGCTGGGGGTATTGTCACAATTTCAGTCTGGAGCCACACACCTGCCTTCCTTAAGACCTTTGCCTGGATGCAGCAAGCAGACGCCGTCTCGAAGTGATGGCGGTGGCACTCAGATGACACCGCAGACGCCGTCCACAGCCTCCCCAGGCCAGCCAGCCTTTCCTGACCCAGGTGGGCAGGGACCACTGGTACAGATCCCCGGCCGTCCCTGCCTGGCCTACTGGAACACACTCTCAAGGAGGACTCCGTGCCAGTGACCCCCCTTTTTCACGTTTCTGTGCACCAAAGGCTGAAAACCAGGATGGAGCAACTGCCCGGTGCCTGCAACCATCGCGTGGGGTGCCTGCTCTGCAGGGCGGGGGCTCAGGGCGCCCAGAGGTGCGACACCTCCCTGGGGAGCACAGACCTTGGGGAGGGTAAGCATCCCTGTGTGTCAGGGACACAGGTTGCTATGCACGCACAGGGGGAGTGCAGGCGGCTTCGGGAGAGGAGATCGGGCTTTGCTGGCACCAGCGTTGGGGGAGGCCCATAGGATGCATTGAGCCAGGAGAGAGGGCAGGAAGGCTTCAGGCAGAGGGACCAGGCATGGAGGAAGGGAGGCACCCGGGCTCCCGAGGGGGTCGACCAGGAGCCTGTAGGCCATGGTGGAGTCTGGATTTTCCGCTGTGGCAGAGCTGGTTAGTTGTCCCTTAATATCTGTTCTCCCCGTCTTCCATGATAAGATGGCTGCTAAGAAGAAAGACTACATTTCCCAGTATTCCTTGCAGCAAGGCATGGCCACGTGACCACATTTTGGCCAATGGGGCAAAAGGAGAACGTCATGTATCAGCCCCAGCCTCTTGCCAGAAGCTAGCTTTGCTTCTCTTCTTTTTTTATTTTTCCTCCATCTGATGCCTCCGGCTGGCAAGCCGCCCTTAGCCGCCTGATGAGGGGCTCCCCGGGGATGGCCGGGGTGCACAGAAGGGGTCTGGTCCCCAGCATCCTGTGTAGCTCATCTCCAGGCTGCATCCTCCCAGAGAGAATTCAACACACTCTGCCTCGTTGCAGTTTCCATTATTTGGGTTTCCTGTCACTCTCAGCAGGACTTAGTTCAAGCTGATAATAGAATTCCAGGCCTGGGGGGCATTGCTAGGTTTAAGCAGGAGCTGCCTGTGGGGTGGGGCTCGAGAGGGCCGCCAGGGAGGCAGGACCTGAGTGAGGAGCCGTGGCAGTGGTCCAAGGACCTGGCCAGGCCCTGGCTGGGGTGCATTTGGGGTGTGCTTGAGGCCGGCGCAGATCTTGGTGGCTTGCAGGTCTGGGGTCCGTAGTTCTGCAGGTTCTCCTGTCGGCCCCCGGGGTTGTGCGAATTCCTGGTCCTGTTCACCCTCTTACCTGCCTGGGCCTGGGGAGATGGCATGAAAGGTCTGCTCCTGCTCCTTTCAGGACATCCCAGCCATGCTTGGGTAACTCTTCCTCTGGTTTTTGGCTCTGTACCTCAATCCCGCTTTGCTGGGGAGCTCCTTGGGTCATCCCACATAGGTTTCCGTTTACTCCCCATCTCATAGAGCACTTGGATGGAAAGGGTGTGTGGTGGTTGATTGTAGCTCACGGCTACAGGATATTTCCCACAGTCTGTAGGCACTGGGCAATAGCCATGATCTCACTGAAGCTTGGAGGTAGTTCTTGAGGTAGGAGTTAGTACAGTCCTCGGTTTACAGGTTGGAAACTGAGGCAGAGAGAGGTTAAAGTCACTTGGTGACTGGAGGAGCTGAGCTGGAACCCAAGCATTCTGGCTCCTGAGCCCCAGCATTCAGCTTCAGCTGCTTCAAGAGGCGGCAATTTACCAGCCTTTGTTCACTTGGGATTCTATTGTCAGGCTTTGGGGCTATTGACAACATTTTATTTAAAAAATGGTGCAGTCCAGCCTGGCCAACATGGCGAAAACCCATCTCTACTAAAAATACAAAAATTAGCCAGGCATGGTGGTGCACACCTGTAATCCCAGCTACTTGAGAGGCTGAGGCATGGGCATTGCTTGAACCTGGGAGGTGGAGATTGCAGTGAGGTGAGATCACACTACTGCACTCTAGCCTGGGCAACAGAGCGAGACTCTGTCTCAAAAAAAACAGAACAAAGCAAAAGAAAACAAAAAAACCAACAAAAATAGTGCAGCTGTGAGTATCTTGACACCACTGACTTTTTCCTTTTCTTTCTTTTTTAATCTTTGACTTCTTTCCTTGGGATATAGTGCTTAGAGAAAGGTTATTGGACAAAGGATGGAAAAGCTATTTGGTTCTAATAATCAGATGGCTGTCAGGCGACAGACCCTCTCCTCGACCTAACTCTACTCCACTAAGCCTTCAAGGCGCTGACCTTGAGCTCTGCCCTCGGCTTGTTTAGTTCGGGTTTAGCAAGAGTCCTGCTGGGTCAGTTTAGTGAAAATCCTATGTGATCACCCTCAATATTTGATCAAATTCCTCATCCTCTACTCTCGATATCTTGTTACCCTGGCCTGCTTTCAGCAAGATTCCTGCTGAGTTGGCCGAGCAAGCATCTCCTCTCCTCAATGTCTCCTCTTAGTCATTTTCCACCCACCTGGCACCCTTGCTCCTGGACTGCACATCCTGCTCATCCTTGGTAGAATGAGACTGAGCCCAATCTCGCTCTCCTACAGCAAAACCCCACTGTGGTAGCCCCCCTGGAATAAGGTCTTCCTACCTGTCTTTAACAAGAGTCACGAATACTTTTTTTCTTTATTTTGAAAATTATTATTATTATTATTTTTTGAGATGGAGTCTTGCTCTTTTGTCCAGGCTGGAGTGCAGTGGCGTGATCTCAGCTCACTGCCACCACGCCTGGCTAACTTTTGCGTTTTTAGTAGAGACGGGGTTTCACCATCTTGGCCAGGCTGGTCTTGAACTCCTGACCTCATGATCCACCCACCTCAGCCTCCCAAAGTGCTAGGATTACAGGTGTGAGCCAATGCGCCCAGCCATATTATTATTATTTTTAATAGAGATGGGGTCTTGCTATGTTGCTTAGGCTGGTCTTGAACTCCTGGACTCAAGTGATCCTCCCACCTCAGCCTCCCAGAGTGTTGGGATTACAGGTGTGAGCCATGACTCCCGGCCAAATGTTTTTTCTTTAACATAAGAGAAGTTGAAGCAGTTGATGGCATCAGCAGCCACGAGTTAATGTCAATATCCCCTCTGCCCCACCCCGTGCTACCTTTATTGGGTTTTATCTTTTTATTCCTTTTCCATAGTGTCATAGGCATGTAATGATATCTTAAAGTATCAAGCCAGAGAAACTGGGAGATTTTCCATGTCATGATTTTTTGTCTCTAACTCCCCATGTGAGGACTTTCATTATCCTCGACCACTGATTAAGTGGGTTCTTCAGCACTGAATTTTGTGTGTGTGTGTGTGTGTGTGTGAGAGAGAGAGAGAGACAGGGTCTTGCTCTGTTGCCTAGGCTGGAGTGGAGTGGCATGATCATGGCTCACTGTAGCCTCTATCTCCTGGGCTGAAGTGATTCTCCTACTTCAGCCTCCTGCATAGCTGGGACTACAGGCGCACACCACCACACTGGTTAATTTTTTTTTTTTTTGAGATGGAGTCTTGTTCTGTCGCCCAGGCTGGAGTGCAGTGGCACAATCTCGGCTCACTGCAAGCTCCGCCTCCCGGGTTTATGCCATTCTCCTGTGTCAGCCTCCTGAGTAGCTGGGACTACAGGTGCCCGCCACCATGCCCAGCTAATTTTTTTTTTGTATTTTTAGTGACATGGGTTTTCACCGTGTTAGCCAGGATGGTTGCGATCTCCTGATCTCGTGATCCTCCCGCCTCGGCCTCGCAAAGTGTTGGGATTACAGGCGTGAGCCACAGTGCTCGGCCAATTTTTAAATTTTTAGTAGAGACCGGGTCTCCTTATGTTGCCCAGGCCGGTCTTGAACTCCTGGGCTCAAGTGATCCTCCCACCTCAGCCTCGCAAATTGCTGGGATTACAAGCATGAGCCACTGTGCGCAGCCCAGCATTAACTCTTATGGTTTAATTGGTTCCTTACGTATGTTGCAATGCATATTTTTTCCTTTTTTTTTCTTTCTTATTTATTTATTGAAAAATAGAGACGGGGTCTCTCTATATTGTCCAAGCTGGTCTTGAACTCCTGAGCTCAAGTGATTCTCCCACCTTGGCCTCCCAAAGTGCTGGGAATACAGGTGTGAGCTCGGCTTCAATGTATATTCTTTTGAATCTATACTTTTGGAATATATATATTTTTGATTAACATTTGTCCTTTATATTTGTCACCTGAAATTTCCCCCATCCACTTCATGCTGAGCATGTGGAGCCTGGCCACAATGCACATTCTTCTGAATTTATACTTTTGGAATATATATATATATATATATTTATTTATTTATTTAGATGGAGTTTCCCTCTTGTCGTCAAGGCCCCAGGCTGGAGTGCGGTGGTGCGATCTCGGTTCACTGCAATCTCCGCCTCCCGGGTTCAAGCGATTCTCCTGCCTCAGCCTTCCAAGTAGCTGGGACTATAGGCTTGTGCTGCCACACTTGGCTAATTTTTGTATTTTTAGTAGAGACGGGGTTTCACCATGTTGGCCAGGCTGGTCTCTAACTCCTGACCTCAGGTGATCCACCCTTCTTGGCCTTCCAAAGTGCTGGGATTCCAGGCGTGAGCCACTGCGCCAGGCCTGGAATATATATTTTTTTGATAAACATTTGTCCTTTATATTTGTCACCTGAAATTTCCCCATCCTCTTCATGCTGAGCCTTTAGGTAGATGGTGAGATCAGGCTCTCTGAAGCAGAGGCCTGCCATATTGCTCATTGTGGTATCACCAGAGCCTGGGAGAGCGTCCAGCACAGCATAGGTGCTTAACGCATCTTTGTTGCATGAGTAAATAAATTTAGAGGACAAATGCATGCAAATATCTACCATAATTTCTGTTTTGACAGAACTTTTTATTTTACAACAGTTTTAGGTTTGCGGAAAAATTGCGAAGAAAATACAGAGTTCCCACGTCCCTTGCACCCAGTTTCCCCTGTTATTAATGTTGACTATTAGTGTGGTACTTTGCACAATTAAGGAGCCAGCATTGATAAGTTATTATTATTATTATTATTTATGTTTTTGAGATGGAGTTTCACTCGTCGCCCAGGCTTAAGTGCAATGGCGCAGTATCTGCTCACTGCAACCTCTGCCTCCAGGGTTCAAGTGACTCTCCTGCCTCAGCCTCCCAAGTAGCTGGGATTACAGGTGTGCGCCACCACGCCTGGCTAATTTTTTTTATTTTTATTTTTAGCAGGGATGGGGTTTCGCCATGTTGCCCAGGGTGGTCTCGAACTCCTGACCTCAGGTGATCCACCCGCCTCAGCCTCCCAAAGCTCTGGGATTACAGGCATGAGCCACCTGGCCCGACTGATAAGTTATTATTATTATTATTTGAAACAGGGTCTTGTTGTCCAGCCTGGAGTGTGGTGGCACGATCTCTGCTCGCTGCAGCCTCAACCTCCTGGACAACGAACACATGGTATTTGGTCCTTGGGTCTCCTCAGACTCCTCTTGGCTGTGACAGTTTCTCAGCTGTGACAGTTTCTCAGCTGTTCCTTGTTTTTGATGACGTTGACAGTTTTGAGGAGGGCTGGTCAGGTGTTTTGTAGAATGTCCCTCAGTTAGGATTTATCTGATGGTTTCCTTATCACCAGGCTGGGGTTATGGTTTTTGGGGAGGAGGTTTGCAGAGATAAAGAGCCATTCCTGGCCGGGCACATGGACTCACGCCTGTAATTCCAGCACTTTGGGAGGCCGTGGAGGGTGGATCACCTTAGGTCAGGAGTTCGAGACCAGCCTGGCCAACATGGTAAAACCCGGTCTCTACTAAAAATACAAAAATTAGCCGGGCATGGTGGCTCACAGCTATTTGGGAGGCTGAGGCAGAATTGCTTGAACCCAGGAGGTGGAGGTTGCAGTGACCCGAGATCACACCATTGCACTCCCGCCTGGGCGGCGAGTGAAACTCCATCTCAAAACAAACAAACAAACAAACAACAAGATGCGTTCCCCTCAGGTCACACCAAGGTACATGCTATCAACAGGGCTTATCGTTGGTGACGCGGCCTGTCACACAGCCGAGGAGATCACAGGTGTCTCCCTGGAGGTTGCCGTCTTTCCTACCCTCCACCCCCTTCATACCCTGTTCTTTGGAAGGAAGGCCATGCATGCCACTCACGCTCACGGGGTGAGGGGTCACGCTCCTGGACAATGGAGTGGCTGCATAGACTAGGAATTCTGCAGGTGGATTTGCCCCCCCCATCCTATTTTTTTATTCGTTCAATGACTTATTTATGTCAGTATGGACTGATAACTATTTTATACTTTGAGTGGCAATCCTATATTTGTCTATTTTGCAGCTCCAATTGTTCCACCTTTGGCCACTGGGCAGTCTTTCAGTTGGCTCCTGGTCTGTTTCATGTTTCCTTGCAGTGTGTGCAAATGCGTGTGTGTACGCGTGCATATGTCTGTGTGCAATGTGTGTGTATGCATGTATGTTTGTGCATGTGTGTGCATGCGTGCATGCATGTATGCATATATGTATGCGAATACGCATGTGCATGTTTCTGTGTACAAGTGGGTGTCTGCATATGTGTGCATGTGTGTGTACATGTGTGCATGTGTACATGTATGTATGTATTTTGAGCACTATAAGATGCTCCAGGCTTATCTTATGTATTTCCTCTGCCCTAGAATCTAGCATTTCTCAAGGATCCCTGGCTTGTTTTATTGGAGATGTTATTAGAGATCAAGGTCTGGGAGGTGTGTGTGCTCCTTGTTACCTGGGTAGGGGCAAAGCATTTGTAAAGTCATCATTCTAGCATCCTTGAAGCCGAGGACTCCCCACCTAAGGCAGATGGATGTGAGCTTAGAGAGGGCGGGCTGATGGCCACTGTGGGTGCAGTGGTTATGGGCAAACCAGTGTCTGTAGGGTGGAGGGCTCCTCCTTATGGACATATAGGAAAGTGTTTATTCACTGCTTTTCTTGCTTAGGGGGCTCTGGGTGCCCAGCAGGACTTGATCCCAGAGGCCTCCTTGGCCTGGGGACTGGGTGGATTTGACGCTTGCACAGGTAGAGATTGCCCCATGCAGATGAGCCATGTAGGGGGCTCGGGCCCTAGAGACCCAGCCTCTGGGCCTGGGACTGGCCTGCCCAGGTCTGCTCGTGTCTCAGCTGGTGGCTGAGGGCCATAAGGCAGGCATTGTCCTCCACAGGGTCAGCTTTGCCACTAACTTCCTGTTCTCGTTAATAACCTGACACAAGGAATTCTATTGCAATTGTTTATGTGTCTCTCCTACAAGGCTGTGAGCAACACTGTATCCCAAGCTCCTGGTCTGATGCCTGGCACACAGTAGGTGTTTAGTAAATGATTCTTCAGTGCATAAATGAAAGAAAACGTGGGTGAAGTTAGCATGGTCAGGACCATTGCAACTGCCTTCTGACCGGTCTCCTTGCTTCTCCTTAGTCTCCAGGCAGCAGTTGGAGTGATACAGTAATGGGAATCACTCTCTTCCTTCTCTGGCCAGGGTACAGCCCCAGACCAGTGCTTCCAGGGAGCCCTCGATGCCCTGGTGAGGGGTGTGGGCTTGGAAGTTGGGCACTTACACCTGTGGGTTGTCGCCACTGTTGGAGTAGTGGAGTCATCGAGCCCCCTCCCCTGATTTTCCACCATGACTGTGGTGACAATATTGGGTCTCAATGGGTCTCTCCTGCCTCCAGTCCAGTGACCTTTGGTGGGGACCATTATTCGCTTTTAGGGACACTGGAGGAGGAATGGCCTGGTTATACAATTTGGCTGGAGTGGAACATCCCCGTGAGGACATGGCAATGAGTCTTCTGCAGCAGGCAGATGCCTGATGCAGTGGTGACCACACCTGCCATCTGGGAGGATTCCAGGTGAGCCCCTGGCATAGGGGCTGGGGTGGGCTCTCCATCCTCTTATCCCTGGGACAAGCATGTGGGGGACAGTGAGGGCCACCAGGAGCCACAGGAGACAGGCCCAGGCTCACCAGGTATGCTCTGGGACCAGCTGGGCCCCAGGAGGGCTGTGATCTTTCATGGCCATGATGTTAGGAGAGAGACAAGGACCAAGGATGGTGATTCCTTCCCAAAGGGACATGGCCGTCCAGTGAGGCTGAGCAGGGAGGAGCTGAGAAAGGCAGCCTCCCTTCTTTCTCCCTCTCTCCACCATCAGCATCAGCTCTGTTGCCCAAGGCAGTCGCCCTCTGCAGGAGCTGAGGCTTGTAAGGCAATGCCCCCTACCCCCACCTGGCGGTGGTTGCTCTCCGATTCCTGGGGCCTGTCTGACCTTCACTGCAGCAGGGTTTTATGAGCGACCTCACCACTTTATCAATTGCTGTTGCCTTTTATTACCTCTCAGGGGCTTTATCTCAGCGGCTGCCTTGCCTCCTGGCTAAATGAGGATTAATTTTTTAACAGGATCATGTGCTGTGGGTTAGCTGTATTCTCTGCGGATGGCCAGGCACTCCCCTCCCTCTTAACCCCTCCCTCCCAGGCCTCCCTCACTAGTTTGCTGGGAGCAGGGGCTCCATGTGGGGACCCCAGGAGCTGGGGGCTGCATCATTCCAGACTCTGGGATGGGGGTGGGGTGGCGAGGGCCAGACCTGGACTCTGGGTGGAAGTTCCTTTAGAGGTTTCGGCCACTTCTTAAAGGACACCAGACTTGGCCACTGAGGAGCTGGGAGTGGGGAGAGATGGAGCAGGAGCAGGGGGACATGGGGAGAGAGAGGATGGGGGCCACCTTGCCAAGCCCGCCTGTCCCGGTATCTCAGAGCAGCACAGCCTCAACATGGCCAACATCAGACTTTCTTGGTCCTTCTCCTGGAACACAATTTCAATTTTCCACCAAAGTTTGATAAAGGTGAGCCTGTTCTCACCCCTCCTGTGCTTATTGCCTGGAGGACAAAACCCAGGATCCCACCTCCAGCTCTCCATGCCACCATCTCCTTCACAAACCAGAGGGAGGCCTCCTTTGCCCATCAGGAAAGCCTCTGCGTCAGTCCAGGGTGGGCCTCCAGACACCAGTCTAAGGGGCTTCTCCCTTTTGCCCTAGGCAGAGCTGAGGCCCTTGTGGGCTTCCCTTGTGATTCTTCTGTTGGGCCTCCTGTCCCCTCTGGAGTTATGAATTTGTGGGTGTGGTTACCTACCCGCTGTGGGCCCCTGAAAAGGACACATTGATACTGCATTCATATCTAGGTGCGTGGGAGGTGCCAGGCCTGTTTACAGAAGGAGTGATGAATGGATGGATGAATGAATGAATGAACGGATGAATGCATGAGGGAGGAAGGGAGGGGGTCATTGGCTCCCTGAAGGGGCCCAGGGCTGACTTGTT
This sequence comes from Pongo abelii, assembly GCF_028885655.2. NCBI lineage: Eukaryota > Metazoa > Chordata > Mammalia > Primates > Hominidae > Pongo > Pongo abelii. The sequence continues at coordinate 41,070,448 of NC_072004.2, read as the reverse complement.
CACTGCTCCCTCTTCCCTTGGCTGAGTCCAGGGCAGGCTGGCAGCTGTAGGCCTGGGATGTTTGAGTGGCAGCCTTGTGGGCAGCTGGGTTGATGGGATGAGGTCCTGGCCAGAGGGGAAACTGTCCCTGTTCGGGTCTGACTTCTCCTCTGGAGTTCCTGCTCTGCAGATGTGTGCAGACCTGGCTTAGCTGATGTCATGAATGACCACAAACTGAGTGGCTTCAAGCAGCAGTAATACATTCTGGTGGCCTGGGTGTCCTTGGCTTGTGGCTGCATCCCTCCTGCTCAGCCACCATCCTCACAAGGCCTTCTCTGTGTCTGTCCCTATGACTCCTATAAGGACACCAGCCCTTGGATGTAGGGCCTGCCTTAATAACCCAGGATGACCTCATCTCCTCATCCTTCACTTAATTCCATCTGTAAAGGCCCTCCGTCCTAAATCCCACATTCTGGGAATTAGGACAGGGTCATATCCTTTTGGGGGACCATCTTCAACCCATAAAATACCCATATGCTTGACGAACCACCTTCCTTCTCTCTGGAAGCCTCTGTGCTCAAACCTAGAGGTTCCGGGTGTGAGTCTATGCCCCTCTGTGACTGCCCTGTGTCCTGGTTTTTTTTTTTTTTTTTTTTTTTTTTTTTTTTTTGAGATGGAGTCTCACTCTGTCGCCCAGGCTAGAGTGCAGTGGCGTGATCTCGGCTCACTGCCAGCTCCACCTCCCGGGTTCATGCCATTCTGCTGCCTCAGCCTCCCAAGTAGCTGGGACTAAAGACGCCTGCCACCACGCCCAGCTAATTTTTTTGTATTTTTAGTAGAGACGGGGTTTCACTGTGTTAGCCAGGATGGTCTTGATTTCCTGACCTTGTGATCCACCTGCCTCGACCTCCCAAAGTGCTGGGATTACAGGCGTGAGCCACTGCACCCGGTCTGTCCTGTGTTTTTTTACATTTATTTTTTGAGACAAGATCTCGCTCTGTCACCCAGGCTGGAGTACAGTGGTGAGATCATGTCTCACTGTGTAGCCTCGACCTCCTGGGCTCAAGCCATCCTCCCACCTCAGCCTCCTGAGTAGCTGAGACCACAGGTGTGCACCACCACGCCCACCTAATTTTTAAAACGTATTTGTAGAGACAAGGTCTCCCTATGTTGCTCAGGCTGGTCTTGTACTCCTAGGGTCAAGGGATCCTCCTGCCTCAGCCTCTCAGAATGTTGGGATTACAGGCATGCCTGGCATGTCCCATGTTTATTTTTTATGCGTACCACTCCTGGGTATACACCCAAGAGAATTGGAAGCAGGATCTCAAAGAGATACTTGCACACAGGTGTTCATAGCAGTTTATTCACAAAAGCAAAAATGTGGCAACAGGCCGGGCGCGGTGGCTCAAGCCTGTAATCCCAGCATTTTGGGAGGCTGAGGTGGGTGGATCATCTGAGGCCAGGAGTTCAAGACCAGCCTGACCAACATGGAGAAACCCTGTCTCTACTAAAAACACAAAAATTAGCCAGGCGTGGTGGCAGGCACTTGTAGTCCCAGCTACTTGGGAGGCTGAGGCGGAATCGCTTGAACCCGGGAGGTGGAGGCTGCAGTGAGCCGAGATCACATCACTGCACTCCAGCCTGGGTGACAGAGTGAGACTCTATCTCAGAAAAACAAAACAACACAATTACAAAATAAAAAGAACCTGTGATCCTGGGGCCTTTCAGAGCTTGCAAGGATGTTAGGGGTGATTAAGCAGTAGGGGTACAGAGTTCTAGATTCTGTCTTGCAGGTAGAGAGACAATTCCCTAGTAGCGATGGGGTGCCCGAAGCACCGTGCTTTGTGTTGGGGTTCTCCATGCAAGGATAAGAAAGACAGGGTCCCTGGCTTTGGTGGAGGACAGACACAAGCTGAAACTACAATAACAAAACCTCTGTCCTCCCATGTGAAGAATAATTTAAACAATGTAAAATGTTTAAAGACAATTTAGAAGAGAAGTAAAAAATAATTCATTCTCATTTTAGAAAATTCAAACATATGCAAATACATGGAGAGGAAAATGAGTTGATTTTAAATCTTACACCCCATGGGGGTCGTCTGCACATGAGGTTTTTTTCTACACACATTACCTATGTCTGTGTATGCAACATTAGACTGCATTGTAGATGGTACTTTTGGTTGGTTTCCTCTCTCATATTAGCAGGTGCAACTGATTAAACAGAACATTTGCAGTGGACGCAGCATGGTGGTGGGAGACCCTCTCAGGTAGAACCTGCAGGATCGTGGCATGTGGTGGTCTTTCACCGGGGCCGGACTGAGCTCTGAGGAGCCTGGGACTCTCCCCAGGTCCCACTGAGCCTCCCAGCCTGGGATTCGGGTCTCCCCATTCCCGGCGAGTGGAGGTTCTGCAAGACAGTCAACAACCCCAGTGGTTGCTGGGTTTAAGCCAGGATGGGAGCTGGGGGCTGCCCTGGGACTCTCTCCTCATTGTCCACTAAGCTCTAACCCAGCCAGGTGGGGCCAGTGCTGTGAACCCTGGGCCGGCTCGGAGGGGCAGTGATTTTTGCGGGGGCTGCTGATGTGCCACTGTCTCTGTGTGGCACTGTTCATTCTTTGGGGTTGCTTCTTCAAGCTTGAGACCTCTTCTCCCCTCTTACCCTCCCCAGGCCTCTGTGCGAGGTGCCTGCAGCTTCAGCCTGGCCCCTCCTCGGCTCTCCCTGCCTTAAAGTGCTGGTCCTTGTCCCCTCTGCCTACCTTCTCCTGGGTGTCTTGCCCTCCATTCCAAATCTCACCCTTGTCAGCTCCGCATCCCTCCACTATTTGTTCAATGGCCTCAGCTGCATATGACATGACAATGAACTCCAAGGTCCTGAGGCTGATTTTGAGGTGTGCCAGAATGGTGAGGCACCTTCACCCCTGGAGAGTGGGGCACAGGCAGGGCCGGACAGAGAGGTGCAGACTCAGCACAGACCCTGCCTCTGGGGTCTCCATGCAGCAAGGCCTGAGGTGTGGTCTCTGGGGGCTCAGGCCCTGGTGCAGCTTGGGGGCCACTGGGCAGTAGTCGGGGGTTCTGTGGCTCTGTCCAGTCCTCTTTGTGATTTTGGGTGATGCCCTCTGTGAGCAGCAGGAATTTAACGAGCCTTGTGCTCTGCTGGGCTCTGGATGGCACACAGAGGCTCCTCCACTCACGATGGGGTCCCTATAAACCCGTCGCAAGTGGAACATATCCTAAGTCAAAAATGCATTTACTGGCCGGGCACTGTAGCTCACGCCTGGAATCCCAGCACCTTGGGAGGCCGAGGCGGGCAGATGGCTTGAGCTCAGGAGTTTGAGACCAGCCTGGCCAACATGGTGAAACCCCGTCTCTACTAAAAATACAAAAATTAGCCGGGCGGGGTGGTGCACGCCTGTAATCCCAGCTACTTGTGAGACTGAGGCACAAGAATCACTTGAACCCAGGAAGCAGAGGTTGCAGTGAGCGGAGATGGCACCACTGCACTCCAGCCTGGGCGACACAGTAAGACTGTATCACACACAAACACAAAAAGTGCATTTAGTATGCCTAATCGCCCGGCCGGCTCAGCCCAGCCGACCTCAGATGTGCTCAGGACACTCCCATTAGCCTCTAGGTGGGCAAAATCAGCTCACATAAAGCCTGCTTTTTTTTTTTTCTTTTTTTTGAGACAGACTCTCACTCTGCCGCCCAGGCTGGAGTGCAGTGGTGTGATTATGGCTCACTGCAGCTTCAAACTCCTGGGCTTAAATGATCCTCCTGCCTCAGCATCCCAAGAAGCTGGGACTACAGGTATGTGCCACCACACTTGGCTAATTTTAAAAAAGTTTTGTTTTGTTTTGTAGAAATGGGATCTCTCCATGTTGCCAAGGCTGGTCTTGAACTCCTGGGCTCAAGCCATCCTCCTGCTTTGGTCTCCTAAAGTGCTGGGATTATAGGTGTGAAGAGAACCACTGTCCCTGGCTCACGAAGCTATTTTTCTAATAAAGTGTTGACTTTCTTGTGCAATTTTTTGAATACTGTACTGAAAGTGAACATGGTTGTGTGGGACTCAAGTGCCGTTGCTGCTGAGTTCCAGCCGCATTCTCACCATCGTGGAGTTGGGGCCCGTCGGTGGAGCCATCCTACGGCAAGGCCATCTGTGTAGGAATCTGCTGTTTGCAGAGATTTTTGTTGGTGATCACCAGGCTTGGACTCTGAGAACCTTGGAGGAACCCAGCGGGGAGCACGCAATGCAGAGTGGGATGGTCACTGGACCAGGGAGGTCGGGCCATGGTTAGGAACCCAGGGGAGGATGAGCTGAGGGGGTTGGGGGTCTGAGCTTTTCTCAGTGGCTCAGCCATGACCCTGGGCTACCCCTGCCCCAGGCCTCCCTCCTGTGCCTGTGAGCTGAGGGTGATCATTAGTGTCCCCTCCCCCAGCAGGTAGGGCTGTGCCAGGCACAAGGAGGAGCCTTGCTGCGTTCCCACTGAGGACAGACCACCCGGGAAAGCACTCGGACAGCCTCGGGGAAGATGAGGGTGGGTCCAGAAGATGCCAAGGGCAGGCCCTTGGGCAGGTTTTTCAACAGTACCTCTGCCCTGCCACCTCTGTGCCCCTGCCTGTCACCACAGGGTCTCAGAGAGGAGAGCCATGTGTCTCAGCATGGCCAGGGGCAGGCCAGACTGTCCTGCTGCAGAGGACCCACCGGGGCCAGCCCTCCCCCTCCCCCTGGGACTCCATGGCCTGTGCTGTCCTCCTGCCCAAGAAGCTTCCCTTTGAGGCATCTCAGGTCCGGGTGCATCCTGCTCACCCAGGGCCAGGAGCTCCTGGGAGGCCCATGGTAAGAAGGAGGGCAAGACATAAACAATTTCCCCCTCCTCTGCTGAAGACTCTGGCGTCAGCGTGCTTTGCATGTAGCAGCCTTTCCCAGGGGCGGCGAGTGCCTGAGTGGGCGCCTCCCCCACCGCCTTATGGGTGTCAGCCCCAGACTGCCCCACGGCTCCACCCCTGTTCAGAGCCACTTAGCCCCCAGGAAAGGTGGCTGGGTCACGAGTTGGGGATATGAGGGGGGTCAATGCCTGCTAGTTGGCACCAGAAAACCACCTTTGCTGGACTTGGCATTGAGGGATGGCAAGGGGGCCTCAGAGACACTCTCCTCCCTCCGCCCTGTACCCCCAGCGTACCCGCTGTTACTCAGTTCCTGACTGCCTGCTTTGGGCTGGGATCCCAGGACCCATCCTCTCCTGGCTTCTGCTGAGCCATGCCCTCCAGGGCGGGGGGTGTCTCCTGCCTGGTGCCACCTGCCTTGCGAGTGTCACTCAGAGCCCCTGCTGCACGGAGCTGAGCTGTGGGTTTCCTTTCCTATGTGGACCTGCAGAGAAGCTGCCTTGTCGCTGTCCCCTCATTGCTGGGGTATAAATCCTCTTTGTCACTATCTTCTTGGCCCTCTGCCACCAGCCGTGGACTCTGGGGACACTCAGGACTCAGGCCTGGAATTTTCCCCAAGGTTTTTCCTAGGTATGTTGGTGTAAAGAGGGTCCCCTCTTGCCCCATAGGCTGAGCTCCCATGGGCAGGGGGAGAGTGGGAACAGCTGTCTGGGGGCCAGGCTGTGGGGACAGGGTCCGGGGTTTCCTGTGGAAAAGGTGAAGAGCACCCGCCCCTGCTCTGGCTCTGGCCAGCGTCTGGTCACCCTGCTGGACAGGGAGTGGCAGCTGTAGAATGCACGAAGGTGGTGGGTGGGGTGGGAGTGGCTGGTGCTGACTCTGCCCAAAGGCCAGAGGTGCGGTGGGGCCCCTGGACACCATGTGGCTAAGGGCTTCTCCGTTCACCAGGACTGTTATCACAGTGTCTTTCCAGAGAGACTGCTATCTCCAGAAACGTCTATTTTATAGGCACCTGGATATCTACTGTGTCCTGATATAGAGGAGAGGACACACTATAGGAGATAATGTGGCTACCTTTGGCCACGTCAGGTGGATAAGAGATGGCCAACGGGTTACTGCAGGGCCTGCTCCCACTTTCCTCCTCCATCAGGGGACAGGATCTCGTGTGTGTGTGTGTGTATGTGGCGGGGAGGGGTGTCCCTCTGGTGCAGTCCTCGGGTAGGAAACCACCTTGATGTTGGTCCCATGGCCAATGGTGTTGGCCTCATCATCACCACCTTCAGTTTCTGGACAGCAACAGGCTCCACTGAGCAGGTGCCTGTTGACATCTGGTGCATTGGAGGATGGGGCTGAGCCCTGGCGAGCCAAGACCTGCCGAAAGATCAGGGAGAAGAGCACAGACCCCCCTCCACCAGCCCCGGGGCCCCACGAAGAAACATTCGGGCTGCCCCAGTTTGAGCCATGAGTTGTGTCCACGGCAGCCTCGCTTCCTTTGCTGGGCCTTGGCGGCAATAACACCTGAATCTATGCAGGTCTCAGGTGAGCCTTCTCCAGCTCAGCCTCTGTCGCCTCACGGGATGCCTCGGTTCCCGGGCATTGATTCAGCACCTGCTGTGTGAAGGGAAACCAGAGAGGCCAGTCCTTGCTCCCGGGGACTCAAGGGTCTGGATGTGGGGGGAAACCCACACCCCACAATTCTCCCAGACGATGAATGCAGCTGAGGGCCTAGGCTCACTCCAGGGATGTGGGGCACAGGGCCTGGAGCCCGTCTGGATGAGGGAGCGCTGAGCCTTCTGTGGGCTGGAGGGACAGGGGGCCTTTGGTGGCTGGTGAAAGCATTTTGCCAGCCGAGAATATTCTTTTAGCTGGCTGCGTCTAATCTGGTTTCTGGGGAAGATAAGAGGAGGCTACATCAGCAGATGCCTGTCACCATGGACTAAGAGCTGGCTCAGGGAATCCAATTCCAGCTCAGGATTCGGGGCCCAAGGAGCCGCTCGAGGCTGTGGCTCTGTCTCTTTTTGGACTCGAGGGACTCTGACCATGGTTGTGGACTCTCTATAGAAAATATGCACATATAGCAATTTGCCGACCTGTCCTGGAAGCTCAAGGGAGGCCCAAGGCAGCGGGACTGGGGGGGGGGGGGAGCAGAGGGGCAGAGCTGGGGCCCGGGGAAAGAGGAGAGGAGAGAGCACAGGGGTCCTGTCCCCTTGAGGCTGCTGTGCAGGGGCTGGCTGCATTCTGAGGCTGGAGGAACAGCTCTGCCTTGCAGGGAATTAGCAGTCTGCCTGTCAAGTTGCTTCACTGTGGGTTGGCCCCTGTGCTATCGAGGATGGTGATCGGGGAGGAAGGGCCGTGATGAGGGAGGGAGGGTCCTGATGTACTACCTGTCCCCAGATGGCCAGGGTGACCCTCCCCAGTGTCCCCGAGCTTCACAGGCATGTAGGGGAGCCTCGGAGGGCGCATCCGTTTGCTGTTTCTGCTGTTACATGTGACCACAAACTTAGTGGTTTAAAACAATGCAAATTTATTTATTTTTCCTCTTTTTTCCCCCATGTAAGATAGGTAATGGGCCACTGTTCTAAAGACGTTTCACGTCCCGTGCAAGAGTGTGAAAACCCCCTCATCACATATATCAGCCACAAAAGGATCAAAACAATGCCAATTTATTATTTTAGAGTTCTGGGGGTCAGAAGTCCCATGGGGCTGTACTAGGCTAAAGCCACGGTGTCAACAGGGCTGGCTCCTTCTGGAGGCTGGGGGCACATCGGTCTCCTGGCCCTTTCAGGCTTCTGAAGGACATTGCGTTCTGGGCCTCAGTCCCAGCCTGGGGCGTCACCACACCCTCTGCTTTCACGCCACGTCTGCTCTGACCCCCGCCTGTCTCTCACAGGGGCCCTTGTGATGCCATTGGGTTCCCCTGCATGATCCCGGGGAGTCGCCTATTACAGGACCCTTGGTCACACTGGCAATGTCCCTTTTGCCATGAAAAGTAGCCCATTCATAGTCCCGGGATTAGGATGTAGGCCTTTTGGGGGGCACCATTCTGCCCACTGCGGAGGGTGTACAGGAGCGACCAGACCTCAGGGGAGGCTCTCAAATTGACCTCATTCCCAGTACAAAGTCCAGGAGCGATGGCGTGAGCTGTCCAGGATGCTGGAGCTCAGTGGGGGCTGGACAGGGACTCTGCTCAGACACCTAGCCCCAGTGTGAGGGGCCCATGGCTGTGGGCGCAGGAGCCAAAAGGGAGAAGTGATGGCCCCATAGACTTTCCTTCCCCAAACTCGTATCCCCTGAAACAGAGAGGAGAGGCTCAGGGGTGAAGGGCAAGCAACTTCTGCAATAAGATATCCATGATGCCTGATCATGTCCGTAAGAGAAAGGCTATGTCTTTCTTTATTTTTGTTTATTTATTTTTTGAGACAGAGTCTTGCTCTGTCACCCAGGCTGGAGTGCAGTGGCTTGATCATAGCTCACTGCAGCCTGAACTTCCCAGCCTTAACTTCCCAGCCTCAAGCAATCTTCTATCCTAGACCTCCCAAGTAGTGGGGACTACAGACACGTGTCTTGGGAGGCAATTTTTTGTATATTTTTTAGAGACAAGGGTCTCACCATGTTGCCCAGGCTGGTCTCGAACTCCTGGCCTCAAGCAATCCTCTTGCCTTGATATCTCAAAGTGCTGGGATTACAGGCATGAGCCACCATACCTAGTCTGTTTAAAAAAAAAAAAAAATTTTTTTGAGTCGGAGTTTCACTCTTGTTGCCCAGGCTGGAGTGCAATGGTGCGGTCTTGACTCACTGCAACCTCCGCCTTCCGGGTTCAAGCAATTCTCCTGCTTCAGCCTTCTGAGTAGCTGGGATTATAGGCACCTGCCACCACACCCGGCTTATTTTGCATTTATTTTTATTTTTAGTAGAGATGTGGTTTTACCATGTTGGCCAGGCTGATCTTGAACTCCTGACCTCAGGTGATCTGCTCACCTCGGCCTCCCAAAGTGCTGGGATTACAGGCGTGAGCCACTGTGCCTGGCCTCAAAATTTTTTAACATAAGTTTTCAAACAAACTCACATTTGTGATCAGTGATCACCACACGTGTTTTATCGATAATTGCCACACTTGTTCCATTGATTGCTGTTGTCTTTCTCTTTGCTTTTCCCCTTTGGCTGAAGCATTTTCCATCCTGTAGCAAACGTTCTGAAATTTTGTTCCTATGAACTTCAGGATGCAAGGTGCCAAGTACAGGAAACTCTGGAACACACTTGTGGCTCCCTTAGGGCAATGTTCAGATTAACAGTCATTCCTTGGCACCCGCTCAGGCCCCATCCAGAATCACATTCCTCTGATTGTTTGCTTACATCCATCAGATGGAACACACAGGTTCCTAAGAAGGCCCACAGTTTAAGTTTTGTGGTGGCGCCTCTGGAACCTCTCTTACTCTAGATCAGGCCCTGCCCCTGACCCCCGACCCCCATTGCTCCTCCCACCACTTGTGATTTGTTGCAGAAACCAGGATCAGCTGTCCTGCAAATGTGTTGCCTGTTGCGCAGCTGTTTGCCTCTCTGTGGTGTCGCCTTGCCCCGTGTCTGCTGCAAATGGAAGCTGTGCTGCAGAAACACCCTTAGATTCAGGCTCATCTTTCTTTGCCAGAAGCCTTTGTGGGCAGAGCTGTGAGAACCACATGGAAGCATCTGTAATGCTAAGTGTGCCCAGTGGGTCCAGGTGGCCATAGCCCGGACCCACCCTGTGATGCTAAGTGCGCCCAGTGTGTCCAGCTGGCCATAGCCCGGACCTACTCTGTGATACTGTGTGCCCAGTGTGTCCAGCTGGCCATAGCCCGGACCTACCCTGTGATGCTAAGTGTGCCCCATGGGTCCAGGTAGCCATAGCCCGAACCCACCCTGTAATGCCCTTGTCCTGTCATTACTGATCGCATCCATGTCCCTTTCGAGAAATAATTTTGTCATGAGAGGTCGCAAAATCGCGGTTTCTCTCATGATCCCTTCTCTTCACAATGAGTAGCTCAAATTCTTCTGTTAAAAACAACAACAACAAAAAGGCTGGGCACGGTGGCTCACACCTGTAATCCCAGAGCTTTTGTGGGCCAAGGTGGGAGAGGCCAGGAGCTTGATTCCAGCCTGGGCAACATGGCAAGACCCCATCTCTACAAAAAAATAAAACATTAGCCAGGTGTGGTGGTGCGCGCCTGTATTCTCAGCTACTCAGGGGCTGAGGCAGAAGGATCCCTTGAGCCCAAGAGGTTAAGGCTGCAGTGAGCTATGATTACACCGCTGCACTTCAGCCTGGGTGATGGAGCGAGAGCCTGTCTCTTAAATAAAACAACCAAACAGGCCGGGCGCGGTGGCTCACACCTGTAATCCCAGCACTTTGGGAGGCCAAGGTGGGTGGATCACCTGAGGTCAGGAGTTTGAGACCAGCCTGGCCAACATGGTGAAATCCTATCTCTACTAAAAATACAAAAAATTATCAGGGCTTGGTGGCAGACGCCTGTAATCTCATCTACTCAGGAGTCTGATGCAGGAGAATCACTTGAACCCAGGAGGCAGAGGTTGCAGCGAGCCGAGGTAATGGCATTGCACTCTAGCCTGGGCAACAGAGCAAGATTCCATCTCAAAAAAAAAAAAAAAAAAAAAGAAACCAACCAAACAAAAACCAAAAAAACTTGCTCTTGTCCACTAGAATTATTGAGTTATCCTGAAATAATAGTTTAAAAGGGAAATTCTTATTTTCTTTTAATTGACAATGTTCTGAATAGAGAATTGGAGCCTTGTTTTTCCAGTGGATTACCAATGGGTTTTGGTTTGGTTTCTGTCTTTAAATCTATTTATAGCTTTTGTGTATTCATTGTGTATTCAGCAATTTTACACAATGAATACACAAAAAATTACACAACCAGTACACAAAAGGTATAAGTAGATTTAAAAAGCGAGAAAACAAGGCTTGATTTTAGGCTCTATTTGTCCCCTCTTTGGCCAGGGATTTCTATTTTTTTTCCCCTCAGAAGTGGTAGGCCAGGGTGCCATCCCATCAGTGGTGGGAGGAAGGGTTAGTTGCCCCAGACAGTGGGTGAATGCCAGGGTGCCAATGTCAGGGAGGGGAGGGGCTGGTGGGTGAATGCCAGGATGCCAGTGTCAGGGAGGGAGGGGCTGGTGGGTGAATGCCAGGGTGCCAGTGTTGGGGGTAGGGGTTGGTGGGTGGATGCCAGGGTGCCAATGTCGGGGAGGGGAGGGGTTTGTTGAAGAGAAACCCTTTCTTCTGGGGCATTGATTTCTCTGCCTTGTTTGAAGTGCCTGGATTGGGCTCTTTGAAAACCAGCAACATCTGATTAGAAGACAGGGGCTTCTTCTCTTTTCTTTTTTTTTTTTTTTTGATACGGAATTTCACTCTTGTTGTCCAGGCTGGAGTGAAATGGCGTGATCTTGGCTCACTGCAACCTCTGCCTCCTGGGTTCAAGCGATTCTCCTGCCTCAGCCTCCCGAGTACCTGGGATTACAGGCATGCGCCACCACGCCTGGCTAATTTTTGTATTTTTTAGTAGAGATGGGGTTTCTCCATGTTGCTCAGGCTGGTCTCGAACTCTCGACCTCAGGTGATCCGCCCACCTTGGCCTCCCAAAGTGTTAGGATTACAGGCCTGAGCTACCGCGCCCGGCCTTTTCTTATCTTTTCTTTCTTTAGAGACAGGGTCTCTCTTTGTTACCCTGACTGGAGTGCGGTGGCATGATTACAACTCACTGCAGCCTCGACCTCCCGGGTTCAAGCGATCCTCCCATCTCAGTCCTGAGTATCTGGGACCACCACTCCTCACTAATTTGTGTGTGTGTGTGTGTGTGTACGTGTGTGTGTGTTTTGTAGAGATGGGGTCTCGCCATGTTGCCCAGGCCTGGCAGGTGTTTCTGATAGTCACAAAGCCCCTACTGCTGGGGAAAGGGAAAGAAAGCCCCAGCTAAGACCCAATTAAGAAAATCCCAGAACCAAGAACGAATTGTTTGTCTTTGGTAATCTCCAATGTGTCCACCAGGTGGTGGTGTCCAGCCAGGAATCTCCCAGCTTTGATCTCGGGCTTCTGCCGAGGGCACCTCAGGGATGGGGTCTCATCGTGTTGTCCCCACTTTATTCCAACGTCCACCCCAGGCCTGGGGGAGCCCAGGGAGGACCGAGTCTCCTGGGCCCTGCAGGGCGCGCGGAGGTGAGTTTGGTGGTGCCGTCCCCACCTCGACAAGCGTCCCGGCGAAGCAGGCTGAGCCCCCGGCTGGTTTCCTCAGGTCCCCCTCCTCTAGGCCTTCTCTGCTCTGTTGATTTGGGTGTTTTAATGCGGGAAAGTAAGACACTGGTTGTCACCTGCCTGCTCCTACAAGGAAAATGCATGTTTGTGTGGTTATCTGTGGCCACCCCCACCAGGGCCTGCGGGCATGGGGGATGGCCCAGTGCAGTGGAGGTGGGGAGGGGACCTATGGGCTCCAGGATCCATGAAGAGTGAGTGTCAGCGGGAGGGCGTCCCCCGACCTCCATCAATGGAAGCTGCTCTTCCTGGGGGTCCCGCAGGAAGGCCGTGATGGGGATGGGGGAGGAGGGGTGAACACCGGGCCCTGATTGGCCGCCAGTCCTTAGGTCTTGGCTGGTCCTAAGAGGGAACGGGGAGCACAGCTGGGGTCACAGCCTCAGCCGGGGCTCCTTCCCTCCAGCCCCTCAGCATCCTCTCTGCCGGCGCTCTCCTGGGGGCTGTTCAGGGCAGGTGGTAAGTAGGGGGGCTGTGGGACCAGAGAGGCGGTGGACATGCCCAGGGCCTGCCCTCTTGGCCTGCGGTGGAGACCCACTCAGGCGCACCTGGGGGCTGACCCTCCCCTGCAGAGAGCAGGGTGAACCCCAGCCCTGCCCTCGCCTAACAGCCGGGTTCGAGGGGAGTGTAATTTATAATGAACCCCACTCCTCCCCCAACACCCGCCACAGGGAGGAGCCAGCCCCTCTACTGACTCCAAAGTCACGCTCCTGACCCTGTAGGCCACAGGGTGAGGAGGACGCAGAGGGGCAGCGGGGTGGGGACATTTCATAAGCCAGGGAGAGCTGCCCGTGTGCATCCTCAGGCCTCGCAGTGGAGTGAGGAGTGGAGACCGCCTGCGTCCTCCACAGGAGCTCCTCTCATTCCACCTCTGGGGGTGCACTTGCCCACTTGCCCCAGCCCTGGACGCACAGGCCGCACTGCTGTCTGCCCAGGGCCTGGTGATTGCCGCGCCCATGGTGGGTCCCACAGGCAGGCCCTGCCCTCCCATCGCTGGCTTCTGAGCAGGGGCTTTGGGGCTGCTGGAACTTGGAGGCAGAGTCGGGGCTTCTGGTATCCCTATGTCTTGGGGTCCTGGCGTCCTGAGGGCCAGCACCCCCCAGCCTGCACTGGGACTCTCCATGGAAGCAACTCCTCTTTCATCTCAGGCACTGGGTGTCCCAGGGCCAGGGAAGGGGCTGCGCAGCGCCTCAGGAGCCCAGAAGAGCTGCCTGCCAGGGAGGAGGACCTGGGGGGACCAGAGGCCTGGACTAGCTGGGATGCTCCCATCCGCGTGCCCCTCTGCCCAGGCCACGTGGGCAGGGGAGGAAGAGGGGAGGAGGAGGGAAGGGACCCTTGTCCTCCCGGAGCCTCTCCCTTCCTCCCCTCCCCCTCCCTCTGCTCATCTCATCATGAGACAGCTGGTGAGGGCCTTCGGCTGCCCTGGAGTGCCCCTGCCCTGGCCAAGCTCTTGCAGCCCCCTTCTCCTGGAGGTGCCAGATGGGGCGGGCCCAAGGCAGTGGAGGTCTGGGCCCTGGCTCCAGCTCTGTCCCCTCCCGAGGGCCCTGGAGGAGCCAGGAGGAGGGCCTAGCAGGGCCAGGCAGATGGTGGGCAGGGAGGAGGGGGCTGCCTGGGTAGTCGGACCGACTGGCAGGAGAGATGGTGGGCCAGGCAGGGGTCTGGGGCCTGCCCCGTCTGCTCCAGTCCCTGGTGGGACTTTCCTTGTCCACCTCAGGTTGAACTGGGATGGGCTGTGTGGGTGGCTGTGGCCCAGGCCGGATTCTGTCACACTGGGTCCTCTGTTCCTGGGGCATGGCCAGCTGGGTGCTCATCTGGGGTCTTGAAGCCCCCTCCTGGCAGCTGGCATGTGGCTGGAGGTCATCATGTTTCGGGGGCTCCTGAGGGCCTGGGGGCCATGCCTGAGCAGAGCCTGGGACTTGTCCTGGGAACGAAGCCGCCGCTGCAGATGAGGGGCTTTGTAGGTGGGTGGGCGACTGAAGCCCCCTGGAGGAGTTTCCTGGGGCCCAACGCCGAGAGGGCCCAGGACAGGAAGATGCTCAGTCAAGTGTTTGAGCTGCAGGTGCACCCCCAGCCCAGGCGGCATCAACGGCCAGCCCCATATGCGTGAGGAGGGATTGTGGGACCAGGGACGCTTAGGATGGGGCCGGGCTGCTTCTCAGAAGAGGGGACGCTGAGCCCAAGCAGGCTGCACTCCTGCTTGGATGGAAGGTGGATGGGTGGGCTGGGAAGGTGTGGGAAACGCCCAGCCCTGGTGGGCTTGCGGGAGCCTGAGGGAGGGCCCTGCGTCTAGCTAAGGCGGGGGGAGCACCTCCCATGGCCCCATCCTTAGACCCCCGAGGGGTGGGGTGCTGCGGGTGGATCCTGAGGGTCTGAGGGTGCCAGGAGGATTTCTCATGTTGAGTTCTAATGTTGATGATGCTAATCCAAAAAATACCTGAACAAAAAACCAATTCCAAAGAAAAACCTGTGCAGCAATCGCTTTCGATCGGCAGTGGCTTCTGTGGAGCACAAGTCAGGTTTCTTTGGCGTTTGGTGTTTTCAGACAGGCTCCCCAGCCTCGGGAACCCCTCCTTTAAAGGAGGTCGGTCCGTTTCCTCAAGTCGCAGGAGCAGGCGCAGGGTGGGGGCGTGGGGCGTCATGGGGAGGTGTGGGGGGGTGCCAGGGTCAACGTTAAGGTCCAGGCCACTCTCCAAGGAACCTGCTGAGGGCTCAGGGCTCAGGTGGCCCTTCGGTCTGCCTCACCTCTGGCTCCCTCCAGCAATGTCTTCCTGCTGCCAGCTCTGGGAGCCAGAATGCTGCCTTCAAGGCTGGGACCATCACGAGGACAGCTGCGCACTGTCCCCTGCTCACTTCCTGTGAGTCTCTTCCTGATTTCCTCCTTACACTCAGTTCTCTTGTCCCCTTGGCCTCTTAGTGGCTGGGTGACCTTGGGTAAGTCACTCACCGTGTCTGAACTTCGGTTCCTTCAGCTGGGAAAAGGCAACAGAGAAGTTCCCACCTCATAGGGTCCTGCAACAATTCACTGGGCCAAAGCCCTCAGAACCCTCTTCAGCTCAGAGGGAGCGCCTCCGGACTTCTCACTGCCATTATTATTATTATTATTATTATTATTATTATTATTATTATTGCTATTTTTGAGACAGGGTCTTGCTTCATCACCCAGGCTGGAGTGCAGTGGCACGATCCCAGCTCACTGCAGCCTCGACCTTCCAGCCTCAGTGTTCCTACCACCTCAGCCTCCCCAGTAGCTGGGACCACAGCTGCGCCACCACACCCGCCTAATTTTTGTATTTTTTTGTAGAGACAGGATTTCACCACGTTGCCCAGGCTGGTCTCAAGCTCCTGAGCTCAAGTGACACACCTGCCTCAGCCTCCCAAAGTGCTGGGATTATAGGTGTGAACCACCATGCCCAGCCATTGTTGTTGCTTTAACTTTATTTTTAAAATTTTATTTTACCCAGGTGAAATTCCCATAATATAAAATTAATCATTTTACAGTGAACAATTCAGTGCTTTTAGCACATATGCAGTATTGTGCAGCCACCACTGATATGGTTTGGATTTGTGTCCCCACTCAAATCTCACATTGAACTGTAATCCCTAGGGTTGGAGGAGGGGCCTGGAGGAGGTAATTGGATCATGGAGTCCGATTTCCTCCTTGCTGTTCTCATGATAGTGAGTGTGTTCTCACGAGACCTGGTTGTTTAAAAATGTGTAGCTGCTATAGCTCCTCCTCCCTCTTTCCCTCCTGCTCCAGCCATGTGAGATGTGCCTGGTTCCTCTTCACCTTCTGCCATGACTGTAAGTTTCCTGAGGCCTCCCCAGCCATGCTTCCTGTACAGCCCACACAACCGTGAGCCAATGAAACCTCTTTTCTTTATAAATCACCCAGTCTCAGGTGGCTGTTTATAACAATGCAAGAATGGCCCCATACAACCACCTTTATGTAGTTCCAGAACATTCCCATCACCCCAAAGGAAACCCCATACCCATTAGTGGTCAGTCTGCATCCCCTGGCACCCACCCATTTGCTCTCTGTCTCTGTGGATCTGCCTATCCTGGACATTCTGTATCAGTGGAATCACACAATATGCACCTTTTGCATCTGGCTTCTTTCATCAAGCAAATGTTTTCTGGCTTCTTCCGT
The DNA here is from genome assembly GCF_028885655.2 of Pongo abelii. Lineage (NCBI taxonomy): Eukaryota > Metazoa > Chordata > Mammalia > Primates > Hominidae > Pongo > Pongo abelii. The sequence continues at coordinate 41,054,147 of NC_072004.2, read as the reverse complement.
GTGGTGACATGAGTCAGCCTTCGCTCCTCTGTCTAGCTGAGTGATATTCCACATTTTGTTGATCCTTTCTTCCTTGATGGACATTTGAGTTGTTTCTACCCTTTGGCCACTGCAAATTGCGCCACTGTGAACATGCGAGCACAAGTTTGGATTTGAACACCTGTTTATTTTATTTTAATTACTAGAGACAGGGTCTGACTACATTGCCAAGGCTGGCCTCAAACTCCTGGGCTCAAGTGGTCCTCCCAAGTATCTGTGCCCCATGGCTGTGCCACCATGCCTGGCTTTGCACACCTGTTTTACGTTTTAACTTTTACCATCTGCCTCCTTTTTGTGATCCACGCATTCTCAGAAACAACCACCACAGCTGCATTGCTTGCTTGTTATGAGGCTCACGCCTCTTGGGCTGACTCCACGCCACCTCCTACCCCCCACTCCTGCAGCACTGCAACCCCGCGACCCTTTTATGTGTGGAGAAACAGGCACAGAGAGCCCAGCCACTCCGCTTTCTCCCCGGGGTGGCTCTGAGACCCTCCCTCGGGCACATCCCAGCCCTCCTGTCTGGCCTTCCCAGGCTGGTGCCTGGGTGGCTGGGGTTCTATCTGGCATTGCTGTTGTGGGCATGGAAAGACACTGGCCCCATCCCTATGGACAGCCTTGGCCTTCCTCCTCCTGTCCCCTCTCACCACCACCGTGTCCACTCCTCATCCGCCCTGGACGTCTCTCCTGCTCCTGCCTTTGCTGAGATCTTCCAGGCTCTCTTGGGAACCCTGCAGGTGCCCTGGCTCTGCAGTGCCACTGGCTGGCACTCACTTCTGCCCCAGGCCCTTGGCTTCGGAGCAGTTCCTGCCGGTTGTCCCTGCAGCCTGGAGAAGCTCTGGAAGGCCAAGAGGGAGGGCCTCATGTTCTCCCAGGAGGAGCCCGGGTCCCCTTGTGCCCAGAGAACTTTTCAGAGCCATCCACTTAGGCTGGGCCACCTGCTATGCTCTCCAGTCCCCAGGGCACTGCTGTAGTTGTCACCATGACAACTAGTGCTCCCATTCGACAGCAGGGACCCGAGAGGCCCAGGGGCCCGACGAGGGTCTTGCAGAGGGGCCGGCACCTGACCTGGGTCTGTGTGGGTCCCAGGTCTGAGCTTGATGGGACTGAGACCTGAAGGGGCTGCCTGGGATACGAGGAGGAGGTGGGGAGGAGGAAGAGGTAGAGGAGGAGAAGGGGGAGGGTGAGGAAGGGGAGGGAGGAGGAGGGGAGAGGAGGAAGACGTAGAGGAGGAGGAGGGAGAGGGTAAGAGGAGGGGGAGGAGAGGGGGAGGAGGAGGCAGAGAAGGGAGGGGAGGGGGAGGAGGCAGAGGAGGGAGGGGAGGGGGAGGAGGCAGAGGAGGGAGGGGAGGGGGAGGAGGCAGAGGAGGAGGAGGTGGAGGAAGAGGGGGAGGAGTGGAGGAGGAGCAGGAGGAAGGAGAAGGGGAGGAAGAGGGAGAGAGGAGGAGGAGAGGGAAGAGGGAGAGAGGAGGAGAGGGAGGAGGAAGAGACAGAGGAGGAAGAGGAGGGGAGGAGGAGGAAGAGAGGGAGGAGGAGGGAGGATGAGGAGAGGGAGGAAGGGTAAGAGGAGGTGGGGGTAAGGAGGAGGTGGGGGAAGAGGGGAGAAGGAGGGGGGAGGAGGGGGAGGGAAAGAGGAGGGGGAAGGAAGCAGGAGAGGGAGGGGAGGAGGAGGAGGCCAGGGCCCCACTGGCCCACTAGGGTCTGCAGAGGAGAGAGGAGCAATGTGGACATCCTGCCCGTGTTCACCACCCTGACTGGTTTTATTTTTGTCTTGCCCAAGTCTCCTGGCTCTTTGTCCAGTGCCCAGTGGAAACGTGCATGTCATGTTTTTCTCGGCAAGATTCGCAAATTGAAGTGGCAGCTCTCACTCCCTTATGAGGGCCTTTGCAATCCAGTGAGCAAAATGAAATTGGCATGTGTGGAAGCAAAGAGAGCCCTTAGCTCCTGTGGGTCGCCTTTCCCTCAAACAACTCTCCCTATTGAGAAATGCACCTGTGCACACACAGCACGCACATGCACACACAGCACGCACATGCACACACAGCACATACACGCAGGCACACACTGCACACAGCACACACAGCAATACATACGCATACTGCACACACTGCACACAGCACACACATGGACACAGCACATGCACACTCCACACATGGGCACACAGCACACACATGTGCACACAGCATACACAACACACACGTGCACACAGATGCACACACAGGCACACACAACACATGCACACACACAGCACACATGTGGGCACCCATGCACACACACTCGCTTGGGCAGACCCTCTGTGCTAGGGAACATGTGTGCCAGGCCAAGGGCAACCCCTCTCTATTGGTCACCTCATCTGACCATCATGGGAGCCCTGTGAGGTGAGCTCAGAGGCTCAGCAGCCTGCCTGAGGCCACATGGCTGCCACAAGTGGCCATGAACCTGCAGGAATGGAGGTGTGGGAGCACCCTCTCTCCTCCCTCCTGACCCTAGTGGTGGGGTGGGTGGAGAGGGATGCTTCTCCCGCTGTCAGAGAGCCGAGCTTATCACTCAACAAGGGTGGGATTGGACTAGAGGCCCCCACATGCCTCTCCCAGGCCCCTGACCTTTAGGTGGGGAGAAGCTGGATGGGGGTAGGGCTGGGGTGGCTTGTCCCAGTGGTGGCCAGCCTGTGCCTGGCTGTGGAGTGCCCTGTATTCCTCAGCCCCTCTGCCTGTGTGCACCGCATCCTTCCTAGACCTGCCCCTGCCTTGGGCAGTCAGTGCCGCTGCAGCTGCAGGGTCCCCATGCACCCTGTGTGTGCAACCGTCCCCAGGGGACCCCAGTGTCCAGGAGACTCGGGTACTTGGTGGTCCCTGCAGTTTTCTCAGGCCACACTGAGTCCATCCTGTCAGTGACAGCAGGTCCCTGAGGTGGGAGGCTTGTGGCCGGGGGTGTGTGTGACAGACAGCTCGGCCACCTCCTTAGGCTGAGATGTCAATCGCTGGCCCCTGGTGTCCTCCGCTGGACCCTTTCCTGTCTGCCCTGGGTGACCCGGTATAGATCACCTGTCAGGCCTTCGCTTCTGTCTCATTTTCCTGGCTAGTGGCTCTGGCTGCCATTGATCTTCCACAGAAGCTCATTTGACCCAGCACCATCTCACCACACCTGGTGGCCTCCAGTGTTTCATGGCGCCAGGCTTAGGGTTACAGATGCCCCTGCTCCTGCATCCTACAGATGCGCCTCCTACCTGTGCCCCTCCCCCTCCCTCTCACCTGTGCCTTTCCTCTCCTCCAACCTCCCACCTGTGCCCCTCCCCTCCTCCACCCTCCCACCTGTGCCCCTCCCCTCCTCCACCCTCCCACCTGTGCCCCTCCCCTCCTCCACCCTCCCACCTGTGCCCCTCCCCCACCCTCCCACCTGTGCCCCTCCCCCACCCTCCCACCTGTGCCCCTCCCCTCCTGCACCCTCCCACCTGTGCCCCTCCCCTCCTCCACCCTCCCACCTGTGCCCCTCCCCTCCTCCACCCTCCCACCTGTGCCCCTCCCCTCCTCCACCCTCCCACCTGTGCCCCTCCCCTCCTCCACCCTCCCACCTGTGCCCCTCCCCCACCCTCCCACCTGTGCCCCTCCCCTCCCCCACCCTCCCACCTGTGCCCCTCCCCTCCTCCACCCTCCCACCTGTGCCCCTCCCCCACCCTCCGACCTGTGCCCCTCCCCCACCCTCCCACCTGTGCCCCTCCCCACCCTCCCACCTGTGCCCCTCCCCTTCCCCACCCTCTCACCTGCACCCCTCTCCCACCCTCCCACTTGCACCCCTCCCCTCCACCATCCTCCCACCTGCACCCCTCCTCTCCCCCACCCTCCCATCTGTGCCCCTCCCCTTCCCCCACCCTCTCACCTGCACCCCTCCCCCACCCTCCCACTTGCATCCCTCCCCTCTGCCATCCTCCCATCTGCATCCCTCCTCTTTGCCATCCTCCTACCTGTGCCCCTCCGCTCCTTCATGTCTGTGTCCTTTTGGGCTATAGAACAATATATCTGAGACTGGATAATTTATGAGAAAAGACGTTTATTTTCTTGTAGTTCTGGAGGCTGGAATTCCAAGATCAAGGTGCTGGCAGGCTGGGTGTCTGGTGAGGGCTGCTCTCTGCTCCCGGATGGTGCCTCTTGCTCTGTTCTCTGATGGTGGGAAGTGAAGGGCACAAAGTGTCCAGTGCTGTGTGAAGCCTCTCTTGTGTGGCCTTAATCCCGGCACAGGCACGAGGGAGGAGCCCTCAGGGCCTCATCACCTCCTAAAGGCCTCAGCTCTATTGGAGACTGTTTGCAAGTGAACTTTGGAGGCGGCACACACATTCAGACGGGAGTACCCAGTCCTCCACCCCTGCCTCCACCTCCTGTCCCTCCCTGAGCCCTTCCCAACACTGGCTCCGGCTCCCCCATCCTACATTCCCCTTCATCCTGTCCCTCCCTCCCCAGGCCCTGTCCCCTCTCTCTAGGCCCCCTGAAGCAAGGCAGGGTGTCTGCACCCCTTTTTCCGGAGGAGAGGAGACTTTGGCTGGGAGGAAGAACCTTCCAGAGCAAGGCGTCAGGGAAGGGTGGGGGGTGGGGCATGTCATTTCTACGGCTCCCTGTTGTCCCTGGGCAGCAGACCCCGCATGCCGATCTTCCACTCTGAGCCTGATTGTGGGAGGGGACATGCTGCCTTGTCGTTTTCAGGAACTGCCTGACTTTAGAGAAAGACCCCTCCCTCGGACGCCCCATCCCAGGGCCTGCGGTGGGGGAGGAAGTCCAGGAGATGCTGTCTGCTGGGGGTCCCTGGGCAGGTGGGGCTCCTTGTCAGGGCTACAGTCCCTGGACTGGATGCCACCTGTCTGTGAGGCTGGAAGAACCTGTTCCAGGCCCTCTGTGGGGGTGCAGTTGGGTCCCCCAAGCCAAGCCTGTGAAATAGACCAAGACAGCTACCAGCACCCCCAGCTTCCATGCATCCTGAGTGACTCAGTCCCCTCCAGGCAGGATGCCCCATGTGAATGTGGACTGGTCCAGGGTGAGAGTGGGCGTGTCCAGGGTGGGAGTAGGTGGGTCTAGCATGAATGTGGCCAGGTCCAGGGTGACCATGACGGTGGGCTGGTTGGGGTGAGAGTGTGGGTCTGGGGTAAGAGTGGGCAGGTCCAGCATGAATGTGGGTGGGTCCAGGGTGATGGTGACAGTGGACAGGTCTGGGGTGAGAGCGGGCATGTCCAGGGTGGGAATGAGTGGATCCAGCATGAATGTGGGCAGGTCCATGGTGACCATGACAGTCACACTCTCACCTTGCACATTAACTGAACCAAGGTTTGGGGTGAGGGTGTGGGTCTGAGGTGAGAGTGGGTGGGTCCAGGGTGAGAGTGGGCGGGTCTGAGGTGAGAGTGGGTGGGTCTGAGGTAACAGTGGGCAGGTCCAGGGTGAGAGTGGGCAGGTCCAGGGTTTCAGTGGGTGGGTCTGAGGTGAGAGTGGGCGGGTCCAGGGTGAGAGTGGGTGAGTCTGAGGTATGAGTGGGTGGGTCCAGGGTGACAGTGGGCGGGTCCAGGGTGACATTGGGCGGGTCTGAGGTGAGAGTGGGCAGGTTGGGGTGCGAGTGGGTGGGTTCAGGGCTGGAACGTAAATCCCCGCCTTCATCTTCTGGTTGTAGATGCTGCATGGGGAACAGTTGACCCCCCCTAGCTGGGTCATCATGTAATTTGTCAAATACTTAGAACCTAAGAGATGGACACAGCCCATGGGTGTGGTCAGCAGGGTGGCTTCACCAGGAAAGGTGGAAGGGCCTTCCTGGACAGGGACATGGGAGCTGGACAGCTGGTGGCCCAGGACAGTGAGTCTGCGCTCGACCATACGGAATCCTCTGGAACGCTTGTGTAACACAGCTCGTGAGTCTCACCCCCACAGAGTCTCATCCCGTGGGTCTGGGCATGGCTTGAGAATTTGAGGTTCTAACCAGCTGATGCCCTGGGTACCCTACTTTGAGAAGCACATTAACTGAGCCAAGGGCGCGTGCTCATGGGAAGTTTTGTCTTTTTAAGTAGTGACATCAGGGCTTCAGGTGTGCTTATTTCAACTCTGCTGGAGCCAAGCCAAGTCAGAGAGGGTGGAGGGGGTGTGTGGCTCCCTCCTGGAGGAGGCCTGCCACACACCCCCTCCACCCTCTCTGACTAGGTGTCCTCAAAGATGGGCTGAGAGTCAGCAGAGCTTGGCTGAGGCTCACAAGAACCCCTGTCACCCTCAGCACATTTGCGGCACTGGCTCCCCTGCCCATCTGCCCCAACACATCATTCCTGAGACATTACATTAATGGGCATAAAAGATTTACTTAACTCAGCTTTTTGCAAATATTCCTTCAGTTATTGTCCCTCTGCTGGGAACATAAACTGTGCAGCAGGCACACACTGAAAGGCTTGGGTGTTAAATAATACAATAAAAACCCTGCGAAGGCCAGACAGCTCCCCGTGTGCACGGGGCTGCTGCCTGCTTGCTGTGTCTCCGGTCACTCCATGATGACTGCCACCACTGGAACTGGAGGAAGAGGGTCTTGATGCAGATGGCCCAGCTCCTGTGTGGGGGCGGGGAGGGAGCAGGCCACATGGGTGTGAAATAGACAATTAAAATTACATTCCCAAAGTTTTACACTTATTCTTCCAGAAGCAAGTTGCAGGGACCTTTGGGAAAACAAATGTGAAGTGTTTAACAATGGATCATTGCTTTCTATTTTAATATCTTTTCTTGAAATGTTTCCTCCTTTATAGGATTTTTCCCAACCACAATTTTACCCACCCCCATCTGCTCCTGCAATGGCTGCTCCAGGTCCCGGTAGCTTTTCTGGCATGCCCTGAAATAGAAAACCCATTCTAATTGGTCCCTGGCTTCTATGAGTTATAATGAATGGCTGCCCCCATCCTTTCTGTGATGCTGAGGATCTGTAAATAGACAAACCCCAGACTAACACTTTTGGGGAAAACGACTTGGGCCGTGGGTTTTTGTTTTTGTTTTTGTGTGAGACAGTCTCGCTGTGTCACCTAGGCTGGAGTGCAGTGGTGCGATCTTGGCTCACTGCAACCTCCGCCTCCCAGGTTCAAGCGATTCTCCGGGTTCAAGCGATTCTCCTGCTTCAGCCTCCCGGGTAGGTGGGATTACAGGTGCCCGCCACCATGCCCAGATAAGTTTTGTATTTTTAGTAGAGACAGGGTTTCACCATATTGGTCAGGCTGATCTTGAACTCCTGACCTCATGATCCCCCCGGCTCGGCCTTGCAAAGTGCTGGGATTATAGGCGTGAGCCACCGTGTCTGGCCTCGATGGGGGTTTTACCAGGAACTTCAGGGACTGTTCTGTTCTGACTTCAGAAGGGACCTTCCTCATCTCCATCCTCTTCACCGTGGCCAGGGGGAAGCACCTGGGCCTCTGGAGCTGAAGGTGCTGCCTAGAGCCACATGACTGTCATTGCTGGTTCCTTCCATGCCAAGGGGACTGTCCCTTTGCAACCCTGATGATGGCAGGGAGGATTGTGGGGACATAAGGAGGCAGAGGGAAGGGGTGCAGGGAGAAGGAAAGGGTGGGAGAGGTTAAATGGGAAAAGTTCCCTTGTCCTCCTCACAGGGCGTGCGACAGGGAGTGTGGCTGGCTTCTTCAGTGCCCGGCTGCTCAAACTTTTGGGGGAGCATAAGACGGGCAGGCTGTGGGGCTCTGACCCCACGGCCGTGTCTAGGGGTGAGTGTTTACAGCTCCTGAAGCCCTAGTGGATGTGTGTTATGGGGTGCTCTTTTAGTTTAGCCATCTGTAGGCAGCTTGTGTTAACCAGCTCAATTAGACCCCCTTCCTTATCACAAGGACAGAGGGATTTCTGTATCCCAGGGTTTCTTGCCTAGGTGGACCAGAAGAATCGGATCTCACATGGGCTTGGAGAATGAGTGCAAAGTTTTACTGAGTAGCTCTCAGCAGATGGGGGAGCCAGAAGGGAGATGGTTTTCCTGTGTAGTTGGGCTGCCGACATGCTCCCCTCCACATCCTCTCCACGTCCTCTCCACGTCCTCTCCATATCCCGGCCGCTTGGCCGCTTGTCGTCTTCTGCCCATGTGTTCCACCCGCTCTCCAGCAGATTCTGTGTGTCTGCCCGCTAGGGTCTTGGGTTTTTATAGGCCCGGGATGGGGGCATGGCGGGCCAGGGTGGTTTTGGAAAATGCAACATTTGGGCACCTTCCCCTAGGCCCGTGGGGGTGGGGCCCTAGCCAGGGATTGTGCCCCCCTCTACCCAGCACTTCCCTTCCTCCCTTCCGTGTCATTTAAAGGGACCATGTCTTCCGCTTCCCAGCACTTCCCTTCCGTGTCAGAGGGAGATAGGTAGCAAGACAGCTAGAGAGAGCCAGAGAGAGAGCGAGCACACACACTCTAGAAAAACATGCTTCCAGGCACCTCTGGTCCCCCTTGGAGGAGCTTTCCCATTCCTGGCCAGCTCTCATTCCCAAATACCTGGTCATATTTTTGACCCTGCTAAAGCAGGTGAGAGTCAGCCTGCAGTGACCATGCAGAGCCCAGCTCCTGCCCTCTTCCTCCTGCCTTGCTCTTCACCCTCAGGGGTGGGGCTGCCGTGCGGCCCAAGCCTCTGCCCAGGCTCCTGCAGCCCGACCTGACCTCCTCTCCAGGGAAGAGGGCTGGCTCCAGTGCTGCCATTTCAGGCTTGGGGCTGTTTCTTGTTTCCATCATTCTCTGAACTTGAGAATCGGATACGCAGAAAGATCTTCCGAACTGGGAGAGGAAGTGTTTGTACAGCTCCTGCAGGGAGCAAACACGTTCTTGAACCAGAATGACAGAGCATCCTGCCTAGGACAACAGCGGGGCCAGGCGTGTGGCCCCTGTGGGTGAGTTGCATCCTGGCTGTGATTTGGGGCCTTCCCTATCCATGTGGTTTCTGGGGGGCCGGTTTGTACGCGGATCTTGGCTGATGGGCCCAAACCCCAGTAGGGGCCATGTGAATTTCCTGTGACTGCGGTAACAAAAGACCCCACACGGGGTGGCTGGAAGCAACAGGAATGTGGTCCCTCAGGGTCGCAGAGGGCAGAAGCCTGAGACCAAGGTGCCAGTGGGGCTGCGTTCTTGCTGAGGCTCTCTGGGGGGTCTTTCCTTGCCCCTCCCAGATTCTGGCAGGTCCTATGACCTCTGCCTGCTGTTGTCATGGAAATGGGAGCTTCCTTGGCCTTGGTCCTCACTGCTGTCCCTCAGGGCCTGTGCTGGGAGCTGGGCCTTTCAGGTGCAGCTGTGACAGGGGCTTCCAGAGGGAACTTCCCACCCCCCAGGGGAGCAGGGCAGGGCAGGGCAGGACAGGGCTGGGCTGGCAACTCAGAGGCCAGGCAGCAACTATCACGGTGACTCAGGGACCTCAGTAGGGGAAGACAGAAGTGCTTGAGAGGAGGCCTCAGGATTCCGAGATTCCACACGGCTTCAGGCCTAGGACCTGTCAGCCCCTGTCACACGTGCACATGTGTGCCACTGTATGCCCACATGCACACGCCCACATGCATGTGCCCATCCAGCATGTGTGCACCGAACTACCCACAGACGTGGCACAGCCTCCCGGTTACAGAAGGTCCACATGGGTGCAGGTGCCCACACAGGCCCACGGCACGAAAGCTCTTCTCAGAAACCAGGCTGATGAATGGCCCTCCAAGCAGGGCCTGCAAGTTCCAAGTGGTGACTGGGGAGGGGCTGAGGGAATCTGGGGAGGTGCCGGCACCTGACTCCAGGGTGGAAAGGTCACATGCAGCACCCCCTTCCTTGGGTGTCCAGGTGTGCACTCTGGCTACCAGCAGGGATGGGCTGGGTGGAGGGAACTGGCGCCTGCACATGTGCACACCTGTGCTTGTGTGTGTGTGTGTGTTTGTGAGAGCCCACAGGCCAGCCGCCTGCATCCTGGGTGTAGGAATTGCTACAGTGTGTGGCCATGCACGCCCTGAGTGGCTATGCATCTTCCCATCCTCAGGGTACCTCTGCTGCCTCCACGGCATGCGTGCATCTCTGCTGGTGTGTTGTCCCTTAAGACACTCATGGTGTGCGGCCTCCGGATGGTGCACCTTAGTTCCTGTCTGTTGAGGGAGCAGGTCCTGAGATTGGACAGAAGAAAGGAAGCTCCTGGGAAGGACGGTGGCAGGGTGGAGAGAGACTCCCAGTGCTCAGAGAGTCACAGTCTGTATTAGTTACCTGTTACTACCCTAACAAATTACTACACATTAAGTGGCTTAAAGTAACACAAATTTATTATCTTTATTTAAAAAAAATGTTTTGTAGGCTGGGCATGGTGGCTCACGCCTGTAATCCCAGCACTTTGGGAGGCTGAGTCGGGCAGATCACGAGGTCAGGGGATCGAGACCATCCTGGCTAACACAGTGAAACCCTGTCTCTACTAAAAAATACAAAAAAAAAAAAAAATTAGCCAGGAGTGGTGGCAGGCGCCTGTAGTCCCAGCTACTCAGGAGGCTGAGGCGGGAGAATGGCATGATCCCGGGAGGTGGAGCTTGCAGTGAGCCGAGATTGCACCACTGCACTCCAGCCTGGGTGACAGAGCGAGACTCTGTCTCAGAAAAAAAAAAGTTTTGTAGAGACAGGTTCTCACTTCGTTGCCCAGGCTGGTCTTGAACTCCTGGGCTCGAGTGATCCTCCTGCCTCAGTCTCCCAAAGTGCTGAGATTACAGGCATGAGCCACTGTGCCTGGCTACAAATTTGTTATCTTACAGTCTGGAGGTTAGACTTAGCTAAAATGAAGGCATCAGCAGGGCTGTGTTCCCCTGTGGAGGCTCAAAGGGCAGAAAATCTGCTTCCTTGGCTTTCCCAGCTTCTCGAGGCTGTGACACTCCCTGGCTTGTGCCCTCCATGAGCTCCATCCATCACATCATCCTGACCCCTCCTGCCTCCGTCTTCCACTTCTAAGGACGTTGGGATCGCATCCGCCCACCCAGATAATCTCTCATCTCCAGATCTTTAACTGATTCCCATGACTTCTGCCATGCAAGGTAATGAGTTCACAGAGAGTAGGGTTCACAGAAGCAGGGGTTAAGTTCTGGAGATGAGGATGTGGCCATCTCTGGGGCCATTATTCCACCCCCTCATAGCCCTTAAGAAACCTGAGAACTCTGAGAGGTCATCTCATGAAGCCCCCTACCTTCCTACCAAAATAGTGTACAGCTTGACATGTAATTATGCAAATATTCTATCCTAATGAACATTTTCATCAGGGTGTAACATATGTATGGTCAAGTGCATACACCTTGGGCACACATAGGAAGTGATTGCAATTCGCATAACTTTCTGTAATTCTTCTCCCGAGGTTATAATGAAGAGAATGAGTCCCTGATTTGGGGTTCCTGTGATCTGCTGTAGTCCAGGACTCCTCATTCCCTCTTTACAGCTGGCCTGCAGGATCTGCTTTCCCTGGTCTTGGGCATATGTGCATACATGTGCATTCAGACACAGGCACACATGAACGTGCACTCAGACACATGTACACATGTATGTGCACTCAGACACAGGCACACACATGCATGTGCACTCATACCCATAGGCACACATGCACATGAACTCAGACACATGCACACACATGCACACACTCATGCACACACTTGCACACATGCACACACACATGCACATGTGCGCAGATAGCTGTGCCACAGAGGTACGGCTGGGCACATTTTCCACATGTGCACCCCTCACCCTGCCCAGGCTCCCCCGTGCCCTCCTGGACAGTATCTGCTGTGCAGAGGTGGCCATGCTCTGATTCTACCCTGGGCAGTCCTGTCCTTGGAGCTCACAGCTTACAGGGCCCTGTGCCTGGACTGACTTCCTCCCAGTTTCCCATGTCCCTCTCCAGTGTCTAGGGTTGGCTGGGGCCCTCAGGGCTGTCCCCATAGGGTGCCTTCCTTTGCATGCTGCCCAACCGTCTCTCCTGTACAAGGGACAAGGGACCGGATGCCCCAGTTGCTCTGGGACTCAGCCAATGGATGGTCTTCTCTGGTCCCCTCCACCATCATTCAAAGTCTCCATCGGGTCCTCATTACCTCGCACAGACCCAGCCACCACTTCTGTGGTACATTTGAAAATCAAATTGTCTACATACATAGGGTCCTGAAACAGTGCCCACCTCCTCTCCTGGCCTCTACCAACCTACATTGCCTCCATCTGGACCAGGTGCCCAGAACACAGGCTCCGTCATTGTCTGACATCCTAGTGTGTCTGCAGGAGGATGGGAGCTGTTCCCACGCTGGGTCCCGCCCTTTCTGCCTGCCCAGTTCCCTTGGGGTTGGCTCATGTCCCCTTTTGTCCCTAAAGACATCCCCAACTGCCAGGTCTGCCCTGACATCTCCTATTTTGGGGCCACCGCCACATCTGCCTCATCTCTCCACGCTGGTGAAGGCCATGTCCTTGTTTCTGCAGCCCCTGCATAGCACTGGCCTCACACCAGAGGCTGCAGAATTGAACATGGACTAAAGGTTTCTCCCCACTTCCGACTCTTCCTCCTGCGTGATTCGGTAGCAAGTCATTTCCAGAAGAGAACACATTTTATCTATCATTTATTTTTTGGCCCCACCTGTGCTCTTACCAATGGGCTGTACCTCTATTAACTCAATCTGTGTAGCAGCCCCTGGGAGGCAGGTGCTGTCCTCACCCTTGATTTACAGATGGGAAAACTGTGACACAGAGATGTTTCATGAGCTAGGAGGGGTAGGGCGAGATTTGAACCCAGCCAGTGTGTGTGGGTGTTTCTCCCTGACCATGGGCCGCACACAGCTCCCATGCGTGGGGCATGTTCGTGAGCAAAAATTGAACAATGTCTTATTTATTTTCTTGGCAGGGTGTCTTTTCATTGCTGTTGCTTTTAATTTTCTGCTATCCCTAAGAAAGCCTCTGTGCCCATCTCAGAATGTCCCCTTGGCCCAGGGACAGCGGCCTGGTCAGTCAGGGGCCTCCACCCCTGCACATATGAGCTTTCCTGGGTTTGCAGCCAAAACCAGGAAGCCACGTGCCAGGAGGAGCCAGGCTGAGCCAAGAGTGCAGTCTCTTTCTCCACAATGGAATGCAGATTTCCACTTTCTACGTATGGCCAGCCAGTTTTCCCAGCACCATTTGTTAAATAGGGAATTCTTTCCCCATTTCTTATTTTTGTCAGGTTTGTCAAAGATCAGATAGTTGTAGATGTGTGGCATTATTTCTGAGGGCTGTGTTCTGTTCCATTGGTCTATATCTCTGTTTTGGTACCAGTACCATGCTGTTTTGGTTACTGTAGCCTTGTAGTATAGTTTGAAGTCAGGTAGTGTGATGCCTCCAGCTTTGTTCTTTTGGCTTAGGATTGACTTGGCAATGCGGGCTCTTTTTTTGGTTCCATATGAACTCCAAAGTAGTTTTTTCCAATTCTGTGAAGAAAGTCATTGGTAGCTTGATGGGGATGGCATTGAAACTATAAATTACCTTAGCCAGTATGGCCATTTTCACGATATTGATTCTTCTTATCCATGAGCATGGAATGTTCTTCCATTTGTTTGTATCCTCTTTTATTTCCTTGACCAGTGGTTTGTAGTTCTCCTTGAAGCGGTCCTTCACATCCCTTGTAAGTTGGATTCCTAGGTATTTTATTCTCTTTGAAGCAATTGTGAATGGGAGTTCACTCATGATTTGCCTCTCTGTTTGTCTATTATTGGTGTATAAGAATGCTTGTGATTTTTGCACATTGATTTTGTATCCTGAGACTTTGCTGAAGTTGTTTATCAGCTTAAGGAGATTTTGGGCTGAGACAATGGGGTTTTCTAGATATACAATCATGTCATCTGCAAACAGGGACAATTTGACTTCCTCTTTTCCTAATTGAATACACTTTATTTCTTTCTCCTGCCTGATTGCCCTGGCCAGAACTTCCAACACTATGTTGAATAGGAGTGGTGAGAGAGGGCATCCCTGTCTTGTGCCAGTTTTCAAAGAGAATGCTTCCAGTTTTTGCCCATTCAGTATGATATTGGCTGTGGGTTTGTCATAAATAGCTCTTATTATTTTGAGATACATCCCATCAATACCTAATTTATTGAGAGTTTTTAGCATGAAGGGCTGTTGAATTTTGTCAAAGGCCTTTTCTGCATCTATTGAGTTCCCTTCCTTACACCTTATACAAAAATTAATTGAAGATGGATTAAAGACTTAAATGTTAGGACTAAAACCATAAAAACTCTAGAAGAAAACTTAGGCAATACCATTCAGGTCATAGGCATGGGCAAGTACTTCATGTCTAAAACACCAAAAGCAATGGCAACAAAGGCCAAAATTGACAAATGGGATCTAATGAAACTAAAGAGCTTCTGCACAGCAAAGGAAACTACCATCAGAGTGAACAGGCAACCTACAAAATGGGAGAAAATTTTTGCAATCTAGTCATCTGACAAAGGGCTAATATCCAGAATCTACAAAGAACTCAAAGAAATTTAGAAGAAAAAAACAAACAACCCCATCAACAAGTGGGTGAAGGATATGAACAGACACTTCTCAAAAGAAGACATTTATGCAGTCAAGAGACACATGAAAAAATGCTCATCATCAGTGGCCATCAGAGAAATGCAAATCAAAACCACAGTGAGATACTATCTCACACCAGTTAGAATGGTGATCATTAAAAAGTCAGGAAACAACAGGTGCTGGAGAGGTTGTGGAGAAATAGGAACACTTTTATACTGTTGCTGGGACTGTAAACTAGTTCAACCATTGTGGAAGACAGTGTGGCGATTCCTCAAGGATCTAGAACTGGAAATACCATTTGACCCAGCCATCCCATTACTGGGTATATACCCAAAGGATTATAAGTCATGCTGCTATAAAGACACATGCACACGTATGTTTATTGCAGCACTATTCACAATAACAAAGACTTGGAACCAACCCAAATGTCCATCAATGATAGACTGGATTAAGAAAATGTGGCACATATACACCATGGAATACTATGCAGCCATAAGAAATGATGAGTTCATGTCCTTTGTAGGGACATGGATGAAGCTGGAAACCATCATTCTCAGCAAACTATCACAAGGACAAAAAAACCAAACACATGTTCTCACCCATAGGTGGGAATTGAAGAGTGAGAACACTTGGACACAGGAAGGGGAACATCACACACTGGGGCCTGTTGTGGGGTGGGGGGAGAGGGGTGGGATAGCATTAGGAGATATACCTAATGTAAATGACAAGTTAATGCGTGCAGCACACCAACATGGCACATGTATACATATGTAACAAACCTGCACATTGTGCACATGTACCCTAGAACTTAAAGTATAATAACAACAACAACAACAAAAAGCCACAATGGAATGCAGATTTCCCACTAAAGGCAAATCTTTATTTCAAAAGGTTGAGTAGGATGCAGCTTAAAAAAAGATTTCCAGCTGGTTAAATTTAGGGCAAGGGAAGAGGTCCAATCCAAGAATACCACCTGGCCGTGGGCCCGCAGCACAACCTTTTGCTGGGAGTTGGATACATTTTCACTTGAAGTACCTGCCTCTTGATATTTTTTTCCCCTCCTGAGCTAGGCAAACAAATGCGGATAGCCATGTTGGCCGGAGTTGCAGAGTGGGGCTCACTTAAAATCATATATTTGAGTGGAGTGGTTGCCAATTCGAGATGGCCTGTCCCAGCTGACTGACACCTGCTTAGGGCACTATGGGAAGCAGGTTGGACAGCTATGGGCTCTTCCTCCTTCCAGGATTGCCTGGTCCCTTCCTGCAGCCTGTGCTCTGTAACCCTGGCCCAGCTCTGCGTCCCACATTCACCTGGCCCAGCTCCACGTCCCACATTCACAGTTCAGGCCCCTAGAACCTCCGCCCATCAGGCCTCCTGGGGTCTGGGAAGAGACCCCAGGAATTGGAGGGCTGAGCCTGGACCCAGCTCCCTCAGGCAGGCCAGGTGACCTTGGCACCATGTGGCCTCTTTGGGCCTTTCTGACCTGGTCTGACAGCAGATGGTGGACTGAGACGTCTCTGAGGTGGTGTCTGGCTCTGCCTCCATTGTGGGGCCAAACCCAGGGCCAGCCTGGAAACTTTGTGGTCAGGGGAGGGTTTTGGGAACCTGGACCTGGGGGAAGCTGGACAAGCAAAGCTGCATGTAGGGGGCAGCCCTGGAGTTACATGTGCATGTGTGCATGTTAGTGTGTGCATGTGTGCATGTTAGTGTGTGCATGTGTGTGAATGTGCATGTGTGCATGTGTGTGCATGTGTGTATGTGTGCATGTGAGTGTGCATGTCCTTGTGCATGTGAATGTGCACATGTGCATGTGTGTGCATGTGTGCGTGTGCACGTGTGCGTGTGTGTGCACGTGTGTGCGTGTGTGCATGTGCGTGTGCATGTGTGCACGTGTGTGTGCATGTGTGGATGTGCATGTGTGCATGTATGTGCATGTGCATGTGTGTGTGCAATTGCATTGTGTGTGTTCATGTTTGTGTGCACATGTGTGTGTGTTTATGTGCACTTGTGCGTATGTGCCTGTGTGGGGCTGCGGGTAATCAGGGAGGATTCAAATTTGAGGGTCTCACGACCCAGAGACCTCAGGAGCAAAGTTGGAGGAAGAGGAAACTGGTTAGGTGTTGGGAGAAGAAAGCCCCTTTAGAGCAGCCAGCTGGAGATGGGGACGGTGTGGCCTCGGTCTGAGGGTGGCCCTAGGGCCTGAGGAACTCCATGAGGCCTCCCATCCCCTCCTTCTGCTCCTTCTCTCCCTCCTCTCCAGGCTGCTAAGAAGCCCAAAGCCCTGTGAGTCCGTTTGAGTCTGTGGTCCCTCTCACGTGCCCTACAGCAGAGCACAGCAGGGCTCTCCAGGTGGGCCCAGCCTCTCCCACTGAACCGCATCCTCCCTGTCATCCCTGTCATCCCACTGGACTGGAAACTCCAGCTCCTGGGCCCCAGGCCAGCTCCTCTCCTTTTGGCCTCCAGGCTGGACGGCAGAGCGGGTGCCGGCGGACTTCCGCACCAGAGCCCAACTTTGCAGGCTCCATACAGCCCAGTGGCCCCACCTCAGTCCAAACCCACCCCATGATGTGTGTGAGGTAGCTTGGCTCCTAGATCCAGCAAGAAAACAGGACGCCAAACACTGTAAGACACAGGGCACAGAGGGGACGATGGACAGGGCTGCTAGTGTAGCTTGGTGGGGTCCAGGACAGTGGCTGAGGGAGGCGTGAGTGCTGTCCGGGGCCCTGTGTGCTCCGTGAGGTTTCCTGTGAGATCTGGGGGTACCTGAGCTGCTGGCTTACGCAGAGTGCTTGGAGGAGGAGGTCGTGGGGGCTGAGATTCAAAGGTCAGAGGCCATGCACAGATTCTGGGGGTGGAGGTTGTGCTGGGGCTGAGACACCCAGTTTCCCCCACTGTTTTCGAGGGTTGTGGGGGTCTCTCGCTGAGAGAGGGGACTATCCCCGTGTAGTGATATTGATATGAGAGGCCACATGAATGTCTTGGAACAGGAAGACAAGGAGCCCCTTTGTTGGGGTCGTGGGAGGGAGGAAGGTCTCTTGGGGAGACCCAGCAGGTATGACCTGAGTACGTCAGATCCAGCGGCATTTCTTTTTTCTTTAATTAGATCTCAAATTTAATTGCAAATTTAAAATATTCCATTAATTCTTGTCACATTTTATTCTTAACCAACTATTAACTGCAGCCTCGGGGCTCTATGGAGGCTCTGGGGTGTCATCTGGGGGCTCAGCCTAGATGGCTGGAAGGCAGAGCTTGAGGCACAGGGTCCCACACCTTGGGGAGGGGCAGGGAAGGAGGTGGAGCCCACTGGAGGCTGACTGATTCCCCCAGGCAGGACTGATGGCTCAGGCTCTCAGGATCCACCCCCAGACCCTGGAAAGGCCATCAGGACAATCTGCCCAGAAGGGCAAGGGGGGAAGAATTGGCCCAAGGGCATCCTCCTACCTCTGGGCAGAGGTTAGCTGCCCTGGCTTGTGCATTGGTAGGTGCTGACTGGGGTTCTAGGGTGTCCCTCCTGGGGCAGGTGGAGGGAGGCACTGAAAGGGACCTGGCTGCCACTGTGTGGCCCCACCCACCTGGGGAAATGTGGGGCAGCGAGGGGCACTGTGGAGAGAGGGTTTGCTTTTCTGAGGATCCTGGGGCTTACCCTTCCTTGCCCACTGGGTCCACCGGGGCAGCAGGGACCCCATCCAAAGCTGTGGGTTAAGTCGGAGTGAGGACCAGAGGGAAGGAAGAGGCAACTGGACAAGGAAGGGGGAAGCCAGGTCCCCTCGGGGTGGCTCAGCCATGTGGCGTCCTCCGCCAGCCAGTGGCACAATGGATGTTTCCAACCACCTGCTGTGTCCACACATCCCAGACCAGCTCGGGTCAGCACAGCGCAGTGCAGTCCACATGGGTTTTTAATGAGCCCCCAGGCAGGGACCACAGGTGCACTTCGCCCCTCACAGCCTGGGGATGCTCACATGCCGGGTGTCAGACTGAGACCAGTCACTTCCGTGGGATGAGGACAGAGCATCAGAAGACGGTGGGGGTGGTGGGGGGGAAGGCACAGCCACCAACAGCTGGCTGGGGGGTGTCGAGAACAAGCCTTCCCTAGCCGGAGCCCACCTGGCCTCTCCTCCCTTGGCCCCTCTGTCCCGTTGTGTTAGCTTCTTGCCTTCATTTGTGTTCTCTCCGAGCATGATGAAATATGCAGAGACATTTACGTATAAATAATGAATAAGCAAAGTGTGTCCTGTGTCCACCACCGACCGGAGGCACAGATGGCTGGCATGGCCTTCTGGGTCCTGCCCGCCTCCCAGTTTCATTCCCTGCCTTCTCCCCGTTCCTCCAAATGGGAACAGCATCCTGAGTGTTTTCTATTCTTTGCTATTACAGTTTTATCTGCTGTTTCTGACTTTAAATCACAGGTGGTTCAGCTATATATTTCTGAGCTTTATTTGGATGGAATTCTGGTGTGTAATTCTTCTGCATTTTGCTTTTTTTTTTGACTCTGTGTCGTTTCTGAGATGGGCAAATGTGCAGATGTGTGGCTGTGGCCCACTTTTTCAGTGCTGTGTGGAATTCCAGCATCTGAATGCACAGCAACCCTCGGTTCTCCGGGTGGTGGATGTGATTTTAAGCAGTTTGAGCATCATTGCTGTGAATGTCCACGTGTCCTGGTGCACATGGGCAAGACTTCTTCTAGAACATTTGCCAAGAAGGACAGTTGTCGGGTCTTAGGGAGGCACATTTTCAGCTTTGTGAGATGAGGCCAAACTGTTTCCAAAGTGGCTGCAGTGGTGACAAGTCCACCAACTGTGTCTGATCGATCCTGGACCCATGTCCTGGCCAATACCAGATATTAACCCATGTACCCTATCAAAGATGCTTTGAGTATTGGATGCCTATGCAATGGTTTCTCATTGCGGCTTCAATGTCCATATCTCTGGTTGCTAATGAGGTTGAATACAGCTCCACATTTTCATCGGCTATACACATTTCCTTGTATGAAATGCCTTTTTTTGGTCTTTTGTTTATTTTCTGATTGTCTCGTGTGTTTTTTAACATTGATTTTTTTTATGAGTCCTAAATGCATTCTGAATACGAACTTTATCAGTTATGCGTGCCACAAGCACCTCTGGATTTCTGACTTATTTTTCCATTTTCTGTTTGTTTTGTATTTTTTTTTTTGAGACAGAGTCTTGCTCTGTTGGTTTACAGGCGTGAGCCACCATGCCCAGCCTTTTGTTGCTGTTGTTGTTGTTTTATTTTGTTTTTTGGTTCGAGATGGAGTCGTGTTCAGTTGCTCAGGCTGGAGCGCAGTGGCGCAATCTTCACTCACTGCAGCCTCCGCCTCCCCAGGTTCAAGTGATTCTCCTGCCTCAGCCTCCCAAGTAGCTGGGATTACAGGTGCCCATCACCACACCCAGCTAATTTTTGTATTTTTTTTTCTTTTTTAGTAGAGACAGGGTTTCATCATGTTGGCCAGACTGGTCTCGAACTCCTGACCTCAGATGATCCACCTGCCTCAGCCTCCCAAAGTGCTGGGATTGCAAGTGTGAGCCACCCCACCTGGCCTTGAATAAGTTTTAAAAAATTTTAAGCAGTTACATTTTCTCAATTATTTCTTTTATGGCTTGTGTGATTTTTAAAAAAGACCTTCTTATGGACCACGAGATCATAAATCATTTCTTTGAAAAAATTTTAAATTTATGGGGGGTATCACATTTTATTTTAGAGTATAGATAACCTGAGTCCAAGCACTGTTTCCCGTGATGCCGCCTGCAGCGTGAACTTGGTCATGACCAAGCTCACATCAGTGCATGGGGCTGCCCTGGCTCTGTTCTGTCCCATGGGTCTCTCTGCCAGTCCAGTGTCGCCTGCTGCCAGTGTCTTTAGCGTGTCTTTATAACATCTTAGGGGCTGGCAGGGCAGTGCCCTCACCCCCGGGTGCTCTTCGTCAGGGCGTCTCCACTGTGCCTGGGCCTTCGGTCATCCACATTGGTCTTTGGGTTCACCCTCTCCAGTTCCACAGTTCCTTTCTGTGTGTAGAAATGTGTGCGGCTCACCTTGGGCCATGGAGGCGACACCAGCTGAGCTCTGCCTCTGGATGGCGACTGACCCCTGTGGCATCCGGGCAGCCCCAGGGCATCCCCAGGCCCAGAGCCACCGTGCTTTCTGAAGGAGCACCTGTCGTCTGGGCACGAGGATGGAACGGAGTTTCCTTCCGTCTCCTCACTTTCACTCAGCTTTCTACCTCTCTCCTTCCTCCTTCAACCCTGTCTCCTCTTTCTGGTTGGATCTCTGTTTTCACGTTTCAGCAAGTCCTTTCTCCCTCTCTTTTCCTTTTTCCCTCTCTCCCTCTTTCTCTCTGTGTCTCTCTCCTTCTATCTGTGTCTCTCTCCTCCTGACCCCTTTCTTCCTCCCTCCTTTCCTCTCTCTCCCCACTCCTTTCTGACTCACATGTCCTGGGTTCTTGCTTAAAGCAGAACACCATGTTTAGCCTTAGATCTGAGCTTTGCAAACCCCAGGAATGTTCTCATCCCCTCTTAGGAGCTGTGCATTCCTGGGGTCTGTTGTGTGCCGTGGGGGTCCTCAGCTGCAGAGCTTCTGTCAGGGGCTCACATGTTTCCTGTCCAAAGTCAGTCCTGCCAACTGAGCTGGTGATGCCTGGGAAATCCCAGTCTGTGATTCCTGAAGGAGCCACAATGACTCAGTGAGGGGCTGGCCAGGTGGAAGCCATAGGGTTGGAGGCAATCCCGGTTCTCTGCTTTTTGGCTGTCCCAGAAACAAGCCCACCTCCCTTTCAGGACAGACATCGGCAAACAGAAGCCCACCAGCGCCTGCTTCCTGCTGCCAGCAGAGCTCCTCGGTGTGTCCACGAGTGGATGAGATGAGGCGGCTCCCGGCCCTGCCCTGGAGATGCTGAGTCTCACTCCCAGCCACCAGGGGTCCTGCTGTCTCCCCTCCGAGCAGCTTGTGGGTGGCCATGGCAGGACTCCTCCAGGGGCTGGTGCACCCCTCTGGGCCCAGGCGAGCGTGTGCGGAGGAGCCGCTGGGCTCTGGCCTCTGCCCCTCTCTGCACCCCAAGCAGAGTCACCGGGAAGGGGCTGAAGGATCTCCTTGTTCATGGGGGGTGACCCATTTGTCCCAGTTTGCCTGGGACTTTCCTGATTTGAGCACTGAAAGTCCTGCATCCCAGGTTGCCCTTCAGTCCTGGGCAAACTGGGATGGTGGCCACCTTGGGATCACATCAGCATGGTGCAATGGAAGCAATGCCTTGTCATTATTCATTAATTCATTCGACAAATGTTTCTTTGATGCTCAACCTGAGTCAATAACGCCCTCAGCATCTCACCTGTCTGCTTTAATGTGTCTACACCCAGCGCCCGTCCTGCTTTCAGCTCCCAGAGCCCACTGCCTGGGGCAGGGTGGGATTCTGAATGGACCTGCCATGCCTGCCAGCCCCCAGATGGCCCTGCAGGGGAGAAGTGAAGCCACATTCTCACCAGCACAGGCTCTCGGGTCCCTTCCTGTCCCTGGGTCTTAACCAGGACTTCAAAGTTTTGATGATTTATCCCCTGTTAGAGAGTGTGGGTCAGTTCCCACGCTAGAAAAGTCTCGCATTGGTGAGCAAGCAGAGGGGATAACGGAGTGGCAAACATAGCAACAGAGCTGGAGGTGTCTCTGCAGAGGCTAGGGCAGGGCAGGGCAGAGAACAGCTGGTCCCTTTGTCCCTGCCTTGGACCTGGATGGGGCCAGCACATCAAAGCCTCCCCAGCCTGTGGGGGAAGCCCACTCCCTTGTTGAGCTGTGGTGGTTGGGGTGGGTATGCTGGGGTGAACCAGGCCCTTCTGAATGATGGAGAGAAAGCCAGGTGCGTGAGATTACAGAATGTGTGTTGAGCATCTACTATGTGACACGGACCATGCAAAGGGTTGTGCAGGTAAACAGGACCATGAGAGGCTACAGAACTGTAGGCATTGGCAACCCAGCATATGCAGCACATTGCTGGGCCTGTGCTGGAGGAGGTCCATAGCATGTTTGAGACTCAGAGGCAGGAGGGGGTCTGGCTGCTCAGGGGGCTCGGCAGCACAGCCTGGGAAGTGGGTTCAAGCTGGTGTGATTCCTAGCAAGGATTCCTGGGCTTTCTCCCACTGCAGGCAGAGTGTACATCCCCTTACCTGCTGACGCTGGGCTCCAGGGCCTGACTGTCAACCAGTGGGATGGCAGCAGACAAGACGTACACACAGCTCACATGGCTAACTTGGTTCCTGAGTTCCCAGTGACAGATGCCTGGAGAAAAGCAGGCCTCAGGCGGCTGCTGCTCCTTCAGCCTGGGCTTCAGAATGAACACACGAGAAACAGGCCTGGGCCCAGCCTGGTCTGGAGGAAGCTCTCCTGGAATGCAGCTGCAGCAGAGCGGAGGGTGGAGCCCATCTCTAACCAGCAGAGTTTGGACCCACCTGCAGGCTCGCCAGGCAGGAATGAATACCTTCTCCAGGCAGTGACATGGCGGGAGTTTTTTACCCAGAATTAGCTCTGCAGTCACTAATACACTGCATCAAGAGGCCAGGGGGGCTTCAGAAGTAGATGTGGTAGCTGAGCGGACTCAGGGGAGGGGGTAAGGGCATGAGGCCTGCAAATGGGCAGCAGTGAGAGGTGTGGACTGAGTGTGTAAGGTGGAGGTGAGGGGGTTCAAGGTGGAGGGGGTTCAAGGTGGAGGGGGCTCAGGGAGGGGATGGAGAGGGTTCAAGCTGGAGGGGTTCAAGGAGTGGGTGGAGGGGATTCAAGGACATGGAGGAGGGATTCCAGGTCACACGGAGGTGATGGAGGTGGACTTGCACTCGAGCCAGGCTGGGGAAGTCCGTAATGGTTTCAGAGGAGACACCCTACCCCAGGGAACAGGCCTCTTCCCTTATTACTGCCCTTTCACCTGAGCTTGTTCCTAAATTGCCACAGCACCTGGGAAGGAAACATTCTTTCAGAGGCAGCTGCAGGTGCCCCTAGTTCCTCACCAGAATACTGAGTACTCACTGGAGAGGCCAGCTCCTGGGACACGCGCTGAGTCGTTGCAGGCTCCAAACTTTAACTTGGCCCTGGGTGCCTTGGCCCTGGACTTGCTCTGCATGGTCCCAGCCAAGTGGTCCCTGGAGCCCCTGCCTCCTGGTTCCCCAAGCAAAGAGCTGCTGGGCCCAGAGGGAGCCGCAGGATCAATGCATTGCTCAGAGGAAAGCAGGAGGGACCTGGAACTTGGAAGAGGCCTATGGAGCCACATGGGGAGAGGAAGCCAGCAGGGACACACTTGGATCATGGTCCGGGCAAGTATTTGGGGTCAGTGGGCTGGCCGAGGGTGGGAGGCTGCAGGGGGGCCTGCCTGGGAGAATGGCATTGCTCTGTTAGGAAAAGGCTGGGGTTGGGGAACGAGGGGAAGCAGCATCTTTTATGAAGGGATCCAACCTGAGCGTCATTAATCCAAGAAAAGCAACAGCCAACACAGTGAAAGGGTTCCAAGTAGACACAGCACGCATCCCTATCAACATGTTAATGAGGACTCATTAACCACAAGTGAGCCCTGCACAGCCCGGGCAGGCGGCAGCCACAGGGAGGACCTCTCTGGAACCTTCTGTCTGCCCCTGAGGACTTGAACAAGCGCCCCTGCCGCCCAGCCTTCTGCTCAGGAGCCCTGAGGGTCCCCTCCTTTTAGGCCTTATTGTTTTGGTGGCTTAGTTTCTGTGGCTGCTGGGGTCTGCACGGCTATCACGCGGGGGGCACCCGTCACCACGTAAAATCCGCAGGAACATTTGCTGAAGTGGCAGTAAGGAATCGGGACCCTTGTGAGCTGTTCAGGGCAGCCATTCCCGGGGTACAGCAGGGCCTGTAAGACATGCCTCTTGCCAAGCCATGTCCCTGGGTGAGGGCAACATCTATTTAGAGGGGAAAAAGAAAGAACGCAGTCTTTCTGCTCTTTCCATTTAGATATTAGCTATAAGATTAACTGCACTCAAAGCACAACTAAACAAGAAACCGATGCAGCCAGCACTGGCTGCCTTCTAAAGATTATTATTGCTATTAGCGCCGCAAAACCTGTAATTGTCACAGGTGCACTCCAGAGGCTTTTGGGCAGCCTGGAAGGTGCTGGCAACAGCCACTCACATGCAGGTCAGCAAAGCGGTGCTGCCAGGAGGCCCGCAGGGCTGGCTTGATGCTGGCTTCAGGTGAAGGAGGGAATTTTGCCAACCTCCCTGGGATTGTGCCCCGGCCTTCAAGGCCACTGGGTGAGAGGAGGAGAGGGGTCAGGAGGGCCCTGCCCCAGCTCTGCCAACCCACAGCAGCCCTCCATGGGGAACTGCCCACTGGTGCCTGGCTGGGTGACGGGAGGCGTAAGGGCTGGCCCCACGGTGGCAAGGGCGCTGGTGCCATTTGCTCTCAGAGCTTCTCGTGAGCCCAGGCTGAGGCTGGCCGCCTGCTGAGGCCGGCCGCCTGCTGAGGCCGTGCCTGTTCAGCCTCTCCCCTGCCCCACATGGGTCCCCTCTCTCACTCCACTCCTGGGAACCCTGTCCTTGGAAATCCCACCGAATAAGAATCTCCAGCTTGGGGGCTCCTTCTAGGGCGTCCCACTGAAGACACCTGCAGGTACTGCTCATAAGGTCTGTGATATGGTTTGGATCTGTGTCCCCACCCAAATCTCGTGTTGAATTGTAATCCCCAATGTTGGAAGAGGGGCCTGGCGGGAGGTGACCGGGTCATGTGTTGGGGGTATTTCCCCCTTGCTGTTCGCCTGACAGTGAGTGAGTTCTCACGAGACCTGGTTGTTTAAAAGTGTGTAGCATGTCCCACTTCTCTTCCTCCTGCTCCAGCCATGTTGACGTGCCCTCTTTCGCTTTGCCTTCTGCCATGGTTGGAAGTTTCCTGAGGCCTCCCCAGCCATGATTCCTATACAACCTGCAGAGCCGTAAGCCAATGAAACCCTTTTTCTTTATAAATTACCCAGTCTCAGGTATTTCTTTATAGCAGTGTGAGAATGGACTGATACGGTCAGTCCTTGTAGGCATTCTCAAGTGGCAGCTCTCAGCTCCCCTCCTCCAGGTAGCAGGGCAGAAGCTATTTAGGGAGAAGGATGAGAACAACAGGAATCACACTGATAAGGGGTGTCGAGTGCCATGGTGACAGCCCCGGACGGCTGCCCTTCATGGCTTGTGCACCATCCTCCTGCGCTGGGTTTGCAACCGCCCCCTCCCTCTGAGGATCCAGTGTGGCAGAAGTTTGCTTTCTTTTTACACCTGAGTGCAGTTTATTTTCATAATAATAAAAAGATCAAAGTCAATGTAATTTTACTAGGTGCTACCAGGAAGATGCATTTAAATTGGTGATACAGATGGACTTCTTTTATGAGGCAAAATTTACGTCATGTAACACGTAACCGTTTTAAAGTGAACAATTCAGTGGTTTTCTGTACGTTCACAATGTCGTTAACAGTCGCCTCTATCTAGTTCCAAAACTTATCACCCCGAATGGAAACCCCATCATCATTAAGCAGTCACTCCTCCTCATCTCTCTCTCCATCCCCCAGCAGACACCCATCTCCTTTCTGTCTGTGGATTTGCCTATCTGGACATTTCATACGGTGGAATCATGCAACGTGTGGCCTTTTGGGTCTGCTGATTCTTTCACTTAGTGTGATAGTTTCAGGTTCGCCTACATTGTAGCATGCATCAGTGCTTCATTCCGCTCCATGGCTGAATGAGACTCTATTGTACGGATGGACCTCATTGTGTTTATCCATTTATTTGGTGATAGACACCTGGGTTGCTGCCACTGTTTGACTATTGTGACTAATGCTGCTATGAGCATTTGTGTATAGATGATGTGTGAATGCCAGTTCAATTCTTTTTTTTTTTGGATAGAGTCTCCTTCTATTGCCCAGGCTGGGGTGCAGTGGTGCCATCTCGGCTCACTGCAACCTCCGCCTCCCAGCTTCAAGTGATTCACCTGCCACAGCCTCCCAGGTGGCTGGGATTACAGGCACACATCACCACTGCCAGCTAATTTTTGTATTTTGAGTAGAGATGGGATTTCACCATGTTGGCCAGGCTGACCTTGAACTCCTGACCTCAGGTGATCCACCCACCTAGGCCTCCCAAAGTGCTGGGATTACAGGCGTGAGCCACCATGCCCAGCCTCAATTCTTTTAGTTATATACTAGGAGTGGCATTGATGGGTCATATGGTAACTCTATGTTTAGCTTTTTGAGGATTTGCCAGACAACTTTCCAAAGCAGCTGCAACATTTTATATCCCCTCCAGCAGTGATGAGGGTTCTGATTTCTCTGTGTCCTCAGCAGCACTTATTTTCTAGTTTTTAATCATAGCCATGCTAGTGGGTATGCAGTAGTGTCTCATTGTGGCTTTGCTCTGCATTCTCCTGATGACTGAGGGCTCTGAGCACCTCCATGTGCCCGCTGGCCCTCTATGTGTCTTCCTGGGAGCTGTTGTGTTTGCTCCACTGCTTCTCTTTTCTCAGTGGCTTCTGCTTGCTCCTAACCCCAAGGGCTTTGCTTTGACTCCCCTGGACCCTTAAGTGTCCACCACCGCCTGACGACTTCAGCCCTGACTGATTTAGTTGCATTTTCAGGAGATGGTGCCTTCTTGCACCATCCACCCCCGGGGTTGGCTTGCTCAGGGTGTGATGTTCACTCCAATTCCCAGCTTGTCCCATCGGCAGCCTGCAGTGGGTGCTTGGATAGGGTTTCCCCAGAAGACCTGAGTTAAGGATACTGTGCAAGTAATTTGTTGGGGGACGCAAAACCTGTTAGTGGAAGAGAGGGGCATGGGACGGGGTGGGGAGGGCAGCCTATCCAGGAGGATTATCTGGACAGCGCTGGAGTGTGGCTCATGTCTTGGGGTTATCCCACCAGGAGTCAAAGGAGCTGGGTGTTCCCACACCAGTCCTACCAGCCTCTGAGGGCTGCTCCCTTGGGGTGTGAACACCCTGGTGCTTCCAGCCTGTTGCCTGGTATGCGAGGTGGGGAGGATGAGGACAAAGTGGCTCTAAAAGCCAGAGAAAGCCCTCAGACAAAGAAGCACAGGTGCTGGCATTCAGAAGGCATTGTAAGGGTAAGGGGATGGGACAGGCAGGCACAGCGTCTGCTGCTCAGGGAAGCAGGTGCCAAAGACAGCGATGTGGGCAGAGCCACAGAAGAGATGTGTTCTCACCCCTATGCCGTGAGCTTGAGGACCTGAATCCAATGTGAGTCACTGCTGCCTCAACCCTGCCCACTGGTGTCCAGGGGACCTTCTGCCTGAGCCCTTTCCTGGCCATGAGCCCAGAAGAGTCAGGTTTGGCTTGTACTAGTGTCTCAAATTCCTTTTGCAGCCCTAAGTCTCATGGGGAGAGATGTCATGGCTGGGTCAAAGCTGACCCAAGAGGCAATGGCCCCGCCTCTGTGGCCAAGCTCGTGGGTGAGGGAGCCATGCTGTTTGCTGTGGAATCCTCCTGCCAGGAGGCTGGGCCCATCCTTTGACTTCTGTGCAGCCTGGGGATCCCAGGGGTAACGTCTCCCTAGTGGGGTTCAGATGTTGACATATTGATGGGCTGAGCTTGGAGGGGGCTGGAAGGCAGCTTGCAAGAAGGGCAGTGGGACTGCTGAAATAACATTCTCAGTGAGTGGGGGACATGGGATGCTGGTTAGAGCCACAGCAATGCTTGAGTGTGGCTGGAACAGTGCTTCTGGGGACTCCATGAGGTTCCACTTGAACCCACAAGGCCAAGCCCCATCCTGGGGTGCCTTGGGCTCTGAGGTGACAATTGCGTAAAACCAAAAATTCTGCATTACTAGAGGCCCATGCTCCACTGTTGGGGACTCTTGGAAAGTGTGGTGTACTTTCGACAGGGAGGCAGACACCTGCCCTTCCCTCATAGAAGCCAGAGGGGCCCTGCTGCACTCCCCCTGTCAGGGATCCTCTTCTTATACCTGGGGGGATTAGGTACAGCCAAGGCCACTGCTAGAGCCTCCTGGGGTCACCTGGTTGCTGTCCCTCTCCGAATCTGTTCCCCCAGCTTTCTCCTTGATTTTTAGGAGCTTCCCACTATTCTTCTGATGAAACCACCTTTTATTTTTGGGTTCAGGTCCTCCCTCAGCCACTTGAATGACATTGGGTGGATGGCATGGTCTCTCTTCTTCAGTTTTGCTATCTTATGTCTGGATGGGGGCTTCTTTTGGTTTGTCCTTCTTGGGGCTTGTTTGGTTTCTTGAAAACATGGCTTGATGTCTTTCATAAATTACAGGGAATTCTCACTGGTTGCTTCTTCAATTTTGCTCTTGCCTATGGACTCTCTCTCTCCTGGAATTCTGCTTCATGTCAGCCCTTCTCACTGTGTCTGTGGGTCCCCTGTTCCTCTTCTGTTTCGTTGTTATTTTCCTTCGCTTCTGCCCTTTGGATTCTCCAGGTTTCACTCTGCGTATTTTCTGTGGACCTACTTTCCAGTTTACTAATTGTCTAATTGCTTTAAAACTTATCCACAGAGTCCTCTATTTCAGTCAGTACATTTTTCAGTTCTGAAATGTTTATTTATATGTTCTTTTTCAAGTCTATGCATTTTTAAAGTAATTCCAAGTTTTTGACTATTTTTTTTTCTCCTTGAGCATACTGCTTTTAACACCTGTATGGGTGATTTCCAACATCTGTAGCTCCTGCAGGTCTGCTGATGCTGCTGACAGATTAGGCATCAGCCATTCTACCTGTTGTCTTCCCCAACGCATTCCCACCAACCACAATCACTCCCTGTGCTTCCTCTAGAAGCATTTTCCAACTTCTCTCTATAGAACAGTGGAGAAGTCCCAGTTACAGATGCCACTCATCCCTCCCTGTGTGTTTTTCCCAGGACTGCAAGCAGAGCCCACTACCACTTAGCTGGCAGTAGAGTCTGGTTTGACCATGAGCTCCATGAGGGCTCCACAGTGTGGATTGGGGGAGGACTGGAATCAGGCCCATACAGCCCCATGGCTCTTCTGTCTCTTGGCCTCACTGAAAGGTTGGTCTTTTGGTGGCAGCTCAGGAATACCTGGGAGCTGGGATGTTTTGGGAGCAAGGTGAAGCCTAATTTCTCTTCCCCCTTCCCATCCTTCTCAGGTTCTTTCTGTCCAAACCTCTCTTAGGGGGACTGAGTGGAAATACCAGCCACTCAGTGTGCTGGACCAGAGCTACATGGCACCCTGGGTTTCTCTCTTCCAGCCCCATGCCATGCCACCTACAGGTCCTGTTTGCTGTTCCTCTCAAACATTTCCAGAGCCCAAGCCCTTCTTACTGTTTCCCTGCAGCAATTGTGGTCTGCATCCCCCCATCCTTTCCACGTGGCATTGGGTAGAGGGTGAAACCTCCTAAGTGCTGGCCCCACCCCACAGCTTGGCCCCCAAACAGCAGAGGCAGTGGCTGGGCTGCAGCTGCCCCGACCCTGATCCTCCTCCAACCCTGATGCTCCTCCAACCCTGATCCTCCTCCAGCACAGCCTGCTCCTGAGCCAGGTGTGGGTGTTTGGCTCGTGACAGAGGGCCTGGCTTCTGCAGGATGCCCACACCACCATGCTCAGAGGCAGCAAGGGCAGCCATGGGCCCAGCCCATCCTTGTGGGCTCCAGCCCGTGCCTGTGTTCCTCACTCTCGCCCACCTCTCGCACTCCACCTGACATCACCGTCTCTTTC
Organism: Pongo abelii; assembly: GCF_028885655.2. Classification (NCBI taxonomy): domain Eukaryota; kingdom Metazoa; phylum Chordata; class Mammalia; order Primates; family Hominidae; genus Pongo; species Pongo abelii. Next base: position 41,023,943 of record NC_072004.2, on the reverse strand, counting down.
CCACGGTCTCCCTTGTGGACTTCAAGCTCCTCACAGAAATGGCCTAACCAGCTCCTCAATTGTGGTGTGACATCAAATCTCTGTAGAAAAATCCCTTCACGTGTGTGCCTGTGTATGGTCCATGCATACATGCATATGCACATGTATGAATATGTATATATGCAATTGTATCTACATGTAATATGTATGCATATGTATGTATTTGTACCTATACATGCATTTGTGGATGTGTATATGCATGTGTACATGTATATGTATGTGCATGCATATGTGTGTATATGTAAAAGGATGCATATATCAGTGTGTGTAGAGATATGCATGTGTGTTCATTCATGTTTGTATACACACATATGCACCTATGTACATTTATGTGTGTGTGCCCATCTATGTGTATGACTGTGTACATGCATATGCATACATCTATAAATGTGTATATGTGTTTATATGCACATGTGTGTATGTGTGCAAGTACATGCATGTGTGAATATCTACGTACTTGTAGATGTGTACCTGTATATGTGCTGTACACCTATGTATGTATTTGTATGTGTATAGATACATGTGCATCCGTGTGTGTCTGTGTCTATGTGTGCATCTAGGTGCGCACTGTGTGTAGGTGCATGTGTGCATCCGTGTGTGTCTGTGCATTTGCGTATGCACGTGGGCATCTAGGCCTGTGTATGTGTGTGTGCAGGTGCCCATGCACAGTCTCCTGGGGGCTCTGCTTCGCTCATGCATGCTGGTGGCTGTGCCTCCCTGTCATTTAGGTCTCAACTCCAGTGTCCTCTTCTTAGGTCTCCCAACAACCTAAAGATGCCCAGCAGCCCCACGCCAGCCAGTCACTTCCACCAGAAGTGACTTCTCTGCAGAGCCCACACAGGCACCTATAATGACATCATTACTTGTTTTGTTTGTGTGCTCTGTGTGTCTCCCACCAGGGGTACCGTGGCCTCATGACCCAGCAGGGCCTGGTGCTGGGAGGGGCCTGAGGCTGGCCCAGTGGGCATCTCTACTTGCCAGGGGAGATATGTGGAGCCTTTGAGTGGTGGAGCAGCGGCTCTGGGGGCTGACCCACCTCTGACTCGAGTCCATAGTCCCCAGACCTATGCAGTGTCAGCCTGTTTGTGCTCCTCCGTGACTCAGGGCCATGCCTCTCCCCTCCATGGAGGATACACGCGGCCTATCAGCATCCTCTGAAATGGCTCTCTGGATGCCACTGAGACAGAAGCAATTTCCAGGCCCCCAGTGAGGCTGGCGCAGCTGTCTCACCCAGGAAGCATAGCCATTTGTATCTGCTTCAGTCCTGATGGGCCTAACATTGGGAACATGGCTCTGAGCCTGGCTGGAGGAGGGAGCTATGGGTGTGGGCTGGGCTACTGTCCCCCAACAACCCCCCTGCAGTCCCCATGGACACCCGGCTCTGCTCCCTTCTGGTGGGCTGAGAAGGCAGGCAAACTCTGTGGGGGCAGCTGGAGCCTGCAGTTGGAGAGTTGGAGAGAGAAATAACCTTTTCTTCCCTCCCTTCCCTGCCAGGAGGACCTCCTGGAGCCAACTGCTCCGATTTCTGAAATAAATTAGCATTCAGAGGGTCTGGTGGCTGAGATGTTGCTCTTCTGCACAGGGAAGGAATACAGAAGCACCCATGGAAGATTACTTTGTAGAAAAGCATGAAAGCTCTGGGAAAGGGCCTTGACTCTCCTGCTGCTAATAAATTTCAGCCGGTGCAGCAAGATAATAATGGGATGAGTGTGTGTGCACATGCACACATGCATCTTCTGGAGTTTCAGGGACTGAAGTCCCTCATGCTGGGCTGGGGTGGGTGTGAGTCTTTGGCAGGCCGGGTGCTGAGCAGCTGGGGTCAGGCACCTGCCTGGCTGGGCTGCCCTGGATGACTTTTCAGCTGCCCGGTCCTCTCTGCGTTCACAGCTCCAGTTTTAGTCTTCATCACCATTGATTTGTGTCTCAGGAACCTCCCAGGGATTTTCAACTTGCAGAGATGGCTGGCAGTGGCAGACGCCAACCGCCAGTTTCACCCTGAAGGTGAAGGAGGCTGCTTCATTTTGAGACTGTGTTGAACCTCAGATTGCAGCTGAGAGTGGCCTCTCCTCACCCCATGAAGAGACTGAGATCCCTAAGTGCATTCTGGAAGGGGCAGCTGCCTCCTTATCCTTCAAATGCACACCAGCCAAGAGGAGCCTGCTTTCCCTGGGGCTCCTGCTGGGCACGACCTGCAACAAGGGGCTTTGCCACCAACCCTGCCTTCCACTTGGTGACCTAACCCCATTGATTTCCTCCAATCTGCATCTGATGAGATGTGCAGAGCGGTCAATACTCCAGCAGTCCTGCCAGTGAATGCAGAGGGAAGTGGGAGGGTGGAGCCTGAACCCCCGGCCAGGATGACCAGCACATGGGCAGGCCTTGCCAGCTCATAGGAAAACTCACCCCTGTGGCTGGAGGTAGCACCCCAAACTCAGGACGGTGATGAACAAGGGGCAGCCACAGCACAGGTTGTAGGAACCCAGTGGACCTGGCTGGATGTGGCCAATAATTCATACGGGCAGAGAAGTCACTGCAGTCCCCAGAGCTTCTCCCCAGGAGCCCACTGGCCACTGTGACCCAAGTTTCTCTGGTCACCCTGAGTGTACTTGTCCTGAGGATGGGGACAATGTTTAAATTCCCTCCTGGTGACCCACCAGATGAGCAAGTAGCTGCCACCATCTTCCTCTGAGGGCACAGGGTGGCCCCATCTCACCTCTTGTCCAGGGTCTCCGGCAGCTGCCTGCTGGAAGGCTCCTGGCCATCTGGCTTCCATCTTTAATCCCCTGCTGCCCTGCACCCTCCTCACCACTCAGCCTTGCTGCTGCACTGATGCAGTTTGTAGCCTCAGTGCCTCCAGCTCAGTCCTGGGCAGCCAATAAATGTTTGTTGAATAACTGAGTGAATTTCTGGCTGGCAGGGTCCCTACATGGCTTCCTCGTCCCCATGTGCATCTTGTCACTGTTTGACCTTCTTCACCCCGGGCAGCATTGGCCCAGAACCTCTGTGTGGGACACGGGCCTGGTTCTTTCCTCCGTTTGAAATCCTGCACATCCCTCAGAACCTTATTTAAATGTCACCTCCTCCAGGAAGCCCTCTGTGTGCCTCTAACAAAAGGTGATCCTTCCCTCCCTGGGCACCTGGAACTTGGTGCTGTTTCATAGCCTTTCCAGTGGCCAGAAGCTTTTCCCTGGAGCCTGGGTCTGTCCATTGATTTCTGCATCTGTCACCCTGCCTGGAGGGCAGGTGGGCAGGTCACAAGCATTCATTGCAACAATTAAACGAAAGCATGAGTGGGGTGATCTTGTGCTCCCTGACGGTTAAGGAGGACCCAGCTCCATCTCAGCCTCCCAGGGTCCCGCCAGTAACCTGGGATCCTGAGAAGCACACATGCATCCAATCAGGCAGCGTGTCCTCAGCTTCCCCATTCCCTCCTTAGGCCCATCCAACTGGGATTCTGAGACCTGATCCTGCAAGGTCCGACAAGAATGAGGACCAGCTTTCCTGGGGTCCCCTCCAGCTGGGAAGAAGCCGTCTCCAATATGCTGTCTGCCTGGAAAGTGCCTCCGTGCTGAGCCCAGGTAAGCCAGGGTTCCGTCATCCCGCACATCTGGAAATGAGCCTCCTGAGGCGTGGGGGCCTGGGCCAAAGGAGGACCAGTGGCCTGTGGGCTGGCCGGATGATGGCATGCCCTCAAAATGGCAGCAGCTGGCTCAGTGACACAGCAGGAGCAAGAGCAGCTTGGTGGGGGGAAGGGAGAATCTGTCTCAGGGCATTTGCTAAGTCAGCAGAAAGAGTGTTTGGGATCAGAGGGGAGGAGGTGGAGGGGAGCAAGTCCCCAGGCTGGCATGTGTGCATTGGACAGCACAGCTGCAGTTGGCTGGGGCTCGCTGCTGCTCCTCTCACTCAGGTGCCCCTCCCTGCTCAGGTGCTCCTCCCTGCTCAGGTGCCCCTCCCTGCTCAGGTGATCCTCTCTGCTCGGGTGCTCCTTCCTGCTTAGGTGCTCTTCCCAGTCAGGCTGATCCACCCTGTCAGGTGTACCCCCTGCTTAGATGTTCCTCCCACTCAGGTGCTCCTTGCTGCTCAGGCTGTTCCTCCCTGCTCAGGTGCTCCTTCCTTCTCAGGCTGCTGGGAGAGAATTCAGAGACATTACAGTTGTCCCTCACTAAGCATGACAGCTGCTGCCTTTTCTTTCTTGCTAAGTAGGAATAATGGGCAATTGTCCCTTGTGGCCTCATCAAGGGGTCTCTTTTTGAGAGAAAGAGGGATTTTGAAATTCTCTCAATTTCTGTCCCAGGTGGCAGGTGACCGTTTACAATAACACTGCTGTGTTGATGTTTCGAAGCTAAGTCTCAAATCTGACCTGATCTCTCTGTCTCCTTTCCTTCGGGTACCCACTGCTGGTCTGTGCCTGCTGCATGCCTTTCAGAAGCAGGGGCACTGGCAGGACAATAGGTGCCATCTCTCCATGGTCTCCTGACCTCCAGCCTTGTCCCCCACATCATGCCCCGCACAGCACTAGGCTGGCGTGTTTAGCATGGGAACCCACTCATGCCTCTCCCCTGTTGTAACCAGCTGCCAGTGCTCCTGGTTACCCAGGACTATCTCTATGCTGCCAGGCGCAGCTGGCAGGTTCCAGGTCTGTGGGCCAGGTCTGATTCTGCAACACCCCTGAGTGCTGGCCCTGAGTGTGCCTCCTCCCGCCTCTGTGCCTTTGCTCACACTGTGCCCTCTGCCTGGACTGCCCTCTCTTCTTCTCTGCCCCTGGCTCATGGTGCATACCTTTTAAGACCAAGCTGAGGACTCACTTCACCCAAGAAGCATTTCCTGAGCTGCTGGTTGGGCCAAGTGTCTGGGGGCCTCATCTTCCCACCCATGGCCCATCTGTCTTCATTTATCTCGTCGGCATCCTGAGGCCAAAGGCTGTGTTTTATTCCTCTCTGTACCATGAGCTCCTGGCACACACCTGCTCTCCACAGAGGCTTGTCACACCGACCCAGGGAGGCTGAGCGGAGCTGTTCTCCAGCAGTGAGAGCGTGTGGCTGCGTCCCATGTTAGAGTCATCTGTGAGGAGCAGGCATGGGAATGGCCCACACCATGAGGCCTCCCTCTGAAACGGATGCCTTGACCCAATTCACCAGGCCAGAGGTCACCCTGGGGCTTGGGCAGGAGGTGTATCAGTCAGTCCTGTTAACTGCTGTGACAAGCAGTCCCCACTCCCTGCAACATAGCACACCACACGCACGCTTGCCATCTTCTCACAGTGTCCTTCACAAGAGAGGCTTAGCCGCTCCTCCTCCTGTGACAGTGTCCTCTCCAAGATGGGGATGTGGCCCCTCATCCTGGAAGAGACACTACACCTTTTCAATTCCACTCCTTTGGCTAGAACCAGACATGTTGCTCTGTCCCCATGCAGTGGGGGTGGAGTGTGATATGGTTTGGCTGTGTCCCCACCCAAATCTCATCTTGAATTGTAGCTGCCATAATTCCCATGTGTTGTGGGAGGAACCCAGTGGGAGATAATTGAATCATGGGGGTGGTTCCCCCATACTGTTCTCATGGTAAAGAATAAGTCTTATGAGATCTGATGGTTTTGTAAGGGGAAACCTCTTTTGCTTGGCTCTCATTCGCTCTTTTTTTTTTTTTTTTGAGATGGGGTTTTGCTCTTATTGCCCAGGCTGGAGTGCAATGGCATGATCTCACTGCAACCTCTGCTTCCTGGGTTCAAGCGATTCTCCCACCTCAGCCTCCTGAGTAGCTGGGATTACAGGCGTCTGCCACCACACCTGGATAATTTTTTGTATTTTTAGTAGAGATGGGGTTTCACCATGTTGGCCAGGCTGGTCTCGAACTCCCAACCTCAGGTGATTTACGCGTCTCAGCCTCCCAAAGTGCTGGGATTACAGGTGTGAGCCACCACACCCAGCCTCGTTCTCTCTTTTCTGCCACCATGTAAAACATGTCTGTCACCCTCCACCATGATTGTGATGCCTCCCCAGCTACATGGAACTTTGAGTCCATTAAACTTATTTTTCTTTATAAAGTACCCAGCCTCGGCTGTGTCTTTATCAGCAGCATGAAAACGGACTAATACGGGTGGAGAGTGCAGTTCCCCCTGGTTACCCACCTTGGGGGCCAGGGAGCCCCATGTCTTTTGGGACCAGCTTGTTATCCCTGCCACAGGGCTTTGGGACCAGCTATGTGGCCTTGTGCACATTACCTGGTAGCTCTGTGCCCTGAATTTCCTGACCTTTAAATGGACACGATACACCTCCTGTGGAGATTAACACGATCTCATCAGTAAAGAGCCTCTCGTGGCCAGCCACCTGTTACCTATTCAGCCTTTGGTAGTTACTCTGAGTCTACAGTGATGAGAGCTCCTGGGGATGTAATTTGGATAAAGCAGCAGCAATGGCCTCCTGCACTGCTGACCCTCCAGTCCCTTGTCCTGGAGAGAGCTTCCTTTTACTACCATTTATTTTTTCTTTTTTTTGAGATGGAGTCTTGCTCTGTTGCCCAGGCTGGAGTGCAGTGGCATGATCTCAGCTCACTGCAACCTCTGCCTCCTGGATTCAAGTGATTCTCCTGCCTCAGCCTCCTGAGTAGCTGGGATTAAAGGTGTGTACCACCACACCTGGCTGATTTTTATTTTCTTTTATTATTATCATTATTATTTTTAGTAGAGATGGGGTTTTGCCATGTTGGCCAGGCTGGTCTCGATCTCCTGACCTCAGGTGATCTCATTTTGGCCTCCCAAAGTGCTGGGATTATAGGCGTGAGCCACCATGCCTGGCCCTTTTCCTACCATTTCTGAAGTCTGGGGCTGGCAGCCAAAGCCTTCGTGTGAGCGACTGTTGGCCTTGTGCACACACTTGGCATGGATCCTGTGGGGCTGTGGAGCAGCCGCTTTTTATGCCCATGCAACTGTGTAGAGTCCTCAAATAACACATCCCAAAGCCTGTCAGAGCCAGAGGCACAAGGCCTCACTTACACTTGGGCAAAGAGGGCCAGGGGTCTTGCCCAAGTCACTGGCAAAGCTGCAACTCGGACCTCAGAGTTGGTTTCCAGGCCCCTCCCAGGTTTCCTGCAGCTCGGACCTCAGCATCAGTTTCCAGGCCCCTCCTCTCTGCTCAGCTCCACTCCAGGCCCCTCCCAGGTAAGGAGGCTTTGTGCAGCTCCGGCCCCATCTCGGTGAGATGATAAAAGTTTGTGTAGAATGTGTCCCATGTGCTCTTCTGGCAAAAGTTATTGGAAAACGACAAGTAAGAGCGATAAAAAGGGGATATAAAAGGGACATAAAAATTCTGATAGTCTCGAGAGCTCAGGACAAATCTTGCTTCTCCTTGCCAATTTAAAGAGAGTGAAGCAGAGATTTGGTGGGTGGGTGGGGGACTTGCCCAGGGCCCTGTCAAACCTGATGTTTGTTCACCTGAAGACTCAAATATCTGAATCAGAATGCCGGATCAAGGAGTGTCAGGATTTCCCGGCCAAAAGACGGAAGCAACCCCAGTGTCCATAGACAGATGAATGGTTAAACAAACTATAATATTTCCAGAAAATAACAGAATTCAGCCTTAAAAATGGAAGGAAATTCTGACACGTACTCTAATGTGGATGAACCCTGAGGACATTATGCTGAGTGAAATAAGCAAGTCACAAAAGGACAAATCCTGCGTGATTCCACTTATAGAAGGTCCCTCCTTGCTGACAGAGGAGAACAGTGGTCTCCAGGGACTGGGGAGAAGAGGGAGTGAGAGATGTCATCTAATGGGGACAGAGTTTTAGTTTGGGAAGATGGAAGAGTTATATGGACAGGTGGTAGCTACACAACAATGGCCAGGTAATGCCACTGAACCGTGCACTTACAAATGGTGAGAATAGGCCGGGCCACAGTGGCTGACGCTTATAATCCCAGCACTTTGGGAGGCTGAGGCAGGTGGATCACCTGAGGTCAGGAGTTCGAGACCAGCCTGGCCAACAGGGTGAAACCCCGTCTCTACCAAAAATACAAAAATTAGCCAGGCATGGTGGCACGTGTCTGTAATCCCAGCTAATCCAGAAAACGGGGGTTGCAGTGAGCTGAGATTGCACCACTGCACTCTAGCCTGGGCAACAGAGTAAGGTTCCATCTCAAAAAAAAAAAAAAAAAAAAAAAGATGAGAATGGTAAATTTAACTTTGTGTGTGTTTTACCACACTTAAAAAAAAGCAGAGTATTCCCAACCATTCTATGCCTTTCCCATCCCATCTCCCACCCGAGCAGAGGTGTTTCCAGTAGTGCAGGAACCCCAAAGACAAACGTGGAGGCTTTTTGGGGCTGGTGAGGCCTGCTCTTCAGGACCTGCCTTCCTTGTTAGTCAGCGTCTTTCCCTCTGCCCCGGTCCTTTCTGGATTTCAAGTTTCATGCCTCGGTTCTCTCCCAAGCTTCATACTCAACATAAAGATTGTGCTTCGAGGGAATTTTGTATTGTTCTACGTAAATTGAAACTTACCAAAGATCCTTGGGGGACTGATTAGCCAATATTATCACATCACCCCACCCCCGCCCCCACCCCCGCCCTAAGATTTACTGCATTATTAACTTCTAGTAGGATAACTTCCAATGCAATTTAATATGAACTATGTTCATGCACAGCAACTCAACTTTCCTTGTTGGCTGAGGGTCGGGGAGCCAAATACATCCTTGATTGACAGCAAGTTACACACAAGTAGTATTCTGTCTGCAGATGAAACTAGAGCTGTGTCAATATTTTGGGAGGTCTGGGCAAAGTGGCAAAGAATGAGGAACAGGTATGTGGGGGCACAAGGTGTTTGCAGAATCTTCTCTGGGGGAAACACCCCATGATGTTTGCATCTCAGAAGTCCTTGGCAAGGTCAGACCCCCCTACAAAGGACTTGGGAGGAGAACAGTCTCAGCCCAGGATGACTTCATTGTGGAGACAGAAATGAATTCTTCTCTAAGTGGGAAGAAGCTCTTTAGCTGCATTAAGAGTCTGAAATCTGATGAAAAGGTGAATAGATTGATTCTTCCTGGCATCAGTCACCTGGGACTTCATCAGACTCAAACCGATTAGGAAAATTCACATTGAAAGCATCATTTATAATGGACCCAAATCATAGAAAACATTTGGCTTGGTGGAAGGTAGAAATAGCATTTCTACCTAAACCATAATCTTTCACCATCTCCCCTTCCTCCTTTGCAGTGTTGACAGCCATGTCTCCTCCCCAAGACTAATCATTAGACTAATTAGTGGCTAATCAATGTTTAATTAAAACCTAGCCATTAATTATAGGAAGTGCCAGGGTAACCAGGGAATAAAACGTGGTTGTAGGAGGGATCAGATTTCCTTAAATTTGGCTGATGACTTAAACAGTGATGTTTCCTTCCTGTGTTTGTCATTCTTTGTTTGCACTTTGGTGTGGGAGGGTCTGGAGGTCTGGAGAGGGGAGAAGAGAGAGACAGTGAACAGCCAGCTGGATTGCTCTGAGATTTCAGCTTCAGGCCTGTTACCTGGTTTTCTCAGTCACTCCACAGACACCTTCCCCACGGTTCTGCCATTGCTCTTCCCATGCCCCAAATTTAATCTATTTTTCCTCTACAAATTCTTTATTGGGTTTCTGCATAATTGCATTTAGACTAACACCCAGACTTGTTACCATGAACTTCAAAGTTCTGGACTGATTGTTCTTAACCCTGACCGCATGTTAGAACCACCAACAGACAGTAAAAAGATTCTAATACAAGGATAGACAAATAGACTAATGAAGACAGCAGAGAGCCCAGGCACGGAACCAGCACATGAAAGTGTATATGACTGGCACATGACAAAGGTGGTCCTGTTAAGGAGGGCTTGGCAGATCTTTGCAACCTATGGATCCAGCAACCTATGGTGCTGGATCCATCAAATAGCCACCTTAGAATAAACAGGAAGCAGCTGGGTGCAGTGGCTCATGCCTGTAATCCCAGCATTTTGGGAGGCTGTGGTGGGTGGATCACGAGGTCAGGAGATCGAGACTATCCTGGCTAACATGGTGAAACCCCATCTCTACTAGAAATACAAAAAATTAGCCAGGCGTGGTGGCAGGTGCCTGTAGTCCCAGCTACTCAGGAGGCTGAGGCAGGAGCATGGCATGAACCCAGGAGGCGGAGCTTGCAGTGAGCAGAGATTGTGCCACTGTACTTCAGCCTGGGTGACAGAGTGAGACTCTGTCTCAAAAAAAAAAAAAAAAAAAATGAATAAACAGGAAACTTGATCCCTACCTCACACTGTTCCCCCCCCCAAAAAATCTGTCTTCTAGAAGATAACACAGAAGATGTAGAATATCTTCATGATTCAAAGAATATTAACCACAAGGGGAAATATTAACAAATCAGATTATATTAAGAATAAGAGCAATGGGCACAATCAAAGGGTACAATTAAGACAGCGAAAAGGCAAGGACCAAGTGTAAGAAGATATTTGCAACATATGTCACCCAAAAAGGGCTCACAGAAAAATGGGAAAAAGACTTGAAGAAGCACTTCACCAAGTGCTTTACTAGTCATCAGATAGAACCAGATACTGCTATCTAGGCACTGGAATGGCTACAGTGAATAGGTTGCCAGTCCTAAGGGTTGGTAAAAATATAGAATGATTGGGGCAACCCTACATTGCTGGTAGGAATGTAAATGGGAACAATCACTTTGGAAAACTGTTTAACAGGATCTACTAAAGCTGAACATACACCTGCCCCAGAACCCAGCTACTCTATCCCTAGATGTCACCCGCTGGAAACGCATGCCCAGGTGCACTGAAATGTGTGCACGAGTGTGACCATAGCAGCACTGTTTTTCACAGCTTCAAGCTTGAAGTAACCCAGGCCAAGCAACACAGTAGTGTGGCCAAATAAGTTGTGAAATCATACAATTATGATTCTAAACAGAACTACACTCTATGAACACTAAACACTAAACAGCACATCTACACTCTATGAACCTCACCAAATAATGTAGAATTAAGGAATCCAGGCATTCCACTCACATGAAGTTCAGAAATGGGCAAGATGGAAATCTTTTTTTTTAACCTTTTTTTAAAAAAATCTTCAACTTTTATTTTAAGTTCATGGGTACATGTGCAGGATGTGTAGGTTTGTTACATAGGTAGATGTGTGCTGTGGTAGTTTGCTGCACAGCTCTTCCCATCACCTAAATTTTAAGCCCAGAATCCATTAGCTATTCTTACTGATGCACTCCCTCCCCCTGCTCAACAGGCCTCAGTGTATGTTATTCCCCCAACCATGTGTCTATGTGTTCTCATCATTCAACTCCCACTTATAAGTAAGAACATGTTGTGTTTGGTTTTCTGTTCCTGTGTTAGTTTACTGAGGATAACAGCTTCCAGCTCCATCCATATCCCTGCAAAAGACATGTTCTCATTCCTTTTTATGGCTGCATAATATTCCATGATATATATGTATCATGTTTTCTTTATCCAGTCTATGATTGATGGGCATTTGGGTTGATTCCATGTCTTTGCAATTGTGAATAGTACTGCAGTGAACATACACTTGCGTGTATCTTTATAATAGAATGATTTATATTCCTTTGGGTATATACTCAGTAATGGGATTGCTGGGTCAACTGGTATTTCTGCCTCTAGATCTTTGAGGAATCACCATATTGTCTTCCACAATGGTTGAACTTACACTCCCACCAACAGTGTAAAAACATTCCTTTTCCTCCACAACCGCGTCAGCATCTATTGTTTCTTGACTTTAATAATCACCATTCTGACTGGTATGAGAAGGTATCTTGTGGTTTTGATTTGCATTTCTCTAATGATCAGTGATGTTGAGCTTTTTTTCATATACTTCTTGGCCACATGTATGTCTTCTTTTGAGACATGTCTGTTCATATCCTTTGCCTACTTTTTAATGGGGTTGATTTTTTCTTATAAATGTGTTTAAGTTCCTTATAGACTCTGGCTATCAGACCTTTGTCAGATGGATAGATAGCAAATTTTTCTCCCATTCTGTAGGTTGTCTGTTCACTCTGATGATAGTTTCTTTTGCTGTGTAGAGCTCTTTAATTAGATCCCATTTGTCAGTTTCTGCTTGTGTTGCAATTGCTTTTGGCGTTTTCATCATGAAATCTTTGCCCATGCCTATGTCCTGAATGGTATTGCCTAGATTTTTGATTTTTGATTTTTTTTTTTTTAGATGAAATCTCATTTTGTCACCCAGGCTGGAGTGCAGTGGTGTTATATTGGCTTACTGCAACCTCCGCCTCCCAGGGTCAAGTGATTCTCCTGCCTCAGCCTCCTGAGTAGCTGGGATTACAGGTACCCACCACCATGCCTGGCTCATTTTTATATTTTTAGTAGAGATGGGGTTTCATCGTGTTGGCCAGGCTGGTCTTGAACTCCTGACCTCACGTGATACACCCACCTCAGCCTCCCAAAGTGCTGGGATTACAGGCTTGAGCCACTGTACTCAGCATAGATTTTGATGGAAATCTTGATAGTGGGTCCCTTTAGGGAGGAGAAAGGTGGGAGGTTGGGGGGAAGGGGAGGGAAGAGGGGCCCTCTGGGGATCTGTGTATTCTATTTCTCCATCTCAGTGGTGGTTGCCTGGATTGTCCACTCTGACTATTCATCGAACCTATACTAATGATTTGTGTACTTTAGAGCATATGTATTATTTTCTTAAAATTAAACAAAGCAGTAACAAAGTCTGATCCCAGGCCAGAATCCCTGGATCAGAGTCTCTGGGGAGTGGGGAGGGTCCAGCATGGGAGGTTTCGTGGCATCTGGGGTGTGGCTCTGATGTATGTTGGGGTCACCACCTGCCCTGGCCTATGCACGGCCCTCCCTTCTTTCCACTCTTGCTCCCCACCTACCTATCTCCTTGACCTTGCTGTTCCTTGAACTTGCCAGGTGCTTTCCCGCCCCAGTCTTTTGCACCTGCTGTTCTCTGGGCTCTGAGTGCTCTTTCCTAGCTGGATCCAAGTCACCCCCTTAAAGCAACCTTCCCTGCCCTATGTATCCAAAACAGGCCCCTTGCCCCAGATACACTCTGGCACATCCTGTTTATTTCATTTATTATTCTAGAGACAATGCCTGTGTTCACCAAATGCTATTTCTTTTTCCAGGAAGATTAAAGGAGGACTGTATTTTCCAGTCTCCCTTGCAGTGAGGTCAGGGTTAGGTGGTTGTGGATGGAAGCGATGCATTCCACTTCCAGATGTTGTCACGGGCCCCCACATGGTCCACACTCCCCGTTCCTGTGCGGTGACCACGGCGGCCACTCACGTCAGTAGGAAGGGCTCAGGGATGTTAGGAGCCTGGGTCTTGGTGTGACCACTAGGAGTAACATTGCCAAGAGAGCTAGCTGCCCGGACCACACTCGACTGTGATATAAACAAGAAATAAACCTTTCCGCAAACCCATGAGATGTGAGTGTGTTTTCTACTGCAGCAGAACCTACACTATCCCAGTGCAGGAAGCACTCATTGCAAATGGAGGTTATCTTGCTGAATAAATGACTTGCCTGTAGGCTTCCTGTCTGTGTCTTTGTCTAGAATGTAAGCTCTTGTTTCTGTGTTCTCAGGGCCGATGAACGAGCATGTGCCTGGCACACAGTAGGGGCTCAGCAAAATTCTACTGAGGCGATGACGGCGCAGCACTCGGTGCTGTGCCAAGGCGATGATGGAGGCAGAGATACAGGCCTCAGGGGAGGAGGCAGTGGAATGGAGAGGGACCATTTGCATCTTAGCTCTGCACAAGCAACAGCTTCACTGTTCTGAGCTGCAGTTTCTCCATTAGTAATCAGTGCCTATTCCAGGCAGGCAGGCTACTGGCCAGGGTGATGGGTAGAATAGTCCATGGGTGCAGGTGTGATGGAGTGCACATGCGGGGAGAGAGAAAGAGAGAGGAAGAGAGGGAGGGGTGGAGGAGGAGGAGACAGAGAGGGAGAGAGGGAGGGGTGGAGGAGGAGGAGACAGGGAGAGAAGGAGGGAGATGGGGGAGGAGGGAGAGAGGGAGGGGTGGAGGGGGAGGAGACAGGGAGAGAGGGAGAGAGATGGGGGAGAGAGGGAGAGAGGGAAGGGTGGAGGAGGAGGAGACAGGGAGGGAGAGAGAAATGGAGGAGGGGACAATTTCACTTGGTTAAATTAGGAAATGGGGAACAGAGTGACTCCATGCTTCCTTCTAAGTCATCCTCTGTTTTCTTTCCTTTATGGGCACTGCAAGTTCTTCCCTTTTATAGTAGCAAATTCTCCTGGACTTAAAAAAACCATGAGTAAAGTAAGTTCTGTGCTGCCTGTGTTGGGGCCACTGAAACTCAAGGGCCTCATTTGTCATTCTTACAGAAGAACAGACTGTTCTCAGCCCGTGTCTCTCTCTCCACTAAAGCGAGCCTGGGGTCGTGTTGTCTTGAGGGACTCTGTCCTAAAGATGCCCTCTGTGTCTCCAGGAGGGCCCGGGGCCATACTGGGCCTTCTCGTTGGTGTTACTCTGATGTGTTTGCCCAAGAGAGCTTAAGCCTTCTTTAAAAATGGAGGGAAGCATCTGTGTTCATTGCTTGGCTGATGCCTGGGACCTGCACTGTAACCTGTGCATTCTTTCTTGTAGTTTAAGGCTGATTTTTGTAGTGACCCACTGCATTTCACAGCAGAAGCCTGTTGGGTGCTCCAAGTGTCCAGCTCTGTTCTTTTTTGAGGCAGAGTCTTGCTCTGTTACCCAGGCTGGAGTGCAATGGCACGATCTTGGCTCACTGCAACCTCTGCCTCCCAGGTTCAAGCGATTCTCATGCTTCAGCCTCCTGAGTAGCTGGGACTATAGTTGCCTGTCACCATGCTTGGCTAATTTTTGTATTTTTAGTAGAGACAGGGTTTCACCATGTTGGCCAGGCTGGTCTTGAACTCCTGACCTCAGGTGATCCACCCAAAGTGCTGGGACTACAGGCATGAGCCACCATGCCCAGCCCCAGCTCTGTTCTTTATGCTCACTTCTAGAATCCAGCCTCAGAGTTGATGTGTGTGGCTGGGATGCTGATAACATGCTAGGAGTGTGTGGGGGTGGGGCGGGGGACCTGGATGCCTAAAGACCTGCTGCAATCTCCCCCTTAGCTGGTAGGACAGGCCACTGAGGATCAGCTCTGAGGAAAAGGCTTCCATTTGCCGTGTGGCTGCTTCCTCCGCATCCTCTCCCTTCTCTCCTTCCTCCCCTTCCTCCTCATTCTTCTCCTCTTCCAGGGTGCAATGGGGGAGCCATTGAAGGGCTTTGGGCGGGAGGTGACATGGTCAGATCTGCCTTCTGAAAAGGCCCTCCTACCTGCTGTGTGGAGACCCTGTTGGAGGGAGTGGATGCAACCGGAACAGAGGTCAGCAAACTACAACCCACAGCCAAATCCAGCCTACTGCCTGTTTTTGTCTATAAATTTCTGTTTTCTTTCATTCTTTTTTTTTTTTTTTTTTTTGAGATGGAGTCTCACTCTGTCACCTAGGCTGAAGTGCAGTGGCATGATCTCGGCTCACCGCAACCTCCACCTCCCAGGTTCAACCGATTCTCCTGCCTCAGCCACCTGAATAGCTGGGATTACAGGCACACACCACCATGTCCGGCTAATTTTTGTATTTTTAGTAGAGATGAGGTTTCACCATGTTGGCCAGGCTTGTCTTGAACTCCTGACCTCAAGTTATCCACCCACCACAGCCTCCCAAAGTGCTGGGATTACAGGTGTGAGCCACCGTGCCCGGCCTTGTCCATAAAGTTTTATTGGCACGCAGCCTCACCCATTAATGTGGACATTGTCAATGGCTGCTTTGGAGACAAGGGTAGAGTGGAGGAGTTGCAGGAGAGACGATTAGACCAGAAATGCAGAGCAGATTCACCTCCTGACTTTTGACAGCAAGTTTGCTGGCCCCTGGGTTGAAAAGCTGCCTTCCTTTGGGCTGTTCAGAGAACAGAGCTGTGACAAGGATGTGGGTTCAGGTGGTTTGCTTGAGAGTGATCTCAGAAGCAAGGGTGTCGGGGAGGCAGTGAGGCAGGGAAGGGGAGCCCAGCCTAAAGGTTCCCTCGGGGTCCCTGCAGAAGGCACTGGGGCCATTCTGGGAGGCCTGCAAGAAGGTAGAGAATGGCAACCAGAGGTTTAGGGGCTGAGGTAAACAGGACTAGGGGCTGGATGGGTCAGAGAGGTCAGGGAGTGGGAAGGTCGAGAATGTCTCCCATGAGTGACTAGTGTGGGGCTGGGGTGAGGAGGCATTGGCTAAGTCAGGAGTATTGGTGGACACCTCATACTGAGGCATGACTTTGAGTTCAGGTTTGGACATCCCTTGACCACACTGACTGTTCCAGAACCTTCCTTATAGAGTGATCACGGGCCACACCTGCTTTCTACCTCACAAGAGTCTCAGTGAGTCTGAGGCTGTACTTCGTTCTCACACATGGGTGTTTTGGAAGCAAAAGGCACAACCAGTTTCTGTCAGGAGCAGTAAAGGCCACCAATGGCCTCCTGCTGGCTCAGGTCAAGTTTTGCTGCCAAATGAGTTTTAGTGCCAAAATTAGAAGGTAAAACTTTACGCTTTCAGAGATTTTAGAATTTTTGAATTTAGGATAAAGGGTTTGGACACACAGTCACAGCTTACACTGGTTGAGGACTTTCTATGTGACAGTCACTGCAATTTTTATGCATTACTTCATTGAGTCCTATAGATGGCTCTGGGAGGTGGGCATGTGGTTATTCCCCTAGGCACACAGCCTCAAGGTCACCTGGTCAGGGAGTCCAGGAGCTGAGACACGAACCTAGGGCCTGCCCACCGTCAGTGACTTCCCTGTCTCCCGCTTTTTCCCCCTGCGGACTTAGGTCAGACCTGTGTCCTCTTCATGCTGGTCCGGGTGTAGGGCTTTTCCTGTGGCCCCAGGGACCAGTGCAGGACACAGAATAGCGCTCAGCAGAGTGGACTGACCTGAGCTTCCACCCGACGTTTAACTCACGGCCCGGTGTGTTCATCCACTTGGGTGCTTTCCCTTCCAACAGCCTCGTCAGGAAGCTAAGTCTCAGACTTGTGCTAATGGCATGGTCCAATCACTTTGGAACTCTGCTCTGGAATCCCATTCAGACTGTACAGTTTATTCTGTTTTTCCTGTCCTTCCACGGAGTCAGATCTTAGTCCTTAGAGGGTAGGCTTGCTTTGTGGAAGCAGCCAGGAGGCATTTGCATAATGTTGCTTCAGAGAGAGGGAGAGGCCCATAAAGAGATGAGACTTGTTTTCTCCTTGTGGCTTTTACTTTGGCTCTGAAGTCCACCTCTCAAAGTGGAATTCCCAGATGTTCCAAATAAGATAGCACTTAAAAAAGGGGCCCTCCTCCGCGAGGTGCTAGAACAATTCTGAAGGACAAAATTCTGCTACCTGGGTAAGTCCTGTTCTTTTTGTTTGGAAATCAGGTCATTTTGTTAAAGTCAGAGCTTCTTAATAGGGGCTCCTTCCCTTATACCCAGGGGCTTGTACCTGGGGGCAGTTGGTGCCCATGTCTATTTGAATTCTCCTGCTGGGCCATAGACTTTTTGATCTGTAGAGTTTTCAATGTCTTCAGAAAAGGATCAGGAATAAGTGCTGAGTCTTTTAGACATGGCCCAGCCAAGGTAACCTTTTCTAATGCCTCTTTCATTTACTTAGGTGTGTCTGGAACTCATTTTCCAGTGTCTTCCCTTTCCCTGCTCCCTGCCTCCAGTGCCAGACCACCTGCCCTAGAAGAGTCTTCCCACTGTGAAAAAATTCTTTGGAGGGTGGTCTAGAGGGGTTCAAGGGCTGGAGAGTCAAAGCTGGTCAGAGACTGGCTGTGCTGGTTGTCACCTGCCCGTCTTGGGGTAAGCACAGCCTCTCCGGTGCTCGATTTAGCAGTCTGTGCAATGAATGAGTGGCTTGGACCAGGAAACGAAGGCTTTTGCAAGCTGTATACATCCACAATTCCCTCTTTCTTTTATGCCTTTGTTTATCCTTTTAGCAAAACTGCTTGCTTTAGATTACCTACTTTGTGGAGATAAAAAAAGAGCAGTATTTATTTCAAAATCTTACTGTTCAGGTGGTTTTTTCATTTATACAAACCATACAACTTGTATGAATTGGTGAGACTTTCTAGTACAGGTGCCCTAACATTTTATTTTTATGATATTTAAAAAGCGGAATTAACTTTGTTTTTTTTGGTGATAGAGACAGGGTCCTACTATGTTGCCTAGGCTGGCCTCAAACTCCTCGTCTTAAGCAAGACTCTCACCTCAGCCTCCCAAAATGCTGGGAATCCAGCTAACTTAAAAAAAGTCACGATATGCAAATAGTTTTAAAATTGAAATTGTGCTCCAAGTTTATAATAAACACCAGCATTCTCTTTCCCCCTTCTTACTTCTGCCTATTCCTGCTATTGCTAGCTGTTTCTTCCAGAATTAACCTCTGCATTTCTGAACATTGCTTATACACTGGAATCTATGGATGCATTATTTTTACACTTCATCTTTAAGCTTTCTTTTATGGTAGATCAGGTTTTAATCTCACACCTTAACAACAAAATCTCAATCTTTGTTAAATCTACATTAAGGTTTTTCTTACTATAACAATCATAACTGTAACATTTTTCTTTTTGTTGTACAACTTTCTGTTTATCCTGGAGTTAGTAATGGCTTAGGGTTTTGTACACCTTCCAACATGCCTTTTTATACAACCTTCCATGTGGTCAAAAAATCTTATCAGCCCTCTTTTCTGCCTGGGGAAGATGTCCTGGGGCCCTTGGTCATGTGCCCAGGCACTCACAGGTTGCTCTTCAGGCAGCTGCAGGGCTCTCATCCAGGACTTTTCTTTGCTCACTCCTGTGCCGAAGTGCATGTTCCTGGATCTAGCATCTTTATCTTTTTGTTTACTGCTTGGCCTTAGTGGACCACATTCTCTCACAACATCCTAAGCCCCTTTATTCTGTTCTCATGTTCAGTTAACAGTCTGCTTGAGTACAGAATCCTGGGTTTGAAATTATTTTTACCTAGAATTTCAAAGGCATTTTTTCCCCCACTAAATTCTGATTTCCATGCTGCTGTAGAGAAGTGTGATGACATTCAGATTTTGATCCTATTATATGACCTGATTTTCTTCTCTCTGGAAGATTTTATCCTTGTTGTTCTGAAATGTCATAAAGGTGTGCCTATAGTTTTCATTGTTTGGACACTTGGAATGGTCTTAAATCTGAAGACTTAATGCCTTTCAGTTCTGGGGACATTTATGGTATTATTTCTTTGATAATTTTATACTCTTAATTTTCTCTGTTCTCTCTGGAACTTCTGTTTGTCAAATGCTGGACCTCCTGGCTTCATTAACTAACTCTTCAGTTAAAACAAACAAAAAACTACTGTACATTTTTTTGCCTTTTTGTCCTGCTTCCTGGGAAATGTTCTCAACCTTCCTTTTTCCTTTCTCCTTTCTCCCTTCTCCTTCTCCTCCTCCTCCTCCTTCCTTCCTTCCTTCTTTCTTTCTCTCTCTCTTTCTTCTCTTTCCTCTCTTTCTTTCCCCCTCCCCTCCCCCTCCTCTCCTTTCCTTTCCTTTCTTCTGCACCTATCTGCCTCTTTCTCTCTCTCTCTTTCCAGACTGGATCTTGCTCTGTCACCCAGGCTGGAGTGCACTGGTGCAATCATAACTCACTGCAACCTTGATCTCCTGGGCTTAAGCATCAGTTTTATTTTCTAACACTTCTATTGACCCCAGCTTATGTTATATTTAACTGCCAAACATTCTTGTTCTCTAAATATTTCTTCTTGTTTCATGGATGTAGTATCTTTTCTCATCTCTGTGATGATATTAATGGATTCTTTGAAGTTTTCTTCTCTTTGTAAAGTATACACTTTTACTAGTTATCTATTACTATGTCACAAATTACCCCCCAAACACAATGTCTTAAAACAGCAAATGGCTTTTATCTCACAGTTTCCATGGCAGGGGATCTGGTTGGGTTTAGCTGGGTGGTTCTGGTTTGGGGTATGTCATGAATTTGCAGTCAATATGTTGGCCAGGGCTGGGGTCATCTAAGGCGTGACTGGGGATGAAGGATCTGCTTCCAAGCTTAGTCACTTGGTTGCTGGCCTCTCCATATGGCTGAGCCTCTCCATATGGCTGCTTGACATGGCAGGTGGCTTCCCTCAAAGCAGGTGATGGGTGAGGGTGGAGTGAGGGAGAGAGAGAGAAAGAGAGAGAGAGAGAGAGAGAGGAAGAAGACAGAGAGAAAGAGAGACAGAGAAGGAGAGGGAGAGGGAGGGGGAGAGAGAAAGGCAGAGAAGGAGAGAGAGAGGGAGGGGGAGAGAGAGAGGGAGGAAAACAGAGAGGGAGGGAAAGAGAGCCAGGGAGGGAGGGGGAAGGGGTGGGGAGAGAGAGTGAGGAAAGGGGGCAAGAGAGAAAGGGAGAAAGGGAGAGGACAAACCAAGATGGAAGCTGCTGCATCTTCTGTAGCTTAATCTCTGAAGTGCCATATCACCAGTCACATTGCATGCCATACTCCATCGGTCACAGAGACCAACCTGGAACAGTGGGAGGGGACGGCCCAGGGGTGTCGCCACCAGAAGGCAGCCATTTTGGAGTCTGGTGCCACAGAACGTGATCCGTATCTTCCCCTGTCTGTTGTTTTGGTCACTGTTTTCCACTGGAGACTTTTCTCAACTCTCTAGCACTGTCTGTCTCTCTTTCCCCTCATGCTTAAGACCTGCAGCATCGAGCTGATGGCCAGGAGCTCACAGACCGTCTCTATCTGGGTTCCTCCAGAAGCCGACCCTGAGCCAAGGCTTGGGGGAAAGCAGTTTATTGGGGAGGTGGAGGAAGCCCTGGTAGGGGAAGTGGGCATGTGGGCCCTGGGAGGGAAGGCCGCCAACAAGGGGTGTGTCACCAAACTGGCGATTTGGTGACTCAGTCCTGCAGTGGATGTGTTTGGAACTTAACCCTGCAGGGACCTCTGAGGAATGGTGCAGAATGCACACCTAGAATCCCCTGCCTGGATGGCGCTGGTGGAGCTGGGGTGTTTATGCCCCACCTCAGTCGAGTCCCGGGTGCAGGGCTCTTGGGGAAGCTGAGGGTAAAGGCCAGGACCCTGCCACCCCCACGAGAGGCAGAGTCATCTTCTGAAGTTTTAGGAGAAGCTTCAGGCGTGGAGATGCTGGTGCCACCCTGGAGCCTGCAGGGCGCTTGGAGATGCTGGGGACTGGTGGGCACTGATGTCAATGGCAGGCTTCCCTCAGGGGCCATGGGTGGACAGCTGCCTTTCTACTGTGACTCCCAAGTGTCGGTATATTTATAGGTCTGTTCTCTGGGGAGCTTTATTCTCCCCAGAATGCATCCTCTGATCTGCCTGGGGTGGGTCCTGGGTTCTGAGTGGGCAGTGGAGGGGCCGGAGACTTCCTTTTAATCCTCCTTCAGTACCGTGCTTATCCTCCGCTCTGTGAGCCTGACATCCCTGAGCCCCGGGTCTCTCTGGTATGCTTCCTGGTGGAAATGAGCCTCGGCGGGTGGGAGAGTGGCATGGCTGCAATGAGGCTGGTGGGGTGCAGTGTCCTCGTGAGAACCCCTAGCGCCTCAGCCTCCCCTGGGCCTTTAAAGTACCCAGGGCCTCCGCTTTCCCTGAGTTTTGGAGGTTCCTTAGGGCAAATCAACTTGCTTGCCATCAGCAGCCCCATCCCTAGCACACTCCACAGATCCCCAGCTCTGCCCTTCTCCCTCGGACCGGGCATCCAGCATTCCACTCTAATTCATTCTGTTTCTGCTTCTTATCTGTTTGGGGTGATTGGAGAGAGAAAGGAGTGGAAAAATCGAATCCCCCCAATTTAGATGGGGATAATTCACCATCAGTTGTTGGGAACTTCCAGCAAAGCTTTCCCTAGAAACTTTGTTTTTATGATGGGAGGTCCTTGCATGGGCACTGATATGGTTTGGATCTGTGTCTCTGCTCAAATCTCATGTTTAAATGTAATCCCCAGCATTGGAGGTGGGGCCTGGTGGAATGTGATTGGATTGGGGGCTGGTTTCTCATTAATGGGTTAGCACCCAACACTTGGTACTGTCCTCCTGATTGTGAGTTATTGTGAGATCTGGTTGTTTGAAGTGGGTAGCTCCTCCCTCCCTGCTTGCTCCTGCTCCACCAGGGAAGATGCCTTGTTTCCCCTTCACCCGCCTCCATGACTGTAAGTTTCCTGAGGCCTTCCCAGAAGCTGAGCAGATGGCAGCATCATGCTTCCTGTACAGCCTGCAGAACCATGAGCCAATTAAACCTCTTAAAAAATTACCCAGTCTCAAGTATTTCTTTTTCTTTTTTTTTTTTTTTTGAGACGGAGTCTTGCTCTGTCACCCAGGCTGAAGTGCAGTGGTGCGATCTTGGCTCACTGCAACCTCCACCTTCCAGGTTCAAGTGATTCTCCTGCCTCAGCCTCCCTGGTACCTGGGATTACAGGCCTCTGCCATCACGCCCAGCTGGTTTTTGTATTTTTAGTAGAGACAGGGTTTCACCATGTTGG
Organism: Pongo abelii; assembly: GCF_028885655.2. NCBI lineage: Eukaryota > Metazoa > Chordata > Mammalia > Primates > Hominidae > Pongo > Pongo abelii. Next base: position 41,001,399 of record NC_072004.2, on the reverse strand, counting down.
CCAGGCTGACCAACATGAACTCCTGACCTCAGGTGATCCACCCGCCTTGGCCTCCCAAAGTTCTGGAATTATAGGCATGAACCACTGCACCTGGCCAAGTATTTCTTTATAGCAGTGCAAGAACGGGCTAATGTAGGTGCATTCAAAGCTGTTGGGTGAGTCAGGATAAACCAGATTCTTCTGTGCTAACAAACAAGCCCAGGCATCTCACTGGCTTGTCCTGTGGAGATTTATTTCCCAGATGGGCATGGTGGCTCACACCTGTAATCCCAGCACTTTGGGAAGCCAAGGTGGGAGGATCACTTGAGGCTAGGAGTTTGAGACCAGCCTGGGTAACCATGAAGACACTATCTCTACCAAAAAATAAAATTAAAAATAATTAGCCAGGCATGGTGGTGTGTGCCTGTAGTCCCAGCTACTTGGGAGGCTGAGGCAGGAGGATCACTTGAACCCAGTAAGTGGAGGCTGCAGTGAGCTGCAATTGCAGCACTGCCCTCCAGCCTGGATTACAGAGTGAGGCTCTGTTTCAAAAAAAGGAAAAAAAAAAAAGACTATGTCTCCCTCATGCCAAGCTGGTTGAGCTGTCTTCCTCATCCTGTGGCCATGGCATCTGGAATGTAACACCACAGGTGGCTGTGGTGGGGCATAGGTGTGGGTGGGAGAGGCTGCAGCAGGAGGGTTTTAAGGGCCAGGTGTGAAATGGCTTGTATCATTTCCGCCCGCAACCCATTGGCCACAGGGATCCAGCCTCCCCCAAGGGAGGCTGGGAAACCTTGATGGCATGGGGACATTTGGAGAGCATCCCCAGCCCCTGCCAGAGTTATGTAACTGCTTCCATACCTGGCCATGGCTCTGGGGGGTGTCCTTGGACCCTAGTACCAGGAAGTACTGCCATGCCCCCATCTGCCTCAATGAGGCAGAGGTGGCCAGGTCCTGTGGAGGGATGACAGAGTCACAGCCACAGCTAACATCGTGGAGTGCCTGCTGTTTGCAGGGCTTGCTGGACATGCTCCAGGCACAGCCTCCTTACTAGCCTCTGCAGTGGGGCCAGACCTGTCCCCACAATGCTATTGCAGGGGTCTGGAGAGCTTGGTAACTAGAGAGCAGGATGCAAACCCAGGCAGCTGTTTCATACCTCAGCGGCCCAGTTCTTGGGTGACCTGCCTCTGGGGAGGACGTGTCCGTGAATTAGGTCCTGACTGTACAGCCTAAGCTAAGCTCTAGGTGTCCATTACCCATGTCATCTGCATCCCTCCCTGTCCTGCAGGTACTTTTCTTTTTCTTTTTTTCTTTTTTTTTTTTACTGTTTGCATTTTATTTTATTTATTTATTTTTTATACTTTAAGTTCTAGGGTACATGTGCACAACATGCAGGTTTGTTACATATGTATACATGTGCCATTTTGGTGTGCTGCACCCATTAACTCATCATTTACATTAGGTATATCTCCTAATGTTATCCCTTCCCCCTCCCCCCACCCCATGAAAGGCCCTGGTGGGTACTCTTGCCATTCCCATGCTGGTCATGAGCTGAGCTCATCTTGAGTCTCCCTGACTACATTCACGGTTCCATCCAGTTCGTCTCATGCTGTCTGACCATGCCTGATGCTGTCGACTCTGAGACTTGTTTCTTCTGAGGGACTAGCAGTGTGCCCACCACTGTACTGCCAGACCAGCTCTGCGTCCACCACTGCACCCTAAGATGGGCTCTGTGTCCCCTGCTGGACCCCCAGGAGGCTCTGTGTCTCCCACTGCACACCCAGGTGGGCTCTGTCTTCACCACTGCACCCCCAGGTGGGCTCTGTGTCTCCCACTGCACCCGCAGGTGGGCTCTGTCTCCACCACTGCACCCCAAGGTGGGCTCTGTGTCCACTACTCCACCCCCAGGTGGCCTCTGTCTCCACCACTGCACCCCCAGGTGGGCTCTGTGTCCACCACTCCACCCATAGGTGGGCTCTGTGTCCACCACAGCACTGGCCCTGGAGGTGGGAGACAGATGTGAGTTGGGGATGGGGCAGGGCGACCCAGGCCATTGGAGAGTGGGGTGGAAGGTTGGGAAGGAGGCAGCTGTCAGGGTGGATCAAAGCCCTGAGCCACAAGGCCCTGGTCATTTGCTGTGCCATGGCCTTGAGCAGTTGGGGGTGGCAGGGCCTGTGGGCTGGGGTGCTGTGTGTGGCATGTGCTTCTTTGGTGCTCCCACAGATGTGGGATGGCTCCAGGCTCCCGAGGCTGGGGGAGGTGGCAGAGAGCTGACTCTGGGTCAGAGATTTCCCAGTGCCGGGAAACGGAGACAGTGTGGAAGCAGCTATGTTTAGATGTAATTACTCTGTCTTGTGCAGAGGTATTAAGGCATCCTCCCCAGCAGTTGCACAAATTAGCTGGAGGCATCGCTGACATGAGTGGCAACTGCTGTGCTGAGGGGCTTGTTCTTGCTTTCCTGTGCAGAGATCTCGCACTGTGTTGAGGCAGAGGAGGGTCAAAGGGGCAACTGGAGGTTATGGGAGAGAGGAACCTACCCATTTTCAGGGGAATGTGTTGTTCCTGAGAGCCATTCCCATGGATGTGTCAGGCTTTCTGCAAGCGACACCGGTGGAGTGATGCTGACAGCTGCTGCTCAGTTCATGGTTGTTTATGAAAGGTGCCCTGTTGCTGGGCATAGCTGGGCATGGCTCTAGATATCAGGGCTACAGCTCAGCCATGAGCAGATGAAGTCCTCTCATTCTAGTGCAAGGAGATCACACACACACACACACACACACACACACACACACATATGACAGTGAAAATGTCACAGAGGAAATAAAATCAAGAAGGAGAGGTGGGGTTGGCTTGTCCCCTGTCCCCTGGCTCCACTGCTGGGCTAGGGATGCTGTAGTTGTATGCTGGGCTATCCTCTCTGCTAAGGCCTTGCTGTGCAAAGACCTGTGTGAGGCCAGCAAGTGAACCATGTGGGTATCTGGAGAAGAGCAGGCCAGGCAGACGGATCAGCACTTGCAAAGGTCGTGGGGCAGGAGGGTGGCTGGCAGGATGGAGGGACAGCCAGGGTGCTGGCAGCAGAGCAGAGCCAGACAGGAGAGACGTCGGGGTCGGGGGTAGCAAATGGGCAGGTCAGGTTTGGTCTTTGTGATATGGGTGATATGGTTTGGCTGTGCCCCCACTCAAATCTCACCTTGAATTGTAATAATCCCCACATGTCAAGGGCAGGGCCAGGTGGAGATAATTGAATCATGAGGGCAGTTTCCCCCATACTATTCTCATGGTAGTGAATAAGTCTCACAAGATCTGATGGTTTTATAAGTTGGAGTTCCCCTGCACACGCTCTCTTGCCTGCTGCCACGTAAGACATGCGTTTGCTTCTCCTTTGTCTTCTGCCATGATTGTGAGGCCTCCCCAGTTATGTGGAACTGAAAGTTCATTAAACCTCTTTTCTTTATCAATTACCCAGTCTTTATTAGCAGTGTGAGACCAGACTAATACAATGGGACTCATTTTTCTTTTTCAGTTTTTTGTTAAACTTCTCATGTCACATTTTCTGACACCTTCCATTGTACTGTCTGTTTCTGAACTATACCTAGGACATTGCAAACTTGTTCTCCAAGAATACCCTGGGTCTCAGTGTGTATGATAAGGGATGGAAGGTGAGTTTCCTAAGAAAAAAATCAATTGTGCATTTTGGGCACATGTGTGACCGATCAAGGTGTCTTTCTGGGGAAGGGAGTGGCTGGGGGTTGGGGATGAGATACAAGATCCTGAAGCCCACTAGCTGTGAAAGGGTGGAGGGGGAGAGGCCAGGAGACCAAGAGAAGATGTGGATCTTAGTGCAAGGGAGAGAGTGGGGAGCAGAGGTGGATGTAAAGAGAGGAAATGGTTTTTGCAGGAGGTGCAGGAGCCTCCATCTAAATCAAGGATGTCAAATTATTGCAGATTCCTTTTGAGTCCCGACAAACTTCACAGGTTGGTTCTGGGCCCCTCCATGGGGGTGTCTCAAGGTTCCATCTAGTTTACCCCATCTGCCTGCCAGGTGAGGACCCCTCTTCTGTCAGGTGAGAGCTCATTGCAGGCTACCCTTGCTTCACTCCTTCTGCCCTGGCCAGGCAGACCTGTGCCTTAAATGAACGAGGCTGCTGCGGTCCAGGCAGCGAGTGTTTATGAGAAAGACGGTGAACTGGATGATGCCAGGGCTGGACTGGGCAGTTGCGTGATGCCAGGCCTGGGCTCTCTGGGCTGGGCTGGGCTGGGCTGGGAACTTGGCAGATCCAGTAGCAAGTGTAGGGCTGGAAGCAGGAGATGGAAAGGGCAGCTAGAAAATATGAGGTCTTAAGAGGGTCCTCAGGCAAGCCTCGCTGAGAAGGTGACATTCAGCATCATCTCGAAGGGTGGGGGAGAGGCATGAGGATGTCTGAGGAGGATTATTCCAGGTAGGGGCCACCAGAAATGCAAGGTCTCCATGGCCAAAGTGTGCTTGGCATTTGGTGGTGCATAAAGAGGTGGTGTTTCTGGCATGGGGTGAGTCAGGAGGTGGAGGGTGGGACTGAGGGGTGGGGGACACCACACAGGTGCACTTGCTGGACATTGCATGCAAGGCTTTGGGGTTCTGAGCAGAGGAGGGACATGAACTGACCTAAGAATGAGCGAAAGAAGAATAAACGAAAGGTGGGGTGCTGATGTCGGGAGACCGTTTGGGGCCTTCACGATGGGCCCAGGTGAGTGGTGACGGCAGCTTGAGTCTGAGCAGTGGTGGCAGAATTGGTGAGATGTCATTAGACTCAATATATCGTGAAGGCAGAATCAGCACAAGTTTACTGCTAGATTACATATGAAGCCTGAAAGGAAGAGAGGAGGTGAGGATGACCACAGGTGTTTTGTTTTTATGAACAATTGGAAGAATAAAGTTGCCATTTTCTGACACTTCCACATTTCCATAAAAATTTTAGAATCAGCTTGTCAATTTCTACAAAGAAGCCTGTTGGGATTCTGATTGCAGTTGCATTGAATTTCTGTATCGAGTGGAAGAAAATGGCATCATAGCAATATGGAAGTCTCTGCTTACGTAATCATGATATATGTCTTCATTTGTTTAGGTCTACTTTCTTCCAGAGTTGCTTCTAACTTCTTCCTGAGATATTTAATTTCCAATGTACACTTCATTCACATGTTATTAAACCTATTTTAAAACATATTATTTGTGGCATCATTGCAAGTGGATTTAAAAAATGTTATTTATTATTTATCTCTAAACATAAAAATACAATTGATGTTTAAGTATTAATTATGTATATTATGATCTTGATAAATACACTGCTTAGTTCTAGTTATTTTATAGATTCCTTAGGATTTTTTAATATAAATGACCTTGCATTGCTGAGATAAAATTCAACAATGTTATTGCTAATTTTATTTTGCTAGTATTTTGTAGAGAATTTTTGTTTCTATATTCATGAGGTATGTCAGTCTGTGATTTTCTTTGTAATGTCTTTATCAGTTTTTGATATCATAGTTATGTTGGCCTCATAAAGCATACTGGGAAGATTTTACTTTCTTTATTTTCTGCAAAAGTTTCAGTAGAATTCTTTCTTCTTTGAATGTTTTGATGGAATTCAACAGTAAAACCACCTGGACCTGAAATTTTTTCATGGGAAAGTTTTTGATGATGTATTCAATCTCTACTCAAAGTTTCTATTTCATCTTGTGTCAATTTTGGTAAGTTGTATTTTCAGAAATATGTCCATCTCATCTAAATTCTTGAATGTATTGGCATAAAGTTGTTCTTAATATTCCATTATTAACCTTTTAATATATGTAGGATTTCTAGAGACACCCCTCTTTTGTGTTTTCTCTTTTTTTATTGATCTTTTCAAAGAACCATCTTTTAGCTTTGTTAATTTTCTTTTTGTTTGTTTGTTTCCATTTACTCAATTTCTGTTATTATTTGTATTATTTCCTTTTAATTAGTTTTTAAGAAAAAGTTTTTTTTTCCTTTTTCTTAATTTTATTATTATACTTTAAGTTTTAGGGTACATGTGCACAACGTGCAGGTTGGTTACATATGTATACATGTGCCATGTTGGTGTGCTGCACTCATTAACTTATCATTTAGCATTAGGTATATCTCCTAATGCTATCCCTTCGCCCTCCCCCAACCCCACAACAGTCCCCGGTGTGTGATGTTACCCTTCCTGTGTCCATGTGTTCTCACTGTTCAATTCCCACCTATGGGAACATGTGGGGTTTGGTTTTTTGTCCTTGTGATAGTTTGCTGAGAATGATGGTTTCCAGTTTCATCCATGTCCCTACAAAGGACATGAACTCATCATTTTTTATGGCTGCATAGTATTCCATGGTGTATATGTGCCACATTTTCTTAATCTAGTCTATTGTTGTTGGACATTTGGGTTGGTTTCAAGTCTTTGCTAAAGTGAATAGTGCCACAATAAACATACGTGTGCATGTGTCTTTATAGCAGCATGATTTATAATCCTTTGGGTATAAACCCAGTAATGGGATGGCTACATCAAATGGTATTTCTAGTTCTAGATCCCTGAGGAATTGCCACACTGACTTCCACAATGGTTGAACTAGTTTACAGTCGCACCAACAGTGTAAAAGTGTTCCTATTTCTCCACATCCTCTCCAGCACCTGTTGTTTCCTGACTTTTTAATGATTGCCATTCTAACTGGTGCGAGATGGCATTTCATTGTGGTTTTGATTTGCATTTCTCTAATGGCCAGTGATGATGAGCATTTTTTCATGTGTTTTTTGGCTGCATAAATGTCTTCTTTTGAGAAGTGTCTGTTCCTATCCTTCACCCACTTGTTGATGGGGTTGTTTGTTTTTTTCTTGTAAATTTGTTGGAGTTCATTGTAGATTCTGGATATTAGTCCTTTGTCAGATGAGTAGGCTGCAAAAATTTTCTCCCATTCTGTAGGTCGCCTGTTCACTCTGATGGTAGTTTCTTTTGCTGTGCAGAAGCTCTTTAGTTTAATTAGATCCCATTTGTCAATTTTGGCTTTTGTTACCATTGCTTTTGGTGTTTTAGACATGAAGTCCTTGCCCATGCCTATGTCCTGGATGGTATTGCCTAGGTTTTCTTCTAGGGTTTTTATGGCTTTTGGTATGACATGTAAGTCTTTAATCCATCTTGAATTAATTTTTGTATAAGGTGTAAGGAAGGGATCCAGTTTCAGCTCTCTATATATGGCTAGCCAGTTTTCCCAGCACTGTTTATTAAATAGGGAATCCTTTCCTCGTTGCTTGTTTTTGTCAGGTTTGTCAAAGATCAGATAGTTGTAGATATGTGGCATTATTTCTGAGGGCTCTGTTCTGTTCCATTGATCTATATCTCTGTTTTGGTACCAGTACCATGCTGTTTTGGTTACTGTAGCCTTGTAGTATAGTTTGAAGTCAGGTAGCATGATGCCTCCAGCTTTGTTCTTTTGGCTTAGGATTGACTTGGCAATACGGGCTCTTTTTTGGTTCCATATGAACTTTAAAGTAGTTTTTTCCAATTCTGTGAAGAAAGTCATTGGTAGCTTGATGGGGATGGCATTGAACCTATAAATTAACTTGGGCAGTATGGCCATTTTCACGATATTGATTCTTCCTACCCATGAGCGTGGAATGTTCTTCCGTTTGTTGGTATCCTCTTTTATTTCATTGAGCAGTGGTTTGTAGTTCTCCTTGAAGAGGTCCTTCACATCCCTTGTAAGTTGGATTCCTAGGTATTTTATTCTCTTTGAAGCAATTGTGAATGGGAGTTCACTCATGATTTGGCTCTCTGTTTGCCTGTTATTGGTGTATAAGAATGCTTGTGATTTTTGTACATTGATTTTGTATCCTGAGACTTTGCTGAAGTTGCTTATCATCTTAAGGAGATTTTGGGCTGAGACGATGGGGTTTTCTAGATATACAATCATGTCATCTGCAAACAGGGCCAATTTGACTTCCTCTTTTCCTAACTGAATGCCCTTTATTTCCTTCTTCTGCCTGATTGTCCTGGCCAGAACTTCCAACACTATGTTGAATAGGAGTGGTGAGAGAGGGCATCCCTGTCTTGTGCCAGTTTTCAAAGGGAATGCTTCCAGTTTTTGCTCATTCAGTATGATAATGGCTGTGGGTTTGTCATAGATAGCTCTGATTATTTTGAGATACGTCCCATCAATACCTAATTTATTGAGTGTTTTTAGCATGAAGGGCTGTTGAATTTTGTCAAAGGCCTTTTCTGCATCTATTGAGATAATCATGTGGATTTTGTCTTTGGTTCTGTTTATGTGCTCGATTACATTTATTGATTTTTGTACGTTGAACCAGCCTTGCATCCCAGGGATGAAGCCTACTTGATCATGGTGGATAAGCTTTTTGATGTGTTGCTGGATTCGGTTTGCCAGTATTTTATTGAGGATTTTTGCATCAATGTTCATCAAGGATATTGGTCTAAAATTCTCTTTTTTTTTTTTGTGTCTCTGCCAGCCTTTGGTATCAGGATGATGCTGGCCTCATAAAATGAGTTAGGGAGGATTCCTTCTTTTTCTGTTGATTGTAATAGTTTCAGAAGGAATGGTACCAGCTCCTCCTTGTATCTCTGGTAGAATTTGGCTGTGAATCCATCTGCTCCTGGACTTTTTTTGGTTGGTAAGCTATTAATTATTGCCTCAATTTCAGAGTCTGTTATTGGTCTAGTCTGATATTCAACTTCTTCCTGGTTTAGTTTTGGAGGGTGTATGTATCAAGGAATTTATCCATTTCTTCTAGATTTTCTAGTTTATTTGCCTAGAGGTATTTATGGTATTCTCTAATGGTAGTTTGTATTTCTGTGGGATCGGTGGTGATATCCCCTTTGTCATTTTTTATTGCGTCTATTTGATTCTTCTCTCTTTTCTTCTTTATTAGTCTTGCTAGTGGTCTATCAATTTTGTTGATCTTTTCAAAAAACCAGCTCCTGGCTTCATTGATTTTTTGAAGGGTTTTTTGTGTCTCTATTTCCTTCCATTCTGCTCTGATCTTAGTTGTTTCTTGCCTTCTGCTTGGTTTTGAATTTGTTTGCTCTTGCTTCTGTAGTTCTTTTAATTGTGATGTTAGGGTGTCAATTTTAGATCTTTCCTGCTTTCTCTTGTGGGCATTTAGTGCTATAAATTTCCCTGTACACACTGCTTTAAATGTGTCCCAGAGATTCTGGTATGTTGTGTCTTTGTTCTCATTGGTTTCAAATAACATCTTTATTTCTGCCTTCATTTCGTTATGTACCCAGTTGTCATTCAGGAGCAGGTTGTTCAGTTTCCATGTAGTTGAGCAGTTTTGAGTGAATTTCTTAACCCTGAGTTCTCATTTGATTGCACTGTGGTCTGAGAGACAGTTTGGTATAATTTCTGTTCTTTTACATTTGCTGAGGAGTGCTTTACTTCCAACTATGTGATCAATTTTGGAATAGGTGTGGTGTGGTGCTGAAAAGAATGTATATTCTGCTGATTTGGGGTGGAGAGTTCTGTAGTTGTCTATTAGGTCAGCTTGGTGAGGAGCTGATTTCAATTCCTGGATATCCTTGTTAACTTTCTGTCTCATTGTTCTGTCTAATGTTGACAGTGGGGTGTTAAAGTCTCCCATTATTATTGTGTGGGAGTCTAAGTCTCTTTGTAGGTCACTAAGGACTTGCTTTATGAATCTGAGTGCTCCTGTATTGGGTGCATATATATTTAGGATAGTTAGCTCTTCTTGTTGAATGGATCCCTTTACCATTATGTAATGGCCTTCTTTGTCTCTTTTGATCTTTGTTGGTTTAAAGTCTGTTTTACCAGAGACTAGGATTGCAGCCCCTGCCTTTTTTTGTTTTCCATTTGCTTGGTAGCTCTTCCTCCATCCTTTTATTTTGAGCCTATGTGTGTCTCTGCATGTGAGATGGGTTTCCTGAATACAGCACACTGATGGGTCTTGACTCTTTATCCAATTTTCCAGTCTGTGTCTTTTAATTGGAGCATTTAGCCCATTTACATTTAAGGTGAGTATTGTTAAGTGTGAATTTGATCCTGTCATTATGATATTAGCTGGTTATTTTGCTCATTAGTTGATGAGCCTTGATGGTCTTTACAATTTGGCATGTTTTTGCAGTGGCTGGTACCGGTTGTTCCTTTCCATGTTTAGTGCTTCCTTCAGGAGCTCTTTTAGGGCAGGCCTGGTGGTGACAAAATCTCTCAGCATTTGCTTGTGTGTAAAGTATTTTATTTCTCCTTCACTTATGAAGCTTAGTGTGGCTGGATATGAAATTCTGGGTTGAAAATTCTTTTCTTTAAGAATGGTGAATATTGGCCCCCACTCTCTTCTGGCCTGTAGAGTTTCTGCTGAGAGATCAGCTGTTAGTCTGATGGGCTTCCCTTTGAGGGTAACCCGACCTTTCTCTCTGGCTGCCCTTAACATTTTTTCCTTCATTTCAACTTTGGTGAATCTGACAATTATGTGTCTTGGAGTTGCTCTTCTTGAGGAGTATCTTTGTGGCATTCTCTGTATTTCCTGAATGTGAATGTTGGCCTGCCTTGCTAGATTGGGGAAATTCTCCTAGATAATATACTGCAGAATGTGTTCCAACTTGTTTCCATTCTCCCCGTCACTTTCAGGTACACCAATCAGACATAGATTTGGTCTTTTCACATAGTCCCATATTTCTTGGAGGCTTTGTTCATTTCTTTTTATTCTTTTTTCTCTAAACTTCTCTTCACACTTCATTTCACTCATTTCATCTTCCATCACTGATGCCCTTTCTTCCAGTCAATCACATCAGTTACTGAGGCTTGTGCATTCGTCATGTAGTTCTCATGCCATGGTTTTCAGCTCCATCAGGTCCTTTAGGGACTTCTCTGCATTGGTTATTCTAGTTATCCATTCGTCTAATTTTTTTCGAAAATTTTTAACTTCTTTGCCGTTGGTTCAATCGTCCTGCTTTAGCTCGGAGTAGTTTGATCTTCTGAAGCCTTCTTCTCTCAACTCGTCAAAGTCATTCTCCATCCAGCTTTGTTCCATTGCTGGTGAGGAGCTGTGTTCCTTTGGAGGAGGAGAGGTGCTCTGATTTTTAGTTTCTGGTTTTTCTGCTCTTTTTTTCCCCATCTTTTTGGTTTTATCTACCTTTGGTCTTTGATGATGGTGACATACAGATGGGTTTTTGGTGTGGATGTCCTTTCTGTTTGTTAGTTTTCCTTCTAACAGTCAGGACCCTCAGCTGCAGGTCTGTTGGAGTTTGCTGGAGGTCCACCCCAGACCCTGTTTGCCTGGGTAACAGCAGCGGTGGCTGCAGAACAGCAGATATTGATGAACCGCAATTGCTGCTGCCTGATCTTTCCTCTGGAAGTTTTGTCTCAGAGGAGTACCCGGCTGTGTGAGGTGTCAGTCCGCCCCTACTGGGGTGTGCCTCCCAGTTAGGCTACTTGGGGGTCAGGGACCCACTTGAGGCGGCAGTCTGCCTGTTCTATGATCTCAAGCTGCATACTGGGAGAGCCATTACTCTCTTCAAAGCTGTCAGACAGGAACATTGAAGTCTGCAGAGGTTATTGCTGTCTTTTGTTTGTCTGTGCCCTGCCCCGAGAGGTGGAGCCTACAGAGGCAGGCAGGCCTCCTTGAGCTGTGGTGGGCTCCACCCAGATCGAGCTTCCCAGCCACTTTGTTTACCTACCCAAGCTTGGGCAATGGCGGGCGCCCTTCCCCCAGCCTCGCTGCTGCCTTGCAGTTTGATCTCAGACTGCTGTGCTAGCAATGAGCAAGGCTCCGTGGGCATAGGACCCTCTGAGCCAGGTGTGTGATATAATCTCCTGTTGTGCCGTTTGTTGAGCCCATTGGAAAAGTGCAGTATTAGGGTGGGAGTGACCAGATTTTCCAGGTGCCATCTGTCACCCCTTTCTTTGACTAGGAAAGGGAATTCCCTGACCCCTTGTGCTTCCCAGGTGAGGTGATGCCTCGCCCTGCTTTGGCTCATGCACGGTGCACTGCATCCACTGTCCTGCCCCCGCTGTCTGGCACTCCCCATTGAGATGAACCTGGTACCTCAGTTGGAAATGCAGAAATCACCCATCTTCTGTGTCTCTCATGCTGGTAGCTGTAGACTGGAGCTGTTCCTATTTGGCCATCTTGGTTCCACTCCAAAAGAAAAAGTTTTTTAAGGTAGAAGCTTAGTTCATTAATTTGAGAATGTCTTTTTTAATACAAGCATGTTAAAGCTACACATTTTCTCTAAGCTTTTTTTAGTTATAGTTCACAAATTTTGATATTTGTTTCTTCATTACTGTTCAGTTTGAAATATTTTAAAATGTGCTTTGTGATTTCTACTTTGACCTATAGAATATTTAGAAATGTATTGTTTAATTTCCAAATATTTGGGGGATTTTCCCATATACCTTATTTTCATTAATTTTTAATTTAGTTCCATGTGGTCGGAAAACATATTCAGCAAGTTTCAGTCTTTTGAAATGTATGAAGACTTTTAAAAAAATGGCCCAACACATGATCTATCTTGGTGAATATATCATGTAAACTTGAAAATAATGAGTATTTGGCAGTTGTTGAATTTAGTGTTCTATAAATGGCGATTAGGACAAAGTGGTTAATGATGTTATTCAGATTTTCTCTTGACTTGTTCTATCCGTTTTCAAGGGAGGGGTATTAGAATCTCCAACTATAATTATAGATTTCTCCTTTTAATTCTTTTGGCTTTTTCCTTATGTATTGTGAAGTTCTTCTCTTAGGCCCTTTATGCTGGTGAATTTTATATTTTCCTAAAAATTAAGTCTTTTAATATTACATGATGCTACTCTTTATCTCTGTTAATATCCGTTGTCTTCAAGTCTAATTTATTTTCATTAATGTAATCCATCTAGCCTTCTTATGCTTATTGTTAGCATGGTATGGCTTTTAAGCCTTTTGTTTTTTACAGACAGGGTCTGACTTTCTTGCTGAGGCCAGAGTGGAGTGGTGTGATCATAGCTCACTGTAACCTTGAACTCTTGGGCTCGAGTGATCCTCCCAGTTCAGCTTCCTGAGTAGCTAAGACTATAGGAGTGCACCACTATGCCAGGCTAATTTAATTTTTTGTAGAGATGAGGTCTATGTTGCTCAGGCTCATTTTAAGCCTTTTAAAAAATGCTCAATCTATATTTGTAGCTGATAACCTCCACCTTTTAACTGAAAGGTTTAGTCCATTGGTATTTTCATACTTACTGATATGGCCAGAATTGATCTATCATTTTCCTATTTGTTTTCTGTGTCCTCTGTTTCTCATGCATTTGTCCCTCCTTCTCAGCCTTCTTTGTGGTTAACTTTATTTGTTTTAGTGTTCCATTTTAATTTATATGTTAGCTTTGTCTGTTGTACTTTTTACTTTATCTAAACTTTATACTTTTTTTCCCTATAATAAGCCCATATGACATTAACAATAAAAAAGTGAAGTGAGAGATCATTAAATTCACCAAGAAAATGACAGCATGGCTTTCTTAAAATACTTTCCTCTAGCTTTATGGAGGTATACTTGACAAAAAGAAGTGTAAAATATGATGATTTTGTGTATATATACATTGTAAAATGGTTACTGCAATCAAGCAAATTAACATACCTATCACTTTACATAGTTGTAGTATTTTTTGTTGTGGTGAAGATACTTAAAAATCTACCCTCTTGGCAAATTTCAAGTATTATTAACTATAGTCACCATCATGTGTTAGATTTCTGGAACTTATTTATCCCACATAGACTAACCTTTATGTCCTTTGGCCAACACCTCCTCATTTCCTCCCATCCTTCAGCAAGGGCAACCATCATTCTATTATTTGTTTTTATGAGTTTGACATTTTTAGATTCCACGTATAAGTGAGATAATGTGGTATTTGTCATTCTGTGTCTGGCTTATTTCACTTAACATAATGTCCTTGTACTAGTCTGTTCTTACATTGCCATAAAGAAATTCCTGAGACTGGGTAATTCATGAAAAAAAAGAGGTTTAATTGGTTCACAGTTCTGCAGGCTGTACAGGAAGCATGGTGGCATCTGCTTCTGGGGAGGCCTCAGGAAACTTATAATCATGGTGGAAGGTGCAGGGGGAGCTAGCACTTTACATGGCCAGAGCAAGCGGAAGAGAGAGGGGAAGGTGCCACACATTTTTAAACAACCAGATCTCATGAGAACTCATTATCACCACAAGAGCACCAAGGGACATCGTGTTAAAACATGAGAAACCACACCCATGATCCAATCACCTCCCACCAGGCCCCTCCTCCAACATTGGGGATTAGAATTAGACATGAGATTTGGGTGGGGACACAGATCCATATCATATCAGTACACCAGGTTCATTTGTGTTGTTGCAAATGGCCGGATTTTCTTCTTTTTAAAGGCTGAATAGTTTTCTGTCACGTATGTAACGTCTTCTTTAACCATTCATTTACTGATGGACACTTAGGTTGTTTCCCATTTCCATATCTTGGCAATTGTGAATAATGCTGCAATAAACATGGGGGTGCCATTGTCTCTTTGAGATACTGATTTCATTTTCTTTGAATATATACCTGGAAGTAGTCTTGCTGGATAATATGGTAGTTCTATTTTTAATTTTTAAGGACTCCATACTGTTTTCCATAATGGCTGTACCAATGTACATTTCTACCAACAATGTGCAAGGGTTCCCTTTTCTTCGCATCCTTGCCCACTTGTTATCTTTTGTCTTTTTGATAATAGCCATCCTAACAAGTGTGAGGGGATATCAACTGTGGTTTTGCTTTGCATTTCCCTGATAGTTAATAATATTGACCACCTTTTCATATACCTATTGGCCATTTGTATGACTTCTTTTGAGAAATGTCATTCAAACACTTAGACCATTTTAAACTTGGGTTATTTGTTTCTTTGCTATTAAGTTGTTTGAGTTCCTTATATATTTTGGATATCAACTTCTTGTTAGATATATGATTTGCAAATATTCCTCCCATTCTATAGATTTCCTTTTCACCCTGGCTTTATTATTTCTTTTGTTATGCAGAAGCTTTTTAGTTTGATGCAATCTCACTTATTTTTGGAATTATTGCCTATGCTTTTGGTGTCACATCCAAAAAAATCATTGGCCAGACCACTGTTAGGAAGTTTTTTCCACATGTTTTCTTCTAGTAGTTTTATGGCTTCAGGTCTTACATGTACATCTTTAATCCATTTTAAGTTGATTTTTGTGTATGGAGTGAGGTGAGAGTCCAGTTTTATTCTCTTGTACATGAATCTTCAGTTATTTTTAAAGACCAGTTATTAAAGAGACTAGCCATTCTCCATTGTGTGTTTTTAGCACCCTCATTGAAGATCTGTTGACTGTAAATGAATGAATTTATTTCTTGTCTATTTTGTTCTATTGGTCTATATATCTGTTTTATGTCAGTACCACAATATTTTGATTACTGTAGCTTTGTGATATTTGAAATCAAGAAGTGCAATGCCTCCAGCTTTGTTCTTGTTCAAAATTGCTTCAGCTATTCAGGATCTTTTGTGGTTCAATATGAATTTTGGGATTATTTTTTCTGTTTTTGTAAAGAATGCCATTGGGATTTTGATAGGGATTGCACTGAATTTGTGGATCACTTTGGGTGGTATTCACGTTTTAATTATATTAATTCTTCCAATCCATGAACACAGGATGTCTTTTCATTTATGTTTATTTTCTTTAATTTCCTGCATCAATGTTTTACATAATTTTCACTGTATAAGGCTTCAACCTCATTAAGTTTATTCATAAGTATTTTTTTGTTGCTATTGTGAATGGGATTACTTTCTTAATTTCCTTTTCACATAATTGTTGTGTATAGAAACACAATTGATCTTTGTATGTTGATTTTGTATTCTGTAATTTTAGAGAACTTTTTTAAAGCAGTTTTTTTTTTTTTGTTGAGTGTTTAGGGTTTTCTACATATATCATCATGTCATCTGCAAATAGAAAAAAATTTACTTCTTTCTTTCTGATTTGGATGCTTTTTTTTTCTTGTCTAATAACACTGGCTAGAACTTCATGTACTATGTTGAATAGAAGTGATGAGAGTGGGCATCCTTTACTTGTACCAGATCTTACAGTAAGGCTTTCAGTTTTTTTCCCATTGATTATGATATTAGTTGTGGGCTTTTATTGTGTTGAGGTAAGTTTCTTCTATAGCTATTTTGTTGGGAGTTTTAATCATGAATGGATGTTAAACTTTGTCAGATGCTTTTTCTATGTCTATTTAGATGATTATATAGATTTTCCCTTTCATTCTGTTATTGTAGTATATCACATTGATTTATGTATGTTGAACCATCCTTGCATTCCAGGGATAAATTCCACTTGGTCATAATATATAATCCTTTTAATGTGTTGTTGAGTTCAGTTTGCTAGTATCTTATTGAGAATTGTTTTTTGCATCTATGTTCATCAGAGATATTGCCCTGTAGTTTTCATTTCTTGTGGTGTCTTTGTCTGACTGTGCTATTAGGGTGATGCTAGCCTCATAAAATTAGCTTGGAATTGTTCCCTCTTTTTCTATTTTTTGGAAGACTTTAAGAAGAACTAGTATTGGTTCTTCTTTGATTGTATGGTATAATTCAACTGTGAAGCCATTTGATTGAGGGCGTTTCTTTGTTGGGTGGTTTTTGATTACTGATTCAGTCTCCTTCTTTGATATTTCTCTGTATTTTAGTCCATTTTGTCTTGCTATAAAAGAATACCTGAGCATGGATAATTTATAAAGAAAAGAGATTTATCTGGCTCACAGACTACAAAAAGTGTGATGCCAGCATCTGCTTCTCATGAGGGCCTTACGTTGCTGCTACTCATGTAGAATGTGAAGGGGAGCTGACTTGTGCAGAGATCACATGGCAGGAGAGGAAGCAAGAGAGAGCAAGTGGGGAGGTGCCAGGCTTTTTATGACAACCAGCTTTCACAGGAATTAACAGAGCAAGAACTTGCTCACCCCTCCTCCCTCAGAAAGGGCATTAATATATTCATCAAGGATCCACTCCCATGACCTAAACACCTCCCATTAGGTCCCACCTGCAACACTGGGGATCAGATTTCAACGTGAGATTGGAGGAGACAAACATCAAAACTATAGGATGTTTAGGCTTTCTATTTCTTCCTGACTCAGTTTTGGTAGGGTGGTATGTTTCTAAAAATTTATACATTTCTTCTAGATTATCCGATTTGTTGGCATATAATTTTACATAATAGTCCCTTATAATCCTTTTTATTTTGGAGACATTCATTTTAATGCCCCTTTTAAAATTTCTGACTTTATTTATTTGAGTCTTCTCTCTTTGTATTGGTAAGGGTTTGTCAATTTTATTTTTTTTTAAAAAAACTCAGTTTTGTTAATTTTGTCTATTTTTTTATTCTCTATTTGACTTACATCTGCTCTAATCCTTATTTTATTTCCTTTCTTCTACTATATTTGAACTTAGTTTTCTCTTTTTCTGCTTCCTCAAGGTATAAACTAGTTGTTTATTTGGAATCTTTCTTCTTCTTTTTAAAAACGTGGGCATTTATTGTAATAAGCTTTCCTCTTAGAACTGCTTTTGCTGTATCCCATACATTTTGGTATATTGTGTTTTTGTTTTTGTTTTTGTTTGTCTTGAGATATTCTTAAAATTCCCCTTTGATTTTCTCTTTTGTCCAATGGTTCGTCAAGTGTGTATCATTTAGTTTCCACATATTTGTGAATTTTCTAATTTTCTTATTGTTATCGATTTCTAGGTTCTTCTCATTGTGGTCAGAAAAGGTACTTGGAATAATTTAGATCATCTTGTATTTGTTAAAATTTCTTTCTTTTCTTTTCTTTTCTCCTTCCTTCCTTTCTTCCTTCCTTTTTCTTTTTTTGACAGAGTTTTGCTGTTGTTGCCCAAGCTGGAGTTCAATGGCATGATATTGGCTCACTGCAACCTCCACCTCCTGGGTTCAAGCGATTCTCCTGCCTCAGCCTCCTGAGTACCTGGGATTACAGGTGTGTGCCATCATGCCAGGCTAATTTTTTGTATTTTTAGTAGAAACGTGGTTTCACCATATTAGCCAGGGTGGTCTCAAACTCCTGACCTCAGGTGATCCACCCCTCTCAGCCTCCCAAGGTGCTGGGATTACAGGCATGAGCCATCACTCCCATCCAAATTTGTTAAAATTTCTTTTGTGACCTAACATGTGGTCTATCCTGGAGAATGTTCCATGTGCACTTGAGAAAAATGTATATTTTTCTGCTATTGAGTAGAAAGTTCTGTATATGTCTGTTGGGTTCTTTTGGTCTATAGTGTGGCTTAGTTTTGCTGTTTCCTTATTGACTTTCTTTCTGAATCATTTATCTACTATAGAGAGTGAGATATTAAAGTCTCCTACTAGTATTATATTGCTGTCTATGTCTCCCTTTAGCTCTGTCAATGTTTGCTTTATATATTTAGGTGATTTGATGTTGGGTGCATATATACTTATATTTGTTATATCTTCTTGTAGAAATGACCCTTTTATCATTGTATAGTAACCTTTTTCTCTTATAACAGTTTTGACTTAAAGTCTATTTTATCTGACATAAGCATAGCCACCCCAGTCTCTTTTTGTTGTCATTTGTATGGAATATCCTTTCCCATTGCTTTACTTTCAGTCTATGTGCATCCTTAAAGCTAAAGTGAGTCTCTTATAGGAAGCATGTTGTTGAATCTTGTTTTTTTAAATCCATTCAGACATTCTATGTCTTATGTTTGGAGAATTTAATCTATTTACATTTAATGTAAGTATTTATAAGCAAAAACTTACTCTTGTCATTTTATTAATTTGTTTTCTGACTGTTTTGTTGTTCTTTTGTTTCTTTCTTCCTGTCTTCCTTCATGATTTGTTGATTTTTTTGTAGTGGCCTACTTTGATTCCTTTCACTTTTGTGTATCCACTACAGATTTTACTCCTTGTGATTACAATGAGGCTTATATAAAACATAGTTATAATAGTCTATTTAAAGCTGATCACATTGCATACAAAAGTTTTGTATGCAATGGAAGTTAAGTAAAAGTAAACACTTTTACTTCTGTTCTTGAAACCGTTTCAAAGAAAAATCTCTTAAAAGCATTTTTCTATGAAAAAATTGTATTTTATCATAGCAAAAACATGAAAACAGTATAGAAAAGTTAAAAAATGAAATCTAAAGTCTCCCTGGTTGACCTTTCTTAATGCCCCCTTTATTCCCATGGCCCAGGAGTAAAGTTGGTAGAGTATTTCTTTCAAAAAATTATATATATATATATTTTTTTTCAGAAAATTATGCACACACACATAATGCTTTATAATCCTTTTTTCTCTACATAAATGGAATGTGTACTGTTTTTTGGTCACAATATATCTTGGATAGAGTGTTGTATCAGCACATATAGCTCTATCTCATTTTGAAAATACTCCCCCTCACTCTATAGTATATTTCCTGGTTCTGTTGCACTTATGCATCGTATGTCCACCTTGGCTTACTTGTCAGGGTAAATCAGTGGGATAGATTCCTGGAAATGGAATTTTCAGATCAAAGGCACAAACATTTAAAAAATAATAAATATCACCAAATAGGTCTTCCACGTGGTTTTATCAATTTATAGACTTACCTACCATGTATCAAATGGTGTCTTTTTGCTCATACCTTGTTCTATACTGGTATTATTTAATATTTTTGCCACTTTGACACTTAATAATCATAACTTGCTATTAGTTGAATTTCTTTAATGATGAGTGAGTTGGAGCCTCTTTTCCTATGTTTAATGGCCATTTATAATTGTCTGTGAAACAGCATTTTCCCACTGGTTGTTCATGACTTTCTTCTTAATTTGCCATAACTTTTTGTTTATGAAGGAAATCAATCTTTTGTTATATGGGATATAAATCTCTCCCCCACTGTGTAATATTTCTTTTAATTTTGTTTATAGTCTCTATTTTTTTCCAGTACAGAAGTTGTTTATTTTTAGCCAAAAGTTTTTCCTTTAATGTCTTCTATGTTTTACACAGCATTTAATCATTCTCCAGGCTAAGATTTTAAAATGATGTGTAACATTATTGTCTGGTGAAAGTGACTTTCTCTCAGCCTCCTCAGATTCTTGCTTTGCATCCAGTAGAATCATTTGGGATGAGGCAGGAAGGGAACGTGGCAGGGAAGCTCCTATGTAACAGGACAGGGCTCCTAGGATCCTTCTCAGCTGCTCTTCTGAGGCTTTGGAAGAGGATGGGACAATCAGGTTGCCACGTGATGCCTTTGAGCAGATGGTCCCAGGTGCCAGGGCCCGTGAACATCTGGGCTGCATCCTGGTGATGCCAGGAAGCCTTCCCTGCCCCCTCCAGCCCTTAACCAGGCACCCCTGAGACTCTGGGGGTGTCTTACCCATGCCTCACCACTCAGATCTGAATTACAGAAGCAGACAATTTGAGAGCCAGAAGGAACTTTAGATATCATCTATATCAGTGCCAAATTTTTTTTTTTTTTTTTTTTGAGATGGAGTCTCGCTTTGTTGCCCAAGCCGGAATGCAGTAATGCAGTGGAGTGATCTCGGCTCGCTGCAACCTCTGCCTCCTGGGTTCAAGCAATTCTTCTGCCTCAGCCTCCTGAGTAGCTGGGATTACAGATGCATGCCACCATGCCTGGCTAATTTTTGTAATTTTAGTAGAGATGGAGTTTCATCATGTTGGCCAGGGTGGTCTCGAACTCCTGACCTCAAGTGATCCGCCTGCCTCGGCCTCCCAAAGTGCTGGGATTACAGGTGTGAGCCGCTGCACCCCAGTTTTATAATTGAGGAAATGGAAGGAAAGTTCCAGGACATGAGGATGGGAAAAACAGAACAGGAGGCCTCTCTGTGTCCAGCCAAGACACTCACAGCCCATGTGCTCCCTCCCGTTGTCTTAGGGGTAGGTTGGTCAATTACCCTGTAGGCTCCCTGAGGACCCTCTGTGCCTCATGTTGTGTGTTACCCACGGTCTTTAGACAGAGCTGGACATGGAGTAGGTGCTCTATAGACCCCCATTTGCAGGTCTATGGGAATGCCGGGGTTCTGGGGCAGCTCTGAGGTCTGAGGAGGCTTTGCAGGCTATGCACTGTGTCCATGGTTGGTTAGCCCAGAAAGCCCACTTTGAGTGCGGGTTTGAGCCTGTCTTGGGGACAGCAGGGGCAGAAGACCTTTGGATCCCTTGGAATGGAATAGAGGGTGTGGGTGGAAGTGGGATTTACTCTTTTCCTACTGGGAGACGAGGGGAGGTGCCCCCAGCCTTTCCTGCTCACCAGTGGCTCTGAGAGTGAGGTGGGCAGGGCTGACCCATGGCCAAGGGCAGGTGGATCTGCAGTTCTTACCTATCTCCTCCACCAGTACAGAAAGCAGAGTGTGAGGGTGGCATCTGGGAAGCATGGGAGAGGTGTGGAGGTGGCCCTGGCCTCCAGGGCTCCAGGCTGCCATCCCTCCCACCTCTGGATGGGATGTCCAGTGCCGGGCAAGCCAGACAAGTCCGGTGAGGAAGGGGCTGAGCTGACAAAGGCATCGAAGACAAACACATTAATAGCAGCAGACAGGAGTGGGAATGGATTAATGGGTTATTTTAGAGTGGGTCTTAGCTTAAGTGGGGATGACAGGCGTGCATGATAATCTGTTTGAACAGGAAGCAAAGTGGGAGGGACAATTAAAAAAAGCAAAATATGAGTTTGTCTCAGGGTTTTGTTCTTCCAAGGGTGGCACATCAGGACACGGGGCTCTTGGAAACCCCTGCTCACTGGGGTGAAGGGTTGGAAGGACGAGAGAAGGAGCCAGGGCTGATGCGCTGAGAGCAGCCTCCGATGCCTCACGATGGAAGATTCTTTTGACCCACCTGGCCCTTGGTTTATTGACTTCTAATTTCAGTTACGAAGCATGTCCAGTCTCTAGGCTCTCAGGGTGTGGAGCACACAGAATCCATTACAGTTAGAAAAAACAGCCACTGGAGTCTGGCTGGCACCAAGTCCCACTGGGGGCCTGCCATGGCATCTGCCCATCTGGGGTTTGATCAGGCAGTGAGGAGGTGGCTCATCTGTGCATCCATGAGACCAGGGCCCTGCAGGGCTCACATTGGGGCCTGCCCACCCAGCCCCACCTCCCTATGGTGGACACGCGTTCTGTGTTCTCTGTGCAGCTGCTGCCCCAGGGATGGGGTGAACCCAGAATGACCTTAGCCCAGAGCTTCTCCGGTTGGTGGTGGCCCTGCCCGATGGCACTGACAGTGGCTCTGGCCTGGGGCCCCACAGGCAAGCTCTCCAGGGAGTCTTCTGGCGGCCACTTTGCCCATGCAGGAGCTCCAGGAAGCTGAGTCTTAGCTGTGGCTCCTGGGCTCTGTACTCACAGTTTTTCCAGGGTATCTGGGGAAACTGAGCCCCAGACTCTGGAGGCCGAGTCATGGCCCCATGAGCACTGTGGGGCATTGCCAACTGGGCCGACAGCTCCTTTAGGAGAAATTCTCCTTGAGGAACTTCGTGGATGGTCTGCAGAGTGATGTTAGGAAAAACGGCTGAGAAATTCCTGACTGGGTCCAAACTTGGGTATCTCAGGGACTTGGTAAAAGTGCCTGTTTCTCTTTCAATGTCCCCTGTGGAATACAGGAGTGTTTTAAATTAAATTTTTCAAGGTAGGGTCTTGCTCTGTTGCCCAGGCTGGAGTGCAGTGTTGTGATCACAGCTCACTGTAGCCTCGACCTCCAGGCCTAAGCTATCCTCCACCTCCAGCAGGCCCAAGCTATCTTCCTGCCTTAGCCTCCTGAGTAGCTGGAACCACAGGTATGCACCATCAGGCCTTGCTAACTTTTTTTTGTTTTTTAGTAGCTACGTGGTCTTGCTATGTTGCTCAGGCTGGTCTCGGACTCCTGGGCTCAAATGATCTTCCTGCCTCAGCCTCCCAAAGTGCTGGGATTACAGGTGTGAGCCACTGCACTCCACCACAGGAGTGTGTGGCCAGGGACTCGTGCATGCCAGGGAAGAGCATTGGCTTCCGGATCCTCTGACTTCACCATGTGACTTGGCCAGCAATGACCCTGGGTTAGAGATAGGTGGAGCGGAGGCAGGCAGCGGTCAGAGACCCCAAACATGGGGTCCCAGCATCACAACTATGATTTTCCATCACTTTAGAGGCACCAACAGGGGTCCCTCTGGAAACGTGGAGCAGAATTATCCAGGATCCCGAAGAGAACTTTGCCCTCCTGCCCATTTCCAGTTCCTCGCCCATCTCCTCTGGTTTCCAGAAGCAGCACATCCCCAGCCCCGCCCTTCATCTGTATACGGATCCTGCCTAATGCAGACCCAGATGGTGGAAAACCCGTCTACAATGAACCAAGGCTGTTCATGCTTTCAAATATTAAATTCTGTTCAGAATGTTAAATAATTTCCTCTTCAGTGATCCCAGTAAATTTAATTAGCTCTTGTTCTCCCAATAGAGTTGTCTCTTGGTTGCTGAAATGTTGCATTCTCAAGGAAGGAGGCCCACATTCCTGCATTGCAGAGGGCTCACTGTCTCCCTGCGCAGCCTGCCCTGCTGCAGGCACCACGGCACATCGGCTGCCAGGATCCCCTAAGCCCTGGCAGGAGGTGGATGACACGGAGCTCTGCCATCCGTGAGCCATTCATTCTCTGGGGGCAGGGAGAACCTTGAGGGATCTGCTGGGTACCCTCCATCAGGGTGCCATGCAAGGGTAATTATAAATGACACTCCAGGGACACCACAGAGCTGGCATCCTCCTTCCAGCAGGAGCAGCCTGAAGGTGGCTGGATCTGCCCATGTCCTGGAACTAGGCCTGTGAAGATGGGTCTCCATCATTTCTCCATCTTTTGGACCCAGCTCTAGGGAAGTGTGGGCAGCTCCTCCTGAGATGTGAGGTGAGCCACTGGGGAGGGTTGCAGGGAATTCCTGAGACACTGCGGTGAGAAGAAACTTCCTCGGTGCCTCGAGGATATAAACAATCAAAGGTCAATGCCATGAGAAATGGTGGGGAAGGTGGGGCTTCCCAGACCCTGTGTGGTCAGCCTTGGCTGGTCCCTCATTGACCCCAGTCTGGACACGGAAGGTGGATGTCTTCTTGGTCTGGGAGGACCTAGTCCCTGAAGGGCAGATGAGTGTGCGACCTGGTGTCTGACACTGGCTTGTAAATTCACATCTGGGTCCTCACTAAGCCTCCAAATAGGCCCCTGCATGGTGTGAATTGCAGTCAACGACTTTCTTCCTGGAATCACTCTCACTGCCTGTGTCTCCTTCTTGACCCTGGGGGCATCTATAGAGTGTTTAGACCCACACTTCCTGATGAATTTCTTGAGATGGCCGAGGCAGATGTGGTGATTTGAAGACTGGAAGGTTCCTTTCCCACACCTGCAGTGGTTCTCACACTGGAGCCACCTGGGGAGGTTTCAATGTCCTTATGTGAGTCCCACCCCAGAGGGTTGACTGCATCCTGTGTGGGCTCCACGATGGATGTCCAGATTTAGAAATCACCCTGGTTAATCCAAATGCAAGAGCCACTGGTATGAGGAGTGGAGAGAAGACTTGCTTTGCTGTCTGAGTGGAGTCTGGCTCCGATGGCCATCCCTGGACGTGAGGTTATGAAGAGACTGTGGCCTCCACCTTGTGGGGTGGGGGCTGTCATTCTTTTCTGGGTTGCTTGCTCTGGGGGAAGCCTGCTACTGTGTGCTGAGCAAACCTTGCAGGTCTGGGTCATTTAGACTCTCAGAGACTCAGTTTCTGCATCTGTAAACTGGGGTCAATAATGCAGACCCACTGCATTATTTTGAGGGTTAAATGAGAAAATACATGTTAGGTGCCTAGTGCACAGTAGGGAGTCAGTAAGTGTTATTTCCCTCCCTTCGTCTCCCGAACCACGAGCATTAAAAATATTTATTTTGTAAGGATGAAACTTCCAGAACTTGTGTTCAAATAATAACTAACATGGGCTGGGCCTTTTCCTGAGAAGCCCCTGATGAGGGTCAGAAACGTGTCTGCAATGGGCCATTTGCTCCACTGGCATTTGGAGAGCCCCTAACATCCTGATACCGGCAAACCCATTTAAACTTGAATCTGGAAAGGACTGTCAAGAGGCAGGATCCAGAAACACAGTACCCACATTTCCTCCGAGAAGATCTCAAGCCGCCTCTGGGTGGCTCTTATGCAACACGTTTGCGTCTGGCCACTGAACAACAAATAAAAACAACAGCAACAATGACCCATGTCCCTGACTGAACAATGACTTGTTTGCATCATTAGCGCTGTATCCAGTCTGGGCATGGAGGTGCTGCATGCTTGGCCGACCGTGTTTCCCTAAGGGACTCGCTCTGGAGTCTTCTTGGTCAAAGGCCTGAGACTCTGCAGGGTTCTTGAGCATCGTGGAAACCCTACAGGCAGACCCCCACGTTGATCAGCGAGCAGTCCTCTAGTCTTCCCTCCCCTGTGAGCTGGTACCTTGGAGGAGAAACTGGATCAATGACATGCCTAACCAAGTTAAAAATTTTTTTCCTTATAGTTTTCTTGATTACAAATACAATTCAGATCCAATGTAGAAAATTTAGAATATAATCATAAAATTCAAAAAAGAAAATACAAAATAGCCTGTCGTCCACTTACACAGAGGAAACCGCTGCCAGGCCCAGGAGTGTCCTTCCAGCCTGCTTTGGAGGCCTGGGGAGTATAATAGGATTGCTTCACACATTCTGTTTTATAAATCTTTTCATTTAATAGTTTATAAACACTTTGCAATGGCATTCAATATTCTTCTACAGTGGGATTTTTAGTGAGTGCACAAATTATTTGCCAAGCACCCTGGAGTTGGACATTTAGTTTGTTTTCAATCTTTTGATGTTATAAGCAATGGTGCAAATATTCTAGTACATAAATCTTTCCAGATAAGTCTTTGTGTTTGTTCCTGAGTTTCTCCTTAGGGTAAATTCCTATAAGTGGAATTGCTGAGTTAAAGGTTAAACACATTTGGAAAGCTTTTGATCCGAGTGCCAATCTGCCCTCCAGAAAGATTACACTGATTCCGAATCCCACCAGCAAGCGAATGAGAGGTCATTTCCCCGCACCTCCCGAAGCACTGGGTAGAATCGGCATTTTCAAAACCTGGCAGGTGGAAAAAATGGAAGTGGGCTTTTGTTTTGATTTGCTTTGCTTTGGTGACTGGTGGGATTCGACAGTGTCCCTGCTTTGGAGTCATTTCTTAGTCTTCTTTTGTGAGTGGCCTCTTCAAGTCCGTGTGTGCTGAGGTGTCACCCAGCATGTGTGGCTCTGGCTTTGTAGTTAAAGATGGCCTGGGAGGTGAAGACAGCTGCATGAAATTTGGACAACAATATTTGGAGAAGATGGCAAAGCCATCCCATAAGTTGATTATTTCTTCAGGTTTTTCTCAGAGCACTTACCAGGTGGCCTTGTTATCTGGCTGTTCACCCATCTGTCTCCCCAACTCCACACCCTGCGTGTGGGAGCAGGATCGCATCTTGCTCATGTCTGTGGGCCCCTCTGCCTGCCCCAGAGCCAGTCACTTCGAAGGTGCCAAAGAATAGTTAGTTGTTGAGTCAATGAATGAACAAAGGCCCTGCATGAGCTACTCCTTTCTTTGGGCAAATAGCAAAGTGGATCACAAGGCAGCTCAGGACATTGCTGTGGTCTTCATGCCCCCTCGTGTTGCTTGGAGCAGTGGTCAAGCCCAGGGGACAAGGATGGTGTGATGCTCCTATTCCAAAGGGCTGGTGCTGTGAAGCAAGAATAATAGGAGAAGGTTGCCTTTTGTCTATTTATCATCAAATAGACAATCTGCCATTCTGGAAGGCAGATTGGCACCTGGATCAAAAGCTTTCTGAAAAACAAAAAGTCCAGTGGTGGGAGACAGGGAGTTCCTGCCTCATGGGTAAGGTCTTTCTTTCTGGGATGATGGAAGGTGCAGCAAGATAGAGGTGCTGGCTATACAACATTGTGAATGCACCAAGTGCCCCTGAATTGCACACTTTAAATGGCTACTTTCATGTTTTATAAATTTCACCTCAATTAAAAGGAATGGAGTGCAGAGCTCCCCTCGCCGGCCCCAGCTCCTGCCTCTTCAGTCTAAACCTGGGCACGTCATGGCAGACAAGGTCTCTGTGGCCATGTGATGAAGCAGGGATTGCATCTATGCACCTATCCCCTAATTTCCTGTGTTAGCCCTAAGATCTCAGATCAGAACTGCAGTCCCACAGTCCAGGGGAGTCCGAGGGGGAAATGAGCTGGTTTGCAGAGGTCTGAGCAGGAGGTGCATCGGGGACAGGCCGGGGCTGGTCATCCCTAGGTCTGTCCTTGTTTGGGGTGGGGAACAGAAGGATGTGCCAGGCTGGGAGGGTGGTTGGGGACCAGGGCTCTGGCCTGGTCAAGCATAGATCAGTGCACCTGTTTGTTTGGAGTAGGGGGTCCTGGAACAGAGGAGGGGGAGTTGAGCCTGTAGGAGCTTCTAAATGCTTAAAGCAGCCCTTTCTCTGAGGCCTGGGATGCTATGAGGACCCTTGGGCTGGGAGCAGGCCTGAGCAGAGCCTCTGTCCAGTTGGTCTGCCGCCAGCAGAGAGAGGCAGCCCAGGTGAGTGGTGGGGGCTCAACCAGAGGTGAGGGGTTTGAGGGGGACCATGGGGGTCTCCTTGTCTGCCCTTGTACTCTTGCATCTTGAGAACATAAGCCCTCCCCTGCTCCCTCCACTGGCTGCCCTTGCAGGGAGTGCTTGAAAGCCTGGAGGAGAGAGAAACTAGCAACCTGGGGAGGGAGGCAGAAGAGTTATTTTGGAAAAGAACAAGCTGCCCAGAGGAGGAGGAGAGAGGAAAGTCATCTCCAATAATAAGCACCTCACCTCTCCTCCCTACCGCCCCAGCCACCTATGCTGCCGCTCCCCACAGAAGAGAAGCAGGAAGAGGTTTTGCAGAAGGCACCAGGCTGCTTGGGTCTCGGATCCTTGGAGAGGCATGGGCTGTTATTCTTTGGCTTGTTGTGGGCAACCTGGGGCTGTTTCACATGGAATCACAGGTCTCACTCCTGGAGTCAGGCCTGAGGGCTTGTGGGGTCTTTCCTGTTAGCAGAGGAGAAAGCTGAGCCCTGGTCCCATCCCCAGCAGGCAGGCAGAGCTGAGCCTGGCTTCCAGGCCCTCAGCACAGGCTAAGTCCTGGCTTAGACTCTCCCCTACTTCACTGGGAGGCTGTGTCCCTATTTCTCAGGTGCTGTGGGGCCTGGTTGGGCCTGGTTGCACACTTCAGGGGGTGGGGGCAGCTATCTTGAAGATGCACCTGGGGGGAAGGTGGCATCAGGTGGAGGCACTGGTCAAAGTCACCTGGGAGCACAGGGTCCTGGATTACTACTGCTGGAAACAGAATAACAGACCAGGCTCCTCAGAGGGCACATTCCCTGGACAGGGGAGGGCCAGGGCTGCTAAAGTCCCCAGCCTTGTCACACCTCTGCGTGTGGCTCTTGGCAAATCAGATGACCGTCTGAGCCCCAGGTTTTTCCTTTCCTTATTTTATTAGTAACATGTCAAAAGTATTATTTGCTGGGTGCATCTTCCTTTTTCATTCTGAGGTTCGAGGCTGAATTGAGATAGAAATGGTGTTTCTGTTAAGACATACATGAGGCTGAGCATGATGGAGGCTCCAGGCTTCCATGGGCCTTCCACAGATCAGAAGTTAATTTTCTCGGAAGTGACCTTCTGGAGGCAGGTCACCAGAGGCTTGAGCACCTTCTCTCTTGGGACTCCCCATCCGGAGGGTGTTGGCCCACATGCTTGGCCCAAGAAGGCTCACAATTCACCACGTTCCAAACCTGCGGTAGAGATGGGGGGATGCCCCCTTCAGTGTGTGACCCGGGAGCTGGAGCTGTCACTTCCATGTGTATCCCATTGGTGGGAGTGTAGTCACAGACTCACACCCAGCCCAGGAGGCGTGGTCATTATCCTGGATGATGAGGTGCCCAGCTGAATATCAAGAATCCCTCTATTACATGAAAAAGGAGAATGCAGATGGGGCCATGAGAATCCTGGTCCCAGATGGGGGATAACGATTTTAGTATTAAACAAGCCCCGGGGACACTGGGAAGCCCATTCCTTCCCTGCAGAAGGCACAGGGGCCGCTTCCTGCTTACTGGCGTGGCCCGCTGAGACAGGTGATGAGACAGCATGTAGCCCTGGCTGGGAAGGAAGGCTTTCCCCCTTTCTTTTGTTAATAAGCAAAGAGAAGTGGCTAGGGGGCACTGCTATGGCCAGAGTGGGATGGGGTGGGAGGTGCAAAGGTTGGAGGGTCTGCTAGAAGATGCTCACTTTTAGAGAATGAGCCCAGGGAAGTTTCTGGTCCACCTGACCCCTGGCCGAGGCCTCCCTGCCTCTCCTTGCCCCCGGCATCCTCCCCCCACCTCCTGTGCTCTCCCACTCTCATCTAAACTATGAGAAAACAGGATGCCGCTCACTGCCCCAGGCCACAGTCTTAATAATTTTAATGTGTTCTTGTTCTGTTCACTTCAATAAACTATTTTCCACTAACTGTTCATTAGCTCGCCTTTCCCCTGGAGCAACTGCAAAACCATAAACAGCACCTCGTCCCCCCAAAGCCCTCGCTCTCAAAGTTGGGTCTTCTGCTGGTGGTAAGGGGCACTGCCTCCCATGACCTAGCGGCCGCAGCCAACCCAGTCTATGCACGTGTGTGGGCGGATGAGAGTGGGCCACATGCCCAGCTTTACTCAACTCATTTATTTATTTATTTATTTATTTTTGAGACAGAGTTTTGCTCTTGTTGCCCAGGCTGGAGTGCAATGGTGTGATCTTGGCTCACTGCAACCTCCATTTCCCAGGTTCAATCAATTCTCCTGCCTCAGCCTCCTGAGTATCTGGGATTATGGGCATCTGGCACCATGCCCAGGTAATTTTTGCATTTTTAGTATAGATGGGATTTCACCATGTTGGCCAGGCTGGTCTCGAATTCCTGACCTCAGGTGATCCACCCCCCTCAGCCTCCCAAAGTGCTGGGATTACAGGTGTGAGCCACCATGCCTGGCCCCAAACTCATTTATTTTTAAAAATAAAAGCACCTGTCCATCCAATTGTTGATAGTGCCTTGATTTACAATAGCCCTAACCTGGAAATAACTCAAATATACACCAACAACAGCCAAGCAAATTGTAGCACATCCATGTGATGGAATACTACTCAGCAATGAAAAGGAGTGAACCATTGGTGCAGGAAAAGGCATGGCTGCATCTCTGGGAATGGTGCTGAGGGAAGGCAGCCAGGCAGCAAAGAAGTATGTACTGTGTCATTTCACTTATGTAAACTCCAGAAAAGGCAAACTCATGTACAGGGACAGACAGCAGGGCAGTGGTTGTCTGGGGGTGGGGAATACAGGGAGAGGGAGGAGGAGGAGGGCACAACAGGGCAGGAGGAAACTTTGGGGGTGATGTATATGTTCCCTATCCTGATGGTGGTGATGGTTTCACGGGCATATCTGCGTGTCACAGCATATAAACTGTACCCTTTAACCATGGGCAGTGTGCCATATGCCAGTCACACCTCAATCATGCCCTTTAAACACACACACATGCTGCCTCCCCCAGTCCCTGAGTCCACAGGACAGGAGCCCTGCCCTTGGGGTGCTTTGTGGTGGGGCCTCTCTGCCTTGAGCTTGGCTGGCAGTGAGTGCCCAAAGTGGGAGCTCTGGATGGTTCTCCTTGAGGGATGGGGTGGGGGGCACCTTCTAAGGGGGAGTTCAGAGGTTGGGGAACCACAGTGACATGGGAGAGGCATCTGCAGGCACCAAGGGCTGCCTGTGAGTGGAGGGTCAGCAGGGCCCTTACTTCCAGAAGTGCCGAAGCACCTTGGCCACCCTGAACACAAAGGAAGCAGGTCCCGAGAAAATCCCCAATGGAGACAGAGGACTGAGGTGGCGCCAGGCACCGGGATGAGCTGCTCCCTTTGCTCGGCTCTGGATTTAGTTCAGACCTGCTGGTGTCTGAGAGGGCTCTGTGGTTGCTGTTGGACTTGAGTCTCCAGATTCCACCAAACCCCCTGCCCCGGAGCTCCTCCCCATCTTTCTGGCTGCCTGGCAACTGGAGGCCTCTGTGATGGAGGACTTTCTGGAATGATGGACCTTGGTAGGGTGAGGGCTGCCTGCCTCCCTTCCCCAGCCTCCCCTGCAGCTAAGGCCAGTCATGCCGCCCGGACTTGGCCAGGCAGGGTCTCGGGGAAGAAGATGAGGCCTCCTTTCTCTCTCTGGGAAGCTGTATTGGGGTGGTTGAAGCGTCACCTTTCTTGGTGTAAAGTGGTAGATTAAGTTTTCTAGGACTACTGTAACAAACTGCAACAAACCTAGTGACTTAAAACACAGAAGTTAATTATCTTGCCATTCTGGAGGTCAAGTCCGACACTGGCCTCCCTGGGCTAAAATGCAGAAAGGCTGCATTCCCTTCTGGAGTGTCGAAGGTGCGGTCTGTTTCTGTGCCTTTTCTAGTCTCTGGAGGCTGCTTGCGCTCCTTGGCTCCCAGCTCCCTCTTCCTTCTTCAGGATGGAAGCCCTGACCCAGCAGAGCCAGCAGCACGGCTCTCTCGGACCCACCTCCATTATTACATCGTCTCTGACACCTACTCTCCTGCCGCCTCCACTTTTTTTTTTTTTTTTAAAGACAGAGTTTTGCTCTTGTTGCTCAGGCTGGAGTGCAGTGGTGCAGTCTCAACTGACTGCAACCCCCACCTCCCGGGTTCAAGCGATTCTCTACCTCAGCCTCCCAAGTAGCTGGGATTGCAGGTGTGTGCCACCATGCCTGGCTAATTTTTTATTTTTATTTTTTAGTAGAGATGGCGTTTCACCATGTTGGCCAGGCTGGTCTCAAACTCCTGACCTCAA
The DNA here is from genome assembly GCF_028885655.2 of Pongo abelii. Classification (NCBI taxonomy): domain Eukaryota; kingdom Metazoa; phylum Chordata; class Mammalia; order Primates; family Hominidae; genus Pongo; species Pongo abelii. Next base: position 40,969,549 of record NC_072004.2, on the reverse strand, counting down.
GTGATCCACCCCACCTTGGCCTCCCAAAGTGTTGGGGTTACAGGTTTGAGCCACTGCGCCCAGTCTCCTCTTCCACTTTTAAGGACACTGTGGTTATGTTGGGCCACCTGTATCATCCAGGATCACCTCCCATCTCAAGATCACCAATGAGCAACCCCAATTCCATCTGGAACCTTCCTTCCTCCTTGCCGTGTAAGCTAACATGGTCACAGGTTCCAGGGGTTAGGACGTGGGCATTTTGGGGCCAGTGTTCTACCTCCCTCCTGTGGGGTATCTCAAACTCAGCACCGAGGCTGTGGGCAGCAGTGGGCTTGGTGGTGTTCTTGAACCAGTTTTTCAGTAGTTTTGGTGGCTTCTAGAAGTTCAGCCTTGACACCATACCCTGCTCTGTGTCTATCAAATCCTCAGTTTCTTCATCTGTAGATGGGGATGAGCGCACCTGCAGTTGTCAGGGAAGGATCCTGAGTGGAGGCAGTCTCCTCTTCAGCCAGGAAGGATTCTGCTGGGGCAGTAACAGGGCCGGGGCACATTTCCGGCTCCTCGGTCAGGTGTGCATGGGTGTAGGGGAGGGAGCTGAGGGTCTGAGCTGGGGCAGGGTAGTGGGGAGGCCAGGAGGGCACAGAGGACAGGGCATGGTAGACATGGGGCCTGCGGCTGATGGGGAGTGGCAGCTGGGGAGCGGGAGGAGCGGAGGCTCTGCCGGGTTTGCAGAACAGCAACCATTGTGGCTGTGTTGGAATAAAGACATTAGTAGAAGGAACAGGTATATCATGGGCCCCTCAAAATCCATATGGTGCGGTCCTAACTCCCAGGACCTCCGCGTGTGACCGTGTTTGGAGAGAGGATCTTTGAAGAGGTGATTCAGGTGAAATGAGGTGGTGGGATGGGCCCCAATCAACCTGACTGGTGTCCTCAGTGGAAGAGGGAATGCAGGCCACATGGGGATGGCCGTGGAGGACACAGGGAGGGGACAGCCAGCTGAGAGCAAGGAGAGAGGCCTCCGAAGGAAGCCGTCCTGCTGACATCTCCATCTTGGGCGTCTGGCCTCAAGATCTGCAGGAGAAAGAATGTTTACACTCACAGTCTGTGGTCCTCTGAGATGGTGGCCTGAGCCAACTTAGACCTGGGGGAAGGAGAGCAGTGGTGGTCTGGCCCTGTGAGAGGAAGAGGCCACCTCCCAGCCCCACCTCCTCTGGCTGAGTCTCAGGGAGGCAGGGAGAGCCCGGGGAGGCTGCAGGGTACAGGGCTGCCACTCCCCATGACAGATGTTTCTCCAAGAGCAGGTTGGAACTGGAAGGAGGGGCTCTGTCCTGCCACCCCCCACCCCATCAGGCTCCATGGGCAGGTGGTCTGAAGGTGTGCCAAGACATGAGTCTGGCTGGCAGTGGTGACCAGCAGCTGCTGCCTTTGTGGGTGGTGACTGGGTTAGCCTGTATACACCTAGTAAGATGTGCACAGCTAAAGCGAAACCCACAGAGAGTCTCCAGGAGGAGAATGAGAATGAAAGTATACCTTAGAAAATGCCTACTTTTGAAAGATCTTGAACTAAGGAGAATGAAATTTACATTAAGGGTCAATTCAAAGACATGCACAGTTCAGGGTCTGAGATGTCTGAGATTAGCCTGCCGTCTTCTCTACCGCCTGTCCCTTATCCTTCACCCTGGATTCGGGTGTCTCTTAAGCGGTGTCATGAATACACGCTCGGTCTTGTATGATGTATGTGTCACACGGGTGAGAGTAGCCATGTGCCAGCAGCAAGCTGCCCATAGGGGCTGCATCCCACACAGCCCCTGAGTCCTACAGGCACACATGAGCATTTAGTGACATGCACGACTCCCGCACTTGGTTTCTGAAGGAGACTGGGTTATGCCCCAATGAAACTGACATTGACCTCATCACTGAGTCATCACTGAGAAGTTCATCACTGAGACGGTCATCACTGAGAAGTTCATGGACACTTGTACAGATCAGAATTTTCCATTGAGGCACTCAGTGTATTGCAAACTCTAACGACAAAAGCCATCCAACGTGATTCAGTTAAGCCTCACTTCTGCCTGTTGGTAGAGACGTGCTTTTACTATGGTTATTTAATAGCTGCACCTTTAAAATGTGTAGATTCCTGATGGCCCCCCACTGGGTATCATTGGCTTTGCAGGGTTGTTCAGGGCTCCATTCCTGCTCAGTGGTTTCCCCGGCTTGGATTAAACCCTTCAGTGCTGGGTTTCAACTTTCGGATGATACAAAGTGAAGGACAGGCTGGGCGTGGTGGCTAACACCTGTAATTCCGGCACTTTGGGAGGCCGAGGTGGGCAGATCACCTGAGGTCAGGAATTCAAGACCAGCCTGGCCAGTATGGTAAAACCCCGTCTCTACTAAAAATAGAAAAATAAGCTGGGCATGGTGGTGCATGCCTGTAGTCCCAGCTACTTGGGAGGCTGAGGCAGGAGAATCACTTGAACCTGGGAGGTGGAGGTTGCAGTGAGCCAAGATTGTGCCACTGTACTCCACCCTGGGCAACACAATAAGACTCCATCTCAAAAAAAAAAAAAAAAGTTGTGTTAACTGTAACAGGAGTAAGAGAATAAGTACCCCATTGATGTCTGGATGTGCCCAGGAACGGTGTAGAAGAAACCAGCCCAAAATGGATCGGGTGTGATGTGGTAGCTAAGGACGTCACAGTGGAAAGCCTGGGTCTCAAGGGCAGGAATGATAACCACTCTCTGCCGTTCGCCCTGCTGTGGAGGGTGAAGCCGGGTTCTGGGACCATTGAGGAGCTGCCAGAGAATCGTGTGGGGTTCCAGGAGAGTGTCAGGGTGTGGAGGGGGTCATTTGAGAAATACCTACAGGACGGCATGTGCACATGTGTGCATGTGCATGGGTGTGCATGTGTGCATGCATGTGCATGTGCATGTGTGTGGATGTGCATGTGTGTGGATGTGTGCATGTGTGCCTATGCATGTGTGTGGGTTTGTGCATGCGTGTGTGTGCATATTCATGTGCATTGAGTGTTTATGCATCTGTGTGTGTGTGCATGTGTGTGTATCTGTGCATGTGTGCATGTGTGTGCATGTGTGTGTGCATGATTGTGTGCGTGTGTGTGCATGTGTGTGTGCATGTGCATGTGCGTGTGTGTGTGCATGTGTGAGCATGTGTGCATGTGCATGCGTGTGTGCATTTGTGCATGTGCGTGTGTGCATGTGTGCATGTGCATGTGTGCATTTGTGTGTGTGTGCGTGTGTGCATGTGCGTGTGTGTGCATGTGTGCATGTGCATGTGTGTGCATGTGTGCATGTGCTTGTGTGCCACTTGGAAGGACACTTTGGCGTTTCTTACAAAACTAAAAATAGTCTTACGATATGATAGAACAATAATGGTTCTTGATATTTACCCATATGAATTAAAAACTTATGTTCACATAAATACCTTTACCTGGATGCTTATAGCAGCTTTATTCCTAATTGCCAAAACTTTAAAGTAACCAGGATGCCCTTCAGTAGCAAGTAGATAAAGTGAAGTATATCCAGAAAATGAAATATCATTCGGCACTAAAAAAAAAAAAAGCTATTAAGCTATGACAGGACATGAAGTAGATATAAATGGATATTACTAAGTGGAAGAAGGTAATCATAAAAGACTACATACTATATGATCCAGCAATACAACATTCTAAAACAGGTAAAACTATGGAGGCAATAAAATGGTTGTCCACTAGGGGTTAGGAGAGAGAGATAGATGAATGGACAGACATAGATAATTTTCAGAGAGTAATACTATTCTGTATGATACTAGAGTGGATATACACCATTATACATTTGTCAATACCCAAAGAATGTACAAAAGCAAGAGTGAGCCCTAATGTAAACTATGAACTCTGGATAATGATTATATGTCAATGTAGGTTCATAATTTGTAACAAATGTACCACTCTGGTGTGGAATATGGATGGAGGGGCACGTTGTGAGTGAGTAGAGAAAGGCAGTATATGACAACACTGTGCACTTTCTGTTCAATTTTGCTGTGAACCTAAAATTGTTCTAAAAATAAAGCTTATTAATTAAAAAATGTGTTCCTTGATAACTCATTTTGGCATGCAGTTTTGGTCAGAGATATGTTAAATACCTACTGTGGGTCAGATGCCATGTATATCCAAGATAAAACAGAACCAATAGGAGAGTAAAATTTATATATAACCTCATAGAGATATAAAACCATATATAACCTTATATATATTATATAAATATATATAGATAATTTTATTATAAGATATTTACACACATGGTATTTGAGGCTGAGATTTCCCATATTATGCTGTCTGCAAGCTGGAGACTCAAGAAAGCTAGTTGTGTGGTTCAAAGGCCTGAGAGCTGGAGAGCTAATGATATAGATGGCATAGATTCCAGTCTGGCCAGAGAACCAGCAGTGCCAAGGGCAGAAGAAGGTTGATGTTCCAGTTCATTCTGTCAGGCTGACTTAATTCAATCTTCCTCTACCTTTTTGTTTTATTCATGTCTTCAATGGATTAGCTAATGCCTGCCCACCTTGGTGAAGGCTGAGCTTCTTTATTTAGTCTACTGATTCAGATGCTAATCTCTTCCAGAAACACCCTCACAGATACACCAGTTATCCCTCACAGATCAACCAGTTATTCCTATGGCCTAGTCATGCTGAAACATAAAATTGACAACCATAGTATATTGTGAATGTAAAGATGAAAAAAAAAACATTATCATATATCTAAAAGAACTTACTGTTTAGTAGGAAAGAAGAATGTCTGGATGGTATTTTAAATCTTATTACCCTGTTTGAATTCTAAGAAAGTTTCCTAAGGAAAATGATTTGAGGACAGAAAGGGAGATTATTTCAAAAGGAAAAACAATCTGAAAAAATCAGCAAAAGCAAGAACAGAGGCAAAAATATAAACATTGCTATCACTGGAATATACAGTGTCCTGTGAAATACAATGGAACATTGATAAAAAATTATATGGGGCCAGTCTAGCATGGCCTTGCAAGCTATACTTAGGAACTGGATTAGTGTATTTACTAGGTAATGGGTAAATATTAAGAAATTTTAAGTAACATTATAGTCTTTCACAATCTGTACCCTGACCCTTTATCTCTGTGACCTCAGCTTCTATGATTTCTATTTTTTTTTACCATTTAAAAAACTTTAATCCAGAATGTGATGTGCATCATAAGCAGTCTGCCAATAAATTGTAAAGACAAAAATCTCACCCTTTTGCATCAAACAGACACAATCCATTACATACATGTCTTCAAGATACACACTAACTGCTTTTCAAGTAAGAGGAGTTAATAGCACCATTTATCACATAGAGTTTATCCCAGTTTTACGTGGTAATTGGGGTAACCATCTATGTTAGCTAGCTCTTTCCAGAGGAAAAATATCTTTCTCATATCGTTATGGCAGGAGGTGGTTTTACAAATTAGAGCTGGGAACCCGCTGAAATTAGGATCCTATCCTCCCACAGAAGCTGGGAGATGTGTAGTGCTACCTTCCTTTTTTTTGTGTGTTTTATTTATTATTTATTTATTTATTTAAATTTATTTATTTATTATTATACTTTAGGTTTTAGGGTACATGTGTGCAATGTGCAGGTTAGTTAAATATGTATACATGTGCCATGCTGGTGTGCTGCACCCACTAACTCGTCATCTAGCATTAGGTATATCTCCCAATGCTATCCCTCCCCCCTCACCCTACCCCACAACAGTCCCCAGAGTGTGATGATCCCCTTCCTGTGTCCATGTGTTCTCATTGTTCAATTCCCACCTATGAGTGAGAATATGCAGTGTTTGGTTTTTTGTTCTTGAGATAGTTTACTGAGAATGATGATTTCCAATTTCATCCATGTCCCTATAAAGGACATGAACTCATCATTTTTTACGGCTGCATAGTATTCCATGGTGTATATGTGCCACATTTTCTTAATCCAGTCTATCATTGTTGGACATTTGGGTTGGTTCCAAGTCTTTGCTATTGTGAATAATGCCACAATAAACATACGTGTGCATGTGTCTTTATAGCAGCATGATTTATAGTCCTTTGGGTATATACCCAGTAATGGGATGGCTGGGTCGAATGGAATTTCTAGTTCTAGATCACTGAGGAATCACCACACTGACTTCCACAAGGGTTGAACTAGTTTACAGTCCCACCAACAGTGTAAAAGTGTTCCTATTTCTCCACATCCTCTCCAGCACCTGTTGTTTCCTGACTTTTTAATGATTGCCATTTTAACTGGTGTGAGATGGTATCTCATTGTGGTTTTGATTTGCATTTCTCTGCTGGCCAGTGATGGTGAGTATTTTTTCATGTGTTTTTTGGCTGCATAAATATCTTCTTTTGAGAAGTGTCTGTTCATGTCCTTCGCCCACTTTTTGATGGGGTTGTTTGTTTTTTTCTTGTAAATTTGTTTGCGTTCATTGTAGATCCTGGATATTAGCCCTTTATCAGATGAGTAGGTTGCAAAAATGTTCTCCCATTTTTTAGGTTGCCTGTTCACTCTGATGGTAGTTTCTTTTGCTGTGCAGAAGCTCTTCAGTTTAATTAGATCCCATTTGTCAATTTTGGCTTTCATTGCCATTGCTTTTGGTGTTTTAGACATGAAGTCCTTGCCCATGCCTATGTCCTGAATGGTAATGCCTAGGTTTTCTTCTAGGGTTTTTATGGTTTTAGGTCGAACATTTAAGTCTTTAATCCATCTTGAATTGATTTTTGTATAAGGTGTAAGGAAGGGATCCAGTTTCAGCTTTCTCCATATGGCTAGCCAGTTTTCCCAGCACCAATTATTAAATAGGGAATCCTTTCCCCATTGCTTGTTTTTCTCAGGTTTGTCAAAGATCAGATAGTTGTAGATATGCAGCGTTATTTCTGAGGGCTCTGTTCTGTTCCATTGATCTATATCTCTGTTTTGATACCAGCACCATGCTGTTTTTGTTACTGTAGCCTTGTAGTATAGTTTGAAGTCAGGTAGTGTGATGCCTCCATTTGTTCTTTTGGCTTAGGATTGACTTGGCGATGCGGGCTCTTTTTTGGTTCCATATGAACTTTAAAGTAGTTTTTTCCAATTCTGTGAAGAAAGTCATTGGTAGCTTGATGGGGATGGCATTGAATCTGTAAATTACCTTGGGCAGTATGGCCATTTTCATGATATTGATTCTTCCTACCCATGAGCATGGAATGTTCTTCCATTTGTTTGTATCCTCTTTTATTTCCTTGAGTAGTGGTTTGTAGTTCTCATTGAAGAGGTCCTTCACATCCCTTGTAAGTTGGATTCCTAGGTATTTTATTCTCTTTGAAGCAATTGTGAATGGGAGTTCACTCGTGATTTGGCTCTCTGTTTGTCTGTTGTTGGTGTATAAGAATGCTTGTGATTTTTGTACATTGATTTTGTATCCTGAGACTTTGCTGAAATTGCTTATCAGCTTAAGGAGATTTTGGGCTGAGACGATGGGGTTTTCTAGATATACAATCATGTTGACTGCAAACAGGGACAATTTGACTTCCTCTTTTCCTAACTGAATACCCTTTATTTCCTTCTCCTGCCTAATTGCCCTGGCCAGAACTTCCAACACTGTGTTGAATAGGAGTGGTGAGAGAGGGCATCCCTGTCTTGTGCCAGTTTTCAAAGGGAATGCTTCCAGTTTTTGCCCATTCAGTATGATATTGGCTGTGGGGTTGTCATAGACAGCTCTGATTATTTTGAGATACGTCCCATCAATACCTAATTTATTGAGAGTTTTTAGCATGAAGGGTTGTTGAATTTTGTCAAAGGCCTTTTCTGCATCTATTGAGATAATCATGTGGTTTTTGTCTTTGGTTCTGTTTATATGCTGGATTACATTGATTGATTTGCATATATTGAACCAGCCTTGCATCCCAGGGTTGAAGCCCACTTGATCATGGTGGATAAGCTTTTTGATGTGCTGCTGGATTCTGTTTGCCAGTATTTTATTGAGGATTTTTGCATCAATGTTCATCAAGGGTATTGGTCTAAAATTCTCTTTTTTGGTTCTTTCTCTGCCCGGCTTTGGTATCAGGATGATGCTGGCCTCATAAAATGAGTTAGGGAGGATTCCCTCTTCTTCTATTGATTGGAATAGTTTCAGAAGGAATGGTACCAGTTCCTCCTTGTACCTCTGGTAGAATTCGGCTGTGCATCCATCTGGTCCTGGACTTTTTTTGGTTGGTAAGCTATTGATTATTGCCACAATTTCAGCTCCTGTTATTGGTCTATTCAGAGACTCAGCTTCTTCCTGATTTAGTCTTGGGAGAGTGTATATGTCGAGGAATTTATCCGTTTCTTCTAGATTTTCTAGTTTATTTGTGTAGAGGTGTTTGTAGTATTCTCTGATGGTAGTTTGTATTTCTGTGGGATCGGTGGTGATATCCCCTTTATCATTTTTTATTGCGTCTATTTGATTCTTCTCTCTTTTTTTCTTTATTAATCTTGCTAGCGGTCTATCAATTTTGTTGATCCTTTCAAAAAACCAGCTCCTGGATTCATTAATTTTTTGAAGGGTTTTTTGTGTCTCTATTTCCTTCAGTTCTGCTCTGATTTTAGTTATTTCTTGCCTTCTGCTAGCTTTTGAATGTGTTTGCTCTTACTTTTCTAGTTCTTTTAATTGTGATGTTAGGGTGTCAATTTTGGATCTTTCCTGCTTTCTCTTGTGGGCATTTAGTGCTATAAATTTCCCTCTACACAGTGCTTTGAATGCATCCCAGAGATTCTGGTATATTGTGTTTTGGTTTTCGTTGGTTTCAAAGAACATCTTTATTTCTGCTTCAGAACATCTTTATTTCTGCCTTCATTTCATTATGTAGCCAGTAGTCATTCAGGAGCATGTTGTTCAGTTTCCATGTAGTTGAGCGGTTTCGAGTGAGTTTCTTAATCCTGAGTTCTAGCTTGATTGCACTGTGATCTGAGAGATAGTTTGTTATAATTTCTGTTCTTTTACATTTACTGAGGAGAGCCTTACTTCCAAGTATGTGGTCAATTTTGGAATAGGTGTGGTGTGGTGCTGAAAAAAATGTATATTCTGTTGATTTGGGGTGGAGAGTTCTGTTGATGTCTATTAGGTCGGCTTGGTGCAGAGCTGAGTTCAATTCCTGGGTATCCTTGTTGACTTTCTGTCTCATTGATCTGTCTAATGTTGATAGTGGGGTGTTAAAGTCTCCCATTATTAATGTGTGGGAGTCTAAGTCTCTTTGTAGGTCACTCAGGACTTGCTTTATGAATCTGGTTGCTCCTGTATTGGGTGCATATATATTTAGGATAGTTAGCTCTTCTTGTTGAATTGATCCCTTTACCATTATGTAATGGCCTTCTTTGTCTCTTTTGATCTTTGTTGGTTTAAAGTCTGTTTTATCAGGGACTAGGATTGCAACCCCTGCCCTTTTTTGTTTTCCATTTGCTTGGTAGATATTCCTCCATCCTTTTATTTTGAGCCTATGTGTGTCTCTGCACATGAGATGGGTTTCCTGAATACAGCACACTGATGGGTCTTGACTCTTTATCCAATTTTCCAGTCTGTGTCTTTTAATTGGAGCATTTAGTCCATTTACATTTAAAGTTAAATTGTTGTGTGTGAATTTGATCCTGTCATTATGATATTAGCTGGTTATTTTGCTCATTAGTTGATGCAGTCTCTTCCTAGTCTCGATGGTCTTTACATTTTGGCATGATTTTGCAGTGGCTGGTACCGGTTGTGCCTTTCCATGTTTAGTGCTTCCTTCAGGAGCTCTTTTAGGGCAGGCCTGGTGGTGACAAAATCTCTCAGCATTTGCTTGTCTGTAAAGTATTTTATTTCTCCTTCACTTATGGAGCCAAGTTTGGCTGGATATGAAATTCTGGGTTGAAAATTCTTTTCTTTAAGAATGGTGAATATTGGCCCCCAGTCTCTTCTGGCTTGTAGAGTTTCTGCTGAGAGATCCGCTGTTAGTCTGATGGGCTTCCCTTTGAGGGTAACCCGACCTTTCTCTCTGGCTGCCCTTAACATTTTTTCCTTCATTTCAACTTTAGTGAATCTGACAATTATATGTCTTGGAGTTGCTCTTCTCGAGGAGTATCTTTGTGGCGTTCTCTGTATTTCCTGAATGTGAATGTTGGCCTGCCTTTCTAGATTGGGGAAGTTCTCCTGAATAATATCCTGCAGAGTGTTTTCCAACTTGGTTCCATTCTCCCAGTCACTTTCAGGTACACCAATCAGACGTAGATTTGGTCTTTTCACATAGTCCCATATTTCTTGGAGGCTTTGCTCATTTCTTTTTATTCTTTTTTCTCTAAACTTCCCTTCTCGCTTCGTTTCATTCATTTCATCTTCCATCGCTGATATCCTTTCTTCCATTTGATCGCATCAGCTCCTGAGTCTTCTGCATTCTTTACGCAGCTCTCTAGCCTTGGTTTTCAGCTCCATCAGCTCCTTCAAGCACTTCTCTGCATTGGTTATTCTAGTTATACATTCTTCTAAATTTTTTTCAAAGTTTTCAACTTCTTTACCTTTGGTTTGAATATCCTCCTGTAGCTCGGAGTAATTTGATCATCTGAAGACTTCTTCTCTCAGCTCGTCAAGGTCATTCTCAGTCCAGCTTTGATCTGTTGCTGGTGAGGAACTGCGTTCCTTTGGAGGAGGAGAGGTGCTCTGCTTTTTAGAGTTTCCAGTTTTTCTGCTGTGTTTTTTCCCCATCTTTGTGGTTTTATCTACTTTTGGTCTTTGATGATGGTGATGTACAGATGGGTTTTTGGTGTGGATGTCCTTTCTGTTTGTTAGTTTTCCTTGTAACAGACAGCACCCTCAGCTGCAGGTCTGTTGGAGTACCCGGCCGGCTGTGTGAGGTGTCAGTCTGCCCCTGCTGGGGTGTGCCTCCCAGTTAGGCTGCTCGGGGGTCAGGGGTCAGGGACCCACTTGAGGAAGGAGGCAGTCTGCCCGTTCTCAGATCTCCACCTGCATGCTGGGAGAACCACTGCTCTCTTCAAAGCTCAGATGGAAATGCAGAAATCACCTGTCTTCCGCGTCGCTCATGCTGGGAGCTGTAGACCGGAGCTGTTCCTATTCGGCCATCTTGGCTCCTCCCCAGCTTCTATGATTTCTTTCCTCACTTTTTATATCCCAGCAATTCAGATGCTTTCAACATGTCTAGCACGCACCTGCTTTGGGGCTTTGTTGCAATTTTGTTTTGTTTATTGTGGTTTCCCACTTAGAACAGTGCCTGGAAAATAACCGGCATTCAGTTTTAAAAATGTGTTTAATTGATGATTTTGCAGATTTGTTAAACAAAACTCAGATATGTGTACCTAATTGCCTGTTTCAGGGGACTTTTCTTCTATCCATTTCCATGTTAACAATCTTCACTTGATTTACTGTATTGTAAGTTTCTTTAGCACAAAGATCTTATCTTGCTCAATGTTGAATCCTGAGCACATGAGATATAATAGCTGCTTAATATATAACGATGAAAGAATGAAATACAACTATCATTGCATTCTTTGTAAACTCCGTTTCCCTAGAATCTCTCTTATATGACCATGCCTTTCACTCAGTCATTCCAGTGTCTTTTTATTGACTCTTCTCCTGAGTGTCCTCTAGGTGTTTGAGTTTCTCAAGAGCACATCCTGGGCTCCTTTCTCTTCTACACACTTTTCCTAAATGTTTTTATTAAATTAATTCTATCGTGATCTGTCTCAGGATGTATTAAATGTGTTGACCAGTTTGTTTTTGTTTTGAGATGGAGTCTCTCTGTGTCGCCCAGGCTGGAGTGCGGTGGCGGGATCTCGGCTCACTGCAAACTCCGCCTCCTGGGTTCACGTCGTTCTCCTGCCTCAGCCTCTGGAGTAACTGGGACTACAGGCCCCCACCACCACGCCCGCCTAATTTTTTGTATTTTTAGTAGAGATGGGGTTTCACCTTGTTAGCCAGGAAGGTCTCAATTTCCTGACCTCATGATCCGCCCGCCTCGGCCTCCCAAAGTTCTGGGATTACAGGCGTGAGCCACCGCACCTGGCCTGTGTTGACCATTTTTTAAAGCCATTAATTTTAATATATGAATAAATTTGCCCTATGATTTTAAGATATTTGATATGATTTTTAGAGGATGTATTGATATTAATGGCTACTAACTAATTAACAGTAACTGTTAATATCAATAATTTTTCAGAAAATTCTGTGAGATTTATTGGCAGATCTACCTCATGCCAAAATTAACCTGTTTTTGAGACTGGGCTTTGGAGTGCTTCATGATCTCTGTTGATAGTAGTAATAATAATAAATATTGCTCATTTATATGTTTTTTAAAACTTCTTAATCCAGCTTTGTGATATATTTCACCTTTGATCTATGGAGAAAATAGAGATGGCATTAATCACATTAGTCTCAATTAAGGTAAGATTTGGAAAGCTTAGAGACATTTAAGATTTACTGAATTACTGCTTGTGCCAGGTGTTATGGTAAATGTCACTTTTATGGTCCCTCATTTAAATCCTTCCCAGAGACCTGTGAGGTTTAAGTATGATTACTATTTTGGAAATACAGAAAATGAAATATGAAAATTTAAAGTTACTCAAAGTCACAGAGCTAGAGCTATAGATATGCCATATCGAGTTATGTCTCATTCAAAATACAGTACTTTGTCCTACAAGAGTGTTTTTAAAACTGATGCCATAGTTGGAAGGTTTCCTGAAGCACCAGGAGTCACTTCTGGGATCAGAGATAACAGAGGTGGCTCGATCCTTGACCTTTGGTCTCAGCGAAATATGCTTTTCTTTTACGTGTTGTACATGCAGGAGTTTTATATTTTTAAAAATCCCATAGAATTTAAAACAGCAAGAGTGAACCTTAATTTAAACTATGAACTTCAGGTGATAATGATGTGTCAGTGCAGGTTAACCAGTTATAACAAATGTATGTGGGGCAGGGGTATATGGGAAATCTTGCTACCTTTCACTAAGGTTTTGCTGTGAATCTTAAAAAAAAGTTACCAACTTCTCATTTGACTCAACATGGATCCGTTTGAAATTTAGTGAAATCACTTAGTTGAAACAACTCACAGAAATGGTAACTATAATATTTCATTAATTATAATATATAATTTGACAATAATATGAATATTTTGAATATATAATCATGTATGTATAATCATGTGTGTATGTATACATATAATCATGCATGTATATAATCATATATATAATCATGAATGTACATACATACATACATACAACACACATACAAACATACCATTTGATATTTGTATGCCAATTATACCTAGTCTAAAATTTGTTCTAACTGGAGGGAGTGACAATATTAATGAACTTATTTAACAATTTAATATTTATATTAAAGCATGTTAGATATTCTATGCTTTCTTTGAGACTGTGAATAAGAAGTTTTTTTTCTCTTCTTGTCCCTGATTCCCGCAACCCACTTTTGATTTTCATCTTCAAAAACATTTTTTCATATTGAGAAATAATTTATTCAGTTCTTACATTAATTGCTTCCCTCTTTTCTCCTTCATACCAATTTTATCCATATCTGCAGTTTCAAAATGAAATTTTGTTATCATAATGATAGCACCATCTAGAGCTTATTATGGTGGTGTTTTAGGTGCTAAGCATTTTATATCTTTTATACATATTAAGATTAAGGCCCTTAGTTCTCACAGTAACCTGAAAGAGTTACATGTAGAACAACTGAGGCTAGAAAGATTATGTAACTGTCTTAACATCACATATTCATTAAGAAGAAGCAAGAACAAAAGCTGGGCCATATGGCTTTGGCCACCACAAAAAATTGGTGCTCCACATGACAGGTGCTGTCCATATAATTTTGGCTTTCACTACAAAAACCCTTACTGTTTTTGTTAGAGCAGCCATGAAACACTGTTTTTGTATAATCGGCAATTGGACATTTGGAGAGCTCTGAGGCCTCTGGTGGGAAGGGAAATTTCTTCACAAAACACCTAGAGAGAAGCATTCTCAGAAACCACTTTGTGATGTGTGCATTCAGCTCACAGAGTTGAACATTCCTTTTGTTAGAGCGGTTTTGAAACAGTCTTTTTGTAGGATCTGCATGTGGATATTTGGATCACTTATAGGAATTTGCTGGAAACGGGATATCATCACACAAAAACGAGAGAGAAGCAGTCTCACAAACTCCTTTGTGATGTGTGCTCTCAACTCAGAGATGTGAACCTGACTTTTGATAGAGCAGTTTGGAAACACTCTTTTTCTAGAATCTGCAAGTGGACATTTGGAGCACGTTGAGGCCTGTGCTGAAAAGGAAATATCTTCACATAACAAGTAGACAGAAGCATTCTCTGAAAATTCTTTGTGGTGTGTGCATTCAACTCACAGAGTTGAAAATTCCTTTTGACAGAGAAGTTTTCAAACACTCTTTTTACAGAATGTGCAAGTGGATGTTTGGAACGCTTCTAGGAATTCGTTGGAAACAGGACACCCTCACACAAAAACAAGACAGAAGCGTTCTCACAAGCTGCTGTGTGATGTGAGCATTCAGCTCACAGAGCTGAACCTTTCTTTTGATGGAGCAATTTTGAATCACACTTTTTCTAGAATCGCAAGTGGACATTTGCAGCACTTTGAGGCCTGTGGTGGAAAGGAAATATCTTCACATCCAAACTAGACAGAAGCATTCTCTGAATCTCCTTCGTGATGTGTGCATTCAACTCACAGAGTTGAACACTCCTTTTCACAGAGACATTTTGAAACATTCTTTTTGTAGAATCTGCAAGTGGAAATTTGGACCGCTTCTAGGAATTCGTTGGAAACGGGACAAACTCACACGAAAACTAGACAGAAGCATTCTCACAAACTTCTCTGTGATAAGTGAATTCAACCCACAGAGTTTAACGTTTCTTTTCATGGAGCAGTTTGGAAACACACTTTGTGCAGTATATGCAAGTGGTCATTCAGAAAGCTATGAGGCCTGTGTTCGAAAAGGAAATATATTCACATGTAACCTAGAAAGAAGCATTCTCAGAAACTACTTTGTGTTGGTTGCATTCAACTCACAGAGGGGAATATTCCTTTTGTTAGAGCAGCCATGAAACACTGTTTTTGTATAATCTGCAATTGGACATTTGGAGAGCTCTGAGGCCTCTGGTGGGAAGGGAAATTTCTTCACAAAACACCTAGAGAGAAGCATTCTCAGAAATCACTTTGTGATGTGTGCATTCAACTCACAGAGTTGAACATTCCTTTTGTTAGAGCAGTTTTGAAACACTCTTTTTGTAGAATCTGCATGTGGATATTTGGACCACTTATAGGAATTTGCTGGAATCGGGATATCCTCACACAAAAACCAGACAGAAGCATTCTCACAAACTCCTTTGTGATGTGTGCTCTCAACTCAGAGATGTGAAACTGACTTTTGATAGAGCAGTTTGGAAACACTCTTTTTCTAGGATCTGCAAGTGGACATTTGGAGCGCTTTGAGGTCTGTGCTGGAAAGGAAATATCTTCACATAACAAGCAGACAGAAGCATTCTCTGAAACTTGTTTGTGGTGTGTGCATTCAACTCACAGAGTTGAATATTCCTTTTGACAGAGAAGTTTTGAAACACTCTTTCTATAGAATGTGCAAGTGGATATTTGGACCGCTTCTAGGAATTCGTTGGAAACGGGACACCCTCACACAAAAACAAGACAGAAGCGTTCTCACAAGCTTCTGTGTG
Source organism: Pongo abelii (assembly GCF_028885655.2). Taxonomy (NCBI): domain Eukaryota; kingdom Metazoa; phylum Chordata; class Mammalia; order Primates; family Hominidae; genus Pongo; species Pongo abelii. The sequence goes on along the minus strand of NC_072004.2, from coordinate 40,953,841 downwards.
ATGTGAGCATTCAGCTCACAGAGCTGAACTTTTCTTTTGATGGAGCAATTTTGAAACACTCTTTTTCTAGAATCGGCAAGTGGACATTTGGAGCGCTTTGAGGCCTGTGGTGGAAAGGAAATATCTTCACATCAAAACTAGACAGAAGCATACTCTGAATCTTCCTTGTGGTGTGTGCATTCAACTCACAGAGTTGAACACTCCTTTTAACAGAGACATTTTGAAACACTGTTTTTGTAGAATCTGGAAGTGGAAATTCGGACAGCTTGTAGGAATTCGTTTGAAATGGGACAAACTCACACGAAAACTAGACAGAAGCATTCTCACAAACTTCTCTGTGAGAAGTGAATTCAACCCACAGAGTTTAACGTTCTTTACATGGAGCAGTTTGGAAACACACTTTGTGCCGTATATGCAAGTGGTCATTCGGAAAGCTATGAGGCCTGTGTTTGAAAAGGCAATAACTTCACATATAACCTAGAAAGAAGCATTCTCAGAAACTACTTTGTGTTGGTTGCATTCAACTCAGAGGGGAATATTCCTTTTTTTAGAGCAGCCATGAAACACTGTTTTTGTATAATCTGCAATTGGACATTTGGAGAGCTCTGAGGCCTCTGATGGGAAGGGAAATTTCTTCACAAAACACCTAGAGAGAAACATTCTCAGAAACCACTTTGTGATGTGTGCATTCAACTCACAGAGTTGAACATTCCTTTTGTTAGAGCAGTTTTGAAACACTGTTTTTGTAGAATCTGCATGTGGATATTTGGACCACGGAGAGGATTTCCTGGAAACGGGATATGCTCACACAAAAACCAGACAGAAGCATTCCCACAAACTCTTTGTGATGTGTGCTCTCAACTCAGAGATGTGAACCTGACTTTTGATAGAGCAGTTTGGAAACACTCTTTTTCTAGGATCTGCAAGTGGACATTTGGAGCGCTTTGAGACCTGTGCTGGAAAAGAAATATCTTCACACAACAAGTAGACAGAAGCATTCTCTGAAACTTCTTTGTCGTGTGTGCATTCACCTCACAGAGTTGAACATTCCTTTTGACAGAGAAGTTTTGAAACACTCTTTTTACAGAATGTGCAAGTGGATATTTGGACCGCTTCTAGGAATTCATTTGAAACGGGACACCCTCAAACAAAAACGAGACAGAAGTGTTCTCACAAGCTTCTGTGTGATGTGAGCATTCAGCTCACAGAGCTGAACTTTTCTTTTGATGGAGCAATTTTGAAACACTCTTTTTCTAGAATCGGCAAGTGGACATTTGGAGCGCTTTTAGGCCTGTGGTGGAAAGGAAATATCTTCACATCAAAACTAGACAGAAGCATACTCTGAATCTTCCTTGTGGTGTGTGCATTCAACTCACAGAGTTGAACACTCCTTTTAACAGAGACATTTTGAAACACTGTTTTTGTAGAATCTGGAAGTGTAAATTTGGACAGCTTTTAGGAATTCGTTGGAAACGGGACAAACTCACAGGAAAACTAGACAGAAGGATTCTCACAAACTTCTCTGTTATAAGTGAATTCCACCCACAGAGTTTAACATTTCTTTTCATGGAGCAGTTTGGAAACACACTTTGTGTAGTATATGCAAGTGGTCATTCGGAAAGCTATGAGGCCTGTGTTCGAAAAGGCAATATCTTCACATATAACCTAGAAAGAAGGATTCTCAGAAACTACTTTGTGTTGGTTGCATTCAACTCACAGAGGGGAATATTCCTTTTGTTAGAGCAGCCATGAAACACTGTTTTTGTATAAACTGCATTTGGATATTTGGAGAGTTCTGAGGCCACTGGTGGGAAGGGAAATTTCTTCACAAAACACCTAGAGAGAAGCATTCTCAGAAACCACTTTGTGATGTGTGCATTCAACTCACAGAGTTGAACATTCCTGTTGTTAGAGCAGTTTTGAAACACTCTTTTTGTAGAATCTGCATGTGGATATTTGGACCACTTATAGGAATTTGCTGGAAACGGGATATCCTCACACAAAAACCAGACAGAAGCATTCTCACAAACTCCTTTGTGATGCGTGCTCTCAACTCAGAGATGTGAACCTGAATTTTGATAGAGCAGTTTGGAAACACTCTTTTTCTAGGATCTGCAAGTGGATATTTGGAGCGCTTTGAGGTCTGTGCTGGAAAGGAAATATCTTCACATAACAAGTAGACAGAAGCATTCTCTGAAACTACTTTGTGGTATGTGCATTCAACTCACAGATTTGAGCATTGCTTTTGACAGAGAAGTTTTGAAACACTCTTTTTATCGAATGTGTAAGTGGATATTTGGACCGCTTCTAGGAATTCGTTGGAAACGGGACACCCTCACACAAAAACAAGACAGAAGCGTTCTCACAAACTTCTGTGTGATGTGAGCATTCAGCTCACACAGCTGAACTTTTCTTTGGATGGAGCAATTTTGAAACCCTTTTTTTCTAGAATCGGCAAGTGGACATTTGGAGCGCTTTGAAGCCTGTGGTGGAACGGAAATATCTTCACATCAAAACTAGACAGAAGCATTCTCTGAAATTTCTTTGTGGTGTGTGCATTCAACTCACAGAGTTCAATACTGCTTTTAACAGAGACATTTTGAAACACTCTTTTTGTAGAATCTGGAAGTGGAAATTTGGACAGCTTCTAGGAATTCGTTTGAAACGGGACAAACTCACACGAAAACTAGACAGAAGCATTCTCACAAACTTCTCTGTGAGAAGTGAATTCAACCCACAGAGTTTAACGTTTCTTTTCATGGAGCAGTTTGGAAACACACTTTGTGCAGTATATGCAAGTGGTCATTCGGAATGCTATGAGGCCTGTGTTCGAAAAGGCAATATCTTCACATATAAACTAGAAAGAAGCATTCTCAGAAACTACTTTGTGTTGGCTGCATTCAACTCACAGAGGGGAATATTCCTTTTGTTAGAGCAGCCATGAAGCACTGTTTGTGTATAATCTGCAATTGGACATTTGGAGAGCTCTGAGGCCTCTGGTGGGAAGGGAAATTTCTTCACAAAACACCTAGAGAGAAGCATTCTCAGAAACCACTTTGTGATGTGTGCATTCAACTCACTGAGTTGAACCTTCCTTTTGTTAGAGCAGTTTTGAAACACTCTTTTTGTAGAATCTGCATGTGGATATTTCGAGCACGTACAGGAATTTGCTGGAAACCGGATATCCTCACACAATAACGAGACAGAAGCATTCTCACAAACTCCTTTGTGATGTGTGCTCTCAACTCAGAGATGTGAACCCGACTTTTGATAGAGCAGTTTGGAAACACTCTTTTCTAGAATCTGCAAGTGGACATTTGGAGCGCTTTGAGGCCTGTGCTGGAAAGGAAATATCTTCACATAACAAGTAGACAGAAGCATACTCTGAAACTTCTTTGTGGTGTGTGCATTCAACTCACAGAGTTGAACATTCCTTTTGACAGAGAAGTTTTGAAACACTCTTTTTATAGAATGTGAAAGTGGATATTTGGACCGCTTCTAGGAATTCCTTGGAAACGGACACCCTCACACAAAAACAAGACAGAAGCGTTCTCACAAACTTCTGTGTGATGTGACCATTCAGCTCATAGAGCTAAACCTTTCTTTTAATAGAGTAATTTTGAAACACTCTTTTTCTAGAATCGGCAAGTGGACATTTGGAGCACTTTGAGGAATGTGGAGGAAAGGAAACACCTTCATATCAAAACTAGACAGAAGCCTTCTCTGAATCTTCTTTGTGGTGTGTGCATTCAACTCAGAGAGTTGAACACTCCTTTTAACAGAGACATTTTGAATCACTCTTTTTGTAGAACCTCCAAGTGGATATTTGGACGGCTTCTAGGAATTCGTTGGAAACGGGACAAACTCACACGAAAACTAGACCGAGCCATTCTCACAAACTTGTCTGTGTTAAGTGAATACAACCCACAGTGTTTAACCTTTCTTTTCATGGAGCAGTTTGGAAACACACTTTGTGCAGTATATGAAAATGGTCATTCGGAAAGCTATGAGGCCTGTGTTCGAAAAGGCAATATCTTCACATATAACCTAGAAAGAAGCATTCTCTGAAACTACTTTGTGTTGGTTGCATTCAACTCACAGAGGGGAATATTCCTTTTGTTAGAGCAGCCATGGAACCCTGTTTTTGTATAATCTGCAATTGGACATTTGGAGAGCTCTGAGGCCTCTGGTGGGAAGGAGAATTTCTTCATAAAACACATAGAGAGAAGCATTCTCAGAAACCACTTTGTGATGTGTGCATTCAACTCACAGAGTTGAACATTCCTTTTGTTAGAGCAGTTTTGAAACACTCTTTTTGTAGAATCTGCATGTGGATATTTGGACCATTTATAGGAATTTGCTGCAAACGGGATATCCTCACACAAAAACGAGACAGAAGCATTCTCACAAACTCCTTTGTGATGTGTGCTCTCAACTCAGAGATGTGAACCTGACTTTTGAAAGAGCAGTTTGGAAACACTCGTTTTCAAAGATCTGCAAGAGGACATTTGGAGAGCTTTGAGGCCTGTGCTGGAAATGAAATATCTTCACATAACAAGTAGACTGAAGCATTCTCTGAAATTTCTTTGTTGTGTGTGCATTCAACTCACAGAGTTGAACATTCCTTTTGATAGAGAAGTTTTGAAACACTCTTTTTATAGAATGTGCAAGTGGATATTTGGACCGCTTCTAGGTATTCGTTGGAAACGGGACACCCTCACAAAAAAACAAGACAGAAGCGTTCTCACAAGCTTCTGTGTGATGTGAGTATTCAGCTTACAGAACTGAACCTTTCTTTTGTTGGAGCAATTTTGAAACACTCTTTTTCTAGAATCGGCAAGTGGACATTTGGAGCGCTTTGAGGCCTGTGGTGGAAAGGAAATATCTTCACATCAGAATTAGACAGAAGCATTCTCTGAATCTTCTTTGTGGTGTGTGCATTCAACTCACAGGGTTGAACGCTCCTTTTAACAGAGACATTTTGAATCACTCTTTTTGTAGAACCTACAAGTGGAAATTTGGACCACTTCTAGGAATTCTTTGGAAACGGGACAAACTCACACGAAAACTAGACAGAAGCATTCTCACAAACTTCTCTGTGATAAGTGAATACAACCCACAGAGTTTAACGTTTCTTTTCATGGAGCAGTTTGGAAATACACTTTCTGCAGTATGTGAAAGTGGTCATTCGGAAAGCTATGAGGCCTGTGTTCGAAAAGGCAATATCTTCACTTATAACCTATAAAGAAGCATTCTCTGAAACTACTTTGTGTTGGTTGCATTCAACTCACAGAGGGGAATATTCCTTTTGTTAGAGCAGCCATGAACACTGTTTTTGTATAATCTGCAATTGGACATTTGGAGAGCTCTGAGGCCTCTGATGGGAAGGGAAATTTCTTCAGAAAACACCTAGAGAGAAGCATTCTCAGAAACCACTTTGTGATGAGTGCATTCAACTCACAGAGTTGAACATTCCTTTTGATAGAGCAGTTTTGAAACACTCTTTTTGTAGAATCTGCATGTGGATATTTGGACCACTTATAGGAATTTGCTGCAAACGGGATATCCTCACACAAAAACGAGACAGAAGCATTCTCACAAAGTCCTTTGTGATGTGTGCTCTCAAATCAGAGATGTGAACCTGACTTTTGAAAGAGCAGTTTGGAAACACTCTTTTTCTAGAATCTGCAAGTGGACATTTGGAGCGCTTTGAGGCCTGTGCTGGAAAGGAAATATCTTCACATAACAAGTAGACAGAAGCATTCTCTGAAACTTCTTTGTGGTGTGTGCATTCAACTCACAGAGTTGAACATTCCTTTTGTCAGAGAAGTTTTGAAACACTCTTTTTATAGAATGTGCAAGTGGATATTTGGACCGCTTCTAGGAATTCGTTGGAAACGGGACACCATCACACTAAAACAAGACAGAAGCGTTCTCACAAACTTCTGTGTGATGTGAGCATTCAGCTCACAGAGCTAAACCTTTCCTTTGATAGAGCAATTTTGAAACACTCTTTTTCTAGAATCGGCAAGTGGACATTTGGAGCGCTTTGAGGCCTGTGGAGGAAAGGAAACATCTTCGCATCAAAACTAGACAGAAGCATTCTCTGAATCTTCTTTGTGGTGTGTGCATTCAACTCACAGAGTTGAACACTCCTTTTAACAGACACATTTTGAACCACTCTTTTTGTAGAACCTGCAAGTGGAAATTTGGTCCGCTTCTAGGAATTTGTTGGAAACGGGACAAACTCACACGAAAACTAGACAGAAGCATTATCTCAAACTTCTCTGTGATAAGTGAATTCAACCCACAGAGTTTAACGTTTCTTTTCATGGAGCAGTTTGGAAACACACTTTGTGCAGTATATGCAAGTGTTCATTCGGAAAGCTATGAGGCCTGTGTTCGAAAAGGCAATATCTTCACATATAACCTAGAAAGAAGCATTCTCAGAAACTGCTTTGTGTTGGTTGCATTCACCTCACAGAGGGGAATATTCCTTTTGTTAGAGCAGCCATGAAACACTGTTTTTGTATAATCTGCAGTTGGATATTTGGAGAGCTCTGAAGCTTCTCTTGGGAAGGGAAATTTCTTCACAAAACACCTAGAGAGAAGCATTCTCAGAAACCACTTTCTGATGTGTGCATTCAACTCAAAGAGTTGAACATTCCTTTTGTTAGAGCAGTTTGAAACACTCTTTTTGTAGAATCTGCATGTGGATATTTGGACCCCTTATTGGAATTTCCTGGAATCGGGATATCCTCACACAAAAACGAGACAGAAGCATTCTCACAAACTCCTTTGTGATGTGTGCTCTCAACTCAGAGATCTGAACCTGACTATTGATAGAGCAGTTTGGAAACACTCTTTTTCTAGAATCTGCAAGTGGACATTTGAAGCGCTTTGAGGCCTGTGCTAGAAAGGAAATATCTTCACATAACAAGTAGACAGAATCATTCTCTGAAACTTCTTGTGGTGTGTGCATTCAACCCACAGTTTTGAACATTCCTTTTGACAGAGAAGTTTTGAAACACTCTTTTTATAGAATGTGCAAGTGGATATTTGGACCGTTTCTAGGAATTCGTTGGAAACGGGACACCCTCACACAAAAACTAGACAGAAGCTTTCTCACAAACTTCGGTGTGATGTGAGAATTCAGCTCACAGAGCTGAACCTTTCTTCTGATAGAGCAATTTTGAAACACTCTTTTTCTAGAATCGGCAAGTGGACATTTGGAGTGATTCGAGGCCTGTGGTGGAAAGGAAACACCTTCACATCAAAACTAGACAGAAGCATTCACTGAATATTCTTTGTAGTGTGTGCATTCAACTCACAGAGTTGAAAACTCCTTTTAACAGAGACATTTTGAATCACTCTTTTTGTAGGACCTGCAGGTGGAAATTTGGACCGCTTCTAGGAATTCGTTGGAAACGGGATAATCTCACACGAAAATTAGACTGAAGCATTCTCACAAACTTCTCTGTGATAAGTGAATACAACCCACAGAGTTTAACGTTTCTTTTCATGAAGCAGTTTGGAAACACACTTTGTGCAGTATGTGAAAGTGGTCATTCCGAAAGCTATGAGGCCTGTGTTTGAAAAGGCAATATCTTCACATATAACCTAGAAGGAAGCATTCTCTGAAACTACTTTGTGTTGGTTGCATTCAACTCACAGAGGATAATATTCCTTTTGTTAGAGCAGCCATGAAACACTGTTTTTGTATAATCTGCAATTGGACATTTGGAGAGCTCTGAGGCCTCTGGTGGGAAGGGAAATTTCTTCACTAAACACCTTGAGAGAAGCATTTTCAGAAACCACTGTGTGATGTGTGCATTGAATTCAGAGAGTTGAACATTCCGTTGGTAGAGCAGTTTTGAAACACTCTTTTTGTAGAATCTGCATGTGGATGTTTGGACCACTTTTAGGAATTTGCTGGAAACGGGTTATCCTCACACAAAAACGAGACAGAAGCATTCTCACAATCTCGTTTGTGATGTGTGCTCTCAACTCAGGGATGTGAACCTGACTTTTGATAGAGCAGTTTGGAAACACTCTTTTCTAGAATCTGCAAGTGGACATTTGGAGCGCTTTGAGGCCTGTGCTGGAAAGGAAATATCTTCACATAACAAGTAGACAGAAGCATTCTCTGAAACTTCTTTGTGGTGTGTGCATTCAACTCACAGAGTTGAACATTCCTTTTGACAGAGAAGTTTTGAAACACTCTTTTTATAGAATGTGAAAGTGGATATTTGGACCGCTTCTAGGAATTCGTTGGAAACGGTACACCCTCACACAAAAACAAGACTGAAGCGTTCTCACAAACTTCTGTGTGATGTGACCATTCAGCTCATAGAGCTAAACCTTTCTTTTGATAGAGTAATTTTGAAACACTCTTTTTCTAGAATCGGCAAGTGGACATTTGGAGCGCTTTGAGGCCTGTGGAGGAAAGGAAACACCTTCATATCAAAACTAGACAGAAGCCTTCTCTGAATCTTCTTTGTGGTGTGTGCATTCAACTCAGAGAGTTGAACACTCCTTTTAACAGAGACATTTTGAATCACTCTTTTTGTAGAACCTCCAAGTGGATATTTGGACGGCTTCTAGTAATACGTTGGAAACGGGACAAACTCACACGAAAACTAGACAGAGCCATTCTCACAAACTTGTCTGTGTTAAGTGAATACAACCCACAGTGTTTAGCCTTTCTTTTCATGGAGCAGTTTGGAAACACACTTTGTGCAGTATATGAAAATGGTCATTCGGAAAGCTATGAGGCCTGTGTTCGAAAAGGCAATATCTTCACATATAACCTAGAAAGAAGCATTCTCTGAAACTACTTTGTGTTGGTTGCATTCAACTCACAGAGGGGAATATTCCTTTTGTTAGAGCAGCCATGGAACCCTGTTTTTGTATGATCTGCAATTGGACATTTGGAGAGCTCTGAGGCCTCTGGTGGGAAGGGAAATTTCTTCACAAAACACCTAGAGAGAAGCATTCTCAGAAACCACTTTGTGATGTGTGCATTCAACTCACAGAGTTGAACATTCCTTTTGTTAGAGCAGTTTTGAAACACTCTTTTTGTAGAATCTGCATGTGGATATTTGGACCATTTATAGGAAATTGCTGCAAACGGGATATCCTCACACAAAAACGAGACAGAAGCATTCTCACAAACTCCTTTGTGATGTGTGCTCTCAACTCAGAGATGTGAACCTGACTTTTGATAGAGCAGTTTGGAAACACTCGTTTTCAAAGATCTGTAAGAGGACATTTGGAGAGCTTTGAGGCCTGTGCTGGAAAGGAAATATCTTCACATAACAAGTAGACTGAAGCATTCTCTGAAACTTCTTTGTAGTGTGTGCATTCACCTCATAGATTTGAACATTCCTTTTGACAGAGAAGTTTTGAAACACTCCTTTTATAGAATGTGCAAGTGGATATTTGGACCGCTTCTAGGTATTCGTTGGAAACGGGACACCCTCACAAAAAAACAAGACAGAAGCGTTCTCACAAGCTTCTGTGTGATGTGAGCATTCAGCTCACAGAACTGAACCTTTCTTTTGATGGAGCAATTTTGAAACACTCTTTTTCTAGAATCGGCAAGTGGACATTTGGAGCGCTTTGAGGCCTGTGGTGGAAAGGAAATATCTTCACATCAAAATTAGACAGAAGCATTCTCTGAATCTTCTTTGTGGTGTGTGCATTCAACTCACAGGGTTGAACGCTCCTTTTAGCAGAGACATTTTGAAACACTCTTTTGGTAGAATCTGAAAGTTTAAATTTCGACCGCTTCTAGGAATTCTTTGGAAACGGGACAAACTCACACGAAAACGAGACAGAAGCATTCTCACAAACTTCTCTGTGAGAAGTGAATTCAACCCAGAGAGTTTAACGTTTCCTTCCATGGCACAGTTTGGAAACACACTTTGTGCAGTATACACAAGTGGTCATTCGGAAAGCTATGAGGCCTGTGTTCGAAAAGGCAATATCTTCACATATAACCTAGAAAGAAGCATTCTCTGAAACTACTTTGTGTTGGTTGCATTCAACTCACAGAGGGGAATATTCCTTTTGTTAGAGCAGCCATGAAACACTGTTTTTGTATAATCTGCAATTGGACATTTGGAGAGCTCTGAGGCCTCTGGTGGGAAGGGAAATTTCTTCACAAAACACCTAGAGAGAAGCATTCTCTGAAATCACTTTGTGATGTGTGCATTCAACTCACAGAGTTGAACATTCCTTTTGTTAGAACAGTTTGGAAACACTCTTTTTGTAGAATCTGCATGTGGATATTTGGACCACTTATAGGAATTTGCTGGAAACGGTATATCCTCACACAAAAACGAGACAGAAGCATTCTCACAAACTCCTTTTTCATGTGTGCTCTCAACTCAGGGATGTGAACCTGACTTTTGATAGAGCAGTTTGACAACACTCTTTTTCAAGTATCTGCAAGTGGACATTTGGAGCGCTTTGAGGACTGTGCTGGAAAGGTCGTACCTTCACATAACAAGTAGACAGAAGCATTCTCTGAAACTTCTTTGTAGTATGTTCATTCAACTCACGGAGTTGAACATTCGTTTTTACAGAGAAGTTTTGAAAAACTCTTTTTATAGAATGTGCAAGTGGATATTTAGACCGATTCTAGGTATTCGTTGGAAACGGGACACCCTCACACAAAAACAAGACAGAAGCGTTCTCACAAGCTTCTGTGTGATGTGAGCATTCAGCTCACGGAACTGAACCTTTCTTTTGATGGAACAATTTTGAAACACTCTTTTTCTAGAATCGGCAAGTGGACAGTTGGAGCGCTTTAAGGCCTGTGGTGGAAAGGGAATATCTTCACATCAAAATTAGACAGAAGCATTCTCTGAATCTTCTTTGTGGTGTGTGCATTCAACTCACAGGGTTGAACGCTCCTTTTAACAGAGACATTTTGAAACACTCTTTTGGCAGAATCTGCAAGTTTAAATTTGGAACGCTTCTAGGAATTCGTTGGAAACGGGACAAACTCACACGAAAACTGGACAGAAGCATCCTCACAAACTTCTCTGTGAGAAGTGAATTCAACCCACAGAGTTTAACGTTTCTTTTCATGGAGCTGTTTGGAAACACAGTTTGTGCAGTATATGCAAGTGGTCATTCGGAAAGTTATGAGGCCTGTGTTCGTAAACGCAATATCTTCACATATAACCTAGAAAGAAGCATTCTCAGAAACTACTTTGTGTTGGTTGCATTCAACTCAGAGGGGAATATTCCTTTTGATAGAGCAGCTAGGAAACCTCTGTTTGTGTAATCTGCAATTGGACATTTGGAGAGCTCTGAGGCCTCTGGGGGGAGGGGAAATTTCTTCCCAAAACACCTAGAGAGAAGCATTCTCAGAAACCACTTTGTGATGAGTGCATTCAAGTCACAGAGTTGAACATTCCTTTTGTTAGAGCAGTTTTGAAACCCTCTTTTTGTAGAATCTGCATGTGGATATTTGGACCACTTATTGGAATTTGCTGGAAACGGGATATCCTCACACAAAAACGATGCAGAAGCATTCTCACAAACTCCTTTGTGATGTGTGCTCTCAACTCAGAGATGTGAAGCTGACTTTTGATAGAGCAGTTTGGAAACACTCTTTTTCTAGAATCTGCAAGTGGACATTTGGAGTGGTTTGGGGCCTGTGCTGGAAAGGAAATATCTTCACATAACAAGTAGACAGAAGCATTCTCTGAAACTTCTTTGGGGTGTGTGCATTCAACTCACAGAGTTGAACATTCCTTTTGACAGAGAAGTTTTGAAACACTCTTTTTATGGAATGTGCAAGTGGATATTTGGACAGCTTCTAGGAATTCGTTGTAAGCGGGACAACCTCACACAAAAAGAAGACAGAAGCGTTCTCACAAGCTTCTTTGTGACGTGAACATTGACCTCACAGAGCTGAACCTTTCTTTTGATGGAGCAATTTTGAAACACTCTTTTTCTAGAATCGGCAAGTGGACATTAGGAGCGCTTTGGGGCCTGTGGTGGAAAGGAAATATCTTCACATCAAAACTAGACAGAACCATTCCCTGAATCTTCTTTGTGACGTGTGCATTCAACTCACAGAGTTGAACACTCCTTTTAACAGAGACATTTTGAAACACTCTTTTTGTAGAATCTGCAAGTGGAAATTTGGGCAGCTTCTAGGAATTCGTTGGAAACGGGACAAACTCACAGGAAAACTAGACAGAAGCATTCTCACAAACTTCTCTGTGATAAGTCAATTCAACCCACAGAGTTTAACGTTTCTTTTCATGGAGCAGATTGGAAACATACTTTGTGCAGTATATGCAAGTGGTCATTCGGAAAGCTATGAGGCCTGTGTTCGAAAAGGCAATATCTTCACATTTAACCTAGGAAGAAGCATTCTCATAAACTACTTTGTGTTGGTTGCATTCAACTCACAGTGGGGAATATTCCTTTTGTTAGAGCAGCTATGAAACACTGTTTTTGTGTAATCTGCAATTGGACATTTGGAGAGCTCTGAGGCCTCTGGTGGGAAGGGAAATTTCTTCACAAAACCCCTAGAGAGAAGCATTCTCAGAAACCACTGTGTGATGTGTGCATTCAACTCAAAGAGTTGAACATTCCTTTTGTTAGAGCAGTTTTGAAACACTCTTTTTGTAGAATCTGCATGTGGATATTTGGACCATTTATAGGAATTTGCTGGAAGCGGGATATTCTCACACAAAAACGAGACAGAAGCATTCTCACAAACTCCTTTGTGATGTGTGTTCTCAACTCAGAGATTTGAACCTGACTTTTGATAGAGCAGTTTGGAAACACTCTTTTCCTAGGATCTGCAAGTGGACATTTGGAGCGCCTTGAGGCCTGTGCTGGAAAGGAAATATCTTCACATAACAAGTAGACAGAAGCATTCTCTGAAACTTCTTTTTGGTGTATGCATTCAACTCGCAGGGTTGAACATTCCTTTTGTCAGAAAAGTATTGAAGCACTCTTTTTACAGAATATGCAAGTGGATATTTGGACCGCTTCTAGGAATTCGTTGGAAACGGGACACCCTCACACAAAAACAAGACAGAAGCGTTCTCACAAACTTCTGTGTGATGTGAGCATTCAGCTCACAGAGCTGAACCTTTCTTTTGATAGAGCAATTTTGAAACACTCTTTTTCTAGAATCGGCAAGTGAACATTTGGAGCCCTTTGAGGCCTGTGGTGGAAAGGAAACATCTTCACATCAAAACTAGAGAGAAGCATTCCCTGAATCTTTTTGTGGTGTGTGCATTCAACCCAAAGAGTTGAACACTCCTTTTAACAGAGACATTTTGAAACACTCTTTTTGTAGAATCTGCAAGTGGAAATTTCGACCGCTTCTAGGAATTCGTTGGAAAAGGCGCAAACTCACAGGAAAACTAGACAGAAGCATTCTCACAAACTTCTCTGTGATAAGTGAATTCAACCCACAGAGTTTCCGTTTCTTTTCATGGAGCAGTTTGGAAACACACTTTCTGCAGTATATGCAAGTGGTCATTCGGAAAGCTATGAGGCCTGTGTTAGAAAAGGCAATATCTTCACATATAACCTAGAAAGAAGCATTCTCAGAAACTGCTTTGTGTTGGCTGCATTCAACTCACAGAGGGGAATATTCCTTTTGATAGAGCAGCTATGAAACCTGTTTTTGTGTAATCTGCAATTGGACATTTGGAGAGCTCGTAGGCCTCTGGGGCAAGGGAAATTTCTTCACAAAACACCTAGAGAGAAGCATTCTCAGAAACCACTTTGTGATGAGTGCATTCAACTCACAGAGTTGAACATTCCTTTTGTTACAGCAGTTTTGAAACCCTCTTTTTGTAGAATCTGCATGTGGATATTTGGACCACTTATTGGAATTTGCTGGAAACGGGATATCCTCACACAAAAAGGAGGCAGAAGCATTCTCACAAACTCCTTTGTGATGTGTGCTCTCAATTCAGAGATGTGAACCTGACTTTTGATAAAGCAGTTTGGAAACACTCTTTTTCTAGAATCTGCAAGTGGACATTTGGAGAGCTTTGGGGCCTGTGCTGGAAAGGAAATATCTTCACATAACAAGTAGACAGAAGCATTCTCTGAAACTTCTTTGGGGTGTGCGCATTCAACTCACAGAGTTGAACATTCCTTTTGACAGAGAAGTTTTGAAACACTCTTTTTATAGAATGTGCAAGTGGATATTTGGACCGCTTGTTGGAATTCTTTGGAAGCGGGACAACCTCACACAAAAACAAGACAGAAGAGTTCTCACAAGCTTCTGTGTGATGTGAACATTCAGCTCACAGAGCTGAACCTTTCTTTTGATGGAGCAATTTTGAAACACTCTTTTTCTAAAATCGGCAAGTGCACATTTGGAGCGCTTTGAGGCCTGAGGTGGAAAGGAAATATCTTCACATCAAAACTATACAGAAGCATTCTCTGAATCTTCTTTGTGGTGTGTGCATTCAACTCACAGAGTTGAACACTCCTTTTAACAGAAACATTTTGAAACACTCTTTTTGAAGAATCTGCAAGTGGAAATTTGGACAGCTTCCAGGAATTCGTTGGAAACGGGACAAACTCACAGGAAAACTAGACAGAAGCATTCTCACAAACTGCTCTGTGGTAAGTGAATTCAACCCACAGAGTTTAACGTTTCTTTCCATGGCGCAGTTTGGAAACACACTTTGTGCAGTATATGCAAGTGGTCATTCGGAAAGCTATGAGGCCTGTGTTCGAAAAGGCAATATCTTCACATATAACCTAGAAAGAAGCATTCTCAGAAACTACTTTGTGTTGATTGCATTCAACTCACAGAGGGGAATATGCCTTTTGATAGAGCAGCCATGGAACACTGTTTTTGTATAATCTGGAATTGAACAATTGGAGAGCACTGAAGCCTCTGATGGGAAGGGATATTTATTCACAAAACACCTAGAGAGAAGCATTCTCAGAAACCACATTGTGATGTGTGCATTGAACTCACAGACTTGAACATTCCTTTTGTTAGAGCAGTTTTGAAACACTCTTTTTGCAGAATCTGCATGTGGATATTTGGACCATTTATGGGAATTTGCTGGAAACGGGATATCCTCACACAAAAACGAGGCAGAAGCATTCTCACAAACTCCTTTGTGATGTGTGCTCTCAACTCAGAGATCTGAACCTGACTTTTGATAGAGCAGTTTGACAACACTCTTTTTCAAGGATCTGCAAGTGGACATTTGGAGCGCTTTGAGGACTGTGCTGGAAAGGACATATCTTCACATAACAAGTACACAGAAGCATTCTCTGAAACTTCTTTGTAGTATGTGCATTCAACTCACGGAGTTGAACATTCCTTTTTACAGAGATGTTTTGAAAAACTCTTTTTATAGAATGTGCAAGTGGATATTTAGACCGATTCTAGGTATTCGTTGGAAACGGGACACCCTCACACAAAAACAAGACAGAAGCGTTCTCACAAGCTTCTGTGTGATGTGCGCATTCAGTTCACAGAGCTGAACCTTTCTTTTGATGGATCAATTTTGAAACACTCTTTTTCTAGAATCGGCAAGTGGACATTTAGAGCGCTTTGAGGCCTGTGGTGGAAAGGAAATATCTTCACATCAAAATTAGACAGAAGCATTCTCTGAATCTTCTTTGTGGTGTGTGCATTCAACTCACAGGGTTGAACACTCCTTTTAACAGAGACATTTTGAAACACTCTTTTGGTAGAATCTGCAAGTTTAAATTTGGACCGCTTCTAGGAATTCGTTGGAAACGGGACAGACTCACAGGAAAACTAGACAGAAGCATTCTCACAAACTTCTCTGTGAGAAGTGAATTCAACCCACAGAGTTTAACGTTTCATTTCATGGAGTAGTTTGGAAACACACTTTGTGCAGTATATGCAAGTGGTCATTCGGAAAGCTATGAGGCCTTTGTTCGAAAAGGCAATATCTTCACATATAACCTAGAAAGAAGCATTCTCAGAAACTACTTTGTGTTGGTTGCATTCAACTCACAGAGGGGATTATTCCTTTTGTTATAGCAGCCATGAAACACTGTTTTTGTATCATCTGCAATTGGACATTTGGAGAGCTCTGAGGCCTCTGGTGGGAAGGAAAATTCCTTCACAAAACACCTAGAGAGAAGCATTCTCAGAAACCACTTTGTGATGTGTGCATTCAAGTCACAGAGTTGAACATTCCTTTTGTTAGAGCAGTTTTGAAACAGTCTTTTTGTAGAATCTGCATGTGGATATTTGGACCACTAATAGGAATTTGCTGGAAACGGGATATCCTCACACAAAAATCAGACAGAGGCATTCTCACAAACTCCTTTGTGATGTGTGCTCTCAAATCAGAGATGTGAACCTGACTTTTGATAGAGCAGTTTGGAAACACTCTTTTTCTAGGATCTGCAAGTGGATATTTGGAGTGCTTTGAGGCCTGTGCTGGAAAGGAAATAACTTCACATAACAAGTAGACAGAAGCAATCTCTGAAACTTCTTTGTGGTGTGTGCATTCAACTCACAGAATTGAACATTCCTTTTGACAGAGAAGTTTTGAAACACTCTTTTTGTAGAATGTGCAAGTGGATATTTGGACCGCTTCTAGGAATTCGTTGGAAACGGGCCACCCTCACACAAAAACAAGACAGAAGCGTTCTCACAAGCTTCTATGTGAGGTGAGCATTCAGCTCAAAGAGCTGAACCTTTCTTTTGATGCGGAAATTTTAAAACACTCTTTTTCTAGAAACAGCAAGTGGACATTTGGAGCACTTTGAGGCCTGTGGTGGAAAGGAAATATCTTCACATCAAAACTAGACTGAAGCATTCTCTGAATCTTCTTTGTGGTGTGTGCATTCAACTCACAGAGTTGAACACTCCTTTTAACAGAGAGATTTTGAAACACTCTTTTTGTACAATCTGCAAGTGGAAATTTGGACCGCTTCTAGGAATTCGTTGGAAACGGGACAAACTCACACGAAAACTAGACAGAAGCATTCTCAGAATCTTCTCTGTGAGAAGTCAATTCCACCCACAGAGTTTAACGTTTCTTTTCATGGAGCAGTTTGGAAACACACTTTGTTCAGTATATGCAAGTGGTCATTCGGAAAGCTATGAGGCCTGTGTTCGAAAAGGCAATAACATCACATATAACGTAGAAAGATGCATTCTCAGAAACTATTTTGTGTTGGTTGCATTCAACTCACAGAGGGGAATATTCCTTTTGTTAGAGCAGCCATGAAACAGCGTCTTGTATAATCTGCAATTGGACAGTTGGAGAGCTCTGAGGCCTCTTGTGGGAAGGGAAATTTCTTCACAAAACACCTAGAGAGAAGAATTCTCAGAAACCACTTTGTGATGTGTGCATTGAACTCACAGAGTTGAACATTCATTTTGTTAGAGCAGTTTTGAAACACTCTTTCTGTAGTATCTGCATGTGGATATATGGACCACATATAGGAATTTGCTGGAAACGGGGTATCCTCACACAAAAACGAAACAGAAGCATTCTCTCAAACTCCTTTGTGATGTGTGCCCTGAACACAGAGATGTGAACCTGACTTTTGATGGAGCAGATTGTAAACACTCTTTTTCTAGGATCTGCAAGTGGACACTTGGAGCGCTTTGAGGCCTGTGCTGGAAAGGAAATATCTTCACATAACAAGTAGACAGAAGCATTCCCTGAAACTTCTTTGTGGTGTGTGCATTCAACTCACAGAGTTGAACATTCTTTTTGACAGAGAAGTTTTGAAACACTCTTTTTATATAATGTGCAAGTGGATATTTGGACCTCTTCTAGGAATTCGTTTTAAACGGGACACCCTCACACCAAAACAACACAGAAGCTTTCTCACAAACTTCTGTGTGATGTGAGCATTCAGCTCACAGAGCTGAACCTTTCTTTTGATAGAGCAATTTTGAAACACTCTTTTGCTAGAATCGGCAAGTGGACATTTGGAGCGCTTTGTGGTCTGTGGTGGAAAGGAAACATCTTCACATCAAAACTAGACAGAAGCATTCCCTGAAACTTCTTTGTGGGGTGTGCATTCAACTCACAGAGTTGAACACTGCTTTTCACAGAGACATTTGGAAACACTGTTTTTGTAGAATCTGCAAGTGGAAATTTGGACGGCTTCTAAGAATTCGTTGGAAACGGGAGAAACTCACAGGAAAACTAGACAGAAGCATTCTCACAAACTTCTCTGTGAGAAGTGAATTCAACCCACAGAGTTTAACGTTTCTTTTCATGGAGCAGTTTGGAAACACACTTTGTGCAGTATATGAAAGTGGTCATTCCGAAAGCTATGAGGCGTGTGTTCGAAAAGGCAGTATGTTCATATATAACCTAGAAAGAAGCATTCTCAGAAACTAGTTTGTGTTGGTTGCATTCAACTCACAGAGGGGAATATTCCTTTTGTTAGAGCAGCCATGAAACACTGTTTTTGTATAATCTGCAATTGGACATTTGGAGAGCTCTGAGGCCTCTGGTGGGAAGGAAAATTTCTTCACAAAACATCTAGAGAGAAGCATTCTCAGAAACCACTTTTTGATGTGTGCATTGAACTCACAGAGTTGAACATTCCTTTTGTTAGAGCAGTTTAGAAACACTCTTTTTGTAGAATCTGCATGTGGATATTTGGACCACATATAGGAATTTGCTGTAAACCTGATATCCTCACACAAAAACGAGACAGAAGCATTCTCACAAACTGTTTTGTGATGTGTGCTCTTAACTCAAAGATGTGAACCTGACTTTTGATAGAGCAGTTTGGAAACACTCTTTTTCTAGGATCTGCAAGTGGACATCTGGAGCGCTTTGCGCCTCTGCTGGAAAGGAAATATCTTCACATAACAAGTAGACAGAAGCATTCTCTGAAACTTCTTTGTGGTGTGTGCATTCAACTCACAGAGTTGAACATTCCTTTTGACAGAGAAGTTTTGAAACACTCTTTTTATAGAATGTGCAAGTGGATATTTGTACCGCTTCTAGGAATTCGTTGAAAACGGGACACCCTCACACAAAAACAGGACAGAAGCGTTCTCACAAGCTTCTGTGTGATGTGAGCATTCAGCTCACAGAGCTGAACCTTTCTTTTGATAGAGCAATTTTGAGACACTCTTTTTTTAGAATCGTCAATTGGACATTTGGAGCGCTTTGAGGCCTGTGGTGGAAAGGAAACTTCTTCACATCAAAACTAGACAGAAGCATTCTCTGAGTCTTCTTTGTTGTGTGTGCATTCAACTCACCGAGTTGAACACTCCTTTAAACAGAGACATTTTGAAACACTCTTTTTGTAGAATCTGTAAGTGGAAATTTGGACCGCTTCTAGGAATTCGTTGGAAACGGGACAAACTCACAGGAAAACTAGACAGAAGCATTCTCACAAAATTCTCTGTGATAAGTGAATTCAACAGAGTTTAACTTTTCTTTTCATGGAGCAGTTTGGAAACACCCTTTGTGCAGTATATGCAGCTGGTCATTAGGAAAGCTATGAGGACTGTGTTCGAAAAGGCAATATCTTCAAATATAACCTAGAAAGAAGCATACTCAGAAACTACATTGTATTGGTTGCATTCAACTCACAGAGTGGAATATTCCTTTTGTTAGAGCACCCATGAAACACTGTTTTTTTATAATCTGCAATTGGACATTTGGAGAGCTCTGACGCCCCTGGTGGGAATGGGTATTACTTCACAAAACACCTAGAGAGAAGCGTTCTCAGAAACCACTTTGTGATGTGTGCATTCAACTCACAGAGTTGAACATTCCTTTTATTAGAGCAGTTTTGAAACACTCTTTTTGTGGAATCTGCATGTAGATATTTGGACCACTTATAGGAATTTGCCGGAAACGGTATTTCCTCACAAAAAAACGAGACAGAGTCATTCTCACAAACTTCTTTGTGATGAGTGCTCTCCACTCAGGGATGTGAACCTGACTTTTGATAGAGCAGTTTTGAAACACCTTTTTCTAGAATCTGCCACTGGACACTTGGAGCACTTTGAGGCCTGTGCTGGAAAGGAAATATCTTCACATAACAAGTAGACAGAAGCATTCCCTGAAACTTCTTTGTGGTGTGTGCATTCAACTCACAGAGTTGAACACTCCTTTTGACAGAAAAGATTTGAAACACTCTTTTTGTAGGATGTGCAAGTGGATATTTGGACCGCTTCAGGGACTTCACTGGAAAAGGGACACCCTCACACAAAAACAAGGCAGAAGCATTCTCACAAACTTCTGTGTGATGTAAGCATTCAGCTCACAGAGCTGAACCTTTCTTTTGATAGAGCAATTTTGAAACACTCTTCTTCTAGAATCTGCAAGTGGACATTTTGAGCGCTTTGAGGCTTGCGGTGGAAAGGAAATAACTTCACATCAAAACTAGACAGAAGCACTCTCTGAAACTTCTTGTGGTGTGTGCATTCAACTCACAGAGTTGAACCTTCCTTTTGACAGAGAAATTTTGAAACACTCCTTTTGTAGCATCTGCATGTGGATATTTAGACCACTTATAGGAATTTGCTGGAAACGGGATACGCTCACACAAAAACGAGACAGAAGCATTCTCACAAACTCCTTTATGATGTGTGCTCTCAACGCAGAGATGTGAACCTGACTTTTGATAGAGCAGTTTGGAAACACTCTATTTCCAGAATCTGCAAGTGGACATTTGGAGCGCTTTGAGGCCTGTGCTGGAAAGGAAATATCTTCCCATAGCAAGTAGACAGAAGCATTCTCTGAAACTTCTTTGTGGTGTGTGCATTCAACTCACAGAGTTGAACATTCCCTGTGGCAGAGAAGTTTTGGAACACTCTTTTTAAAGAATGTGCAAGTGGATATTTGGACCCCTTCTAGGAATTCGTTGGTAATGAGACACAAAGCGCTCCAAATATCCACTTGCAGATTCTACAAAAAGAGTGTTTCCAAACTTCTCTATCGATTGGTAGGTTCAAGTCTGTGAGTTGAATGCACTCATCACAAAGATTTTTCTGAGAATGCTTCTGTCTAGTTTTTATGTGAAGATATTTCCTTTTCCAACATAGGTCTCAAAGCGCTGCGAATAAATATTTGCAGATTGTACAAAAGGAGTGTTTCAAAACTGTTCTATCAAAAGGAACATTCAAGTCCTTCAGTTGAATGCACTCATCACAAAGAGGTTTCTGTGAATGCTGCTCTCTAGATTTATGTGAAGATATTTTCTTTTCCTTGCATAGTCCTGAAATATCTCCAAATATCCACTTGCAGATTTTACAAAAATAGTGTTTCAAAACTGCTCTATCAAAAGGCAGGTTGAACTCTGTGAGTTGAATGCACGCATCGTGAAGAGCTTTCTGAGAATGCTTCTGTCTAGTTTTTAGGTGAAGATATTCCATTTCCCAACATAGGCCTCAAAGTGCTCCAAATATCCACTTGCAGATTTCATAAAGTGGGTTTGAAAACTGCTCATTCAAAAGGAAGCTTCACATCTGTGAGATAAATGCACTCAACACAAGGAAGTTTCTGAGAATGCTTCTGTCCAGTTTTTATGTGAGGATATTTACTATTCCAGCATAGGCCTCAAAGCGCTCCATATATCCACTTGCAGATGTCACAGAAGAGTGTTTCAAAACTGCTCTTTCAAAAGGAAGCTTCAAGTCTGTGAGTTGAATGCACTCATCACGAAGACGTTTCTGAGAATGCTTCTGTCTAGTTTTCATGTGAAGATGTTTCCATTTAAAGCATAGGCCTCAAATCTCTCCAAATATTCACTTGCAGATCCTACAAAAAGGGTGTTTCGAAAATTCTCTATCGATTGGTAGGTTCAATTCTGTGAGTTGAATGCACTCTTTACAAAGAAGTTTCTGAGAAAGCTTCTGTCTGGTTTTTATGTGAAGATATAACCTTTTACAGCATAAGCCTCAAAGGGCTCCGAATAAACACTTGCAGATTCTACAAAAGGAGTGTTTCACAACTGTTCTATCAAAAGGAACGTTCAAGTCTGTGAGTTGAAGGCACTCATCTCAAAGAGGTTTCTGAGAATGCTTCTGTCTAGTTTTAATGTGAAGATATATCCTTTTCCAGCGTAAGCCTCAAAGGGCTCTGAATAAACACTTGCAGATTCTACAAAAGGAGTGTTTCAAAAGTGTTCTATCAAAAGGAAAGTTCAAGTCTGTGAGTAGAATGCACTCATCAAAAAGAAGTTCCTGAGAGAGCTGCTGTCTGGTTTTTATGTGGAGATATTTCCTTTTCCAACATAGGCCCCAAAGCGCTCCGAATAAACACTTGCAGATTGTACTGAAGGAGTGTTTCCAAACTCTTCTATCAAAAGAAACGTTCAAGTGTGTGAGTTGAATGCACTCCTCACAAAGAAGTTTCTGAGAATGCTGCTGTCTAGTTTTTGTGTGAAGATATTTGCTTTTCCATGCATAGGCCTCAAATCGCTGGAAATATCCACTTGCAGATTTCACAAAAAGAGTGTTTCCACACTGCTCTATCAAAAGACAGGTTCAACTCTCTGAGTTGAATGCACGCATCGAGAAGAACTTTCTGAGAATACTTCTGTCTAGTTTTTAGGTGAAGATATTCCATTTCCCAGCATAGGCCTCAAAGTGCTCCAAATATCCATTTGCAGATTTTACAAAAAGAGTGTTTCAAAACTGCTCTTTCAAAAAGAAGGTTCAAGTCTGTGAGTTGAATACACTCAACACAAGGAAGTTTCTGAGAATGCTTCTGTCTAGTTTTTATGTGAAGATATTTCCTTTTCCAGCATAGGCCTCAAAGCGCAGCAAATATCCACTTGCAGATTCTACAAACAGAGTGTTTCCAAACTTCTCTGTCAATTAGTAGGTCCAACTCTGTGAGTTGAATGCACTCATCACAAAGAAGTTTCTGAGACTGCTTCTCTCTAATTTTTATGGGAAGATATTCCCTTTTCCAACATAGGCCTCAAATTGCTCCGAATAAACACTTGTGGATTCTACAAACTTACTGTTTCAAAACTGTTCTGTCAAAAGGAACGCTCAAGTCGGTGAGTTGAATGCACTCGTCACAAAGAAGTTTCTCAGAATGCTTCTGTCTAGTTTTCAGGTGAAGATATTTCATTTCCCAGCATAGGCCTCAAAGCGCTCCAAATATCCATTTGCAGATTCTATAAAAAGAGTGTTTCGAAACTGTTCTATCAAAAGGAAGGTTCAACTCTGTGAGTAGAATGCAATCACCACAAAGAAGTTTCTGAGAATGCTTCTCTCTAGTTTTTAGGTGAGGATATTTGCTTTTCCAACATAGGCCTCAAAGCGCTCCAAATAAACACTTGCAGATCCTGCCAAAGGAGTGTTTCAAAACTGTTCCGTGAAAAGGAACGTTCAAGTCTGTGAATTGAATGCACTCATCACACAGAAGTTTCTGAGAATGCTTCTGTCTAGTATTTATGTGAAGATATTTCCTTTTCTAGCATAGGCCTGAAATCGCTCCAAATATCCACTTGCAGATTTTACCAAAAGTGTGTTTCAAAACTGCTCGGTGAAAAGAAAGGTTCAACTCTGTGAGTTGAATGCACATATCGTGAAGAAGTTTCTGAGAAGGCTTCTGTCTAGTTTTTAGGTGAAGAGATTTCATTTCCCAGCATAGGACTCACAGCGCCCCAAATATCCACTTGCGGATTCTACGAAAACAGTGTTTCAAAACTGCTCTTTGAAAACGAAGGTTCAAGTCTGTGAGTTGAATGCCCTCATCAGAAAACAGTTTCTCAGAATGATTCTACCCAGTTTTCATCTGCATGTATTTCCTTTTCCGCTAAATGCCGCCATCGCACCAGATATCCACTGGCAGTTTCCACAAAAACAGTGTTGCAGAACTGCTCCCTGAAAAGGAATGTTCAACTCTGTGAGTTCAATTCCCACATGACATAGATGTTTCTGAAAATGCTTCTGTCTAGTTTGTATACGAAGATATCTCCTTTTCCAGCATAAGCCTCAAGGAGCTCCAAATATCCACTTGCGGATTCTACAAAAACAGTGTTTCAAAACTGGTCTATCAAAAGGAAGGTTCAACTCTGTGAGTTGAATGCACTAATTACAAAGAAGTTTCTGAGAATGCTTCCATCTAGCTTTTATGCAATGATATTTCCTTTTGCAGCATAGGCCTCAAAGCGCTCCAAATATCCACTTGCAGATTCTACAAAAAGAGGGTTTCAGAACTGCTCTATCCAAAGGCAGGTAGAACTCTGTGAGGTGAATGCACAAAGCACAGGGAAATTTCTGAGAATGCTTTTGTCTAGTTTCTACGTGAAGATATTTCCTTTTCCAGCATAGGCGTCAAAGCACTCCATCCATCCACATGAAGATTCTACTAAAAGAGTGTTTCAAAACTTCTCTATCCAAAGAAAGGTTCGACTCCGTGAGTTCAACGCCCACATCACAAAGAAGTTTCTGAGAATGCTTCTGTCCAGTTTTTATGTGAGGATATTTCCTTTTCCAGCATAGGCCTCAAAGCGCTCCATATATCCACTTGCAGATCTTACAGAAGAGTGTTCCAAAACTGCTCTTTCAAAAGGAAGCTTCAAGTCTGTGAGTTGAATGCACTCATCACGAAGACGTTTCTGAGAATGCTTCTGTCTAGTTTTCATGTGAAGATGTTCCCATTTAAAGCATAGGCCTCAAATCTCTCCAAATATTCACTTGCAGATCCTATAATAAGGGTGTTTCGAAACTTCTCTATCGATTGGTAGGTTCAACTCTGTGAGTTGAATGCACTCTTTACAAAGAAGTTTCTGAGAAAGCCTCTGTCTGGTTTCTATGTGAAGATATAACCATTTCCAGCATAAGCCTCAAAGGGCTCCGAATAAACACTTGCAGATTCCACAAAAGGAGTGTTTCAAAACTGTTCTATCAAAAGGAAAGTTCAAGTCTGTGAGTAGAATGCACTCATCACAAAGAAGTTTCTGAGAGTGCTGCTGTCTAGTTTTCATGTGGAGATATTTCCTTTTCCAACATAGGCCCCAAAGCGCTCCGAATAAACACTTGCAGATTGTACTGAAGGAGTGTTTCCAAACTCTTCTATCAAAAGGAACGTTCAAGTGTGTGAGTTGAATGCACTCCTCACAAAGAAGTTTCTGAGAATGCTGCTGTCTAGTTTTTGTGTGAAGATATTTCCTTTTCTTTGCATAGGCCTCAAATCGCTGGAAATATCCACTTGCAGATTTCACAAAAAGAGTGTTTCCACACTGCTCTATCAAAAGACAGGTTCAACTCTGTGAGTTGAATGCATGCATCGAGAAGAACTTTCTGAGAATGCTTCTGTCTAGTTTTTAGGTGAAGATATTCCATTTCCCAGCATAGGCCTCAAAGTGCTCCAAATATCCATCTGCAGATTTTACAAAAAGAGTGTTTCAAAACTGCTCTTTCAAAAAGAAGGTTCAAGTCCGTGAGTTGAATGCACTCAGCACAAGGAACTTTCTGAGAATGCTTCTGTCTATTTTTTTTGTGAAGATATTTCCTTTTCCAGCATAGGCCTCAAAGCGCAACAAATATCCACTTGCAGATTCTACAAACAGAGTGTTTCCAAACTTCTCTGTCAATTAGTAGGTTCAACTCTGTGAGTTGAATGCACTCATCACAAAGAAGTTTCTGAGAAGGCTTCTCTCTAGTTTCTATGGGAAGATATTCCCTTTTCCAACATAGGCCTCAAGGTGCTCCGAATAAACACTTGCGGATGCTACAAACTTAGTGTTTCAAAACTGTTCTGTCAAAAGGAACGTTCAAGACTGTGAGTTGAATGCACTCATCACAAAGAAGTTTCTCAGAATGCTTCTGTCTAGTTTTCAGGTGAAGATATTTCATTTCCCAGCATAGGCCTCAAAGCGCTCCAAATATCCACTTGCAGATTCTACAAAAAGAGTGTTTCGAAACTGTTCTATCAAAAGGAAGGTTCAACTCTGTGAGTAGAATGCAATCACCACAAAGAAGTTTCTGAGAATGCTTCTCTCTAGTTTTTAGGTGAGGATATTTCCTTTTCCAACATAGGCCTCAAAGCGCTCCAAATAAACACTTGCAGATCCTGCCAAAGGAGTGTTTCAAAACTGTTCCGTGAAAAGGAACGTTCAAGTCTGTGAATTGAATGCACTCATCACACAGAAGTTTCTGAGAATGCTTCTGTCTAGTATTTGTGTGAAGATATTTCCTTTTCTAGCATAGGCCTGAAATCGCTCCAAATATCCACTTGCAGATTTTACCAAAAGTGTGTTTCAAAACTGCTCGGTGAAAAGAAAGGTTCAACTCTGTGAGTTGAATGCACATATCGTGAAGAAGTTTCTGAGAAGGCTTCTGTCTAGTTTTTAGGTGAAGAGATTTCATTTCCCAGCATAGGACTCATAGCGCCCCAAATATCCACTTGCGGATTCTACGAAAACAGTGTTTCAAAACTGCTCTTTGAAAACGAAGGTTCAAGTCTGTGAGTTGAATGCCCTCATCAGAAAACAGTTTCTCAGAATGATTCTACCCAGTTTTCATCTGCATGTATTTCCTTTTCCGCTAGATGCCGCCATCGCACCAGATATCCACTGGCAGTTTCCACAAAAAGAGTGTTGCAGAACTTCTCCATGAAAAGGAATGTTCAACTCTGTGAGTTCAATCCCCACAAGACATAGATGTTTCTGAAAATGCTTCTGTCTAGTTTGTATATGAAGATATCTCCTTTTCCAGCATAAGCCTCAAGGAGCTCCAAATATCCACTTGCGGATTCTACAAAAACAGTGTTTCAAAACTGGTCTATCAAAAGGAAGGTTCAACTCTGTGAGTTGAATGCACTCATCGCAAAGAAGTTTCTGAGAATGCTTCCATCTAGCTTTTATGCAATGATATTTCCTTTTGCAGCATAGGCCTCAAAGCGCTCCAAATATCCACTTGCAGATTCTACAAAAAGAGGGTTTCAGAACTGCTCTATCCAAAGGCAGGTAGAACTCTGTGAGTTGAATGCACAAAGCACAGGGAACTTTCTGAGAATGCTTTTGTCTAGTTTCTACGTGAAGATATTTCCTTTTCCAGCATAGGCGTCAAAGCACTCCATCCATCCACATGAAGATTCTACTAAAAGAGTGTTTCAAAACTTCCCTATCCGAAGAAAGGTTCGACTCCGTGAGTTCAACGCCCACATCGCAAAGAAGTTTCTGAGAATGCTTCTGTCCAGTTTTTATGTGAGGATATTTCCTTTTCCAGCATAGGCCTCAAAGCGCTCCATATATCCACTTGCAGATCTTACAGAAGAGTGTTCCAAAACTGCTCTTTCAAAAGGAAGCTTCAAGTCTGTGAGTTGAATGCACTCATCACGAAGACGTTTCTGAGAATGCTTCTGTCTAGTTTTCATGTGAAGATGTTTCCATTTAAAGCATAGGCCTCAAATCACTCCAAATATTCACTTGCAGATCCTATAAAAAGGGTGTTTCGAAACTTCTCTATCGATTGGTAGGTTCAAATCTGTGAGTTGAATGCACTGTTTACAAAGAAGTTTCTGAAAAGGCTTCTGTCTAGTTTTTATGTGAAGATATAACCTTTTCCAGCATAAGCCTCAAAGGGCTCTGAATAAACCCTTGAAGATTCTACAAAAGGAGTGTTCCAAAACTGTTCTATCAAAGGGAACGTTCAAGTCTGTGAGTTGAATGCACTCATCTCAAAGAGGTTTCTGACAATGCTGCTGTCTAGTGTTAATGTGAAGATATATCCTTTTGCAGCGTAAGCCTCAAAGGGCTCCCAATAAACACTTGAAGATTCTACAAAAGGAGTGTTTCAGATCTGTTCTATCAAAAGGAAAGTTCAAGTCTGTGAGTAGAATGCACTCATCACAAAGTAGTTTCTGAGAGTGCTGCTGTCTAGTTTTTATGTGGAGATATTTCCTTTTCCAACATAGGCCCCAAAGCGCTCCGAATAAACACTTGCAGATTGTACTGAAGGAGTGTTTCCAACCTCTTCTATCAAAAGGAACGTTCAAGTGTGTGAGTTGAATGCACTCCTCACAAAGAAGTTTCTGAGAATGCTGCTGTCTAGTTTTTGTGTGAAGATATTTCCTTTTCCTTGCATAGGCCTCAAATCGCTGGAAATATCCACCTGCAGATTTCACAAAAAGAGTGTTTCCACACTGCTCTATCAAAAGACAGGTTCAACTCTGTGAGTTGAATGCACGCATCGAGAAGAACTTTCTGAGAATGCTTCTGTCTAGTTTTTAGGTGAAGATATTCCATTTCCCAGCATAGGCCTCAAAGTGCTCCAAATATCCATCTGCAGATTTTACAAAAAGAGTGTTTCAAAACTGCTCTTTCAAAAAGAAGGTTCAAGTCTGTGAGTTGAATGCACTCAGCACAAGGAACTTTCTGAGAATGCTTCTGTCTAGTTTTTATGTGAAGATATTTCCTTTTCCAGCATAGGCCTCAAAGCGCAACAAATATCCACTTGCAGATTCTACAAACAGAGTGTTTCCAAACTTCTCTGTCAATTAGTAGGTCCAACTCTGTGAGTTGAATGCACTCATCACAAAGAAGTTTCTGAGACTGCTTCTCTCTAATTTTTATGGGAAGATATTCCCTTTTCCAACATAGGCCTCAAATTGCTCCGAATAAACACTTGTGGATTCTACAAACTTACTGTTTCAAAACTGTTCTGTCAAAAGGAACGCTCAAGTCGGTGAGTTGAATGCACTCGTCACAAAGAAGTTTCTCAGAATGCTTCTGTCTAGTTTTCAGGTGAAGATATTTCATTTCCCAGCATAGGCCTCAAAGCGCTCCAAATATCCATTTGCAGATTCTATAAAAAGAGTGTTTCGAAACTGTTCTATCAAAAGGAAGGTTCAACTCTGTGAGTAGAATGCAATCACCACAAAGAAGTTTCTGAGAATGCTTCTCTCTAGTTTTTAGGTGAGGATATTTGCTTTTCCAACATAGGCCTCAAAGCGCTCCAAATAAACACTTGCAGATCCTGCCAAAGGAGTGTTTCAAAACTGTTCCGTGAAAAGGAACGTTCAAGTCTGTGAATTGAATGCACTCATCACACAGAAGTTTCTGAGAATGCTTCTGTCTAGTATTTGTGTGAAGATATTTCCTTTTCTAGCATAGGCCTGAAATCGCTCCAAATATCCACTTGCAGATTTTACCAAAAGTGTGTTTCAAAACTGCTCGGTGAAAAGAAAGGTTCAACTCTGTGAGTTGAATGCACATATCGTGAAGAAGTTTCTGAGAAGGCTTCTGTCTAGTTTTTAGGTGAAGAGATTTCATTTCCCAGCATAGGACTCACAGCGCCCCAAATATCCACTTGCGGATTCTACGAAAACAGTGTTTCAAAACTGCTCTTTGAAAACGAAGGTTCAAGTCTGTGAGTTGAATGCCCTCATCAGAAAACAGTTTCTCAGAATGATTCTACCCAGTTTTCATCTGCATGTATTTCCTTTTCCGCTAAATGCCGCCATCGCACCAGATATCCACTGGCAGTTTCCACAAAAACAGTGTTGCAGAACTGCTCCCTGAAAAGGAATGTTCAACTCTGTGAGTTCAATTCCCACATGACATAGATGTTTCTGAAAATGCTTCTGTCTAGTTTGTATACGAAGATATCTCCTTTTCCAGCATAAGCCTCAAGGAGCTCCAAATATCCACTTGCGGATTCTACAAAAACAGTGTTTCAAAACTGGTCTATCAAAAGGAAGGTTCAACTCTGTGAGTTGAATGCACTAATTACAAAGAAGTTTCTGAGAATGCTTCCATCTAGCTTTTATGCAATGATATTTCCTTTTGCAGCATAGGCCTCAAAGCGCTCCAAATATCCACTTGCAGATTCTACAAAAAGAGGGTTTCAGAACTGCTCTATCCAAAGGCAGGTAGAACTCTGTGAGGTGAATGCACAAAGCACAGGGAAATTTCTGAGAATGCTTTTGTCTAGTTTCTACGTGAAGATATTTCCTTTTCCAGCATAGGCGTCAAAGCACTCCATCCATCCACATGAAGATTCTACTAAAAGAGTGTTTCAAAACTTCTCTATCCAAAGAAAGGTTCGACTCCGTGAGTTCAACGCCCACATCACAAAGAAGTTTCTGAGAATGCTTCTGTCCAGTTTTTATGTGAGGATATTTCCTTTTCCAGCATAGGCCTCAAAGCGCTCCATATATCCACTTGCAGATCTTACAGAAGAGTGTTCCAAAACTGCTCTTTCAAAAGGAAGCTTCAAGTCTGTGAGTTGAATGCACTCATCACGAAGACGTTTCTGAGAATGCTTCTGTCTAGTTTTCATGTGAAGATGTTCCCATTTAAAGCATAGGCCTCAAATCTCTCCAAATATTCACTTGCAGATCCTATAATAAGGGTGTTTCGAAACTTCTCTATCGATTGGTAGGTTCAACTCTGTGAGTTGAATGCACTCTTTACAAAGAAGTTTCTGAGAAAGCCTCTGTCTGGTTTCTATGTGAAGATATAACCATTTCCAGCATAAGCCTCAAAGGGCTCCGAATAAACACTTGCAGATTCCACAAAAGGAGTGTTTCAAAACTGTTCTATCAAAAGGAAAGTTCAAGTCTGTGAGTAGAATGCACTCATCACAAAGAAGTTTCTGAGAGTGCTGCTGTCTAGTTTTCATGTGGAGATATTTCCTTTTCCAACATAGGCCCCAAAGCGCTCCGAATAAACACTTGCAGATTGTACTGAAGGAGTGTTTCCAAACTCTTCTATCAAAAGGAACGTTCAAGTGTGTGAGTTGAATGCACTCCTCACAAAGAAGTTTCTGAGAATGCTGCTGTCTAGTTTTTGTGTGAAGATATTTCCTTTTCTTTGCATAGGCCTCAAATCGCTGGAAATATCCACTTGCAGATTTCACAAAAAGAGTGTTTCCACACTGCTCTATCAAAAGACAGGTTCAACTCTGTGAGTTGAATGCATGCATCGAGAAGAACTTTCTGAGAATGCTTCTGTCTAGTTTTTAGGTGAAGATATTCCATTTCCCAGCATAGGCCTCAAAGTGCTCCAAATATCCATCTGCAGATTTTACAAAAAGAGTGTTTCAAAACTGCTCTTTCAAAAAGAAGGTTCAAGTCTGTGAGTTGAATGCACTCAGCACAAGGAACTTTCTGAGAATGCTTCTGTCTATTTTTTTTGTGAAGATATTTCCTTTTCCAGCATAGGCCTCAAAGCGCAACAAATATCCACTTGCAGATTCTACAAACAGAGTGTTTCCAAACTTCTCTGTCAATTAGTAGGTTCAACTCTGTGAGTTGAATGCACTCATCACAAAGAAGTTTCTGAGAAGGCTTCTCTCTAGTTTCTATGGGAAGATATTCCCTTTTCCAACATAGGCCTCAAGGTGCTCCGAATAAACACTTGCGGATGCTACAAACTTAGTGTTTCAAAACTGTTCTGTCAAAAGGAACGTTCAAGACTGTGAGTTGAATGCACTCATCACAAAGAAGTTTCTCAGAATGCTTCTGTCTAGTTTTCAGGTGAAGATATTTCATTTCCCAGCATAGGCCTCAAAGCGCTCCAAATATCCACTTGCAGATTCTACAAAAAGAGTGTTTCGAAACTGTTCTATCAAAAGGAAGGTTCAACTCTGTGAGTAGAATGCAATCACCACAAAGAAGTTTCTGAGAATGCTTCTCTCTAGTTTTTAGGTGAGGATATTTCCTTTTCCAACATAGGCCTCAAAGCGCTCCAAATAAACACTTGCAGATCCTGCCAAAGGAGTGTTTCAAAACTGTTCCGTGAAAAGGAACGTTCAAGTCTGTGAATTGAATGCACTCATCACACAGAAGTTTCTGAGAATGCTTCTGTCTAGTATTTGTGTGAAGATATTTCCTTTTCTAGCATAGGCCTGAAATCGCTCCAAATATCCACTTGCAGATTTTACCAAAAGTGTGTTTCAAAACTGCTCGGTGAAAAGAAAGGTTCAACTCTGTGAGTTGAATGCACATATCGTGAAGAAGTTTCTGAGAAGGCTTCTGTCTAGTTTTTAGGTGAAGAGATTTCATTTCCCAGCATAGGACTCATAGCGCCCCAAATATCCACTTGCGGATTCTACGAAAACAGTGTTTCAAAACTGCTCTTTGAAAACGAAGGTTCAAGTCTGTGAGTTGAATGCCCTCATCAGAAAACAGTTTCTCAGAATGATTCTACCCAGTTTTCATCTGCATGTATTTCCTTTTCCGCTAGATGCCGCCATCGCACCAGATATCCACTGGCAGTTTCCACAAAAAGAGTGTTGCAGAACTTCTCCATGAAAAGGAATGTTCAACTCTGTGAGTTCAATCCCCACAAGACATAGATGTTTCTGAAAATGCTTCTGTCTAGTTTGTATATGAAGATATCTCCTTTTCCAGCATAAGCCTCAAGGAGCTCCAAATATCCACTTGCGGATTCTACAAAAACAGTGTTTCAAAACTGGTCTATCAAAAGGAAGGTTCAACTCTGTGAGTTGAATGCACTCATCGCAAAGAAGTTTCTGAGAATGCTTCCATCTAGCTTTCATGCAATGATATTTCCTTTTGCAGCATAGGCCTCAAAGCGCTCCAAATATCCACTTGCAGATTCTACAAAAAGAGGGTTTCAGAACTGCTCTATCCAAAGGCAGGTAGAACTCTGTGAGTTGAATGCACAAAGCACAGGGAACTTTCTGAGAATGCTTTTGTCTAGTTTCTACGTGAAGATATTTCCTTTTCCAGCATAGGCGTCAAAGCACTCCATCCATCCACATGAAGATTCTACTAAAAGAGTGTTTCAAAACTTCCCTATCCGAAGAAAGGTTCGACTCCGTGAGTTCAACGCCCACATCGCAAAGAAGTTTCTGAGAATGCTTCTGTCCAGTTTTTATGTGAGGATATTTCCTTTTCCAGCATAGGCCTCAAAGCGCTCCATATATCCACTTGCAGATCTTACAGAAGAGTGTTCCAAAACTGCTCTTTCAAAAGGAAGCTTCAAGCCTGTGAGTTGAATGCACTCATCACGAAGACGTTTCTGAGAATGCTTCTGTCTAGTTTTCATGTGAAGATGTTTCCATTTAAAGCATAGGCCTCAAATCACTCCAAATATTCACTTGCAGATCCTATAAAAAGGGTGTTTCGAAACTTCTCTATCGATTGGTAGGTTCAAATCTGTGAGTTGAATGCACTGTTTACAAAGAAGTTTCTGAAAAGGCTTCTGTCTAGTTTTTATGTGAAGATATAACCTTTTCCAGCATAAGCCTCAAAGGGCTCTGAATAAACCCTTGAAGATTCTACAAAAGGAGTGTTCCAAAACTGTTCTATCAAAGGGAACGTTCAAGTCTGTGAGTTGAATGCACTCATCTCAAAGAGGTTTCTGACAATGCTGCTGTCTAGTGTTAATGTGAAGATATATCCTTTTGCAGCGTAAGCCTCAAAGGGCTCCCAATAAACACTTGAAGATTCTACAAAAGGAGTGTTTCAGATCTGTTCTATCAAAAGGAAAGTTCAAGTCTGTGAGTAGAATGCACTCATCACAAAGTAGTTTCTGAGAGTGCTGCTGTCTAGTTTTTATGTGGAGATATTTCCTTTTCCAACATAGGCCCCAAAGCGCTCCGAATAAACACTTGCAGATTGTACTGAAGGAGTGTTTCCAACCTCTTCTATCAAAAGGAACGTTCAAGTGTGTGAGTTGAATGCACTCCTCACAAAGAAGTTTCTGAGAATGCTGCTGTCTAGTTTTTGTGTGAAGATATTTCCTTTTCCTTGCATAGGCCTCAAATCGCTGGAAATATCCACCTGCAGATTTCACAAAAAGAGTGTTTCCACACTGCTCTATCAAAAGACAGGTTCAACTCTGTGAGTTGAATGCACGCATCGAGAAGAACTTTCTGAGAATGCTTCTGTCTAGTTTTTAGGTGAAGATATTCCATTTCCCAGCATAGGCCTCAAAGTGCTCCAAATATCCATCTGCAGATTTTACAAAAAGAGTGTTTCAAAACTGCTCTTTCAAAAAGAAGGTTCAAGTCTGTGAGTTGAATGCACTCAGCACAAGGAACTTTCTGAGAATGCTTCTGTCTAGTTTTTATGTGAAGATATTTCCTTTTCCAGCATAGGCCTCAAAGCGCAACAAATATCCACTTGCAGATTCTACAAACAGAGTGTTTCCAAACTTCTCTGTCAATTAGTAGGTTCAACTCTGTGAGTTGAATGCACTCATCACAAAGAAGTTTCTGAGAAGGCTTCTCTCTAGTTTTTATGGGAAGATATTCCCTTTTCCAACATAGGCCTCAAGGTGCTCCGAATAAACACATGCGGATGCTACAAACTTAGTGTTTCAAAACTGTTCTGTCAAAAGGAACGTTCAAGTCTGTGAGTTGAATGCACTCATCACAAAGAAGTTTCTCAGAATGCTTCTGTCTAGTTTTCAGGTGAAGATATTTCATTTCCCAGCATAGGCCTCAAAGCGCTCCAAATATCCACATGCAGATTCTACAAAAAGAGTGTTTCGAAACTGTTCTATCAAAAGGAAGGTTCAACTCTGTGAGTAGAATGCAATCACCACAAAGAAGTTTCTGAGA
Organism: Pongo abelii; assembly: GCF_028885655.2. Classification (NCBI taxonomy): domain Eukaryota; kingdom Metazoa; phylum Chordata; class Mammalia; order Primates; family Hominidae; genus Pongo; species Pongo abelii. Next base: position 40,919,349 of record NC_072004.2, on the reverse strand, counting down.
ATGCTTCTGTCTAGTTTTTAGGTGAGGATATTTCCTTTTCCAACATAGGCCTCAAAGCGCTCCAAATAAACACTTGCAGATCCTGCCAAAGGAGTGTTTCAAAACTGTTCCGTGAAAAGGAACGTTCAAGTCTGTGAATTGAATGCACTCATCACACAGAAGTTTCTGAGAATGCTTCTGTCTAGTATTTGTGTGAAGATATTTCCTTTTCTAGCATAGGCCTGAAATCGCTCCAAATATCCACTTGCAGATTTTACCAAAAGTGTGTTTCAAAACTGCTCGGTGAAAAGAAAGGTTCAACTCTGTGAGTTGAATGCACATATCGTGAAGAAGTTTCTGAGAAGGCTTCTGTCTAGTTTTTAGGTGAAGAGATTTCATTTCCCAGCATAGGACTCATAGCGCCCCAAATATCCACTTGCGGATTCTACGAAAACAGTGTTTCAAAACTGCTCTTTGAAAACGAAGGTTGAAGTCTGTGAGTTGAATGTCCTCATCAGAAAACAGGTTCTCAGAATGATTCTACCCAGTTTTCATCTGCATGTATTTCCTTTTCCGCTAGATGCCGCCATCGCACCAGATATCCACTGGCAGTTTCCACAAAAAGAGTGTTGCAGAACTGCTCCATGAAAAGGAATGTTCAACTCTGTGAGTTCAATCCCCACATGACATAGATGTTTCTGAAAATGCTTCTGTCTAGTTTGTATATGAAGATATCTCCTTTTCCAGCATAAGCCTCAAGGAGCTCCAAATATCCACTTGCGGATTCTACAAAAACAGTGTTTCAAAACTATCAAAAGGAAGGTTCAACTCTGTGAGTTGAATGCACTCATCGCAAAGAAGTTTCTGAGAATGCTTCCATCTAGCTTTTATGCAATGATATTTCCTTTTGCAGCATAGGCCTCAAAGCGCTCCAAATATCCACTTGCAGATTCTACAAAAAGAGGGTTTCAGAACTGCTCTATCCAAAGGCAGGTAGAACTCTGTGAGTTGAATGCACAAAGCACAGGGAACTTTCTGAGAATGCTTTTGTCTAGTTTCTACGTGAAGATATTTCCTTTTCCAGCATAGGCGTCAAAGCACTCCATCCATCCACATGAGGATTCTACTAAAAGAGTGTTTCAAAACTTCTCTATCCAAAGAAAGGTTCGACTCCGTGAGTTCAACGCCCACATCACAAAGAAGTTTCTGAGAATGCTTCTGTCCAGTTTTTATGTGAGGATATTTCCTTTTCCAGCATAGGCCTCAAAGCGCTCCATATATCCACTTGCAGAACTTACAGAAGAGTGTTCCAAAACTGCTCTTTCAAAAGGAAGCTTCAAGCCTGTGAGTTGAATGCACTCATCACGAAGACGTTTCTGAGAATGCTTCTGTCTAGTTTTCATGTGAAGATGTTTCCATTTAAAGCATAGGCCTCAAATCTCTCCAAATATTCACTTGCAGATCCTATAAAAAGGGTGTTTCGAAACTTCTCTATCGATTGGTAGGTTCAAATCTGTGAGTTGAATGCACTGTTTACAAAGAAGTTTCTGAGAAAGCTTCTGTCTAGTTTTTATGTGAAGATATAACCTTTTCCAGCATAAGCCTCAAAAGGCTCCGAATAAACCCTTGAAGATTCTACAAAAGGAGTGTTCCAAAACTGTTCTATCAAAGGGAACGTTCAAGTCTGTGAGTTGAATGCACTCATTTCAAAGAAGTTTCTGACAATGCTGCTGTCTAGTGTTAATGTGAAGATATATCCTTTTCCAGCGTAAGCCTCCAAGGGCTCCCAATAAACACTTGCAGATTCTACAAAAGGAGTGTTTCAGAACTGTTCTATCAAAAGGAAAGTTGAAGTCTGTGAGTAGAATGCACTCATCACAAAGTAGTTTCTGAGAGTGCTGCTGTCTAGTTTTTATGTGGAGATATTTCCTTTTCCAACATAGGCCCCAAAGCGCTCCGAATAAACACTTGCAGATTGTACTGAAGGAGTGTTTCCAAACTCTTCTATCAAAAGGAACGTTCAAGTGTGTGAGTTGAATGCACTCCTCACAAAGAAGTTTCTGAGAATGCTGCTGTCTAGTTTTTGTGTGAAGATATTTCCTTTTCCTTGCATAGGCCTCAAATCGCTGGAAATATCCACTTGCAGATTTCACAAAAAGAGTGTTTCCACACTGCTCTATCAGAAGACAGGTTCAACTCTGTGAGTTGAATGCACGCATCGAGAAGAACTTTCTGAGAATGCTTCTGTCTAGTTTTTAGGTGAAGATATTCCATTTCCCAGCATAGGCCTCAAAGTGCTCCAAATATCCATCTGCAGATTTTACAAAAAGAGTGTTTCAAAACCGCTCTTTCAAAAAGAAGGTTCAAGTCTGTGAGTTGAATGCACTCAGCACAAGGAACTTTCTGAGAATGCTTCTGTCTAGTTTTTATGTGAAGATATTTCCTTTTCCAGCATAGGCCTCAAAGCGCAACAAATATCCACTTGCAGATTCTACAAACAGAGTGTTTCCAAACTTCTCTGTCAATTAGTAGGTTCAACTCTGTGAGTTGAATGCACTCATCATAAAGAAGTTTCTGAGAAGGCTTCTCTCTAGTTTTTATGGGAAGATATTCCCTTTTCCAACATAGGCCTCAAGGTGCTCCGAATAAACACTTGCGGATGCTACAAACTTAGTGTTTCAAAACTGTTCTGTCAAAAGGAACGTTCAAGTCTGTGAGTTGAATGCACTCATCACAAAGAAGTTTCTCAGAATGCTTCTGTCTAGTTTTCAGGTGAAGATATTTCATCTCCCAGCATAGGCCTCAAAGCGCTCCAAATATCCACTTGCAGATTCTACAAAAAGAGTGTTTCGAAACTGTTCTATCAAAAGGAAGGTTCAACTCTGTGAGTAGAATGCAATCACCACAAAGAAGTTTCTGAGAATGCTTCTCTCTAGTTTTTAGGTGAGGATATTTCCTTTTCCAACATAGGCCTCAAAGCGCTCCAAATAAACACTTGCAGATCCTGCCAAAGGAGTGTTTCAAAACTGTTCCGTCAAAAGGAACGTTCAAGTCTGTGAATTGAATGCACTCATCACACAGAAGTTTCTGAGAATGCTTCTGTCTAGTATTTGTGTGAAGATATTTCCTTTTCTAGCATAGGCCTGAAATCGCTCCAAATATCCACTTGCAGATTTTACCAAAAGTGTGTTTCAAAACTGCTCGGTGAAAAGAAAGGTTCAACTCTGTGAGTTGAATGCACATATCGTGAAGAAGTTTCTGAGAAGGCTTCTGTCTAGTTTTTAGGTGAAGAGATTTCATTTCCCAGCATAGGACTCATAGCGCCCCAAATATCCACTTGCGGATTCTACGAAAACAGTGTTTCAAAACTGCTCTTTGAAAACGAAGGTTCAAGTCTGTGAGTTGAATGCCCTCATCAGAAAACAGTTTCTCAGAATGATTCTACCCAGTTTTCATCTGCATGTATTTCCTTTTCCGCTAGATGCCGCCATCGCACCAGATATCCACTGGCAGTCTCCACAAAAAGAGTGTTGCAGAACTGCTCCATGAAAAGGAATGTTCAACTCTGTGAGTTCAATCCCCACATGACATAGATGTTTCTGAAAATGCTTCTGTCTAGTTTGTATATGAAGATATCTCCTTTTCCAGCATAAGCCTCAAGGAGCTCCAAATATCCACTTGCGGATACTACAAAAACAGTGTTTCAAAACTGGTCTATCAAAAGGAAGGTTGAACTCTGTGAGTTGAATGCACTCATCACAAAGAAGTTTCTGAGAATGCTTCCATCTAGCTTTTATGCAATGATATTTCCTTTTGCAGCATAGGCCTCAAAGCGCTCCAAATATCCACTTGCAGATTCTACAAAAAGAGGGTTTCAGAACTGCTCTATCCAAAGGCAGGTAGAACTCTGTGGGTTGAATGCACAAAGCACAGGGAACTTTCTGAGAATGCTTTTGTCTAGTTTCTACGTGAAGATATTTCCTTTTCCAGCGTAGGCGTCAAAGCACTCCATCCATCCACATGAAGATTCTACTAAAAGAGTGTTTCAAAACTTCTCTATCCAAAGAAAGGTTCGACTCCGTGACTTCAACGCCCACATCACAAAGAAGTTTCTGAGAATGCTTCTGTCCAGTTTTTATGTGAGGATATTTCCTTTTCCAGCATAGGCCTCAAAGCGCTCCATATATCCACTTGCAGATCTTACAGAAGAGTGTTCCAAAACTGCTCTTTCAAAAGGAAGCTTCAAGTCTGTGAGTTGAATGCACTCATCAGAAAACAGTTTCTCAGAATGATTCTACCCAGTTTTCATCTGCATGTATTTCCTTTTCCGCTAGATGCCGCCATCGCACCAGATATCCACTGGCAGTTTCCACAAAAAGAGTGTTGCAGAACTGCTCCATGAAAAGGAATGTTCAACTCTGTGAGTTCAATCCCCACATGACATAGATGTTTCTGAAAATGCTTCTGTCTAGTTTGTATATGAAGATATCTCCTTTTCCAGCATAAGCCTCAAGGAGCTCCAAATATCCACTTGCGGATTCTACAAAAACAGTGTTTCAAAACTGGCCTATCAAAAGGAAGGTTCAACTCTGTGAGTTGTATGCACTCATCGCAAAGAAGTTTCTGAGAATGCTTCCATCTAGCTTTTATGCAATGATATTTCCTTTTGCAGCATAGGCCTCAAAGCGCTCCAAATATCCACTTGCAGATTCTACAAAAAGAGGGTTTCAGAACTGCTCTATCCAAAGGCAAGTAGAACTCTGTGAGTTGAATGCACGAAGCACAGGGAACTTTCTGAGAATGCTTTTGTCTAGTTTCTACGTGAAGATATTTCCTTTTCCAGCATAGGCGTCAAAGCACTCCATCCATCCACATGAAGATTCTACTAAAAGAGTGTTTCAAAACTTCTCTATCCAAAGAAAGGTTCGACTCCGTGAGTTCAACGCCCACATCACAAAGAAGTTTCTGAGAATGCTTCTGTCCAGTTTTTATGTGAGGATATTTCCTTTTCCAGCATAGGCCTCAAAGCGCTAAATATATCCACTTGCAGATCTTACAGAAGAGTGTTCCAAAACTGCTCTTTCAAAAGGAAGCTTCAAGCCTGTGAGTTGAATGCACTCATCACGAAGACGTTTCTGAGAATGCTTCTGTCTAGTTTTCATGTGAAGATGTTTCCATTTAAAGCATAGGCCTCAAATCTCTCCAAATATTCACTTGCTGATCCTATAAAAAGGGTGTTTCGAAACTTCTCTATCGATTGATCGGTTCAAATCTGTGAGTTGAATGCACTATTAACAAAGAAGTTTCTGAGACAGCTTCTGTCTAGTTTTTATGTGAAGATATAACCTTTTCCAGCATAAGCCTCAAAGGGCTCCGAATAAACCCTTGAAGATTCTACAAAAGGAGTGTTCCAAAACTGTTCTATCAAAGGGAACGTTCAAGTCTGTGAGTTGAATGCACTCATCTCAAAGAGGTTTCTGACAATGCTGCTGTCTAGTGTTAATGTGAAGATATATCCTTTTCCAGCGTAAGCCTCAAAGGGCTCCCAATAAACACTTGCAGATTCTACAAAAGGAGTGTTTCAGAACTGTTCTATCAAAAGGAAAGTTCAGGTCTGTGAGTAGAATGCACTCATCACAAAGTAGTTTCTGAGAGTGCTGCTGTCTAGTTTTTATGTGGAGATATTTCCTTTTCCAACATAGGCCCCAAAGCGCTCCGAATAAACACTTGCAGATTGTACTGAAGGAGTGTTTCCAAACTCTTCTATCAAAAGGAACGTTCAAGTGTGTGAGTTGAATGCACTCCTCACAAAGAAGTTTCTGAGAATGCTGCTGTCTAGTTTTTGTGTGAAGATATTTCCTTTTCCTTGCATAGGCCTCAAATCGCTGGAAATATCCACTTGCAGATTTCACAAAAAGAGTGTTTCCACACTGCTCTATCAGAAGACAGGTTCAACTCTGTGAGTTGAATGCACGCATCGAGAAGAACTTTCTGAGAATGCTTCTGTCTAGTTTTTAGGTGAAGATATTCCATTTCCCAGCATAGGCCTCAAAGTGCTCCAAATATCCATCTGCAGATTTTACAAAAAGAGTGTTTCAAAACTGCTCTTTCAAAAAGAAGGTTCAAGTCTGTGAGTTGAATGCACTCAGCACAAAGAACTTTCTGAGAATGCTTCTGTCTAGTTTTTATGTGAAGATATTTCCTTTTCCAGCATAGGCCTCAAAGCGCAACAAATATCCACTTGCAGATTCTACAAACAGAGTGTTTCCAAACTTCTCTGTCAATTAGTAGGTTCAACTCTGTGAGTTGAATGCACTCATCACAAAGAAGTTTCTGAGAAGGCTTCTCTCTAGTTTTTATGGGAAGATATTCCCTTTTCCAACATAGGCCTCAAGGTGCTCCGAATAAACACTTGCGGATGCTACAAACTTAGTGTTTCAGAACTGTTCTGTCAAAAGGAACGTTCAAGTCTGTGAGTTGAATGCACTCATCACAAAGAAGTTTCTCAGAATGCTTCTGTCTAGTTTTCAGGTGAAGATATTTCATTTCCCAGCATAGGCCTCAAAGCGCTCCAAATATCCACTTGCAGATTCTACAAAAAGAGTGTTTCGAAACTGTTCTATCAAAAGGAAGGTTCAACTCTGTGAGTAGAATGCAATCACCACAAAGAAGTTTCTGAGAATGCTTCTCTCTAGTTTTTAGGTGAGGATATTTCCTTTTCCAACATAGGCCTCAAAGCGCTCCAAATAAACACTTGCAGATCCTGCCAAAGGAGTGTTTCAAAACTGTTCCGTCAAAAGGAACGTTCAAGTCTGTTAATTGAATGCACTCATCACACAGAAGTTTCTGAGAATGCTTCTGTCTAGTATTTGTGTGAAGATATTTCCTTTTCTAGCATAGGCCTGAAATCGCTCCAAATATCCACTTGCAGATTTTACCAAAAGTGTGTTTCAAAACTGCTCGTGAAAAGAAAGGTTCAACTCTGTGAGTTGAATGTACATATCGTGAAGAAGTTTCTGAGAAGGCTTCTGTCTAGTTTTTAGGTGAAGAGATTTCACTTCCCAGCATAGGACTCATAGCGCCCCAAATATCCACTTGCGGATTCTACGAAAACAGTGTTTCAAAACTGCTCTTTGAAAACGAAGGTTCAAGTCTGTGAGTTGAATGCCCTCATCAGAAAACAGTTTCTCAGAATGATTCTACCCAGTTTTCCTCTGCATGTATTTCCTTTTCCGCTAGATGCCGCCATCGCACCAGATATCCACTGGCAGTCTCCACAAAAAGAGGGTTGCAGAACTGCTCCATGAAAAGGAATGTTCAACTCTGTGAGTTCAATCCCCACATGACATAGATGTTTCTGAAAATGCTTCTGTCTAGTTTGTATATGAAGATATCTCCTTTTCCAGCATCAGCCTCAAGGAGCTCCAAATATCCACTTGCGGATACTACAAAAACAGTGTTTCAAAACTGGTCTATCAAAAGGAAGGTTGAACTCTGTGAGTTGAATGCACTCATCACAAAGAAGTTTCTGAGAATGCTTCCATCTAGCTTTTATGCAATGATATTTCCTTTTGCAGCATAGGCCTCAAAGCGCTCCAAATATCCACTTGCAGATTCTACAAAAAGAGGGTTTCAGAACTGCTCTATCCAAAGGCAGGTAGAACTCTGTGGGTTGAATGCACAAAGCACAGGGAACTTTCTGAGAATGCTTTTGTCTAGTTTCTACGTGAAGATATTTCCTTTTCCAGCATAGGCGTCAAAGCACTCCATCCATCCACACGAAGATTCTACTAAAAGAGTGTTTCAAAACTTCTCTATCCAAAGAAAGGTTCGACTCCGTGAGTTCAACGCCCACATCACAAAGAAGTTTCTGAGAATGCTTCTGTCCAGTTTTTATGTGAGGATATTTCCTTTTCCAGCATAGGCCTCAAAGCGCTCCATATATCCACTTGCAGATCTTACAGAAGAGTGTTAAAAAACTGCTCTTTCAAAAGGAAGCTTCAAGCCTGTGAGTTGAATGCACTCATCACGGAGACGTTTCTGAGAATGCTTCTGTCTAGTTTTCATGTGAAGATGTTTCCATTTAAAGCATAGGCCTCAAATCTCTCCAAATATTCACTTGCAGATCCTATAAAAAGGGTGTTTCGAAACTTCTCTATCGATTGGTAGGTTCAAATCTGTGAGTTGAATGCACTGTTTACAAAGAAGTTTCTGAGAAAGCTTCTGTCTAGTTTTTATGTGAAGATATAACCTTTTCCAGCCTAAGCCTCAAAGGGCTCCGAATAACCCTTGAAGATTCTACAAAAGGAGTGTTCCAAAACTGTTCTATCAAAGGGAACGTTGAAGTATGTGAGTTGAATGCACTCATCTCAAAGAGGTTTCTGACAATGCTGCTGTCTAGTGTTAATGTGAAGATATATCCTTTTCCAGCGTAAGCCTCAAAGGGCTCCCAATAAACACTTGCAGATTCTACAAAAGGAGTGTTTCAGAACTGTTCTATCAAAAGGAAAGTTCAAGTCTGTGAGTAGAATGCACTCATCACAAAGTAGTTTCTGAGAGTGCTGCTGTCTAGTTTTTATGTGGAGATATTTCCTTTTCCAACATAGGCCCCAAAGCGCTCCGAATAAACACTTGCAGATTGTACTGAAGGAGTGTTTCCAAACTCTTCTATCAAAAGGAACGTTCAAGTGTGTGAGTTGAATGCACTCCTCACAAAGAAGTTTCTGAGAATGCTGCTGTCTAGTTTTTGTGTGAAGATATTTCCTTTTCCTTGCATAGGCCTCAAATCGCTGGAAATATCCACTTGCAGATTTCACAAAAAGAGTGTTTCCACAGTGCTCTGTCAAAAGACAGGTTCAACTCTGTGAGTTGAATGCACGCATCGAGAAGAACTTTCTGAGAATGCTTCTGTCTAGTTTTTAGGTGAAGATATTGCATTTCCCAGCATAGGCCTCAAAGTGCTCCAAATATCCATCTGCTGATTTTACAAAAAGAGTGTTTCAAAACTGCTCTTTCAAAAAGAAGGTTCAAGTCTGTGAGTTGAATGCACTCAGCACAAGGAACTTTCTGAGAATGCTTCTGTCTAGTTTTTATGTGAAGATATTTCCTTTTCCAGCATAGGCCTCAAAGCGCAACAAATATCCACTTGCAGATTCTACAAACAGAGTGTTTCCAAACTTCTCTGTCAATTAGTAGGTTCAACTCTGTGAGTTGAATGCACTCATCACAAAGAAGTTTCTGAGAAGGCTTCTCTCTAGTTTTTATGGGAAGATATTCCCTTTTCCAACATAGGCCTCAAGGTGCTCCGAATAAACACTTGCGGATGCTACAAACTTAGTGTTTCAGAACTGTTCTGTCAAAAGGAACGTTCAAGTCTGTGAGTTGAATGCACTCATCACAAAGAAGTTTCTCAGAATGCTTCTGTCTAGTTTTCAGGTGAAGATATTTCATTTCCCAGCATAGGCCTCAAAGCGCTCCAAATATCCACTTGCAGATTCTACAAAAAGAGTGTTTCGAAACTGTTCTATCAAAAGGAAGGTTCAACTCTGTGAGTAGAATGCAATCACCACAAAGAAGTTTCTGATAATGCTTCTCTCTAGTTTTTAGGTGAGGATATTTCCTTTTCCAACATAGGCCTCAAAGCGCTCGAAATAAACACTTGCAGATCCTGCCAAAGGAGTGTTTCAAAACTGTTCCGTCAAAAGGAACGTTCAAGTCTGTGAATTGAATGCACTCATCACACAGAAGTTTCTGAGAATGCTTCTGTCTAGTATTTGTGTGAAGATATTTCCTTTTCTAGCATAGGCCTGAAATCGCTCCAAATATCCACTTGCAGATTTTACCAAAAGTGTGTTTCAAAACTGCTCGGTGAAAAGAAAGGTTCAACTCTGTGAGTTGAATGTACATATCGTGAAGAAGTTTCTGAGAAGGCTTCTGTCTAGTTTTTAGGTGAAGAGATTTCACTTCCCAGCATAGGACTCATAGCGCCCCAAATATCCACTTGCGGATTCTACGAAAACAGTGTTTCAAAACTGCTCTTTGAAAACGAAGGTTCAAGTCTGTGAGTTGAATGCCCTCATCAGAAAACAGTTTCTCAGAATGATTCTACCCAGTTTTCATCTGCATGTATTTCCTTTTCCGCTAGATGCCGCCATCGCACCAGATATCCACTGGCAGTCTCCGCAAAAAGAGGGTTGCAGAACTGCTCCATGAAAAGGAATGTTCAACTCTGTGAGTTCAATCCCCACATGACATAGATGTTTCTGAAAATGCTTCTGTCTAGTTTGTATATGAAGATATCTCCTTTTCCAGCATCAGCCTCAAGGAGCTCCAAATATCCACGTGCGGATACTACAAAAACAGTGTTTCAAAACTGGTCTATCAAAAGGAAGGTTGAACTCTGTGAGTTGAATGCACTCATCACAAAGACGTTTCTCAGAATGCTTCCATCTAGCTTTTATGCAATGATATTTCCTTTTGCAGCATAGGCCTCAAAGCGCTCCAAATATCCACTTGCAGATTCTACAAAAAGAGGGTTTCAGAACTGCTCTATCCAAAGGCAGGTAGAACTCTGTGGGTTGAATGCACAAAGCACAGGGAACTTTCTGAGAATGCTTTTGTCTAGTTTCTACGTGAAGATATTTCCTTTTCCAGCATAGGCGTCAAAGCACTCCATCCATCCACACGAAGATTCTACTAAAAGAGTGTTTCAAAACTTCTCTATCCAAAGAAAGGTTCGACTCCGTGAGTTCAACGCCCACATCACAAAGAAGTTTCTGAGAATGCTTCTGTCCAGTTTTTATGTGAGGATATTTCCTTTTCCAGCATAGGCCTCAAAGCGCTCCATATATCCACTTGCAGATCTTACAGAAGAGTGTTCCAAAACTGCTCTTTCAAAAGGAAGCTTCAAGCCTGTGAGTTGAATGCACTCATCACGGAGACGTTTCTGAGAATGCTTCTGTCTAGTTTTCATGTGAAGATGTTTCCATTTAAAGCATAGGCCTCAAATCTCTCCAAATATTCACTTGCAGATCCTATAAAAAGGGTGTTTCGAAACTTCTCTATCGATTGGTAGGTTCAAATCTGTGAGTTGAATGCACTGTTTACAAAGAAGTTTCTGAGAAAGCTTCTGTCTAGTTTTTATGTGAAGATATAACCTTTTCCAGCCTAAGCCTCAAAGGGCTCCGAATAACCCTTGAAGATTCTACAAAAGGAGTGTTCCAAAACTGTTCTATCAAAGGGAACGTTGAAGTATGTGAGTTGAATGCACTCATCTCAAAGAGGTTTCTGACAATGCTGCTGTCTAGTGTTAATGTGAAGATATATCCTTTTCCAGCGTAAGCCTCAAAGGGCTCCCAATAAACACTTGCAGATTCTACAAAAGGAGTGTTTCAGAACTGTTCTATCAAAAGGAAAGTTGAAGTCTGTGAGTAGAATGCACTCATCACAAAGTAGTTTCTGAGAGTGCTGCTGTCTAGTTTTTATGTGGAGATATTTCCTTTTCCAACATAGGCCCCAAAGCGCTCCGAATAAACACTTGCAGATTGTACTGAAGGAGTGTTTCCAAACTCTTCTATCAAAAGGAACGTTCAAGTGTGTGAGTTGAATGCACTCCTCACAAAGAAGTTTCTGAGAATGCTGCTGTCTAGTTTTTGTGTGAAGATATTTCCTTTTCCTTGCATAGGCCTCAAATCGCTGGAAATATCCACTTGCAGATTTCACAAAAAGAGTGTTTCCACAGTGCTCTGTCAAAAGACAGGTTCTACTCTGTGAGTTGAATGCACGCATCGAGAAGAACTTTCTGAGAATGCTTCTGTCTAGTTTTTAGGTGAAGATATTGCATTTCCCAGCATAGGCCTCAAAGTGCTCCAAATATCCATCTGCTGATTTTACAAAAAGAGTGTTTCAAAACTGCTCTTTCAAAAAGAAGGTTCAAGTCCGTGAGTTGAATGCACTCAGCACAAGGAACTTTCTGAGAATGCTTCTGTCTAGTTTTTATGTGAAGATATTTCCTTTTCCAGCATAGGCCTCAAAGCGCAACAAATATCCACTTGCAGATTCTACAAACAGAGTGTTTCCAAACTTCTCTGTCAATTAGTAGGTTCAACTCTGTGAGTTGAATGCACTCATCACAAAGAAGTTTCTGAGAAGGCTTCTCTCTAGTTTTTATGGGAAGATATTCCCTTTTCCAACATAGGCCTCAAGGTGCTCCGAATAAACACTTGCGGATGCTACAAACTTAGTGTTTCAAAACTGTTCTGTCAAAAGGAACGTTCAAGTCTGTGAGTTGAATGCACTCATCACAAAGAAGTTTCTCAGAATGCTTCTGTCTAGTTTTCAGGTGAAGATATTTCATTTCCCAGCATAGGCCTCAAAGCACTCCAAATATCCACTTGCAGATTCTACAAAAAGAGTGTTTCGAAACTGTTCTATCAAAAGGAAGGTTCAACTCTGTGAGTAGAATGCAATCACCACAAAGAAGTTTCTGAGAATGCTTCTCTCTAGTTTTTAGGTGAGGATATTTCCTTTTCCAACATAGGCCTCAAAGCGCTCCAAATAAACCCTTGCAGATCCTGCCAAAGGAGTGTTTCAAAACTGTTCCGTCAAAAGGAACGTTCAAGTCTGTGAATTGAATGCACTCATCACACAGAAGTTTCTGAGAATGCTTCTGTCTAGTATTTGTGTGAAGATATTTCCTTTTCTAGCATAGGCCTGAAATCGCTCCAAATATCCACTTGCAGATTTTACCAAAAGTGTGTTTCAAAACTGCTCGGTGAAAAGAAAGGTTCAACTCTGTGAGTTGAATGTACATATCGTGAAGAAGTTTCTGAGAAGGCTTCTGTCTAGTTTTTAGGTGAAGAGATTTCATTTCCCAGCATAGGACTCATAGCGCCCCAAATATCCACTTGCGGATTCTACGAAAACAGTGTTTCAAAACTGCTCTTTGAAAACGAAGGTTCAAGTCTGTAAGTTGAATGCCCTCATCAGAAAACAGTTTCTCAGAATGATTCTACCCAGTTTTCATCTGCATGTATTTCCTTTTCCGCTAGATGCCGCCATCGCACCAGATATCCACTGGCAGTCTCCACAAAAAGAGTGTTGCAGAACTGCTCCATGAAAAGGAATGTTCAACTCTGTGAGTTCAATCCCCACATGACATAGATGTTTCTGAAAATGCTTCTGTCTAGTTTGTATATGAAGATATCTCCTTTTCCAGCATAAGCCTCAAGGAGCTCCAAATATCCACTTGCGGATACTACAAAAACAGTGTTTCAAAACTGGTCTATCAAAAGGAAGGTTGAACTCTGTGAGTTGAATGCACTCATCACAAAGAAGTTTCTGAGAATGCTTCCATCTAGCTTTTATGCAATGATATTTCCTTTTGCAGCATAGGCCTCAAAGCGCTCCAAATATCCACTTGCAGATTCTACAAAAAGAGGGTTTCAGAACTGCTCTATCCAAAGGCAGGTAGAACTCTGTGGGTTGAATGCACAAAGCACAGGGAACTTTCTGAGAATGCTTTTGTCTAGTTTCTACGTGAAGATATTTCCTTTTCCAGCATAGGCGTCAAAGCACTCCATCCATCCACATGAAGATTCTACTAAAAGAGTGTTTCAAAACTTCTCTATCCAAAGAAAGGTTCGACTCCGTGAGTTCAACGCCCACATCACAAAGAAGTTTCTGAGAATGCTTCTGTCCAGTTTTTATGTGAGGATATTTCCTTTTCCAGCATAGGCCTCAAAGCGCTCCATATATCCACTTGCAGATCTTACAGAAGAGTGTTCCAAAACTGCTCTTTCAAAAGGAAGCTTCAAGTCTGTGAGTTGAATGCACTCATCACGAAGACGTTTCTGAGAATGCTTCTGTCTAGTTTTCATGTGAAGATGTTTCCATTTAAAGCATAGGCCTCAAGTCTCTCCAAATATTCACATGCAGATCCTATAAAAAGGGTGTTTCGAAACTTCTCTATCGATTGGTAGGTTCAAATCTGTCAGTTGAATGCCCTGTTTTCAAAGAAGTTTCTGAGAAAGCTTCTGTCTAGTTTTTATGTGAAGATATAACCTTTTCCAGCATAAGCCTCAAAGGGCTCCGAATAAACCCTTGAAGATTCTACAAAAGGAGTGTTCCAAAACTGTTCTATCAAAGGGAACGTTGAAGTCTGTGAGTTGAATGCACTCATCTCAAAGAGGTTTCTGACAATGCTGCTGTCTAGTGTTAATGTGAAGATATATCCTTTTCCAGCGTAAGCCTCAAAGGGCTCCCAATAAACACTTGCAGATTCTACAAAAGGAGTGTTTCAGAACTGTTCTATCAAAAGGAAAGTTGAAGTCTGTGAGTAGAATGCACTCATCACAAAGTAGTTTCTGAGAGTGCTGCTGTCTAGTTTTTATGTGGAGATATTTCCTTTTCCAACATAGGCCCCAAAGCGCTCCGAATAAACACTTGCAGATTGTACTGAAGGAGTGTTTCCAACCTCTTCTATCAAAAGGAACGTTCAAGTGTGTGAGTTGAATGCACTCCTCACAAAGAAGTTTCTGAGAATGCTGCTGTCTAGTTTTTGTGTGAAGATATTTCCTTTTCCTTGCATAGGCCTCAAATCGCTGGAAATATCCACTTGCAGATTTCACAAAAAGAGTGTTTCCACACTGCTCTATCAGAAGACAGGTTCAACTCTGTGAGTTGAATGCACGCATCGAGAAGAACTTTCTGAGAATGCTTCTGTCTAGTTTTTAGGTGAAGATATTCCATTTCCCAGCATAGGCCTCAAAGTGCTCCAAATATCCATCTGCAGATTTTACAAAAAGAGTGTTTCAAAACTGCTCTTTCAAAAAGAAGGTTCAAGTCTGTGAGTTGAATGCACTCAGCACAAGGAACTTTCTGAGAATGCTTCTGTCTAGTTTTTATGTGAAGATATTTCCTTTTCCAGCATAGGCCTCAAAGCGCAACAAATATCCACTTGCAGATTCTACAAACAGAGTGTTTCCAAACTTCTCTGTCAATTAGTAGGTTCAACTCTGTGAGTTGAATGCACTCATCACAAAGAAGTTTCTGAGAAGGCTTCTCTCTAGTTTTTATGGGAAGATATTCCCTTTTCCAACATAGGCCTCAAGGTGCTCCGAATAAACACTTGCGAATGCTAGAAACTTAGTGTTTCAAAACTGTTCTGTCAAAAGGAACGTTCAAGTCTGTGAGTTGAATGCACTCATCACAAAGAAGTTTCTCAGAATGCTTCTGTCTAGTTTTCAGGTGAAGATATTTCATTTCCCAGCATAGGCCTCAAAGCGCTCCAAATATCCACTTGCAGATTCTACAAAAAGAGTGTTTCGAAACTGTTCTATCAAAAGGAAGGTTCAACTCTGTGAGTAGAATGCAATCACCACAGAGAAGTTTCTGAGAATGCTTCTCTCTAGTTTTTAGGTGAGGATATTTCCTTTTCCAACATAGGCCTCAAAGCGCTCCAAATAAACTCTTGCAGATCCTGCCAAAGGAGTGTTTAAAAACTGTTCCGTCAAAAGGAACGTTCAAGTCTGTGAATTGAATGCACTCATCACACAGAAGTTTCTGAGAATGCTTCTGTCTAGTATTTGTGTGAAGATATTTCCTTTTCTAGCATAGGCCTGAAATCGCTCCAAATATCCACTTGCAGATTTTACCAAAAGTGTGTTTCAAAACTGCTCGGTGAAAAGAAAGGTTCAACTCTGTGAGTTGAATGCACATATCGTGAAGAAGTTTCTGAGAAGGCTTCTGTCTAGTTTTTAGGTGAAGAGATTTCATTTCCCAGCATAGGACTCATAGCGCCCCAAATATCCACTTGCGGATTCTACGAAAACAGTGTCTCAAAACTGCTCTTTGAAAACGAAGGTTCAAGTATGTGAGTAGAATGCCCTCATCAGAAAACAGTTTCTCAGAATGATTCTACCCAGTTTTCATCTGCATGTATTTCCTTTTCCGCTAGATGCCGCAATCGCACCAGATATCCACTGGCAGTCTCCACAAAAAGAGTGTTGCAGAACTGCTGCATGAAAAGGAATGTTCAACTCTGTGAGTTCAATCCCCACATGACATAGATGTTTCTGAAAATGCTTCTGTCTAGTTTGTATATGAAGATATCTCCTTTTCCAGCATAAGCCTCAAGGAGCTCCAAATATCCACTTGCGGATACTACAAAAACAGTGTTTCAAAACTGGTCTATCAAAAGGAAGGTTCAACTCTGTGAGTTGAATGCACTCATCACAAAGAAGTTTCTGAGAATGCTTCCATCTAGCTTTTATGCAATGATATTTCCTTTTGCAGCATAGGCCTCAAAGCGCTCCAAATATCCACTTGCATATTCTACAAAAAGAGGGTTTCAGAACTGCTCTATCCAAAGGCAGGTAGAACTCTGTGGGTTGAATGCACAAAGCACAGGGAACTTTCTGAGAATGCTTTTGTCTAGTTTCTACGTGAAGATATTTCCTTTTCCAGCATAGGCGTCAAAGCACTCCATCCATCCACATGAAGATTCTACTAAAAGAGTGTTTCAAAACTTCTCTATCCAAAGAAAGGTTCGACTCCGTGAGTTCAACGCCCACATCACAAAGAAGTTTCTGAGAATGCTTCTGTCCAGTTTTTATGTGAGGATATTTCCTTTTCCAGCATAGGCCTCAAAGCGCTCCATATATCCACTTGCAGATCTTACAGAAGAGTGTTCCAAAACTGCTCTTTCAAAAGGAAGCTTCAAGTCTGTGAGTTGAATGCACTCATCACGAAGACGTTTCTGAGAATGCTTCTGTCTAGTTTTCATGTGAAGATGTTTCCATTTAAAGCATAGGCCTCAAATCTCTCCAAATATTCACTTGCAGATCCTATAAAAAGGGTGTTTCGAAACTTCTCTATCGATTGGTAGGTTCAAATCTGTCAGTTGAATGCACTGTTTTCAAAGAAGTTTCTGAGAAAGCTTCTGTCTAGTTTTTATGTGAAGATATAACCTTTTCCAGCATAAGCCTCAAAGGGCTCCGAATAAACCCTTGAAGATTCTACAAAAGGAGTGTTCCAAAACTGTTCTATCAAAGGGAACGTTGAAGTCTGTGAGTTGAATGCACTCATCTCAAAGAGGTTTCTGACAATGCTGCTGTCTAGTGTTAATGTGAAGATATATCCTTTTCCAGCGTAAGCCTCAAAGGGCTCCCAATAAACACTTGCAGATTCTACAAAAGGAGTGTTTCAGAACTGTTCTATCAAAAGGAAAGTTGAAGTCTGTGAGTAGAATGCACTCATCACAAAGTAGTTTCTGAGAGTGCTGCTGTGTAGTTTTTATGTGGAGATATTTCCTTTTCCAACATAGGCCCCAAAGCGCTCCGAATAAACACTTGCAGATTGTACTGAAGGAGTGTTTCCAACCTCTTCTATCAAAAGGAACGTTCAAGTGTGTGAGTTGAATGCACTCCTCACAAAGAAGTTTCTGAGAATGCTGCTGTCTAGTTTTTGTGTGAAGATATTTCCTTTTCCTTGCATAGGCCTCAAATCGCTGGAAATATCCACTTGCAGATTTCACAAAAAGAGTGTTTCCACACTGCTCTATCAGAAGACAGGTTCAACTCTGTGAGTTGAATGCACGCATCGAGAAGAACTTTCTGAGAATGCTTCTGTCTAGTTTTTAGGTGAAGATATTCCATTTCCCAGCATAGGCCTCAAAGTGCTCCAAATATCCATCTGCAGATTTTACAAAAAGAGTGTTTCAAAACTGCTCTTTCAAAAAGAAGGTTCAAGTCTGTGAGTTGAATGCACTCAGCACAAGGAACTTTCTGAGAATGCTTCTGTCTAGTTTTTATGTGAAGATATTTCCTTTTCCAGCATAGGCCTCAAAGCGCAACAAATATCCACTTGCAGATTCTACAAACAGAGTGTTTCCAAACTTCTCTGTCAATTAGTAGGTTCAACTCTGTGAGTTGAATGCACTCATCACAAAGAAGTTTCTGAGAAGGCTTCTCTCTAGTTTTTATGGGAAGATATTCCCTTTTCCAACATAGGCCTCAAGGTGTTCCGAATAAACACTTGCGGATGCTACAAACTTAGTGTTTCAAAACTGTTCTGTCAAAAGGAACGTTCAAGTCTGTGAGTTGAATGCACTCATCACAAAGAAGTTTCTCAGAATGCTTCTGTCTAGTTTTCAGGTGAAGATATTTCATTTCCCAGCATAGGCCTCAAAGCGCTCCAAATATCCACTTGCAGATTCTACAAAAAGAGTGTTTCGAAACTGTTCTATCAAAAGGAAGGTTCAACTCTGTGAGTAGAATGCAATCACCACAAAGAAGTTTCTGAGAATGCTTCTCTCTAGTTTTTAGGTGAGGATATTTCCTTTTCCAACATAGGCCTCAAAGCGCTCCAAATAAACTCTTGCAGATCCTGCCAAAGGAGTGTTTCAAAACTGTTCCATCAAAAGGAACGTTCAAGTCTGTGAATTGAATGCACTCATCACACAGAAGTTTCTGAGAATGCTTCTGTCTAGTATTTGTGTGAAGATATTTCCTTTTCTAGCATAGGCCTGAAATCGCTCCAAATATCCACTTGCAGATTTTACCAAAAGTGTGTTTCAAAACTGCTCGGTGAAAAGAAAGGTTCAACTCTGTGAGTTGAATGCACATATCGTGAAGAAGTTTCTGAGAAGGCTTCTGTCTAGTTTTTAGGTGAAGAGATTTCATTTCCCAGCATAGGACTCATAGCGCCCCAAATATCCACTTGCGGATTCTACGAAAACATTGTCTCAAAACTGCTCTTTGAAAACGAAGGTTCAAGTATGTGAGTAGAATGCCCTCATCAGAAAACAGTTTCTCAGAATGATTCTACCCAGTTTTCATCTGCATGTATTTCCTTTTCCGCTAGATGCCGCAATCGCACCAGATATCCACTGGCAGTCTCCACAAAAAGAGTGTTGCAGAACTGCTGCATGAAAAGGAATGTTCAACTCTGTGAGTTCAATCCCCACATGACATAGATGTTTCTGAAAATGCTTCTGTCTAGTTTGTATATGAAGATATCTCCTTTTCCAGCATAAGCCTCAAGGAGCTCCAAATATCCACTTGCGGATACTACAAAAACAGTGTTTCAAAACTGGTCTATCAAAAGGAAGGTTCAACTCTGTGAGTTGAATGCACTCATCACAAAGAAGTTTCTGAGAATGCTTCCATCTAGCTTTTATGCAATGATATTTCCTTTTGCAGCATAGGCCTCAAAGCGCTCCAAATATCCACTTGCAGATTCTACAAAAAGAGGGTTTCAGAACTGCTCTATCCAAAGGCAGGTAGAACTCTGTGGGTTGAATGCACAAAGCACAGGGAACTTTCTGAGAATGCTTTTGTCTAGTTTCTACGTGAAGATATTTCCTTTTCCAGCATAGGCGTCAAAGCACTCCATCCATCCACATGAAGATTCTACTAAAAGAGTGTTTCAAAACTTCTCTATCCAAAGAAAGGTTCGACTCCGTGAGTTCAACGCCCACATCACAAAGAAGTTTCTGAGAATGCTTCTGTCCAGTTTTTATGTGAGGATATTTCCTTTTCCAGCATAGGCCTCAAAGCGCTCCATATATCCACTTGCAGATCTTACAGAAGAGTGTTCCAAAACTGCTCTTTCAAAAGGAAGCTTCAAGTCTGTGAGTTGAATGCACTCATCACGAAGACGTTTCTGAGAATGCTTCTGTCTAGTTTTCATGTGAAGATGTTTCCATTTAAAGCATAGGCCTCATGTCTCTCCAAATATTCACATGCAGATCCTATAAAAAGGGTGTTTCGAAACTTCTCTATCGATTGGTAGGTTCAAATCTGTCAGTTGAATGCACTGTTTTCAAAGAAGTTTCTGAGAAAGCTTCTGTCTAGTTTTTATGTGAAGATATAACCTTTTCCAGCATAAGCCTCAAAGGGCTCCGAATAAACCCTTGAAGATTCTACAAAAGGAGTGTTCCAAAACTGTTCTATCAAAGGGAACGTTGAAGTCTGTGAGTTGAATGCACTCATCTCAAAGAGGTTTCTGACAATGCTGCTGTCTAGTGTTAATGTGAAGATATATCCTTTTCCAGCGTAAGCCTCAAAGGGCTCCCAATAAACACTTGCAGATTCTACAAAAGGAGTGTTTCAGAACTGTTCTATCAAAAGGAAAGTTGAAGTCTGTGAGTAGAATGCACTCATCACAAAGTAGTTTCTGAGAGTGCTGCTGTCTAGTTTTTATGTGGAGATATTTCCTTTTCCAACATAGGCCCCAAAGCGCTCCGAATAAACACTTGCAGATTGTACTGAAGGAGTGTTTCCAACCTCTTCTATCAAAAGGAACGTTCAAGTGTGTGAGTTGAATGCACTCCTCACAAAGAAGTTTCTGAGAATGCTGCTGTCTAGTTTTTGTGTGAAGATATTTCCTTTTCCTTGCATAGGCCTCAAATCGCTGGAAATATCCACTTGCAGATTTCACAAAAAGAGTGTTTCCACACTGCTCTATCAGAAGACAGGTTCAACTCTGTGAGTTGAATGCACGCATCGAGAAGAACTTTCTGAGAATGCTTCTGTCTAGTTTTTAGGTGAAGATATTCCATTTCCCAGCATAGGCCTCAAAGTGCTCCAAATATCCATCTGCAGATTTTACAAAAAGAGTGTTTCAAAACTGCTCTTTCAAAAAGAAGGTTCAAGTCTGTGAGTTGAATGCACTCAGCACAAGGAACTTTCTGAGAATGCTTCTGTCTAGTTTTTATGTGAAGATATTTCCTTTTCCAGCATAGGCCTCAAAGCGCAACAAATATCCACTTGCAGATTCTACAAACAGAGTGTTTCCAAACTTCTCTGTCAATTAGTAGGTTCAACTCTGTGAGTTGAATGCACTCATCACAAAGAAGTTTCTGAGAAGGCTTCTCTCTAGTTTTTATGGGAAGATATTCCCTTTTCCAACATAGGCCTCAAGGTGCTCCGAATAAACACTTGCGGATGCTACAAACTTAGTGTTTCAAAACTGTTCTGTCAAAAGGAACGTTCAAGTCTGTGAGTTGAATGCACTCATCACAAAGAAGTTTCTCAGAATGCTTCTGTCTAGTTTTCAGGTGAAGATATTTCATTTCCCAGCATAGGCCTCAAAGCGCTCCAAATATCCACTTGCAGATTCTACAAAAAGAGTGTTTCGAAACTGTTCTATCAAAAGGAAGGTTCAACTCTGTGAGTAGAATGCAATCACCACAAAGAAGTTTCTGAGAATGCTTCTCTCTAGTTTTTAGGTGAGGATATTTCCTTTTCCAACATAGGCCTCAAAGCGCTCCAAATAAACTCTTGCAGATCCTGCCAAAGGAGTGTTTCAAAACTGTTCCGTCAAAAGGAACGTTCAAGTCTGTGAATTGAATGCACTCATCACACAGAAGTTTCTGAGAATGCTTCTGTCTAGTATTTGTGTGAAGATATTTCCTTTTCTAGCATAGGCCTGAAATCGCTCCAAATATCCACTTGCAGATTTTACCAAAAGTGTGTTTCAAAACTGCTAGGTGAAAAGAAAGGTTCAACTCTGTGAGTTGAATGCACATATCGTGAAGAAGTTTCTGAGAAGGCTTCTGTCTAGTTTTTAGGTGAAGAGATTTCATTTCCCAGCATAGGACTCATAGCGCCCCAAATATCCACTTGCGGATTCTACGAAAACAGTGTCTCAAAACTGCTCTTTGAAAACGAAGGTTCAAGTATGTGAGTAGAATGCCCTCATCAGAAAACAGTTTCTCAGAATGATTCTACCCAGTTTTCATCTGCATGTATTTCCTTTTCCGCTAGATGCCGCAATCGCACCAGATATCCACTGGCAGTCTCCACAAAAAGAGTGTTGCAGAACTGCTGCATGAAAAGGAATGTTCAACTCTGTGAGTTCAATCCCCACATGACATAGATGTTTCTGAAAATGCTTCTGTCTAGTTTGTATATGAAGATATCTCCTTTTCCAGCATAAGCCTCAAGGAGCTCCAAATATCCACTTGCGGATACTACAAAAACAGTGTTTCAAAACTGGTCTATCAAAAGGAAGGTTCAACTCTGTGAGTTGAATGCACTCATCACAAAGAAGTTTCTGAGAATGCTTCCATCTAGCTTTTATGCAATGATATTTCCTTTTGCAGCATAGGCCTCAAAGCGCTCCAAATATCCACTTGCAGATTCTACAAAAAGAGGGTTTCAGAACTGCTCTATCCAAAGGCAGGTAGAACTCTGTGGGTTGAATGCACAAAGCACAGGGAACTTTCTGAGAATGCTTTTGTCTAGTTTCTACGTGAAGATATTTCCTTTTCCAGCATAGGCGTCAAAGCACTCCATCCATCCACATGAAGATTCTACTAAAAGAGTGTTTCAAAACTTCTCTATCCAAAGAAAGGTTCGACTCCGTGAGTTCAACGCCCACATCACAAAGAAGTTTCTGAGAATGCTTCTGTCCAGTTTTCATGTGAGGATATTTCCTTTTCCAGCATAGGCCTCAAAGCGCTCCATATATCCACTTGCAGATCTTACAGAAGAGTGTTCCAAAACTGCTCTTTCAAAAGGAAGCTTCAAGTCTGTGAGTTGAATGCACTCATCATGAAGACGTTTCTGAGAATGCTTCTGTCTAGTTTTCATGTGAAGATGTTTCCATTTAAAGCATAGGCCTCAAATCTCTCCAAATATTCACTTGCAGATCCTATAAAAAGGGTGTTTCGAAACTTCTCTATCGATTGGTAGGTTCAAATCTGTCAGTTGAATGCACTGTTTTCAAAGAAGTTTCTGAGAAAGCTTCTGTCTAGTTTTTATGTGAAGATATAACCTTTTCCAGCATAAGCCTCAAAGGGCTCCGAATAAACCCTTGAAGATTCTACAAAAGGAGTGTTCCAAAACTGTTCTATCAAAGGGAACGTTGAAGTCTGTGAGTTGAATGCACTCATCTCAAAGAGGTTTCTGACAATGCTGCTGTCTAGTGTTAATGTGAAGATATATCCTTTTCCAGCGTAAGCCTCAAAGGGCTCCCAATAAACACTTGCAGATTCTACAAAAGGAGTGTTTCAGAACTGTTCTATCAAAAGGAAAGTTGAAGTCTGTGAGTAGAATGCACTCATCACAAAGTAGTTTCTGAGAGTGCTGCTGTGTAGTTTTTATGTGGAGATATTTCCTTTTCCAACATAGGCCCCAAAGCGCTCCGAATAAACACTTGCAGATTGTACTGAAGGAGTGTTTCCAACCTCTTCTATCAAAAGGAACGTTCAAGTGTGTGAGTTGAATGCACTCCTCACAAAGAAGTTTCTGAGAATGCTGCTGTCTAGTTTTTGTGTGAAGATATTTCCTTTTCCTTGCATAGGCCTCAAATCGCTGGAAATATCCACTTGCAGATTTCACAAAAAGAGTGTTTCCACACTGCTCTATCAGAAGACAGGTTCAACTCTGTGAGTTGAATGCACGCATCGAGAAGAACTTTCTGAGAATGCTTCTGTCTAGTTTTTAGGTGAAGATATTCCATTTCCCAGCATAGGCCTCAAAGTGCTCCAAATATCCATCTGCAGATTTTACAAAAAGAGTGTTTCAAAACTGCTCTTTCAAAAAGAAGGTTCAAGTCTGTGAGTTGAATGCACTCAGCACAAGGAACTTTCTGAGAATGCTTCTGTCTAGTTTTTATGTGAAGATATTTCCTTTTCCAGCATAGGCCTCAAAGCGCAACAAATATCCACTTGCAGATTCTACAAACAGAGTGTTTCCAAACTTCTCTGTCAATTAGTAGGTTCAACTCTGTGAGTTGAATGCACTCATCACAAAGAAGTTTCTGAGAAGGCTTCTCTCTAGTTTTTATGGGAAGATATTCCCTTTTCCAACATAGGCCTCAAGGTGTTCCGAATAAACACTTGCGGATGCTACAAACTTAGTGTTTCAAAACTGTTCTGTCAAAAGGAACGTTCAAGTCTGTGAGTTGAATGCACTCATCACAAAGAAGTTTCTCAGAATGCTTCTGTCTAGTTTTCAGGTGAAGATATTTCATTTCCCAGCATAGGCCTCAAAGCGCTCCAAATATCCACTTGCAGATTCTACAAAAAGAGTGTTTCGAAACTGTTCTATCAAAAGGAAGGTTCAACTCTGTGAGTAGAATGCAATCACCACAAAGAAGTTTCTGAGAATGCTTCTCTCTAGTTTTTAGGTGAGGATATTTCCTTTTCCAACATAGGCCTCAAAGCGCTCCAAATAAACTCTTGCAGATCCTGCCAAAGGAGTGTTTCAAAACTGTTCCATCAAAAGGAACGTTCAAGTCTGTGAATTGAATGCACTCATCACACAGAAGTTTCTGAGAATGCTTCTGTCTAGTATTTGTGTGAAGATATTTCCTTTTCTAGCATAGGCCTGAAATCGCTCCAAATATCCACTTGCAGATTTTACCAAAAGTGTGTTTCAAAACTGCTCGGTGAAAAGAAAGGTTCAACTCTGTGAGTTGAATGCACATATCGTGAAGAAGTTTCTGAGAAGGCTTCTGTCTAGTTTTTAGGTGAAGAGATTTCATTTCCCAGCATAGGACTCATAGCGCCCCAAATATCCACTTGCGGATTCTACGAAAACATTGTCTCAAAACTGCTCTTTGAAAACGAAGGTTCAAGTATGTGAGTAGAATGCCCTCATCAGAAAACAGTTTCTCAGAATGATTCTACCCAGTTTTCATCTGCATGTATTTCCTTTTCCGCTAGATGCCGCAATCGCACCAGATATCCACTGGCAGTCTCCACAAAAAGAGTGTTGCAGAACTGCTGCATGAAAAGGAATGTTCAACTCTGTGAGTTCAATCCCCACATGACATAGATGTTTCTGAAAATGCTTCTGTCTAGTTTGTATATGAAGATATCTCCTTTTCCAGCATAAGCCTCAAGGAGCTCCAAATATCCACTTGCGGATACTACAAAAACAGTGTTTCAAAACTGGTCTATCAAAAGGAAGGTTCAACTCTGTGAGTTGAATGCACTCATCACAAAGAAGTTTCTGAGAATGCTTCCATCTAGCTTTTATGCAATGATATTTCCTTTTGCAGCATAGGCCTCAAAGCGCTCCAAATATCCACTTGCAGATTCTACAAAAAGAGGGTTTCAGAACTGCTCTATCCAAAGGCAGGTAGAACTCTGTGGGTTGAATGCACAAAGCACAGGGAACTTTCTGAGAATGCTTTTGTCTAGTTTCTACGTGAAGATATTTCCTTTTCCAGCATAGGCGTCAAAGCACTCCATCCATCCACATGAAGATTCTACTAAAAGAGTGTTTCAAAACTTCTCTATCCAAAGAAAGGTTCGACTCCGTGAGTTCAATGCCCACATCACAAAGAAGTTTCTGAGAATGCTTCTGTCCAGTTTTTATGTGAGGATATTTCCTTTTCCAGCATAGGCCTCAAAGCGCTCCATATATCCACTTGCAGATCTTACAGAAGAGTGTTCCAAAACTGCTCTTTCAAAAGGAAGCTTCAAGTCTGTGAGTTGAATGCACTCATCACGAAGACGTTTCTGAGAATGCTTCTGTCTAGTTTTCATGTGAAGATGTTTCCATTTAAAGCATAGGCCTCATGTCTCTCCAAATATTCACATGCAGATCCTATAAAAAGGGTGTTTCGAAACTTCTCTATCGATTGGTAGGTTCAAATCTGTCAGTTGAATGCACTGTTTTCAAAGAAGTTTCTGAGAAAGCTTCTGTCTAGTTTTTATGTGAAGATATAACCTTTTCCAGCATAAGCCTCAAAGGGCTCCGAATAAACCCTTGAAGATTCTACAAAAGGAGTGTTCCAAAACTGTTCTATCAAAGGGAACGTTGAAGTCTGTGAGTTGAATGCACTCATCTCAAAGAGGTTTCTGACAATGCTGCTGTCTAGTGTTAATGTGAAGATATATCCTTTTCCAGCGTAAGCCTCAAAGGGCTCCCAATAAACACTTGCAGATTCTACAAAAGGAGTGTTTCAGAACTGTTCTATCAAAAGGAAAGTTGAAGTCTGTGAGTAGAATGCACTCATCACAAAGTAGTTTCTGAGAGTGCTGCTGTCTAGTTTTTATGTGGAGATATTTCCTTTTCCAACATAGGCCCCAAAGCGCTCCGAATAAACACTTGCAGATTGTACTGAAGGAGTGTTTCCAACCTCTTCTATCAAAAGGAACGTTCAAGTGTGTGAGTTGAATGCACTCCTCACAAAGAAGTTTCTGAGAATGCTGCTGTCTAGTTTTTGTGTGAAGATATTTCCTTTTCCTTGCATAGGCCTCAAATCGCTGGAAATATCCACTTGCAGATTTCACAAAAAGAGTGTTTCCACACTGCTCTATCAGAAGACAGGTTCAACTCTGTGAGTTGAATGCACGCATCGAGAAGAACTTTCTGAGAATGCTTCTGTCTAGTTTTTAGGTGAAGATATTCCATTTCCCAGCATAGGCCTCAAAGTGCTCCAAATATCCATCTGCAGATTTTACAAAAAGAGTGTTTCAAAACTGCTCTTTCAAAAAGAAGGTTCAAGTCTGTGAGTTGAATGCACTCAGCACAAGGAACTTTCTGAGAATGCTTCTGTCTAGTTTTTATGTGAAGATATTTCCTTTTCCAGCATAGGCCTCAAAGCGCAACAAATATCCACTTGCAGATTCTACAAACAGAGTGTTTCCAAACTTCTCTGTCAATTAGTAGGTTCAACTCTGTGAGTTGAATGCACTCATCACAAAGAAGTTTCTGAGAAGGCTTCTCTCTAGTTTTTATGGGAAGATATTCCCTTTTCCAACATAGGCCTCAAGGTGTTCCGAATAAACACTTGCGGATGCTACAAACTTAGTGTTTCAAAACTGTTCTGTCAAAAGGAACGTTCAAGTCTGTGAGTTGAATGCACTCATCACAAAGAAGTTTCTCAGAATGCTTCTGTCTAGTTTTCAGGTGAAGATATTTCATTTCCCAGCATAGGCCTCAAAGCGCTCCAAATATCCACTTGCAGATTCTACAAAAAGAGTGTTTCGAAACTGTTCTATCAAAAGGAAGGTTCAACTCTGTGAGTAGAATGCAATCACCACAAAGAAGTTTCTGAGAATGCTTCTCTCTAGTTTTTAGGTGAGGATATTTCCTTTTCCAACATAGGCCTCAAAGCGCTCCAAATAAACTCTTGCAGATCCTGCCAAAGGAGTGTTTCAAAACTGTTCCATCAAAAGGAACGTTCAAGTCTGTGAATTGAATGCACTCATCACACAGAAGTTTCTGAGAATGCTTCTGTCTAGTATTTGTGTGAAGATATTTCCTTTTCTAGCATAGGCCTGAAATCGCTCCAAATATCCACTTGCAGATTTTACCAAAAGTGTGTTTCAAAACTGCTCGGTGAAAAGAAAGGTTCAACTCTGTGAGTTGAATGCACATATCGTGAAGAAGTTTCTGAGAAGGCTTCTGTCTAGTTTTTAGGTGAAGAGATTTCATTTCCCAGCATAGGACTCATAGCGCCCCAAATATCCACTTGCGGATTCTACGAAAACATTGTCTCAAAACTGCTCTTTGAAAACGAAGGTTCAAGTATGTGAGTAGAATGCCCTCATCAGAAAACAGTTTCTCAGAATGATTCTACCCAGTTTTCATCTGCATGTATTTCCTTTTCCGCTAGATGCCGCAATCGCACCAGATATCCACTGGCAGTCTCCACAAAAAGAGTGTTGCAGAACTGCTGCATGAAAAGGAATGTTCAACTCTGTGAGTTCAATCCCCACATGACATAGATGTTTCTGAAAATGCTTCTGTCTAGTTTGTATATGAAGATATCTCCTTTTCCAGCATAAGCCTCAAGGAGCTCCAAATATCCACTTGCGGATACTACAAAAACAGTGTTTCAAAACTGGTCTATCAAAAGGAAGGTTCAACTCTGTGAGTTGAATGCACTCATCACAAAGAAGTTTCTGAGAATGCTTCCATCTAGCTTTTATGCAATGATATTTCCTTTTGCAGCATAGGCCTCAAAGCGCTCCAAATATCCACTTGCAGATTCTACAAAAAGAGGGTTTCAGAACTGCTCTATCCAAAGGCAGGTAGAACTCTGTGGGTTGAATGCACAAAGCACAGGGAACTTTCTGAGAATGCTTTTGTCTAGTTTCTACGTGAAGATATTTCCTTTTCCAGCATAGGCGTCAAAGCACTCCATCCATCCACATGAAGATTCTACTAAAAGAGTGTTTCAAAACTTCTCTATCCAAAGAAAGGTTCGACTCCGTGAGTTCAATGCCCACATCACAAAGAAGTTTCTGAGAATGCTTCTGTCCAGTTTTTATGTGAGGATATTTCCTTTTCCAGCATAGGCCTCAAAGCGCTCCATATATCCACTTGCAGATCTTACAGAAGAGTGTTCCAAAACTGCTCTTTCAAAAGGAAGCTTCAAGTCTGTGAGTTGAATGCACTCATCACGAAGACGTTTCTGAGAATGCTTCTGTCTAGTTTTCATGTGAAGATGTTTCCATTTAAAGCATAGGCCTCATGTCTCTCCAAATATTCACATGCAGATCCTATAAAAAGGGTGTTTCGAAACTTCTCTATCGATTGGTAGGTTCAAATCTGTCAGTTGAATGCACTGTTTTCAAAGAAGTTTCTGAGAAAGCTTCTGTCTAGTTTTTATGTGAAGATATAACCTTTTCCAGCATAAGCCTCAAAGGGCTCCGAATAAACCCTTGAAGATTCTACAAAAGGAGTGTTCCAAAACTGTTCTATCAAAGGGAACGTTGAAGTCTGTGAGTTGAATGCACTCATCTCAAAGAGGTTTCTGACAATGCTGCTGTCTAGTGTTAATGTGAAGATATATCCTTTTCCAGCGTAAGCCTCAAAGGGCTCCCAATAAACACTTGCAGATTCTACAAAAGGAGTGTTTCAGAACTGTTCTATCAAAAGGAAAGTTGAAGTCTGTGAGTAGAATGCACTCATCACAAAGTAGTTTCTGAGAGTGCTGCTGTCTAGTTTTTATGTGGAGATATTTCCTTTTCCAACATAGGCCCCAAAGCGCTCCGAATAAACACTTGCAGATTGTACTGAAGGAGTGTTTCCAACCTCTTCTATCAAAAGGAACGTTCAAGTGTGTGAGTTGAATGCACTCCTCACAAAGAAGTTTCTGAGAATGCTGCTGTCTAGTTTTTGTGTGAAGATATTTCCTTTTCCTTGCATAGGCCTCAAATCGCTGGAAATATCCACTTGCAGATTTCACAAAAAGAGTGTTTCCACACTGCTCTATCAGAAGACAGGTTCAACTCTGTGAGTTGAATGCACGCATCGAGAAGAACTTTCTGAGAATGCTTCTGTCTAGTTTTTAGGTGAAGATATTCCATTTCCCAGCATAGGCCTCAAAGTGCTCCAAATATCCATCTGCAGATTTTACAAAAAGAGTGTTTCAAAACTGCTCTTTCAAAAAGAAGGTTCAAGTCTGTGAGTTGAATGCACTCAGCACAAGGAAGTTTCTGAGAATGCTTCTGTCTAGTTTTTATGTGAAGATATTTCCTTTTCCAGCATAGGCCTCAAAGCGCAACAAATATCCACTTGCAGATTCTACAAACAGAGTGTTTCCAAACTTCTCTGTCAATTAGTAGGTTCAACTCTGTGAGTTGAATGCACTCATCACAAAGAAGTTTCTGAGAAGGCTTCTCTCTAGTTTTTATGGGAAGATATTCCCTTTTCCAACATAGGCCTCAAGGTGCTCCGAATAAACACTTGCGGATGCTACAAACTTAGTGTTTCAAAACTGTTCTGTCAAAAGGAACGTTCAAGTCTGTGAGTTGAATGCACTCATCACAAAGAAGTTTCTCAGAATGCTTCTGTCTAGTTTTCAGGTGAAGATATTTCATTTCCCAGCATAGGCCTCAAAGCGCTCCAAATATCCACTTGCAGATTCTACAAAAAGAGTGTTTCGAAACTGTTCTATCAAAAGGAAGGTTCAACTCTGTGAGTAGAATGCAATCACCACAAAGAAGTTTCTGAGAATGCTTCTCTCTAGTTTTTAGGTGAGGATATTTCCTTTTCCAACATAGGCCTCAAAGCGCTCCAAATAAACTCTTGCAGATCCTGCCAAAGGAGTGTTTCAAAACTGTCCCGTCAAAAGGAACGTTCAAGTCTGTGAATTGAATGCACTCATCACACAGAAGTTTCTGAGAATGCTTCTGTCTAGTATTTGTGTGAAGATATTTCCTTTTCTAGCATAGGCCTGAAATCGCTCCAAATATCCACTTGCAGATTTTACCAAAAGTGTGTTTCAAAACTGCTCGGTGAAAAGAAAGGTTCAACTCTGTGAGTTGAATGCACATATCGTGAAGAAGTTTCTGAGAAGGCTTCTGTCTAGTTTTTAGGTGAAGAGATTTCATTTCCCAGCATAGGACTCATAGCGCCCCAAATATCCACTTGCGGATTCTACGAAAACAGTGTCTCAAAACTGCTCTTTGAAAACGAAGGTTCAAGTATGTGAGTAGAATGCCCTCATCAGAAAACAGTTTCTCAGAATGATTCTACCCAGTTTTCATCTGCATGTATTTCCTTTTCCGCTAGATGCCGCAATCGCACCAGATATCCACTGGCAGTCTCCACAAAAAGAGTGTTGCAGAACTGCTGCATGAAAAGGAATGTTCAACTCTGTGAGTTCAATCCCCACATGACATAGATGTTTCTGAAAATGCTTCTGTCTAGTTTGTATATGAAGATATCTCCTTTTCCAGCATAAGCCTCAAGGAGCTCCAAATATCCACTTGCGGATACTACAAAAACAGTGTTTCAAAACTGGTCTATCAAAAGGAAGGTTCAACTCTGTGAGTTGAATGCACTCATCACAAAGAAGTTTCTGAGAATGCTTCCATCTAGCTTTTATGCAATGATATTTCCTTTTGCAGCATAGGCCTCAAAGCGCTCCAAATATCCACTTGCAGATTCTACAAAAAGAGGGTTTCAGAACTGCTCTATCCAAAGGCAGGTAGAACTCTGTGGGTTGAATGCACAAAGCACAGGGAACTTTCTGAGAATGCTTTTGTCTAGTTTCTACGTGAAGATATTTCCTTTTCCAGCATAGGCGTCAAAGCACTCCATCCATCCACATGAAGATTCTACTAAAAGAGTGTTTCAAAACTTCTCTATCCAAAGAAAGGTTCGACTCCGTGAGTTCAATGCCCACATCACAAAGAAGTTTCTGAGAATGCTTCTGTCCAGTTTTTATGTGAGGATATTTCCTTTTCCAGCATAGGCCTCAAAGCGCTCCATATATCCACTTGCAGATCTTACAGAAGAGTGTTCCAAAACTGCTCTTTCAAAAGGAAGCTTCAAGTCTGTGAGTTGAATGCACTCATCACGAAGACGTTTCTGAGAATGCTTCTGTCTAGTTTTCATGTGAAGATGTTTCCATTTAAAGCATAGGCCTCATGTCTCTCCAAATATTCACATGCAGATCCTATAAAAAGGGTGTTTCGAAACTTCTCTATCGATTGGTAGGTTCAAATCTGTCAGTTGAATGCACTGTTTTCAAAGAAGTTTCTGAGAAAGCTTCTGTCTAGTTTTTATGTGAAGATATAACCTTTTCCAGCATAAGCCTCAAAGGGCTCCGAATAAACCCTTGAAGATTCTACAAAAGGAGTGTTCCAAAACTGTTCTATCAAAGGGAACGTTGAAGTCTGTGAGTTGAATGCACTCATCTCAAAGAGGTTTCTGACAATGCTGCTGTCTAGTGTTAATGTGAAGATATATCCTTTTCCAGCGTAAGCCTCAAAGGGCTCCCAATAAACACTTGCAGATTCTACAAAAGGAGTGTTTCAGAACTGTTCTATCAAAAGGAAAGTTGAAGTCTGTGAGTAGAATGCACTCATCACAAAGTAGTTTCTGAGAGTGCTGCTGTCTAGTTTTTATGTGGAGATATTTCCTTTTCCAACATAGGCCCCAAAGCGCTCCGAATAAACACTTGCAGATTGTACTGAAGGAGTGTTTCCAACCTCTTCTATCAAAAGGAACGTTCAAGTGTGTGAGTTGAATGCACTCCTCACAAAGAAGTTTCTGAGAATGCTGCTGTCTAGTTTTTGTGTGAAGATATTTCCTTTTCCTTGCATAGGCCTCAAATCGCTGGAAATATCCACTTGCAGATTTCACAAAAAGAGTGTTTCCACACTGCTCTATCAGAAGACAGGTTCAACTCTGTGAGTTGAATGCACGCATCGAGAAGAACTTTCTGAGAATGCTTCTGTCTAGTTTTTAGGTGAAGATATTCCATTTCCCAGCATAGGCCTCAAAGTGCTCCAAATATCCATCTGCAGATTTTACAAAAAGAGTGTTTCAAAACTGCTCTTTCAAAAAGAAGGTTCAAGTCTGTGAGTTGAATGCACTCAGCACAAGGAACTTTCTGAGAATGCTTCTGTCTAGTTTTTATGTGAAGATATTTCCTTTTCCAGCATAGGCCTCAAAGCGCAACAAATATCCACTTGCAGATTCTACAAACAGAGTGTTTCCAAACTTCTCTGTCAATTAGTAGGTTCAACTCTGTGAGTTGAATGCACTCATCACAAAGAAGTTTCTGAGAAGGCTTCTCTCTAGTTTTTATGGGAAGATATTCCCTTTTCCAACATAGGCCTCAAGGTGTTCCGAATAAACACTTGCGGATGCTACAAACTTAGTGTTTCAAAACTGTTCTGTCAAAAGGAACGTTCAAGTCTGTGAGTTGAATGCACTCATCACAAAGAAGTTTCTCAGAATGCTTCTGTCTAGTTTTCAGGTGAAGATATTTCATTTCCCAGCATAGGCCTCAAAGCGCTCCAAATATCCACTTGCAGATTCTACAAAAAGAGTGTTTCGAAACTGTTCTATCAAAAGGAAGGTTCAACTCTGTGAGTAGAATGCAATCACCACAAAGAAGTTTCTGAGAATGCTTCTCTCTAGTTTTTAGGTGAGGATATTTCCTTTTCCAACATAGGCCTCAAAGCGCTCCAAATAAACTCTTGCAGATCCTGCCAAAGGAGTGTTTCAAAACTGTTCCATCAAAAGGAACGTTCAAGTCTGTGAATTGAATGCACTCATCACACAGAAGTTTCTGAGAATGCTTCTGTCTAGTATTTGTGTGAAGATATTTCCTTTTCTAGCATAGGCCTGAAATCGCTCCAAATATCCACTTGCAGATTTTACCAAAAGTGTGTTTCAAAACTGCTCGGTGAAAAGAAAGGTTCAACTCTGTGAGTTGAATGCACATATCGTGAAGAAGTTTCTGAGAAGGCTTCTGTCTAGTTTTTAGGTGAAGAGATTTCATTTCCCAGCATAGGACTCATAGCGCCCCAAATATCCACTTGCGGATTCTACGAAAACAGTGTCTCAAAACTGCTCTTTGAAAACGAAGGTTCAAGTATGTGAGTAGAATGCCCTCATCAGAAAACAGTTTCTCAGAATGATTCTACCCAGTTTTCATCTGCATGTATTTCCTTTTCCGCTAGATGCCGCAATCGCACCAGATATCCACTGGCAGTCTCCACAAAAAGAGTGTTGCAGAACTGCTGCATGAAAAGGAATGTTCAACTCTGTGAGTTCAATCCCCACATGACATAGATGTTTCTGAAAATGCTTCTGTCTAGTTTGTATATGAAGATATCTCCTTTTCCAGCATAAGCCTCAAGGAGCTCCAAATATCCACTTGCGGATACTACAAAAACAGTGTTTCAAAACTGGTCTATCAAAAGGAAGGTTCAACTCTGTGAGTTGAATGCACTCATCACAAAGAAGTTTCTGAGAATGCTTCCATCTAGCTTTTATGCAATGATATTTCCTTTTGCAGCATAGGCCTCAAAGCGCTCCAAATATCCACTTGCAGATTCTACAAAAAGAGGGTTTCAGAACTGCTCTATCCAAAGGCAGGTAGAACTCTGTGGGTTGAATGCACAAAGCACAGGGAACTTTCTGAGAATGCTTTTGTCTAGTTTCTACGTGAAGATATTTCCTTTTCCAGCATAGGCGTCAAAGCACTCCATCCATCCACATGAAGATTCTACTAAAAGAGTGTTTCAAAACTTCTCTATCCAAAGAAAGGTTCGACTCCGTGAGTTCAACGCCCACATCACAAAGAAGTTTCTGAGAATGCTTCTGTCCAGTTTTTATGTGAGGATATTTCCTTTTCCAGCATAGGCCTCAAAGCGCTCCATATATCCACTTGCAGATCTTACAGAAGAGTGTTCCAAAACTGCTCTTTCAAAAGGAAGCTTCAAGTCTGTGAGTTGAATGCACTCATCACGAAGACGTTTCTGAGAATGCTTCTGTCTAGTTTTCATGTGAAGATGTTTCCATTTAAAGCATAGGCCTCAAATCTCTCCAAATATTCACTTGCAGATCCTATAAAAAGGGTGTTTCGAAACTTCTCTATCGATTGGTAGGTTCAAATCTGTCAGTTGAATGCACTGTTTTCAAAGAAGTTTCTGAGAAAGCTTCTGTCTAGTTTTTATGTGAAGATATAACCTTTTCCAGCATAAGCCTCAAAGGGCTCCGAATAAACCCTTGAAGATTCTACAAAAGGAGTGTTCCAAAACTGTTCTATCAAAGGGAACGTTGAAGTCTGTGAGTTGAATGCACTCATCTCAAAGAGGTTTCTGACAATGCTGCTGTCTAGTGTTAATGTGAAGATATATCCTTTTCCAGCGTAAGCCTCAAAGGGCTCCCAATAAACACTTGCAGATTCTACAAAAGGAGTGTTTCAGAACTGTTCTATCAAAAGGAAAGTTGAAGTCTGTGAGTAGAATGCACTCATCACAAAGTAGTTTCTGAGAGTGCTGCTGTCTAGTTTTTATGTGGAGATATTTCCTTTTCCAACATAGGCCCCAAAGCGCTCCGAATAAACACTTGCAGATTGTACTGAAGGAGTGTTTCCAACCTCTTCTATCAAAAGGAACGTTCAAGTGTGTGAGTTGAATGCACTCCTCACAAAGAAGTTTCTGAGAATGCTGCTGTCTAGTTTTTGTGTGAAGATATTTCCTTTTCCTTGCATAGGCCTCAAATCGCTGGAAATATCCACTTGCAGATTTCACAAAAAGAGTGTTTCCACACTGCTCTATCAGAAGACAGGTTCAACTCTGTGAGTTGAATGCACGCATCGAGAAGAACTTTCTGAGAATGCTTCTGTCTAGTTTTTAGGTGAAGATATTCCATTTCCCAGCATAGGCCTCAAAGTGCTCCAAATATCCATCTGCAGATTTTACAAAAAGAGTGTTTCAAAACTGCTCTTTCAAAAAGAAGGTTCAAGTCTGTGAGTTGAATGCACTCAGCACAAGGAACTTTCTGAGAATGCTTCTGTCTAGTTTTTATGTGAAGATATTTCCTTTTCCAGCATAGGCCTCAAAGCGCAACAAATATCCACTTGCAGATTCTACAAACAGAGTGTTTCCAAACTTCTCTGTCAATTAGTAGGTTCAACTCTGTGAGTTGAATGCACTCATCACAAAGAAGTTTCTGAGAAGGCTTCTCTCTAGTTTTTATGGGAAGATATTCCCTTTTCCAACATAGGCCTCAAGGTGCTCCGAATAAACACTTGCGGATGCTACAAACTTAGTGTTTCAAAACTGTTCTGTCAAAAGGAACGTTCAAGTCTGTGAGTTGAATGCACTCATCACAAAGAAGTTTCTCAGAATGCTTCTGTCTAGTTTTCAGGTGAAGATATTTCATTTCCCAGCATAGGCCTCAAAGCGCTCCAAATATCCACTTGCAGATTCTACAAAAAGAGTGTTTCGAAACTGTTCTA
Organism: Pongo abelii; assembly: GCF_028885655.2. Lineage (NCBI taxonomy): Eukaryota > Metazoa > Chordata > Mammalia > Primates > Hominidae > Pongo > Pongo abelii. The sequence goes on along the minus strand of NC_072004.2, from coordinate 40,883,691 downwards.
TCAAAAGGAAGGTTCAACTCTGTGAGTAGAATGCAATCACCACAAAGAAGTTTCTGAGAATGCTTCTCTCTAGTTTTTAGGTGAGGATATTTCCTTTTCCAACATAGGCCTCAAAGCGCTCCAAATAAACTCTTGCAGATCCTGCCAAAGGAGTGTTTCAAAACTGTTCCATCAAAAGGAACGTTCAAGTCTGTGAATTGAATGCACTCATCACACAGAAGTTTCTGAGAATGCTTCTGTCTAGTATTTGTGTGAAGATATTTCCTTTTCTAGCATAGGCCTGAAATCGCTCCAAATATCCACTTGCAGATTTTACCAAAAGTGTGTTTCAAAACTGCTCGGTGAAAAGAAAGGTTCAACTCTGTGAGTTGAATGCACATATCGTGAAGAAGTTTCTGAGAAGGCTTCTGTCTAGTTTTTAGGTGAAGAGATTTCATTTCCCAGCATAGGACTCATAGCGCCCCAAATATCCACTTGCGGATTCTACGAAAACAGTGTCTCAAAACTGCTCTTTGAAAACGAAGGTTCAAGTATGTGAGTAGAATGCCCTCATCAGAAAACAGTTTCTCAGAATGATTCTACCCAGTTTTCATCTGCATGTATTTCCTTTTCCGCTAGATGCCGCAATCGCACCAGATATCCACTGGCAGTCTCCACAAAAAGAGTGTTGCAGAACTGCTGCATGAAAAGGAATGTTCAACTCTGTGAGTTCAATCCCCACATGACATAGATGTTTCTGAAAATGCTTCTGTCTAGTTTGTATATGAAGATATCTCCTTTTCCAGCATAAGCCTCAAGGAGCTCCAAATATCCACTTGCGGATACTACAAAAACAGTGTTTCAAAACTGGTCTATCAAAAGGAAGGTTCAACTCTGTGAGTTGAATGCACTCATCACAAAGAAGTTTCTGAGAATGCTTCCATCTAGCTTTTATGCAATGATATTTCCTTTTGCAGCATAGGCCTCAAAGCGCTCCAAATATCCACTTGCAGATTCTACAAAAAGAGGGTTTCAGAACTGCTCTATCCAAAGGCAGGTAGAACTCTGTGGGTTGAATGCACAAAGCACAGGGAACTTTCTGAGAATGCTTTTGTCTAGTTTCTACGTGAAGATATTTCCTTTTCCAGCATAGGCCTCAAAGCACTCCATCCATCCACATGAAGATTCTACTAAAAGAGTGTTTCAAAACTTCTCTATCCAAAGAAAGGTTCGACTCCGTGAGTTCAACGCCCACATCACAAAGAAGTTTCTGAGAATGCTTCTGTCCAGTTTTTATGTGAGGATATTTCCTTTTCCAGCATAGGCCTCAAAGCGCTCCATATATCCACTTGCAGATCTTACAGAAGAGTGTTCCAAAACTGCTCTTTCAAAAGGAAGCTTCAAGTCTGTGAGTTGAATGCACTCATCACGAAGACGTTTCTGAGAATGCTTCTGTCTAGTTTTCATGTGAAGATGTTTCCATTTAAAGCATAGGCCTCAAATCTCTCCAAATATTCACTTGCAGATCCTATAAAAAGGGTGTTTCGAAACTTCTCTATCGATTGGTAGGTTCAAATCTGTCAGTTGAATGCACTGTTTTCAAAGAAGTTTCTGAGAAAGCTTCTGTCTAGTTTTTATGTGAAGATATAACCTTTTCCAGCATAAGCCTCAAAGGGCTCCGAATAAACCCTTGAAGATTCTACAAAAGGAGTGTTCCAAAACTGTTCTATCAAAGGGAACGTTGAAGTCTGTGAGTTGAATGCACTCATCTCAAAGAGGTTTCTGACAATGCTGCTGTCTAGTGTTAATGTGAAGATATATCCTTTTCCAGCGTAAGCCTCAAAGGGCTCCCAATAAACACTTGCAGATTCTACAAAAGGAGTGTTTCAGAACTGTTCTATCAAAAGGAAAGTTGAAGTCTGTGAGTAGAATGCACTCATCACAAAGTAGTTTCTGAGAGTGCTGCTGTCTAGTTTTTATGTGGAGATATTTCCTTTTCCAACATAGGCCCCAAAGCGCTCCGAATAAACACTTGCAGATTGTACTGAAGGAGTGTTTCCAACCTCTTCTATCAAAAGGAACGTTCAAGTGTGTGAGTTGAATGCACTCCTCACAAAGAAGTTTCTGAGAATGCTGCTGTCTAGTTTTTGTGTGAAGATATTTCCTTTTCCTTGCATAGGCCTCAAATCGCTGGAAATATCCACTTGCAGATTTCACAAAAAGAGTGTTTCCACACTGCTCTATCAGAAGACAGGTTCAACTCTGTGAGTTGAATGCACGCATCGAGAAGAACTTTCTGAGAATGCTTCTGTCTAGTTTTTAGGTGAAGATATTCCATTTCCCAGCATAGGCCTCAAAGTGCTCCAAATATCCATCTGCAGATTTTACAAAAAGAGTGTTTCAAAACTGCTCTTTCAAAAAGAAGGTTCAAGTCTGTGAGTTGAATGCACTCAGCACAAGGAACTTTCTGAGAATGCTTCTGTCTAGTTTTTATGTGAAGATATTTCCTTTTCCAGCATAGGCCTCAAAGCGCAACAAATATCCACTTGCAGATTCTACAAACAGAGTGTTTCCAAACTTCTCTGTCAATTAGTAGGTTCAACTCTGTGAGTTGAATGCACTCATCACAAAGAAGTTTCTGAGAAGGCTTCTCTCTAGTTTTTATGGGAAGATATTCCCTTTTCCAACATAGGCCTCAAGGTGCTCCGAATAAACACTTGCGGATGCTACAAACTTAGTGTTTCAAAACTGTTCTGTCAAAAGGAACGTTCAAGTCTGTGAGTTGAATGCACTCATCACAAAGAAGTTTCTCAGAATGCTTCTGTCTAGTTTTCAGGTGAAGATATTTCATTTCCCAGCATAGGCCTCAAAGCGCTCCAAATATCCACTTGCAGATTCTACAAAAAGAGTGTTTCGAAACTGTTCTATCAAAAGGAAGGTTCAACTCTGTGAGTAGAATGCAATCACCACAAAGAAGTTTCTGAGAATGCTTCTCTCTAGTTTTTAGGTGAGGATATTTCCTTTTCCAACATAGGCCTCAAAGCGCTCCAAATAAACTCTTGCAGATCCTGCCAAAGGAGTGTTTCAAAACTGTTCCATCAAAAGGAACGTTCAAGTCTGTGAATTGAATGCACTCATCACACAGAAGTTTCTGAGAATGCTTCTGTCTAGTATTTGTGTGAAGATATTTCCTTTTCTAGCATAGGCCTGAAATCGCTCCAAATATCCACTTGCAGATTTTACCAAAAGTGTGTTTCAAAACTGCTAGGTGAAAAGAAAGGTTCAACTCTGTGAGTTGAATGCACATATCGTGAAGAAGTTTCTGAGAAGGCTTCTGTCTAGTTTTTAGGTGAAGAGATTTCATTTCCCAGCATAGGACTCATAGCGCCCCAAATATCCACTTGCGGATTCTACGAAAACAGTGTCTCAAAACTGCTCTTTGAAAACGAAGGTTCAAGTATGTGAGTAGAATGCCCTCATCAGAAAACAGTTTCTCAGAATGATTCTACCCAGTTTTCATCTGCATGTATTTCCTTTTCCGCTAGATGCCGCAATCGCACCAGATATCCACTGGCAGTCTCCACAAAAAGAGTGTTGCAGAACTGCTGCATGAAAAGGAATGTTCAACTCTGTGAGTTCAATCCCCACATGACATAGATGTTTCTGAAAATGCTTCTGTCTAGTTTGTATATGAAGATATCTCCTTTTCCAGCATAAGCCTCAAGGAGCTCCAAATATCCACTTGCGGATACTACAAAAACAGTGTTTCAAAACTGGTCTATCAAAAGGAAGGTTCAACTCTGTGAGTTGAATGCACTCATCACAAAGAAGTTTCTGAGAATGCTTCCATCTAGCTTTTATGCAATGATATTTCCTTTTGCAGCATAGGCCTCAAAGCGCTCCAAATATCCACTTGCAGATTCTACAAAAAGAGGGTTTCAGAACTGCTCTATCCAAAGGCAGGTAGAACTCTGTGGGTTGAATGCACAAAGCACAGGGAACTTTCTGAGAATGCTTTTGTCTAGTTTCTACGTGAAGATATTTCCTTTTCCAGCATAGGCGTCAAAGCACTCCATCCATCCACATGAAGATTCTACTAAAAGAGTGTTTCAAAACTTCTCTATCCAAAGAAAGGTTCGACTCCGTGAGTTCAACGCCCACATCACAAAGAAGTTTCTGAGAATGCTTCTGTCCAGTTTTTATGTGAGGATATTTCCTTTTCCAGCATAGGCCTCAAAGCGCTCCATATATCCACTTGCAGATCTTACAGAAGAGTGTTCCAAAACTGCTCTTTCAAAAGGAAGCTTCAAGTCTGTGAGTTGAATGCACTCATCACGAAGACGTTTCTGAGAATGCTTCTGTCTAGTTTTCATGTGAAGATGTTTCCATTTAAAGCATAGGCCTCAAATCTCTCCAAATATTCACTTGCAGATCCTATAAAAAGGGTGTTTCGAAACTTCTCTATCGATTGGTAGGTTCAAATCTGTCAGTTGAATGCACTGTTTTCAAAGAAGTTTCTGAGAAAGCTTCTGTCTAGTTTTTATGTGAAGATATAACCTTTTCCAGCATAAGCCTCAAAGGGCTCCGAATAAACCCTTGAAGATTCTACAAAAGGAGTGTTCCAAAACTGTTCTATCAAAGGGAACGTTGAAGTCTGTGAGTTGAATGCACTCATCTCAAAGAGGTTTCTGACAATGCTGCTGTCTAGTGTTAATGTGAAGATATATCCTTCTCCAGCGTAAGCCTCAAAGGGCTCCCAATAAACACTTGCAGATTCTACAAAAGGAGTGTTTCAGAACTGTTCTATCAAAAGGAAAGTTGAAGTCTGTGAGTAGAATGCACTCATCACAAAGTAGTTTCTGAGAGTGCTGCTGTCTAGTTTTTATGTGGAGATATTTCCTTTTCCAACATAGGCCCCAAAGCGCTCCGAATAAACACTTGCAGATTGTACTGAAGGAGTGTTTCCAACCTCTTCTATCAAAAGGAACGTTCAAGTGTGTGAGTTGAATGCACTCCTCACAAAGAAGTTTCTGAGAATGCTGCTGTCTAGTTTTTGTGTGAAGATATTTCCTTTTCCTTGCATAGGCCTCAAATCGCTGGAAATATCCACTTGCAGATTTCACAAAAAGAGTGTTTCCACACTGCTCTATCAGAAGACAGGTTCAACTCTGTGAGTTGAATGCACGCATCGAGAAGAACTTTCTGAGAATGCTTCTGTCTAGTTTTTAGGTGAAGATATTCCATTTCCCAGCATAGGCCTCAAAGTGCTCCAAATATCCATCTGCAGATTTTACAAAAAGAGTGTTTCAAAACTGCTCTTTCAAAAAGAAGGTTCAAGTCTGTGAGTTGAATGCACTCAGCACAAGGAACTTTCTGAGAATGCTTCTGTCTAGTTTTTATGTGAAGATATTTCCTTTTCCAGCATAGGCCTCAAAGCGCAACAAATATCCACTTGCAGATTCTACAAACAGAGTGTTTCCAAACTTCTCTGTCAATTAGTAGGTTCAACTCTGTGAGTTGAATGCACTCATCCAAAGAAGTTTCTGAGAAGGCTTCTCTCTAGTTTTTATGGGAAGATATTCCCTTTTCCAACATAGGCCTCAAGGTGCTCCGAATAAACACTTGCGGATGCTACAAACTTAGTGTTTCAGAACTGTTCTGTCAAAAGGAACGTTCAAGTCTGTGAGTTGAATGCACTCATCACAAAGAAGTTTCTCAGAATGCTTCTGTCTAGTTTTCAGGTGAAGATATTTCATTTCCCAGCATAGGCCTCAAAGCGCTCCAAATATCCACTTGCAGATTCTACAAAAAGAGTGTTTCGAAACTGTTCTATCAAAAGGAAGGTTCAACTCTGTGAGTAGAATGCAATCACCACAAAGAAGTTTCTGAGAATGCTTCTCTCTAGTTTTTAGGTGAGGATATTTCCTTTTCCAACATAGGCCTCAAAGCGCTCCAAATAAACTCTTGCAGATCCTGCCAAAGGAGTGTTTCAAAACTGTTCCGTCAAAAGGAACGTTCAAGTCTGTGAATTGAATGCACTCATCACACAGAAGTTTCTGAGAATGCTTCTGTCTAGTATTTGTGTGAAGATATTTCCTTTTCTAGCATAGGCCTGAAATCGCTCCAAATATCCACTTGCAGATTTTACCAAAAGTCTGTTTCAAAACTGCTCGGTGAAAAGAAAGGTTCAACTCTGTGAGTTGAATGCACATATCGTGAAGAAGTTTCTGAGAAGGCTTCTGTCTAGTTTTTAGGTGAAGAGATTTCATTTCCCAGCATAGGACTCATAGCGCCCCAAATATCCACTTGCGGATTCTACGAAAACAGTGTTTCAAAACTGCTCTTTGAAAACGAAGGTTCAAGTCTGTGAGTTGAATGCCCTCATCAGAAAACAGTTTCTCAGAATGATTCTACCCAGTTTTCATCTGCATGTATTTCCTTTTCCGCTAGATGCCGCCATCGCACCAGATATCCACTGGCAGTCTCCACAAAAAGAGTGTTGCAGAACTGCTGCATGAAAAGGAATGTTCAACTCTGTGAGTTCAATCCCCACATGACATAGATGTTTCTGAAAATGCTTCTGTCTAGTTTGTAAATGAAGATATCTCCTTTTCCAGCATAAGCCTCAAGGAGCTCCAAATATCCACTTGCGGATACTACAAAAACAGTGTTTCAAAACTGGTCGATCAAAAGCAAGGTTCAACTCTGTGAGTTGAATGCACTCATCACAAAGAAGTTTCTGAGAATGCTTCCATCTAGCTTTTATGCAATGATATTTCCTTTTGCAGCATAGGCCTCAAAGCGCTCCAAATATCCACTTGCAGATTCCACAAAAACAGGGTTTCAGAACTGCTCTATCCAAAGGCAGGTAGAACTCTGTGGGTTGAATGCACAAAGCACAGGGAACTTTCTGAGAATGCTTTTGTCTAGTTTCTACGTGAAGATATTTCCTTTTCCAGCATAGGCGTCAAAGCACTCCATCCATCCACATGAAGATTCTACTAAAAGAGTGTTTCAAAACTTCTCTATCCAAAGAAAGGTTCGACTCCGTGAGTTCAACGCCCACATCACAAAGAAGTTTCTGAGAATGCTTCTGTCCAGTTTTTATGTGAGGATATTTCCTTTTCCAGCATAGGCCTCAAAGCGCTCCATATATCCACTTGCAGATCTTACAGAAGAGTGTTCCAAAACTGCTCTTTCAAAAGGAAGCTTCAAGTCTGTGAGTTGAATGCACTCATCACGAAGACGTTTCTGAGAATGCTTCTGTCTAGTTTTCATGTGAAGATGTTTCCATTTAAAGCATAGGCCTCAAATCTCTCCAAATATTCACTTGCAGATCCTATAAAAAGGGTGTTTCGAAACTTCTCTATCGATTGGTAGGTTCAAATCTGTGAGTTGAATGCACTGTTTACAAAGAAGTTTCTGAGAAAGCTTCTGTCTAGTTTTTATGTGAAGATATAACCTTTTCCAGCATAAGCCTCAAAGGGCTCCGAATAAACCCTTGAAGATTCTACAAAAGGAGTGTTCCAAAACTGTTCTATCAAAGGGAACGTTGAAGTCTGTGAGTTGAATGCACTCATCTCAAAGAGGTTTCTGACAATGCTGCTGTCTAGTGTTAATGTGAAGATATATCCTTTTCCAGCGTAAGCCTCAAAGGGCTCCCAATAAACACTTGCAGATTCTACAAAAGGAGTGTTTCAGAACTGTTCTATCAAAAGGAAAGTTCAAGTCTGTGAGTAGAATGCACTCATCACAAAGTAGTTTCTGAGAGTGCTGCTGTCTAGTTTTTATGTGGAGATATTTCCTTTTCCAACATAGGCCCCAAAGCGCTCCGAATAAACACTTGCAGATTGTACTGAAGGAGTGTTTCCAACCTCTTCTATCAAAAGGAACGTTCAAGTGTGTGAGTTGAATGCACTCCTCACAAAGAAGTTTCTGAGAATGCTGCTGTCTAGTTTTTGTGTGGAGATATTTCCTTTTCCTTGCATAGGCCTCAAATGGCTGGAAATATCCACTTGCAGATTTCACAAAAAGAGTGTTTCCACACTGCTCTATCAAAAGACAGGTTCAACTCTGTGAGTTGAATGCACGCATCGAGAAGAACTTTCTGAGAATGCTTCTGTCTAGTTTTTAGGTGAAGATATTCCATTTCCCAGCATAGGCCTCAAAGTGCTCCAAATATCCATCTGCAGATTTTACAAAAAGAGTGTTTCAAAACTGCTCTTTCAAAAAGAAGGTTCAAGTCTGTGAGTTGAATGCACTCAGCACAAGGAACTTTCTGAGAATGCTTCTGTCTAGTTTTTATGTGAAGATATTTCCTTTTCCAGCATAGGCCTCAAAGCGCAACAAATATCCACTTGCAGATTCTACAAACAGAGTGTTTCCAAACTTCTCAGTCAATTAGTAGGTTCAACTCTGTGAGTTGAATGCACTCATCACAAAGAAGTTTCTGAGAAGGCTTCTCTCTAGTTTTTATGGGAAGATATTCCCTTTTCCAACATAGGCCTCAAGGTGCTCCGAATAAACACTTGCGGATGCTACAAACTTAGTGTTTCAAAACTGTTCTGTCAAAAGGAACGTTCAAGTCTGTGAGTTGAATGCACTCATCACAAAGAAGTTTCTCAGAATGCTTCTGTCTAGTTTTCAGGTGAAGATATTTCATTTCCCAGCATAGGCCTCAAAGCGCTCCAAATATCCACTTGCAGATTCTACAAAAAGAGTGTTTCGAAACTGTTCTATCAAAAGGAAGGTTCAACTCTGTGAGTAGAATGCAATCACCACAAAGAAGTTTCTGAGAATGCTTCTCTCTAGTTTTTAGGTGAGGATATTTCCTTTTCCAACATAGGCCTCAAAGCGCTCCAAATAAACTCTTGCAGATCCTGCCAAAGGAGTGTTTCAAAACTGTCCCGTCAAAAGGAACGTTCAAGTCTGTGAATTGAATGCACTCATCACACAGAAGTTTCTGAGAATGCTTCTGTCTAGTATTTGTGTGAAGATATTTCCTTTTCTAGCATAGGCCTGAAATCGCTCCAAATATCCACTTGCAGATTTTACCAAAAGTGTGTTTCAAAACTGCTCGGTGAAAAGAAAGGTTCAACTCTGTGAGTTGAATGCACATATCGTGAAGAAGTTTCTGAGAAGGCTTCTGTCTAGTTTTTAGGTGAAGAGATTTCATTTCCCAGCATAGGACTCATAGCGCCCCAAATATCCACTTGCGGATTCTACGAAAACAGTGTTTCAAAACTGCTCTTTGAAAACGAAGGTTCAAGTCTGTGAGTTGAATGCCCTCATCAGAAAACAGTTTCTCAGAATGATTCTACCCAGTTTTCATCTGCATGTATTTCCTTTTCCGCTAGATGCCGCAATCGCACCAGATATCCACTGGCAGTCTCCACAAAAAGAGTGTTGCAGAACTGCTGCATGAAAAGGAATGTTCAACTCTGTGAGTTCAATCCCCACATGACATAGATGTTTCTGAAAATGCTTCTGTCTAGTTTGTATATGAAGATATCTCCTTTTCCAGCATAAGCCTCAAGGAGCTCCAAATATCCACTTGCGGATACTACAAAAACAGTGTTTCAAAACTGGTCTATCAAAAGGAAGGTTCAACTCTGTGAGTTGAATGCACTCATCACAAAGAAGTTTCTGAGAATGCTTCCATCTAGCTTTTATGCAATGATATTTCCTTTTGCAGCATAGGCCTCAAAGCGCTCCAAATATCCACTTGCAGATTCTACAAAAAGAGGGTTTCAGAACTGCTCTATCCAAAGGCAGGTAGAACTCTGTGGGTTGAATGCACAAAGCACAGGGAACTTTCTGAGAATGCTTTTGTCTAGTTTCTACGTGAAGATATTTCCTTTTCCAGCATAGGCGTCAAAGCACTCCATCCATCCACATGAAGATTCTACTAAAAGAGTGTTTCAAAACTTCTCTATCCAAAGAAAGGTTCGACTCCGTGAGTTCAACGCCCACATCACAAAGAAGTTTCTGAGAATGCTTCTGTCCAGTTTTTATGTGAGGATATTTCCTTTTCCAGCATAGGCCTCAAAGCGCTCCATATATCCACTTGCAGATCTTACAGAAGAGTGTTCCAAAACTGCTCTTTCAAAAGGAAGCTTCAAGTCTGTGAGTTGAATGCACTGATCACGAAGACGTTTCTGAGAATGCTTCTGTCTAGTTTTCATGTGAAGATGTTTCCATTTAAAGCATAGGCCTCATGTCTCTCCAAATATTCACATGCAGATCCTATAAAAAGGGTGTTTCGAAACTTCTCTATCGATTGGTAGGTTCAAATCTGTCAGTTGAATGCACTGTTCTCAAAGAAGTTTCTGAGAAAGCTTCTGTCTAGTTTTTATGTGAAGATATAACCTTTTCCAGCATAAGCCTCAAAGGGCTCCGAATAAACCCTTGAAGATTCTACAAAAGGAGTGTTCCAAAACTGTTCTATCAAAGGGAACGTTGAAGTCTGTGAGTTGAATGCACTCATCTCAAAGAGGTTTCTGACAATGCTGCTGTCTAGTGTTAATGTGAAGATATATCCTTTTCCAGCGTAAGCCTCAAAGGGCTCCCAATAAACACTTGCAGATTCTACAAAAGGAGTGTTTCAGAACTGTTCTATCAAAAGGAAAGTTGAAGTCTGTGAGTAGAATGCACTCATCACAAAGTAGTTTCTGAGAGTGCTGCTGTCTAGTTTTTATGTGGAGATATTTCCTTTTCCAACATAGGCCCCAAAGCGCTCCGAATAAACACTTGCAGATTGTACTGAAGGAGTGTTTCCAACCTCTTCTATCAAAAGGAACGTTCAAGTGTGTGAGTTGAATGCACTCCTCACAAAGAAGTTTCTGAGAATGCTGCTGTCTAGTTTTTGTGTGGAGATATTTCCTTTTCCTTGCATAGGCCTCAAATGGCTGGAAATATCCACTTGCAGATTTCACAAAAAGAGTGTTTCCACACTGCTCTATCAAAAGACAGGTTCAACTCTGTGAGTTGAATGCACGCATCGAGAAGAACTTTCTGAGAATGCTTCTGTCTAGTTTTTAGGTGAAGATATTCCATTTCCCAGCATAGGCCTCAAAGTGCTCCAAATATCCATCTGCAGATTTTACAAAAAGAGTGTTTCAAAACTGCTCTTTCAAAAAGAAGGTTCAAGTCTGTGAGTTGAATGCACTCAGCACAAGGAACTTTCTGAGAATGCTTCTGTCTAGTTTTTATGTGAAGATATTTCCTTTTCCAGCATAGGCCTCAAAGCGCAACAAATATCCACTTGCAGATTCTACAAACAGAGTGTTTCCAAACTTCTCAGTCAATTAGTAGGTTCAACTCTGTGAGTTGAATGCACTCATCACAAAGAAGTTTCTGAGAAGGCTTCTCTCTAGTTTTTATGGGAAGATATTCCCTTTTCCAACATAGGCCTCAAGGTGCTCCGAATAAACACTTGCGGATGCTACAAACTTAGTGTTTCAAAACTGTTCTGTCAAAAGGAACGTTCAAGTCTGTGAGTTGAATGCACTCATCACAAAGAAGTTTCTCAGAATGCTTCTGTCTAGTTTTCAGGTGAAGATATTTCATTTCCCAGCATAGGCCTCAAAGCGCTCCAAATATCCACTTGCAGATTCTACAAAAAGAGTGTTTCGAAACTGTTCTATCAAAAGGAAGGTTCAACTCTGTGAGTAGAATGCAATCACCACAAAGAAGTTTCTGAGAATGCTTCTCTCTAGTTTTTAGGTGAGGATATTTCCTTTTCCAACATAGGCCTCAAAGCGCTCCAAATAAACTCTTGCAGATCCTGCCAAAGGAGTGTTTCAAAACTGTCCCGTCAAAAGGAACGTTCAAGTCTGTGAATTGAATGCACTCATCACACAGAAGTTTCTGAGAATGCTTCTGTCTAGTATTTGTGTGAAGATATTTCCTTTTCTAGCATAGGCCTGAAATCGCTCCAAATATCCACTTGCAGATTTTACCAAAAGTGTGTTTCAAAACTGCTCGGTGAAAAGAAAGGTTCAACTCTGTGAGTTGAATGCACATATCGTGAAGAAGTTTCTGAGAAGGCTTCTGTCTAGTTTTTAGGTGAAGAGATTTCATTTCCCAGCATAGGACTCATAGCGCCCCAAATATCCACTTGCGGATTCTACGAAAACAGTGTTTCAAAACTGCTCTTTGAAAACGAAGGTTCAAGTCTGTGAGTTGAATGCCCTCATCAGAAAACAGTTTCTCAGAATGATTCTACCCAGTTTTCATCTGCATGTATTTCCTTTTCCGCTAGATGCCGCAATCGCACCAGATATCCACTGGCAGTCTCCACAAAAAGAGTGTTGCAGAACTGCTGCATGAAAAGGAATGTTCAACTCTGTGAGTTCAATCCCCACATGACATAGATGTTTCTGAAAATGCTTCTGTCTAGTTTGTATATGAAGATATCTCCTTTTCCAGCATAAGCCTCAAGGAGCTCCAAATATCCACTTGCGGATACTACAAAAACAGTGTTTCAAAACTGGTCTATCAAAAGGAAGGTTCAACTCTGTGAGTTGAATGCACTCATCACAAAGAAGTTTCTGAGAATGCTTCCATCTAGCTTTTATGCAATGATATTTCCTTTTGCAGCATAGGCCTCAAAGCGCTCCAAATATCCACTTGCAGATTCTACAAAAAGAGGGTTTCAGAACTGCTCTATCCAAAGGCAGGTAGAACTCTGTGGGTTGAATGCACAAAGCACAGGGAACTTTCTGAGAATGCTTTTGTCTAGTTTCTACGTGAAGATATTTCCTTTTCCAGCATAGGCGTCAAAGAACTCCATCCATCCACATGAAGATTCTACTAAAAGAGTGTTTCAAAACTTCTCTACCCAAAGAAAGGTTCGACTCCGTGAGTTCAACGCCCACATCACAAAGAAGTTTCTGAGAATGCTTCTGTCCAGTTTTTATGTGAGGATATTTCCTTTTCCAGCATAGGCCTCAAAGCGCTCCATATATCCACTTGCAGATCTTACAGAAGAGTGTTCCAAAACTGCTCTTTCAAAAGGAAGCTTCAAGTCTGTGAGTTGAATGCACTCATCACGAAGACGTTTCTGAGAATGCTTCTGTCTAGTTTTCATGTGAAGATGTTTCCATTTAAAGCATAGGCCTCAAATCTCTCCAAATATTCACTTGCAGATCCTATAAAAAGGGTGTTTCGAAACTTCTCTATCGATTGGTAGGTTCAAATCTGTGAGTTGAATGCACTGTTTACAAAGAAGTTTCTGAGAAAGCTTCTGTCTAGTTTTTATGTGAAGATATAACCTTTTCCAGCATAAGCCTCAAAGGGCTCCGAATAAACCCTTGAAGATTCTACAAAAGGAGTGTTCCAAAACTGTTCTATCAAAGGGAACGTTGAAGTCTGTGAGTTGAATGCACTCATCTCAAAGAGGTTTCTGACAATGCTGCTGTCTAGTGTTAATGTGAAGATATATCCTTTTCCAGCGTAAGCCTCAAAGGGCTCCCAATAAACACTTGCAGATTCTACAAAAGGAGTGTTTCAGAACTGTTCTATCAAAAGGAAAGTTCAAGTCTGTGAGTAGAATGCACTCATCACAAAGTAGTTTCTGAGAGTGCTGCTGTCTAGTTTTTATGTGGAGATATTTCCTTTTCCAACATAGGCCCCAAAGCGCTCCGAATAAACACTTGCAGATTGTACTGAAGGAGTGTTTCCAAACTCTTCTATCAAAAGGAACGTTCAAGTGTGTGAGTTGAATGCACTCCTCACAAAGAAGTTTCTGAGAATGCTGCTGTCTAGTTTTTGTGTGGAGATATTTCCTTTTCCTTGCATAGGCCTCAAATCGCTGGAAATATCCACTTGCAGATTTCACAAAAAGAGTGTTTCCACACTGCTCTATCAAAAGACAGGTTCAACTCTGTGAGTTGAATGCACGCATCGAGAAGAACTTTCTGAGAATGCTTCTGTCTAGTTTTTAGGTGAAGATATTCCATTTCCCAGCATAGGCCTCAAAGTGCTCCAAATATCCATCTGCAGATTTTACAAAAAGAGTGTTTCAAAACTGCTCTTTCAAAAAGAAGGTTCAAGTCTGTGAGTTGAATGCACTCAGCACAAGGAACTTTCTGAGAATGCTTCTGTCTAGTTTTTATGTGAGGATATTTCCTTTTCCAGCATAGGCCTCAAAGCGCAACAAATATCCACTTGCAGATTCTACAAACAGAGTGTTTCCAAACTTCTCTGTCAATTAGTAGGTTCAACTCTGTGAGTTGAATGCACTCATCACAAAGAAGTTTCTGAGAAGGCTTCTCTCTAGTTTTTATGGGAAGATATTCCCTTTTCCAACATAGGCCTCAAGGTGCTCCGAATAAACACTTGCGGATGCTACAAACTTAGTGTTTCAGAACTGTTCTGTCAAAAGGAACGTTCAAGTCTGTGAGTTGAATGCACTCATCACAAAGAAGTTTCTCAGAATGCTTCTGTCTAGTTTTCAGGTGAAGATATTTCATTTCCCAGCATAGGCCTCAAAGCGCTCCAAATATCCACTTGCAGATTCTACAAAAAGAGTGTTTCGAAACTGTTCTATCAAAAGGAAGGTTCAACTCTGTGAGTAGAATGCAATCACCACAAAGAAGTTTCTGAGAATGCTTCTCTCTAGTTTTTAGGTGAGGATATTTCCTTTTCCAACATAGGCCTGAAAGCGCTCCAAATAAACACTTGCAGATACTGCCAAAGGAGTGTTTCAAAACTGTTCCGTCAAAAGGAACGTTCAAGTCTGTGAATTGAATGCACTCATCACACAGAAGTTTCTGAGAATGCTTCTGTCTAGTATTTGTGTGAAGATATTTCCTTTTCTAGCATAGGCCTGAAATCGCTCCAAATATCCACTTGCAGATTTTACCAAAAGTGTGTTCCAAAACTGCTCGGTGAAAAGAAAGGTTCAACTCTGTGAGTTGAATGCACATATCGTGAAGAAGTTTCTGAGAAGGCTTCTGTCTAGTTTTTAGGTGAAGAGATTTCATTTCCCAGCATAGGACTCATAGCGCCCCAAATATCCACTTGCGGATTCTACGAAAACAGTGTTTCAAAACTGCTCTTTGAAAACGAAGGTTCAAGTCTGTGAGTTGAATGCCCTCATCAGAAAACAGTTTCTCAGAATGATTCTACCCAGTTTTCATCTGCATGTATTTCCCTTTCCGCTAGATGCCGCAATCGCACCAGATATCCACTGGCAGTCTCCACAAAAAGAGTGTTGCAGAACTGCTCCAGGAAAAGGAATGTTCAACTCTGTGAGTTCAATCCCCACATGACATAGATGTTTCTGAAAATGCTTCTGTCTAGTTTGTATATGAAGATATCTCCTTTTCCAGCATAAGCCTCAAGGAGCTCCAAATATCCACTTGCGGATACTACAAAAACAGTGTTTCAAAACTGGTCGATCAAAAGGAAGGTTCAACTCTGTGAGTTGAATGCACTCATGACAAAGAAGTTTCTGAGAATGCTTCCATCTAGCTTTTATGCAATGATATTTCCTTTTGCAGCATAGGCCTCAAAGCGCTCCAAATATCCACTTGCAGATTCTACAAAAAGAGGGTTTCAGAACTGCTCTATCCAAAGGCAGGTTGAACTCTGTGGGTTGAATGCACAAAGCACAGGGAACTTTCTGAGAATGCTTTTGTCTAGTTTCTACGTGAAGATATTTCCTTTTCCAGCATAGGCGTCAAAGCACTCCATCCATCCACATGAAGATTCTACTAAAAGAGTGTTTCAAAACTTCTCTATCCAAAGAAAGGTTCGACTCCGTGAGTTCAACGCCCACATCACAAAGAAGTTTCTGAGAATGCTTCTGTCCGGTTTTTATGTGAGGATATTTCCTTTTCCAGCATAGGCCTCCAAGCGCTCCATATATCCACTTGCAGATCTTACAGAAGCGTGTTAAAAAACTGCTCTTTCAAAAGGAAGCTTCAAGCCTGTGAGTTGAATGCACTCATCACGAAGACGTTTCTGAGAATGCTTCTGTCTAATTTTCATGTGAAGATGTTTCCATTTAAAGCATAGGCCTCAAATCTCTCCAAATATTCACTTGCAGATCCTATAAAAAGGGTGTTTCGAAACTTCTCTATCGATTGGTAGGTTCAAATCTGTGAGTTGAATGCACTGTTTACAAAGAAGTTTCTGAGAAAGCTTCTGTCTAGTTTTTATGTGAAGATATAACCCTTTCCAGCATAAGCCTCAAAGGGCTCCGAATAAACCCTTGAAGATTCTACAAAAGGAGTGTTCCAAAACTGTTCTATCAAAGGGAACGTTCAAGTCTGTGAGTTGAATGCACTCATCTCAAAGAGGTTTCTGACAATGCTGCTGTCTAGTGTTAATGTGAAGATATATCCTTTTCCAGCGTAAATCCTCAAAGGGCTCCCAATAAACACTTGCAGATTCTACAAAAGGAGTGTTTCAGAACTGTTCTATGAAAAGGAAAGTTGAAGTCTGTGAGTAGAATGCACTCATCACAAAGTAGTTTCTGAGAGTGCTGCTGTCTAGTTTTTATGTGGAGATATTTCCTTTTCCAACATAGGCCCCAAAGCGCTCCGAATAAACACTTGCAGATTGTACTAAAGGAGTGTTTCCAACCTCTTCTATCAAAAGGAACGTTCAAGTGTGTGAGTTGAATGCACTCCTCACAAAGAAGTTTCTGAGAATGCTGCTGTCTAGTTTTTGTGTGAAGATATTTCCTTTTCCTTGCATAGGCCTCAAATCGCTGGAAATATCCACTTGCAGATTTCACAAAAAGAGTGTTTCCACACTGCTCTATCAAAAGACAGGTTCAACTCTGTGAGTTGAATGCACGCATCGAGAAGAACTTTCTGAGAATGCTTCTGTCTAGTTTTTAGGTGAAGATATTCCATTTCCCAGCATAGGCCTCAAAGTGCTCCAAATATCCATCTGCAGATTTTACGAAAAGAGTGTTTCAAAACTGCTCTTTCAAAAAGAAGGTTCAAGTCTGTGAGTTGAATGCACTCAGCACAAGGAACTTTCTGAGAATGCTTCTGTCTAGTTTTTATGTGAGGATATTTCCTTTTCCAGCATAGGCCTCAAAGCGCAACAAATATCCACTTGCAGATTCTACAAACAGAGTGTTTCCAAACTTCTCTGTCAATTAGTAGGTTCAACTCTGTGAGTTGAATGCACTCATCACAAAGAAGTTTCTGAGAAGGCTTCTCTCTAGTTTTTATGGGAAGATATTCCCTTTTCCAACATAGGCCTCAAGGTGCTCCGAATAAACACTTGCGGATGCTAGAAACTTAGTGTTTCAAAACTGTTCTGTCAAAAGGAACGTTCAAGTCTGTGAGTTGAATGCACTCATCACAAAGAAGTTTCTCAGAATGCTTCTGTCTAGTTTTCAGGTGAAGATATTTCATTTCCCAGGATAGGCCTCAAAGCG
This sequence comes from Pongo abelii, assembly GCF_028885655.2. NCBI lineage: Eukaryota > Metazoa > Chordata > Mammalia > Primates > Hominidae > Pongo > Pongo abelii. The sequence goes on along the minus strand of NC_072004.2, from coordinate 40,866,308 downwards.
CTCCAAATATCCACTTGCAGATTCTACAAAAAGAGTGTTTCGAAACTGTTCTATCAAAAGGAAGGTTCAACTCTGTGAGCAGAATGAAATCACCACAAAGAAGTTTCTGAGAATGCTTCTCTCTAGTTTTTAGGTGAGGATATTTCCTTTTCCAACATAGGCCTCAAAGCGCTCCAAATAAACTCTTGAAGATCCTGCCAAAGGAGTGTTTCAAAACTGTTCCGTCAAAAGGAACGTTCAAGTCTGTGAATTGAATGCACTCATCACACAGAAGTTTCTGAGAATGCTTCTGTCTAGTATTTGTGTGAAGATATTTCCTTTTCTAGCATAGGCCTGAAATCGCTCCAAATATCCATTTGCAGATTTTACCAAAAGCCTGTTTCAAAACTGCTCGGTGAAAAGAAAGGTTCAACTCTGTGAGTTGAATGCACATATCGTGAAGAAGTTTCTGAGAAGGCTTCTGTCTAGTTTTTAGGTGAAGAGATTTCATTTCCCAGCATAGGACTCAAAGCGCTCCAAATATCCACTTGCAGATTCTACAAAAAGAGTGTTTCGAAGGTGTTCTATCAAAAGGAAGGTTCAACTCTGTGAGTAGAATGCAATCACCACAAAGAAGTTTCTGAGAATGCTTCTCTCTAGTTTTTAGGTGAGGATATTTCCTTTTCCAACATAGGCCTCAAAGCGCTCCAAATAAACACATGCAGATCCTGCCAAAGGAGTGTTTCAAAACTGTTCCGTCAAAAGGAACGTTCAAGTCTGTGAATTGAATGCACTCATCACACAGAAGTTTCTGAGAATGCTTCTGTCTAGTATTTGTGTGAAGATATTTCCTTTTCTAGCATAGGCCTGAAATCGCTCCAAATATCCAGTTGCCGATTTTACCAAAAGTGTGTTCCAAAACTGCTCGGTGAAAAGAAAGGTTCAACTCTGTGAGTTGAATGCACATATCGTGAAGAAGTTTCTGAGAAGGCTTCTGTCTAGTTTTTAGGTGAAGAGATTTCATTTCCCAGCATAGGACTCATAGCGCCCCAAATATCCACTTGCGGATTCTACGAAAACAGTGTTTCAAAACTGCTCTTTGAAAAAGAAGGTTCAAGTCTGGGAGTTGAATGCCCTCATCAGAAAACAGTTTCTCAGAATGATTCTACCCAGTTTTCATCTGCATGTATTTCCTTTTCCGCTAGATGCCGCAATGGCAAAAGATATCCACTGGCAGTTTCCACAAAAAGAGTGTTGCAGAACTGTTCCATGAAAAGGAATGTTCAACTCTGTGAGTTCAATCCCCACATGACATAGATGTTTCTGAAAATGCTTCTGTCTAGTTTGTATATGAAGATATCTCCTTTTCCAGCATAAGCCTCAAGGAGCTCCAAATATCCACTTGTGGATTCTACAAAAACAGTGTTTCAAAACTGGTCTATCAAAAGGAAGGTTCAACTCCGTGAGTTGAATGCACTCATCACAAAGAAGTTTCTGAGAATGCTTCCATCTAGCTTTTATGCAATGATATTTCCTTTTGCAGCATAGGCCTCAAAGCGCTCCAAATATCCACTTGCAGATTCTACAAAAAGAGGGTTTCAGAACTGCTCTATCCAAAGGCAGGTAGAACTCTTTGAGTTGAATGCACAAAGCACAGGGAACTTTCTGAGAATGCTTTTGTCTAGTTTCTACGTGAAGATATTTCCTTTTCCAGCATAGGCGTCAAAGCACTCCATCCATCCACATGAAGATTCTACTAAAAGAGTGTTTCAAAACTTCTCTATCCAAAGAAAGGTTCGACTCCGTGAGTTCAACGCCCACATCACAAAGAAGTTTCTGAGAATGCTTCTGTCCAGTTTTTATGTGAGGATATTTCCTTTTCCAGCAGAGGCCTCAAAGCGCTCCATATATCCACTTGCAGATCATACAGAAGAGTGTTCCAAAACTGCTCTTTCAAAAGGAAGCTTCAAGTCTGTGAGTTGAATGCACTCATCGCGAAGACGTTTCTGAGAATGCTTCTGTCTAGTTTTCATGTGAAGATGTTTCCATTTAAAGCATAGGCCTCAAATCTCTCCAAATATTCACTTGCAGATCCTATAAAAAGGGTGTTTCGAAACTTCTCTATCGATTGGTAGGTTCAAATCTGTGAGTTGAATGCACTGTTTACCAAGAAGTTTCTGAGAAAGCTTCTGTCTAGTTTTTATGTGAAGATATAACCTTTTCCAGCATAAGCCTCAAAGGGCTCCGAATAAACCCTTGAAGATTCTACAAAAGGAGTGTTCCAAAACTGTTCTATCAAAGGGAACGTTCAAGTCTGTGAGTTGAATGCACTCATCTCAAAGAGGTTTCTGACAATGCTGCTGTCTAGTGTTAATGTGAAGATATATCCTTTTCCAGCGTAAGCCTCAAAGGGCTCCCAATAAACACTTGCAGATTCTACAAAAGGAGTGTTTCAGAACTGTTCTATCAAAAGGAAAGTTCAAGTCTGTGAGTAGAATGCACTCATCACAAAGTAGTTTCTGAGAGTGCTGCTGTCTAGTTTTTATGTGGAGATATTTCCTTTTCCAACATAGGCCCCAAAGCGCTCCGAATAAACACTTGCAGATTGTACTGAAGGAGTGTTTCCAACCTCTTCTATCAAAAGGAACGTTCAAGTGTGTGAGTTGAATGCACTCCTCACAAAGAAGTTTCTGAGAATGCTGCTGTCTAGTTTTTGTGTGAAGATATTTCCTTTTCCTTGCATAGGCCTCAAATCGCTGGAAATATCCACTTGCAGATTTCACAAAAAGAGTGTTTCCACACTGCTCTATCAAAAGACAGGTTCAACTCTGTGAGTTGAATGCACGCATCGAGAAGAACTCTCTGAGAATGCTTCTGTCTAGTTTTTAGGTGAAGATATTCCATTTCCCAGCATAGGCCTCAAAGTGCTCCAAATATCCATCTGCAGATTTTACAAAAAGAGTGTTTCAAAACTGCTCTTTCAAAAAGAAGGTTCAAGTCTGTGAGTTGAATGCACTCAGCACAAGGAAGTTTCTGAGAATGCTTCTGTCTAGTTTTTATGTGAAGATATTACCTTTTCCAGCATAGGCCTCAAAGCGCAACAAATATCCACTTGCAGATTCTACAAACAGAGTGTTTCCAAACTTCTCTGTCAATTAGTAGGTTCAACTCTGTGAATTGAATGCACTCATCACAAAGAAGTTTCTGAGAAGGCTTCTCTATAGTTTTTATGGGAAGATATTCCCTTTTCCAACATAGGCCTCAAGGTGCTCCGAATAAACACTTGCGGATGCTACAAACTTAGTGTTTCAAAACTGTTCTGTCAAAAGGAACGTTCAAGTCTGTGAGTTGAATGCACTCATCACAAAGAAGTTTCTCAGAATGCTTCTGTCTAGTTTTCAGGTGAAGATATTTCATTTCCCAGCATAGGCCTCAAAGCGCTCCAAATATCCACTTGCAGATTCTACAAAAAGAGTGTTTCGAAACTGTTCTATCAAAAGGAAGGTTCAACTCTGTGAGTAGAATGCAATCACCACAAAGAAGTTTCTGAGAATGCTTCTCTCTAGTTTTTAGGTGAGGATATTTCCTTTTCCAACATAGGCCTCAAAGCGCTCCAAATAAACTCTTGCAGATCCTGCCAAAGGAGTGTTTCAAAACTGTTCCGTCAAAAGGAACGTTCAAGTCTGTGAATTGAATGCACTCATCACACAGAAGTTTCTGAGAATGCTTCTGTCTAGTATTTGTGTGAAGATATTTCATTTTCTAGCATAGGCCTGAAATCGCTCCAAATATCCACTTGCAGATTTTACCAAAAGTGTGTTTCAAAACTGCTCGGTGAAAAGAAAGGTTCAACTCTGTGAGTTGAATGCACATATCGTGAAGAAGCTTCTGAGAAGGCTTCTGTCTAGTTTTTAGGTGAAGAGATTTCATTTCCCAGCATAGGACTCATAGCGCCCCAAATATCCACTTGCGGATTCTACGAAAACAGTGTTTCAAAACTGCTCTGTGAAAACGAAGGTTCAAGTCTGTGAGTTGAATGCCCTCATCAGAAAACAGTTTCTCAGAATGATTCTACCCAGTTTTCATCTGCATGTATTTCCCTTTCCGCTAGATGCCGCAATCGCACCAGATATCCACTGGCAGTCTCCACAAAAAGAGTGTTGCAGAACTGCTCCATGAAAAGGAATGTTCAACTCTGTGAGTTCAATCCCCACATGACATAGATGTTTCTGAAAATGCTTCTGTCTAGTTTGTATATGAAGATATCTCCTTTTCCAGCATAAGCCTCAAGGAGCTCCAAATATCCACTTGTGGATTCTACAAAAACAGTGTTTCAAAACTGGTCTATCAAAAGGAAGGTTCAACTCCGTGAGTTGAATGCACTCATCACAAAGAAGTTTCTGAGAATGCTTCCATCTAGCTTTTATGCAATGATATTTCCTTTTGCAGCATAGGCCTCAAAGCGCTCCAAATATCCACTTGCAGATTCTACAAAAAGAGGGTTTCAGAACTGCTCTATCCAAAGGCAGGTAGAACTCTTTGAGTTGAATGCACAAAGCACAGGGAACTTTCTGAGAATGCTTTTGTCTAGTTTCTACGTGAAGATATTTCCTTTTCCAGCATAGGCGTCAAAGCACTCCATCCATCCACATGAAGATTCTACTAAAAGAGTGTTTCAAAACTTCTCTATCCAAAGAAAGGTTCGACTCCGTGAGTTCAACGCCCACATCACAAAGAAGTTTCTGAGAATGCTTCTGTCCAGTTTTTATGTGAGGATATTTCCTTTTCCAGCAGAGGCCTCAAAGCGCTCCATATATCCACTTGCAGATCATACAGAAGAGGGTTCCAAAACTGCTCTTTCAAAAGGAAGCTTCAAGTCTGTGAGTTGAATGCACTCATCGCGAAGACGTTTCTGAGAATGCTTCTGTCTAGTTTTCATGTGAAGATGTTTCCATTTAAAGCATAGGCCTCAAATCTCTCCAAATATTCACTTGCAGATCCTACAAAAAGGGTGTTTCGAAACTTCTCTATCGATTGGTAGGTTCAAATCTGTGAGTTGAATGCACTGTTTACCAAGAAGTTTCTGAGAAAGCTTCTGTCTAGTTTTTATGTGAAGATATAACCTTTTCCAGCATAAGCCTCAAAGGGCTCCGAATAAACCCTTGAAGATTCTACAAAAGGAGTGTTCCAAAACCGTTCTATCAAAGGGAACGTTCAAGTCTGTGAGTTGAATGCACTCATCTCAAAGAGGTTTCTGACAATGCTGCTGTCTAGTGTTAATGTGAAGATATATCCTTTTCCAGCGTAAGCCTCAAAGGGCTCCCAATAAACACTTGCAGATTCTACAAAAGGAGTGTTTCAGAACTGTTCTATCAAAAGGAAAGTTCAAGTCTGTGAGTAGAATGCACTCATCACAAAGTAGTTTCTGAGAGTGCTGCTGTCTAGTTTTTATGTGGAGATATTTCCTTTTCCAACATAGGCCCCAAAGCGCTCCGAATAAACACTTGCAGATTGTACTGAAGGAGTGTTTCCAACCTCTTCTATCAAAAGGAACGTTCAAGTGTGTGAGTTGAATGCACTCCTCACAAAGAAGTTTCTGAGAATGCTGCTGTCTAGTTTTTGTGTGAAGATATTTCCTTTTCCTTGCATAGGCCTCAAATCGCTGGAAATATCCACTTGCAGATTTCACATAAAGAGTGTTTCCACACTGCTCTATCAAAAGACAGGTTCAACTCTGTGAGTTGAATGCACGCATCGAGAAGAACTCTCTGAGAATGCTTCTGTCTAGTTTTTAGGTGAAGATATTCCATTTCCCAGCATAGGCCTCAAAGTGCTCCAAATATCCATCTGCAGATTTTACAAAAAGAGTGTTTCAAAACTGCTCTTTCAAAAAGAAGGTTCAAGTCTGTGAGTTGAATGCACTCAGCACAAGGAACTTTCTGAGAATGCTTCTGTCTAGTTTTTATGTGAGGATATTTCCTTTTCCAGCATAGGCCTCAAAGCGCAACAAATATCCACTTGCAGATTCTACAAACAGAGTGTTTCCAAACTTCTCTGTCAATTAGTAGGTTCAACTCTGTGAGTTGAATGCACTCATCACAAAGAAGTTTCTGAGAAGGCTTCTCTCTAGTTTTTATGGGAAGATATTCCCTTTTCCAACATAGGCCTCAAGGTGCTCCGAATAAACACTTGCGGATCCTAGAAACTTAGTGTTTCAAAACTGTTCTGTCCAAAGGAACGTTCAAGTCTGTGAGTTGAATGCACTCATCACAAAGAAGTTTCTCAGAATGCTTCTGTCTAGTTTTCAGGTGAAGATATTTCATTTCCCAGCATAGGCCTCAAAGCGCTCCAAATATCCACTTGCAGATTCTACAAAATGAGTGTTTCGAAACTGTTCTATCAAAAGGAAGGTTCAACTCTGTGAGCAGAATGCAATCACCACAAAGAAGTTTCTGAGAATGCTTCTCTCTAGTTTTTAGGTGAGGATATTTCCTTTTCCAACATAGGCCTCAAAGCGCTCCAAATAAACTCTTGAAGATCCTGCCAAAGGAGTGTTTCAAAACTGTTCCGTCAAAAGGAACGTTCAAGTCTGTGAATTGAATGCACTCATCACACAGAAGTTTCTGAGAATGCTTCTGTCTAGTATTTGTGTGAAGATATTTCCTTTTCTAGCATAGGCCTGAAATCGCTCCAAATATCCATTTGCAGATTTTACCAAAAGCCTGTTTCAAAACTGCTCGGTGAAAAGAAAGGTTCAACTCTGTGAGTTGAATGCACATATCGTGAAGAAGTTTCTGAGAAGGCTTCTGTCTAGTTTTTAGGTGAAGAGATTTCATTTCCCAGCATAGGACTCAAAGCGCTCCAAATATCCACTTGCAGATTCTACAAAAAGAGTGTTTCGAAGGTGTTCTATCAAAAGGAAGGTTCAACTCTGTGAGTAGAATGCAATCACCACAAAGAAGTTTCTGAGAATGCTTCTCTCTAGTTTTTAGGTGAGGATATTTCCTTTTCCAACATAGGCCTCAAAGCGCTCCAAATAAACACATGCAGATCCTGCCAAAGGAGTGTTTCAAAACTGTTCCGTCAAAAGGAACGTTCAAGTCTGTGAATTGAATGCACTCATCACACAGAAGTTTCTGAGAATGCTTCTGTCTAGTATTTGTGTGAAGATATTTCCTTTTCTAGCATAGGCCTGAAATCGCTCCAAATATCCACTTGCCGATTTTACCAAAAGTGTGTTCCAAAACTGCTCGGTGAAAAGAAAGGTTCAACTCTGTGAGTTGAATGCACATATCGTGAAGAAGTTTCTGAGAAGGCTTCTGTCTAGTTTTTAGGTGAAGAGATTTCATTTCCCAGCATAGGACTCATAGCGCCCCAAATATCCACTTGCGGATTCTACGAAAACAGTGTTTCAAAACTGCTCTTTGAAAAAGAAGGTTCAAGTCTGGGAGTTGAATGCCCTCATCAGAAAACAGTTTCTCAGAATGATTCTACCCAGTTTTCATCTGCATGTATTTCCTTTTCCGCTAGATGCCGCAATGGCAAAAGATATCCACTGGCAGTTTCCACAAAAAGAGTGTTGCAGAACTGTTCCATGAAAAGGAATGTTCAACTCTGTGAGTTCAATCCCCACATGACATAGATGTTTCTGAAAATGCTTCTGTCTAGTTTGTATATGAAGATATCTCCTTTTCCAGCATAAGCCTCAAGGAGCTCCAAATATCCACTTGCGGATTCTACAAAAACAGTGTTTCAAAACTGGTCTATCCAAAGGAAGGTTCAACTCCGTGAGTTGAATGCACTCATCACAAAGAAGTTTCTGAGAATGCTTCCATCTAGCTTTTATGCAATGATATTTCCTTTTGCAGCATAGGCCTCAAAGCGCTCCAAATATCCACTTGCAGATTCTACAAAAAGAGGGTTTCAGAACTGCTCTATCCAAAGGCAGGTAGAACTCTTTGAGTTGAATGCACAAAGCACAGGGAACTTTCTGAGAATGCTTTTGTCTAGTTTCTACGTGAAGATATTTCCTTTTCCAGCATAGGCGTCAAAGCACTCCATCCATCCACATGAAGATTCTACTAAAAGAGTGTTTCAAAACTTCTCTATCCAAAGAAAGGTTCGACTCCGTGAGTTCAACGCCCACATCACAAAGAAGTTTCTGAGAATGCTTCTGTCCAGTTTTTATGTGAGGATATTTCCTTTTCCAGCAGAGGCCTCAAAGCGCTCCATATATCCACTTGCAGATCATACAGAAGAGGGTTCCAAAACTGCTCTTTCAAAAGGAAGCTTCAAGTCTGTGAGTTGAATGCACTCATCGCGAAGACGTTTCTGAGAATGCTTCTGTCTAGTTTTCATGTGAAGATGTTTCCATTTAAAGCATAGGCCTCAAATCTCTCCAAATATTCACTTGCAGATCCTACAAAAAGGGTGTTTCGAAACTTCTCTATCGATTGGTAGGTTCAAATCTGTGAGTTGAATGCACTGTTTACCAAGAAGTTTCTGAGAAAGCTTCTGTCTAGTTTTTATGTGAAGATATAACCTTTTCCAGCATAAGCCTCAAAGGGCTCCGAATAAACCCTTGAAGATTCTACAAAAGGAGTGTTCCAAAACTGTTCTATCAAAGGGAACGTTCAAGTCTGTGAGTTGAATGCACTCATCTCAAAGAGGTTTCTGACAATGCTGCTGTCTAGTGTTAATGTGAAGATATATCCTTTTCCAGCGTAAGCCTCAAAGGGCTCCCAATAAACACTTGCAGATTCTACAAAAGGAGTGTTTCAGAACTGTTCTATCAAAAGGAAAGTTCAAGTCTGTGAGTAGAATGCACTCATCACAAAGTAGTTTCTGAGAGTGCTGCTGTCTAGTTTTTATGTGGAGATATTTCCTTTTCCAACATAGGCCCCAAAGCGCTCCGAATAAACACTTGCAGATTGTACTGAAGGAGTGTTTCCAACCTCTTCTATCAAAAGGAACGTTCAAGTGTGTGAGTTGAATGCACTCCTCACAAAGAAGTTTCTGAGAATGCTGCTGTCTAGTTTTTGTGTGAAGATATTTCCTTTTCCTTGCATAGGCCGCAAATCGCTGGAAATATCCACTTGCAGATTTCACAAAAAGAGTGTTTCCACACTGCTCTATCAAAAGACAGGTTCAACTCTGTGAGTTGAATGCACGCATCGAGAAGAACATTCTGAGAATGCTTCTGTCTAGTTTTTAGGTGAAGATATTCCATTTCCCAGCATAGGCCTCAAAGTGCTCCAAATATCCATCTGCAGATTTTACAAAAAGAGTGTTTCAAAACTGCTCTTTCAAAAAGAAGGTTCAAGTCTGTGAGTTGAATGCACTCAGCACAAGGAAGTTTCTGAGAATGCTTCTGTCTAGTTTTTATGTGAGGATATTTCCTTTTCCAGCATAGGCCTCAAAGCGCAACAAATATCCACTTGCAGATTCTACAAACAGAGTGTTTCCAAACTTCTCTGTCAATTAGTAGGTTCAACTCTGTGAGTTGAATGCACTCATCACAAAGAAGTTTCTGAGAAGGCTTCTCTCTAGTTTTTATGGGAAGATATTCCCTTTTCCAACATAGGCCTCAAGGTGCTCCGAATAAACACTTGCGGATGCTAGAAACTTAGTGTTTCAAAACTGTTCTGTCAAAAGGAACGTTCAAGTCTGTGAGTTGAATGCACTCATCACAAAGAAGTTTCTCAGAATGCTTCTGTCTAGTTTTCAGGTGAAGATATTTCATTTCCCAGCATAGGCCTCAAAGCGCTCCAAATATCCACTTGCAGATTCTACAAAAAGAGTGTTTCGAAACTGTTCTATCAAAAGGAAGGTTCAACTCTGTGAGTAGAATGCAATCACCACAAAGAAGTTTCTGAGAATGCTTCTCTCTAGTTTTTAGGTGAGGATATTTCCTTTTCCAACATAGGCCTCAGCGCTCCAAATAAACTCTTGAAGATCCTGCCAAAGGAGTGTTTCAAAACTGTTCCGTCAAAAGGAACGTTCAAGTCTGTGAATTGAATGCACTCATCACACAGAAGTTTCTGAGAATGCTTCTGTCTAGTATTTGTGTGAAGATATTTCCTTTTCTAGCATAGGCCTGAAATCGCTCCAAATATCCACTTGCAGATTTTACCAAAAGTCTGTTTCAAAACTGCTCGGTGAAAAGAAAGGTTCAACTCTGTGAGTTAAATGCACATATCGTGAAGAAGTTTCTGAGAAGGCTTCTGTCTAGTTTTTAGGTGAAGAGATTTCATTTCCCAGCATAGGACTCATAGCGCCCCAAATATCCACTTGCGGATTCTACGAAAACAGTGTTTCAAAACTGCTCTTTGAAAACGAAGGTTCAAGTCTGTGAGTTGAATGCCCTCATCAGAAAACAGTTTCTCAGAATGATTCTACCCAGTTTTCATCTGCATGTATTTCCCTTTCCGCTAGATGCCGCAATCGCACCAGATATCCACTGGCAGTCTCCACAAAAAGAGTGTTGCAGAACTGCTCCATGAAAAGGAATGTTCAACTCTGTGAGTTCAATCCCCACACGACATAGATGTTTCTGAAAATGCTTCTGTCTAGTTTGTATATGAAGATATCTCCTTTTCCAGCATAAGCCTCAAGGAGCTCCAAATATCCACTTGCGGATACTACAAAAACAGTGTTTCAAAACTGGTCGATCAAAAGGAAGGTTCAACTCTGTGAGTTGAATGCACTCATCACAAAGAAGTTTCTGAGAATGCTTCCATCTAGCTTTTATGCAATGATATTTCCTTTTGCAGCATAGGCCTCAAAGCGCTCCAAATATCCACTTGCAGATTCTACAAAAAGAGGGTTTCAGAACTGCTCTATCCAAAGGCAGGTAGAACTCTGTGGGTTGAATGCACAAAGCACAGGGAACTTTCTGAGAATGCTTTTGTCTAGTTTCTACGTGAAGATATTTCCTTTTCCAGCATAGGCGTCAAAGCACTCCATCCATCCACATGAAGATTCTACTAAAAGAGTGTTTCAAAACTTCTCTATCCAAAGAAAGGTTCGACTCCGTGAGTTCAACGCCCACATCACAAAGAAGTTTCTGAGAATGCTTCTGTCCGGTTTTTATGTGAGGATATTTCCTTTTCCAGCATAGGCCTCCAAGCGCTCCATATATCCACTTGCAGATCTTACAGAAGCGTGTTAAAAAACTGCTCTTTCAAAAGGAAGCTTCAAGCCTGTGAGTTGAATGCACTCATCACGAAGACGTTTCTGAGAATGCTTCTGTCTAATTTTCATGTGAAGATGTTTCCATTTAAAGCATAGGCCTCAAATCTCTCCAAATATTCACTTGCAGATCCTATAAAAAGGGTGTTTCGAAACTTCTCTATCGATTGGTAGGTTCAAATCTGTGAGTTGAATGCACTGTTTACAAAGAAGTTTCTGAGAAAGCTTCTGTCTAGTTTTTATGTGAAGATATAACCCTTTCCAGCATAAGCCTCAAAGGGCTCCGAATAAACCCTTGAAGATTCTACAAAAGGAGTGTTCCAAAACTGTTCTATCAAAGGGAACGTTCAAGTCTGTGAGTTGAATGCACTCATCTCAAAGAGGTTTCTGACAATGCTGCTGTCTAGTGTTAATGTGAAGATATATCCTTTTCCAGCGTAAATCCTCAAAGGGCTCCCAATAAACACTTGCAGATTCTACAAAAGGAGTGTTTCAGAACTGTTCTATGAAAAGGAAAGTTGAAGTCTGTGAGTAGAATGCACTCATCACAAAGTAGTTTCTGAGAGTGCTGCTGTCTAGTTTTTATGTGGAGATATTTCCTTTTCCAACAGAGGCCCCAAAGCGCTCCGAATAAACACTTGCAGATTGTACTAAAGGAGTGTTTCCAAACTCTTCTATCAAAAGGAACGTTCAAGTGTGTGAGTTGAATGCACTCCTCACAAAGAAGTTTCTGAGAATGCTGCTGTCTAGTTTTTGTGTGAAGATATTTCCTTTTCCTTGCATAGGCCTCAAATCGCTGGAAATATCCACTTGCAGATTTCACAAAAAGAGTGTTTCCACACTGTTCTATCAAAAGACAGGTTCAACTCTGTGAGTTGAATGCACGCATCGAGAAGAACTTTCTGAGAATGCTTCTGTCTAGTTTTTAGGTGAAGATATTCCATTTCCCAGCATAGGCCTCAAAGTGCTCCAAATATCCATCTGCAGATTTTACAAAAAGAGTGTTTCAAAACTGCTCTTTCAAAAAGAAGGTTCAAGTCTGTGAGTTGAATGCACTCAGCACAAGGAACTTTCTGAGAATGCTTCTGTCTAGTTTTTATGTGAGGATATTTCCTTTTCCAGCATAGGCCTCAAAGCGCAACAAATATCCACTTGCAGATTCTACAAACAGAGTGTTTCCAAACTTCTCTGTCAATTAGTAGGTTCAACTCTGTGAGTTGAATGCACTCATCACAAAGAAGTTTCTGAGAAGGCTTCTCTCTAGTTTTTATGGGAAGATATTCCCTTTTCCAACATAGGCCTCAAGGTGCTCCGAATAAACACTTGCGGATGCTACAAACTTAGTGTTTCAAAACTGTTCTGTCAAAAGGAACGTTCAAGTCTGTGAGTTGAATGCACTCATCACAAAGAAGTTTCTCAGAATGCTTCTGTCTAGTTTTCAGGTGAAGATATTTCATTTCCCAGCATAGGCCTCAAAGCGCTCCAAATATCCACTTGCAGATTCTACAAAAAGAGTGTTTCGAAACTGTTCTATCAAAAGGAAGGTTCAACTCTGTGAGTAGAATGCAATCACCACAAAGAAGTTTCTGAGAATGCTTCTCTCTAGTTTTTAGGTGAGGATATTTCCTTTTCCAACATAGGCCTCAAAGCGCTCCAAATAAACTCTTGAAGATCCTGCCAAAGGAGTGTTTCAAAACTGTTCCGTCAAAAGGAACGTTCAAGTCTGTGAATTGAATGCACTCATCACACAGAAGTTTCTGAGAATGCTTCTGTCTAGTATTTGTGTGAAGATATTTCCTTTTCTAGCATAGGCCTGAAATCGCTCCAAATATCCATTTGCAGATTTTACCAAAAGTCTGTTTCAAAACTGCTCGGTGAAAAGAAAGGTTCAACTCTGTGAGTTGAATGCACATATCGTGAAGAAGTTTCTGAGAAGGCTTCTGTCTAGTTTTTAGGTGAAGAGATTTCATTTCCCAGCATAGGACTCAAAGCGCTCCAAATATCCACTTGCAGATTCTACAAAAAGAGTGTTTCGAAACTGTTCTATCAAAAGGAAGGTTCAACTCTGTGAGTAGAATGCAATCACCACAAAGAAGTTTCTGAGAATGCTTCTCTCTAGTTTTTAGGTGAGGATATTTCCTTTTCCAACATAGGCCTCAAAGCGCTCCAAATAAACACATGCAGATCCTGACAAAGGAGTGTTTCAAAACTGTTCCGTCAAAAGGAACGTTCAAGTCTGTGAATTGAATGCACTCATCACACAGAAGTTTCTGAGAATGCTTCTGTCTAGTATTTGTGTGAAGATATTTCCTTTTCTAGCATAGGCCTGAAATCGCTGCAAATATCCACTGGCAGATTTTACCAAAAGTGTGTTTCAAAACTGCTCGGTGAAAAGAAAGGTTCAACTCTGTGAGTTGAATGCACATATCGTGAAGAAGTTTCTGAGAAGGCTTCTGTCTAGTTTTTAGGTGAAGAGATTTCATTTCCCAGCATAGGACTCATAGCGCCCCAAATATCCACTTGCGGATTCTACGAAAACAGTGTTTCAAAACTGCTCTTTGAAAACGAAGGTTCAAGTCTGTGAGTTGAATGCCCTCATCAGAAAACAGTTTCTCAGAATGATTCTACCCAGTTTTCATCTGCGTGTATTTCCTTTTCCGGTAGATGCCGCAATGGCAAAAGATATCCACTGGCAGTTTCCACAAAAAGAGTGTTGCAGAACTGTTCCATGAAAAGGAATGTTCAACTCTGTGAGTTCAATCCCCACATGACATAGATGTTTCTGAAAATGCTTCTGTCTAGTTTGTATATGAAGATATCTCCTTTTCCAGCATAAGCCTCAAGGAGCTCCAAATATCCACTTGCGGATTCTACAAAAACAGTGTTTCAAAACTGGTCTATCAAAAGGAAGGTTCAACTCCGTGAGTTGAATGCACTCATCACAAAGAAGTTTCTGAGAATGCTTCCATCTAGCTTTTATGCAATGATATTTCCTTTTGCAGCATAGGCCTCAAAGCGCTCCAAATATCCACTTGCAGATTCTACAAAAAGAGGGTTTCAGAACTGCTCTATCCAAAGGCAGGTAGAACTCTTTGAGTTGAATGCACAAAGCACAGGGAACTTTCTGAGAATGCTTTTGTCTAGTTTCTACGTGAAGATATTTCCTTTTCCAGCATAGGCGTCAAAGCACTCCATCCATCCACATGAAGATTCTACTAAAAGAGTGTTTCAAAACTTCTCTATCCAAAGAAAGGTTCGACTCCGTGAGTTCAACGCCCACATCACAAAGAAGTTTCTGAGAATGCTTCTGTCCAGTTTTTATGTGAGGATATTTCCTTTTCCAGCAGAGGCCTCAAAGCGCTCCATATATCCACTTGCAGATCATACAGAAGAGTGTTCCAAAACTGCTCTTTCAAAAGGAAGCTTCAAGTCTGTGAGTTGAATGCACTCATCGTGAAGACGTTTCTGAGAATGCTTCTGTCTAGTTTTCATGTGAAGATGTTTCCATTTAAAGCATAGGCCTCAAATCTCTCCAAATATTCACTTGCAGATCCTATAAAAAGGGTGTTTCGAAACTTCTCTATCGATTGGTAGGTTCAAATCTGTGAGTTGAATGCACTGTTTACCAAGAAGTTTCTGAGAAAGCTTCTGTCTAGTTTTTATGTGAAGATATAACCTTTTCCAGCATAAGCCTCAAAGGGCTCCGAATAAACCCTTGAAGATTCTACAAAAGGAGTGTTCCAAAACTGTTCTATCAAAGGGAACGTTCAAGTCTGTGAGTTGAATGCACTCATCTCAAAGAGGTTTCTGACAATGCTGCTGTCTAGTGTTAATGTGAAGATATATCCTTTTCCAGCGTAAGCCTCAAAGGGCTCCCAATAAACACTTGCAGATTCTACAAAAGGAGTGTTTCAGAACTGTTCTATCAAAAGGAAAGTTCAAGTCTGTGAGTAGAATGCACTCATCACAAAGTAGTTTCTGAGAGTGCTGCTGTCTAGTTTTTATGTGGAGATATTTCCTTTTCCAACATAGGCCCCAAAGCGCTCCGAATAAACACTTGCAGATTGTACTGAAGGAGTGTTTCCAACCTCTTCTATCAAAAGGAACGTTCAAGTGTGTGAGTTGAATGCACTCCTCACAAAGAAGTTTCTGAGAATGCTGCTGTCTAGTTTTTGTGTGAAGATATTTCCTTTTCCTTGCATAGGCCTCAAATCGCTGGAAATATCCACTTGCAGATTTCACAAAAAGAGTGTTTCCACACTGCTCTATCAAAAGACAGGTTCAACTCTGTGAGTTGAATGCACGCATCGAGAAGAACTCTCTGAGAATGCTTCTGTCTAGTTTTTAGGTGAAGATATTCCATTTCCCAGCTTAGGCCTCAAAGTGCTCCAAATATCCATCTGCAGATTTTACAAAAAGAGTGTTTCAAAACTGCTCTTTCAAAAAGAAGGTTCAAGTCTGTGAGTTGAATGCACTCAGCACAAGGAAGTTTCTGAGAATGCTTCTGTCTAGTTTTTATGTGAAGATATTTCCTTTTCCAGCATAGGCCTCAAAGCGCAACAAATATCCACTTGCAGATTCTACAAACAGAGTGTTTCCAAACTTCTCTGTCAATTAGTAGGTTCAACTCTGTGAATTGAATGCACTCATCACAAAGAAGTTTCTGAGAAGGCTTCTCTCTAGTTTTTATGGGAAGATATTCCCTTTTCCAACATAGGCCTCAAGGTGCTCCGAATAAACACTTGCGGATGCTACAAACTTAGTGTTTCAAAACTGTTCTGTCAAAAGGAACGTTCAAGTCTGTGAGTTGAATGCACTCATCACAAAGAAGTTTCTCAGAATGCTTCTGTCTAGTTTTCAGGGGAAGATATTTCATTTCCCAGCATAGGCCTCAAAGCGCTCCAAATATCCACTTGCAGATTCTACAAAAAGAGTGTTTCGAAACTGTTCTATCAAAAGGAAGGTTCAACTCTGTGAGTAGAATGCAATCACCACAAAGAAGTTTCTGAGAATGCTTCTCTCTAGTTTTTAGGTGAGGATATTTCCTTTTCCAACATAGGCCTCAAAGCGCTCCAAATAAACTCTTGCAGATCCTGCCAAAGGAGTGTTTCAAAACTGTTCCGTCAAAAGGAACGTTCAAGTCTGTGAATTGAATGCACTCATCACACAGAAGTTTCTGAGAATGCTTCTGTCTAGTATTTGTGTGAAGATATTTCCTTTTCTAGCATAGGCCTGAAATCGCTCCAAATATCCACTTGCAGATTTTACCAAAAGTGTGTTTCAAAACTGCTCGGTGAAAAGAAAGGTTCAACTCTGTGAGTTGAATGCACATATCGTGAAGAAGCTTCTGAGAAGGCTTCTGTCTAGTTTTTAGGTGAAGAGATTTCATTTCCCAGCATAGGACTCATAGCGCCCCACATATCCACTTGCGGATTCTACGAAAACAGAGTTTCAAAACTGCTCTTTGAAAACGAAGGTTCAAGTCTGTGAGTTGAATGCCCTCATCAGAAAACAGTTTCTCAGAATGATTCTACCCAGTTTTCATCTGCATGTATTTCCTTTTCCGCTAGATGCCGCAATGGCAAAAGATATCCACTGGCAGTTTCCACAAAAAGAGTGTTGCAGAACTGCTCCATGAAAAGGAATGTTCAACTCTGTGAGTTCAATCCCCACATGACATAGATGTTTCTGAAAATGCTTCTGTCTAGTTTGTATATGAAGATATCTCCTTTTCCAGCATAAGCCTCAAGGAGCTCCAAATATCCCCTTGCGGATTCTACAAAAACAGTGTTTCAAAACTGGTCTATCAAAAGAAAGGTTCAACTCTGTAAGTTGAATGCACTCCTCACAAAGAAGTTTCTGAGAATGCTGCTGTCTAGTTTTTGTGTGAAGATATTTCCTTTTCCTTGCATAGGCCGCAAATCGCTGGAAATATCCACTTGCAGATTTCACAAAAAGAGTGTTTCCACACTGCTCTATCAAAAGACAGGTTCAACTCTGTGAGTTGAATGCACGCATCGAGAAGAACATTCTGAGAATGCTTCTGTCTAGTTTTTAGGTGAAGATATTCCATTTCCCAGTATAGGCCTCAAAGTGCTCCAAATATCCATCTGCAGATTTTACAAAAAGAGTGTTTCAAAACTGCTCTTTCAAAAAGAAGGTTCAAGTCTGTGAGTTGAATGCACTCAGCACAAGGAAGTTTCTGAGAATGCTTCTGTCTAGTTTTTATGTGAGGATATTTCCTTTTCCAGCATAGGCCTCAAAGCGCAACAAATATCCACTTGCAGATTCTACAAACAGAGTGTTTCCAAACTTCTCTGTCAATTAGTAGGTTCAACTCTGTGAATTGAATGCACTCATCACAAAGAAGTTTCTGAGAAGGCTTCTCTATAGTTTTTATGGGAAGATATTCCCTTTTCCAACATAGGCCTCAAGGTGCTCCGAATAAACACTTGCGGATGCTACAAACTTAGTGTTTCAAAACTGTTCTGTCAAAAGGAACGTTCAAGTCTGTGAGTTGAATGCACTCATCACAAAGAAGTTTCTCAGAATGCTTCTGTCTAGTTTTCAGGTGAAGATATTTCATTTCCCAGCATAGGCCTCAAAGCGCTCCAAATATCCACTTGCAGATTCTACAAAAAGAGTGTTTCGAAACTGTTCTATCAAAAGGAAGGTTCAACTCTGTGAGTAGAATGCAATCACCACAAAGAAGTTTCTGAGAATGCTTCTCTCTAGTTTTTAGGTGAGGATATTTCCTTTTCCAACATAGGCCTCAAAGCGCTCCAAATAAACTCTTGCAGATCCTGCCAAAGGAGTGTTTCAAAACTGTTCCGTCAAAAGGAACGTTCAAGTCTGTGAATTGAATGCACTCATCACACAGAAGTTTCTGAGAATGCTTCTGTCTAGTATTTGTGTGAAGATATTTCATTTTCTAGCATAGGCCTGAAATCGCTCCAAATATCCACTTGCAGATTTTACCAAAAGTGTGTTTCAAAACTGCTCGGTGAAAAGAAAGGTTCAACTCTGTGAGTTGAATGCACATATCGTGAAGAAGCTTCTGAGAAGGCTTCTGTCTAGTTTTTAGGTGAAGAGATTTCATTTCCCAGCATAGGACTCATAGCGCCCCAAATATCCACTTGCGGATTCTACGAAAACAGTGTTTCAAAACTGCTCTTTGAAAACGAAGGTTCAAGTCTGTGAGTTGAATGCCCTCATCAGAAAACAGTTTCTCAGAATGATTCTACCCAGTTTTCATCTGCATGTATTTCCCTTTCCGCTAGATGCCGCAATCGCACGAGATATCCACTGGCAGTCTCCACAAAAAGAGTGTTGCAGAAGTGCTCCATGAAAAGGAATGTTCAACTCTGTGAGTTCAATCCCCACATGACATAGATGTTTCTGAAAATGCTTCTGTCTAGTTTGTATATGAAGATATCTCCTTTTCCAGCATAAGCCTCAAGGAGCTCCAAATGTCCACTTGCGGATACTACAAAAACAGTGTTTCAAAACTGGTCGATCAAAAGGAAGGTTCAACTCTGTGAGTTGAATGCACTCATCACAAAGAAGTTTCTGAGAATGCTTCCATCTAGCTTTTATGCAATGATATTTCCTTTTGCAGCATAGGCCTCAAAGCGCTCCAAATATCCACTTGCAGATTCTACAAAAAGAGGGTTTCAGAACTGCTCTATCCAAAGGCAGGTAGAACTCTGTGGGTTGAATGCACAAAGCACAGGGAACTTTCTGAGAATGCTTGTGTCTAGTTTCTACGTGAAGATATTTCCTTTTCCAGCATAGGCGTCAAAGCACTCCATCCATCCACATGAAGATTCTACTAAAAGAGTGTTTCAAAACTTCTCTATCCAAAGAAAGGTTCGACTCCGTGAGTTCAACGCCCACATCACAAAGAAGTTTCTGAGAATGCTTCTGTCCGGCTTTTATGTGAGGATATTTCCTTTTCCAGCATAGGCCTCCAAGCGCTCCATATATCCACTTGCAGATCTTACAGAAGCGTGTTAAAAAACTGCTCTTTCAAAAGGAAGCTTCAAGCCTGTGTGTTGAATGCACTCATCACGAAGACGTTTCTGAGAATGCTTCTGTCTAATTTGCATGTGAAGATGTTTCCATTTAAAGCATAGGCCTCAAATCTCTCCAAATATTCACTTGCAGATCCTATAAAAAGGGTGTTTCGAAACTTCTCTATCGATTGGTAGGTTCAAATCTGTGAGTTGAATGCACTGTTTACCAAGAAGTTTCTGAGAAAGCTTCTGTCTAGTTTTTATGTGAAGATATAACCCTTTCCAGCATAAGCCTCAAAGGGCTCCGAATAAACCCTTGAAGATTCTACAAAAAGAGTGTTCCAAAACTGTTCTATCAAAGGGAACGTTCAAGTCTGTGAGTTGAATGCACTCATCTCAAAGAGGTTTCTGACAATGCTGCTGTCTAGTGTTAATGTGAAGATATATCCTTTTCCAGCGTAAATCCTCAAAGGGCTCCCAATAAACACTTGCAGATTCTACAAAAGGAGTGTTTCAGAACTGTTCTATCAAAAGGAAAGTTCAAGTCTGTGAGTAGAATGCACTCATCACAAAGTAGTTTCTGAGAGTGCTGCTGTCTAGTTTTTATGTGGAGATATTTCCTTTTCCAACAGAGGCCCCAAAGCGCTCCGAATAAACACTTGCAGATTGTACTAAAGGAGTGTTTCCAAACTCTTCTATCAAAAGGAACGTTCAAGTGTGTGAGTTGAATGCACTCCTCACAAAGAAGTTTCTGAGAATGCTGCTGTCTAGTTTTTGTGTGAAGATATTTCCTTTTCCTTGCATAGGCCTCAAATCGCTGGAAATATCCACTTGCAGATTTCACAAAAAGAGTGTTTCCACACTGTTCTATCAAAAGACAGGTTCAACTCTGTGAGTTGAATGCACGCATCGAGAAGAACTTTCTGAGAATGCTTCTGTCTAGTTTTTAGGTGAAGATATTCCATTTCCCAGCATAGGCCTCAAAGTGCTCCAAATATCCATCTGCAGATTTTACAAAAAGAGTGTTTCAAAACTGCTCTTTCAAAAAGAAGGTTCAAGTCTGTGAGTTGAATGCACTCAGCACAAGGAACTTTCTGAGAATGCTTCTGTCTAGTTTTTATGTGAGGATATTTCCTTTTCCAGCATAGGCCTCAAAGCGCAACAAATATCCACTTGCAGATTCTACAAACAGAGTGTTTCCAAACTTCTCTGTCAATTAGTAGGTTCAACTCTGTGAGTTGAATGCACTCATCACAAAGAAGTTTCTGAGAAGGCTTCTCTCTAGTTTTTATGGGAAGATATTCCCTTTTCCAACATAGGCCTCAAGGTGCTCCGAATAAACACTTGCGGATGCTACAAACTTAGTGTTTCAAAACTGTTCTGTCAAAAGGAACGTTCAAGTCTGTGAGTTGAATGCACTCATCACAAAGAAGTTTCTCAGAATGCTTCTGTCTAGTTTTCAGGTGAAGATATTTCATTTCCCAGCATAGGCCTCAAAGCGCTCCAAATATCCACTTGCAGATTCTACAAAAAGAGTGTTTCGAAACTGTTCTATCAAAAGGAAGGTTCAACTCTGTGAGTAGAATGCAATCACCACAAAGAAGTTTCTGAGAATGCTTCTCTCTAGTTTTTAGGTGAGGATATTTCCTTTTCCAACATAGGCCTCAAAGCGCTCCAAATAAACTCTTGAAGATCCTGCCAAAGGAGTGTTTCAAAACTGTTCCGTCAAAAGGAACGTTCAAGTCTGTGAATTGAATGCACTCATCACACAGAAGTTTCTGAGAATGCTTCTGTCTAGTATTTGTGTGAAGATATTTCCTTTTCTAGCATAGGCCTGAAATCGCTCCAAATATCCATTTGCAGATTTTACCAAAAGTCTGTTTCAAAACTGCTCGGTGAAAAGAAAGGTTCAACTCTGTGAGTTGAATGCACATATCGTGAAGAAGTTTCTGAGAAGGCTTCTGTCTAGTTTTTAGGTGAAGAGATTTCATTTCCCAGCATAGGACTCAAAGCGCTCCAAATATCCACTTGCAGATTCTACAAAAAGAGTGTTTCGAAACTGTTCTATCAAAAGGAAGGTTCAACTCTGTGAGTAGAATGCAATCACCACAAAGAAGTTTCTGAGAATGCTTCTCTCTAGTTTTTAGGTGAGGATATTTCCTTTTCCAACATAGGCCTCAAAGCGCTCCAAATAAACACATGCAGATCCTGACAAAGGAGTGTTTCAAAACTGTTCCGTCAAAAGGAACGTTCAAGTCTGTGAATTGAATGCACTCATCACACAGAAGTTTCTGAGAATGCTTCTGTCTAGTATTTGTGTGAAGATATTTCCTTTTCTAGCATAGGCCTGAAATCGCTGCAAATATCCACTGGCAGATTTTACCAAAAGTGTGTTTCAAAACTGCTCGGTGAAAAGAAAGGTTCAACTCTGTGAGTTGAATGCACATATCGTGAAGAAGTTTCTGAGAAGGCTTCTGTCTAGTTTTTAGGTGAAGAGATTTCATTTCCCAGCATAGGACTCATAGCGCCCCAAATATCCACTTGCGGATTCTACGAAAACAGTGTTTCAAAACTGCTCTTTGAAAACGAAGGTTCAAGTCTGTGAGTTGAATGCCCTCATCAGAAAACAGTTTCTCAGAATGATTCTACCCAGTTTTCATCTGCGTGTATTTCCTTTTCCGGTAGATGCCGCAATGGCAAAAGATATCCACTGGCAGTTTCCACAAAAAGAGTGTTGCAGAACTGTTCCATGAAAAGGAATGTTCAACTCTGTGAGTTCAATCCCCACATGACATAGATGTTTCTGAAAATGCTTCTGTCTAGTTTGTATATGAAGATATCTCCTTTTCCAGCATAAGCCTCAAGGAGCTCCAAATATCCACTTGCGGATTCTACAAAAACAGTGTTTCAAAACTGGTCTATCAAAAGGAAGGTTCAACTCCGTGAGTTGAATGCACTCATCACAAAGAAGTTTCTGAGAATGCTTCCATCTAGCTTTTATGCAATGATATTTCCTTTTGCAGCATAGGCCTCAAAGCGCTCCAAATATCCACTTGCAGATTCTACAAAAAGAGGGTTTCAGAACTGCTCTATCCAAAGGCAGGTAGAACTCTTTGAGTTGAATGCACAAAGCACAGGGAACTTTCTGAGAATGCTTTTGTCTAGTTTCTACGTGAAGATATTTCCTTTTCCAGCATAGGCGTCAAAGCACTCCATCCATCCACATGAAGATTCTACTAAAAGAGTGTTTCAAAACTTCTCTATCCAAAGAAAGGTTCGACTCCGTGAGTTCAACGCCCACATCACAAAGAAGTTTCTGAGAATGCTTCTGTCCAGTTTTTATGTGAGGATATTTCCTTTTCCAGCAGAGGCCTCAAAGCGCTCCATATATCCACTTGCAGATCATACAGAAGAGTGTTCCAAAACTGCTCTTTCAAAAGGAAGCTTCAAGTCTGTGAGTTGAATGCACTCATCGTGAAGACGTTTCTGAGAATGCTTCTGTCTAGTTTTCATGTGAAGATGTTTCCATTTAAAGCATAGGCCTCAAATCTCTCCAAATATTCACTTGCAGATCCTATAAAAAGGGTGTTTCGAAACTTCTCTATCGATTGGTAGGTTCAAATCTGTGAGTTGAATGCACTGTTTACCAAGAAGTTTCTGAGAAAGCTTCTGTCTAGTTTTTATGTGAAGATATAACCTTTTCCAGCATAAGCCTCAAAGGGCTCCGAATAAACCCTTGAAGATTCTACAAAAGGAGTGTTCCAAAACTGTTCTATCAAAGGGAACGTTCAAGTCTGTGAGTTGAATGCACTCATCTCAAAGAGGTTTCTGACAATGCTGCTGTCTAGTGTTAATGTGAAGATATATCCTTTTCCAGCGTAAGCCTCAAAGGGCTCCCAATAAACACTTGCAGATTCTACAAAAGGAGTGTTTCAGAACTGTTCTATCAAAAGGAAAGTTCAAGTCTGTGAGTAGAATGCACTCATCACAAAGTAGTTTCTGAGAGTGCTGCTGTCTAGTTTTTATGTGGAGATATTTCCTTTTCCAACATAGGCCCCAAAGCGCTCCGAATAAACACTTGCAGATTGTACTGAAGGAGTGTTTCCAACCTCTTCTATCAAAAGGAACGTTCAAGTGTGTGAGTTGAATGCACTCCTCACAAAGAAGTTTCTGAGAATGCTGCTGTCTAGTTTTTGTGTGAAGATATTTCCTTTTCCTTGCATAGGCCTCAAATCGCTGGAAATATCCACTTGCAGATTTCACAAAAAGAGTGTTTCCACACTGCTCTATCAAAAGACAGGTTCAACTCTGTGAGTTGAATGCACGCATCGAGAAGAACTCTCTGAGAATGCTTCTGTCTAGTTTTTAGGTGAAGATATTCCATTTCCCAGCTTAGGCCTCAAAGTGCTCCAAATATCCATCTGCAGATTTTACAAAAAGAGTGTTTCAAAACTGCTCTTTCAAAAAGAAGGTTCAAGTCTGTGAGTTGAATGCACTCAGCACAAGGAAGTTTCTGAGAATGCTTCTGTCTAGTTTTTATGTGAAGATATTTCCTTTTCCAGCATAGGCCTCAAAGCGCAACAAATATCCACTTGCAGATTCTACAAACAGAGTGTTTCCAAACTTCTCTGTCAATTAGTAGGTTCAACTCTGTGAATTGAATGCACTCATCACAAAGAAGTTTCTGAGAAGGCTTCTCTCTAGTTTTTATGGGAAGATATTCCCTTTTCCAACATAGGCCTCAAGGTGCTCCGAATAAACACTTGCGGATGCTACAAACTTAGTGTTTCAAAACTGTTCTGTCAAAAGGAACGTTCAAGTCTGTGAGTTGAATGCACTCATCACAAAGAAGTTTCTCAGAATGCTTCTGTCTAGTTTTCAGGGGAAGATATTTCATTTCCCAGCATAGGCCTCAAAGCGCTCCAAATATCCACTTGCAGATTCTACAAAAAGAGTGTTTCGAAACTGTTCTATCAAAAGGAAGGTTCAACTCTGTGAGTAGAATGCAATCACCACAAAGAAGTTTCTGAGAATGCTTCTCTCTAGTTTTTAGGTGAGGATATTTCCTTTTCCAACATAGGCCTCAAAGCGCTCCAAATAAACTCTTGCAGATCCTGCCAAAGGAGTGTTTCAAAACTGTTCCGTCAAAAGGAACGTTCAAGTCTGTGAATTGAATGCACTCATCACACAGAAGTTTCTGAGAATGCTTCTGTCTAGTATTTGTGTGAAGATATTTCCTTTTCTAGCATAGGCCTGAAATCGCTCCAAATATCCACTTGCAGATTTTACCAAAAGTGTGTTTCAAAACTGCTCGGTGAAAAGAAAGGTTCAACTCTGTGAGTTGAATGCACATATCGTGAAGAAGCTTCTGAGAAGGCTTCTGTCTAGTTTTTAGGTGAAGAGATTTCATTTCCCAGCATAGGACTCATAGCGCCCCACATATCCACTTGCGGATTCTACGAAAACAGAGTTTCAAAACTGCTCTTTGAAAACGAAGGTTCAAGTCTGTGAGTTGAATGCCCTCATCAGAAAACAGTTTCTCAGAATGATTCTACCCAGTTTTCATCTGCATGTATTTCCTTTTCCGCTAGATGCCGCAATGGCAAAAGATATCCACTGGCAGTTTCCACAAAAAGAGTGTTGCAGAACTGCTCCATGAAAAGGAATGTTCAACTCTGTGAGTTCAATCCCCACATGACATAGATGTTTCTGAAAATGCTTCTGTCTAGTTTGTATATGAAGATATCTCCTTTTCCAGCATAAGCCTCAAGGAGCTCCAAATATCCCCTTGCGGATTCTACAAAAACAGTGTTTCAAAACTGGTCTATCAAAAGAAAGGTTCAACTCTGTAAGTTGAATGCACTCCTCACAAAGAAGTTTCTGAGAATGCTGCTGTCTAGTTTTTGTGTGAAGATATTTCCTTTTCCTTGCATAGGCCGCAAATCGCTGGAAATATCCACTTGCAGATTTCACAAAAAGAGTGTTTCCACACTGCTCTATCAAAAGACAGGTTCAACTCTGTGAGTTGAATGCACGCATCGAGAAGAACATTCTGAGAATGCTTCTGTCTAGTTTTTAGGTGAAGATATTCCATTTCCCAGTATAGGCCTCAAAGTGCTCCAAATATCCATCTGCAGATTTTACAAAAAGAGTGTTTCAAAACTGCTCTTTCAAAAAGAAGGTTCAAGTCTGTGAGTTGAATGCACTCAGCACAAGGAAGTTTCTGAGAATGCTTCTGTCTAGTTTTTATGTGAGGATATTTCCTTTTCCAGCATAGGCCTCAAAGCGCAACAAATATCCACTTGCAGATTCTACAAACAGAGTGTTTCCAAACTTCTCTGTCAATTAGGAGGTTCAACTCTGTGAATTGAATGCACTCATCACAAAGAAGTTTCTGAGAAGGCTTCTCTATAGTTTTTATGGGAAGATATTCCCTTTTCCAACATAGGCCTCAAGGTGCTCCGAATAAACACTTGCGGATGCTACAAACTTAGTGTTTCAAAACTGTTCTGTCAAAAGGAACGTTCAAGTCTGTGAGTTGAATGCACTCATCACAAAGAAGTTTCTCAGAATGCTTCTGTCTAGTTTTCAGGTGAAGATATTTCATTTCCCAGCATAGGCCTCAAAGCGCTCCAAATATCCACTTGCAGATTCTACAAAAAGAGTGTTTCGAAACTGTTCTATCAAAAGGAAGGTTCAACTCTGTGAGTAGAATGCAATCACCACAAAGAAGTTTCTGAGAATGCTTCTCTCTAGTTTTTAGGTGAGGATATTTCCTTTTCCAACATAGGCCTCAAAGCGCTCCAAATAAACTCTTGCAGATCCTGCCAAAGGAGTGTTTCAAAACTGTTCCGTCAAAAGGAACGTTCAAGTCTGTGAATTGAATGCACTCATCACACAGAAGTTTCTGAGAATGCTTCTGTCTAGTATTTGTGTGAAGATATTTCATTTTCTAGCATAGGCCTGAAATCGCTCCAAATATCCACTTGCAGATTTTACCAAAAGTGTGTTTCAAAACTGCTCGGTGAAAAGAAAGGTTCAACTCTGTGAGTTGAATGCACATATCGTGAAGAAGCTTCTGAGAAGGCTTCTGTCTAGTTTTTAGGTGAAGAGATTTCATTTCCCAGCATAGGACTCATAGCGCCCCAAATATCCACTTGCGGATTCTACGAAAACAGTGTTTCAAAACTGCTCTTTGAAAACGAAGGTTCAAGTCTGTGAGTTGAATGCCCTCATCAGAAAACAGTTTCTCAGAATGATTCTACCCAGTTTTCATCTGCATGTATTTCCCTTTCCGCTAGATGCCGCAATCGCACGAGATATCCACTGGCAGTCTCCACAAAAAGAGTGTTGCAGAAGTGCTCCATGAAAAGGAATGTTCAACTCTGTGAGTTCAATCCCCACATGACATAGATGTTTCTGAAAATGCTTCTGTCTAGTTTGTATATGAAGATATCTCCTTTTCCAGCATAAGCCTCAAGGAGCTCCAAATGTCCACTTGCGGATACTACAAAAACAGTGTTTCAAAACTGGTCGATCAAAAGGAAGGTTCAACTCTGTGAGTTGAATGCACTCATCACAAAGAAGTTTCTGAGAATGCTTCCATCTAGCTTTTATGCAATGATATTTCCTTTTGCAGCATAGGCCTCAAAGCGCTCCAAATATCCACTTGCAGATTCTACAAAAAGAGGGTTTCAGAACTGCTCTATCCAAAGGCAGGTAGAACTCTGTGGGTTGAATGCACAAAGCACAGGGAACTTTCTGAGAATGCTTGTGTCTAGTTTCTACGTGAAGATATTTCCTTTTCCAGCATAGGCGTCAAAGCACTCCATCCATCCACATGAAGATTCTACTAAAAGAGTGTTTCAAAACTTCTCTATCCAAAGAAAGGTTCGACTCCGTGAGTTCAACGCCCACATCACAAAGAAGTTTCTGAGAATGCTTCTGTCCGGCTTTTATGTGAGGATATTTCCTTTTCCAGCATAGGCCTCCAAGCGCTCCATATATCCACTTGCAGATCTTACAGAAGAGTGTTCCAAAACTGCTCTTTCAAAAGGAAGCTTCAAGCCTGTGTGTTGAATGCACTCATCACGAAGACGTTTCTGAGAATGCTTCTGTCTAATTTGCATGTGAAGATGTTTCCATTTAAAGCATAGGCCTCAAATCTCTCCAAATATTCACTTGCAGATCCTATAAAAAGGGTGTTTCGAAACTTCTCTATCGATTGGTAGGTTCAAATCTGTGAGTTGAATGCACTGTTTACCAAGAAGTTTCTGAGAAAGCTTCTGTCTAGTTTTTATGTGAAGATATAACCCTTTCCAGCATAAGCCTCAAAGGGCTCCGAATAAACCCTTGAAGATTCTACAAAAAGAGTGTTCCAAAACTGTTCTATCAAAGGGAACGTTCAAGTCTGTGAGTTGAATGCACTCATCTCAAAGAGGTTTCTGACAATGCTGCTGTCTAGTGTTAATGTGAAGATATATCCTTTTCCAGCGTAAAGCCTCAAAGGGCTCCCAATAAACACTTGCAGATTCTACAAAAGGAGTGTTTCAGAACTGTTCTATCAAAAGGAAAGTTCAAGTCTGTGAGTAGAATGCACTCATCACAAAGTAGTTTCTGAGAGTGCTGCTGTCTAGTTTTTATGTGGAGATATTTCCTTTTCCAACATAGGCCCCAAAGCGCTCCGAATAAACACTTGCAGATTGTACTGAAGGAGTGTTTCCAAACTCTTCTATCAAAAGGAACGTTCAAGTGTGTGAGTTGAATGCACTCCTCACAAAGAAGTTTCTGAGAATGCTGCTGTCTAGTTTTTGTGTGAAGATATTTCCTTTTCCTTGCATAGGCCTCAAATCGCTGGAAATATCCACTTGCAGATTTCACAAAAAGAGTGTTTCCACACTGCTCTATCAAAAGACAGGTTCAACTCTGTGAGTTGAATGCACGCATCGAGAAGAACTTTCTGAGAATGCTTCTGTCTAGTTTTTAGGTGAAGATATTCCATTTCCCAGCATAGGCCTCAAAGTGCTCCAAATATCCATCTGCAGATTTTACAAAAAGAGTGTTTCAAAACTGCTCTTTCAAAAAGAAGGTTCAAGTCTGTGAGTTGAATGCACTCAGCACAAGGAACTTTCTGAGAATGCTTCTGTCTAGTTTTTATGTGAGGATATTTCCTTTTCCAGCATAGGCCTCAAAGCGCAACAAATATCCACTTGCAGATTCTACAAACAGAGTGTTTCCAAACTTCTCTGTCAATTAGTAGGTTCAACTCTGTGAGTTGAATGCACTCATCACAAAGAAGTTTCTGAGAAGGCTTCTCTCTAGTTTTTATGGGAAGATATTCCCTTTTCCAACATAGGCCTCAAGGTGCTCCGAATAACCACTTGCGGATGCTACAAACTTAGTGTTTCAAAACTGTTCTGTCAAAAGGAACGTTCAAGTCTGTGAGTTGAATGCACTCATCACAAAGAAGTTTCTCAGAATGCTTCTGTCTAGTTTTCAGGTGAAGATATTTCATTTCCCAGCATAGGCCTCAAAGCGCTCCAAATATCCACTTGCAGATTCTACAAAAAGAGTGTTTCGAAACTGTTCTATCAAAAGGAAGGTTCAACTCTGTGAGTAGAATGCAATCACCACAAAGAAGTTTCTGAGAATGCTTCTCTCTAGTTTTTAGGTGAGGATATTTCCTTTTCCAACATAGGCCTCAAAGCGCTCCAAATAAACTCTTGAAGATCCTGCCAAAGGAGTGTTTCAAAACTGTTCCGTCAAAAGGAACGTTCAAGTCTGTGAATTGAATGCACTCATCACACAGAAGTTTCTGAGAATGCTTCTGTCAAGTATTTGTGTGAAGATATTTCCTTTTCTAGCATAGGCCTGAAATCGCTCCAAATATCCATTTGCAGATTTTACCAAAAGCCTGTTTGAAAACTGCTCGGTGAAAAGAAAGGTTCAACTCTGTGAGTTGAATGCACATATCGTGAAGAAGTTTCTGAGAAGGCTTCTGTCTAGTTTTTAGGTGAAGAGATTTCATTTCCCAGCATAGGACTCAAAGCGCTCCAAATATCCACTTGCAGATTCTACAAAAAGAGTGTTTCGAAGGTGTTCTATCAAAAGGAAGGTTCAACTCTGTGAGTAGAATGCAATCACCACAAAGAAGTTTCTGAGAATGCTTCTCTCTAGTTTTTAGGTGAGGATATTTCCTTTTCCAACATAGGCCTCAAAGCGCTCCAAATAAACACATGCAGATCCTGCCAAAGGAGTGTTTCAAAACTGTTCCGTCAAAAGGAACGTTCAAGTCTGTGAATTGAATGCACTCATCACACAGAAGTTTCTGAGAATGCTTCTGTCTAGTATTTGTGTGAAGATATTTCCTTTTCTAGCATAGGCCTGAAATCGCTCCAAATATCCACTTGCCGATTTTACCAAAAGTGTGTTCCAAAACTGCTCGGTGAAAAGAAAGGTTCAACTCTGTGAGTTGAATGCACATATCGTGAAGAAGTTTCTGAGAAGGCTTCTGTCTAGTTTTTAGGTGAAGAGATTTCATTTCCCAGCATAGGACTCATAGCGCCCCAAATATCCACTTGCGGATTCTACGAAAACAGTGTTTCAAAACTGCTCTTTGAAAAAGAAGGTTCAAGTCTGGGAGTTGAATGCCCTCATCAGAAAACAGTTTCTCAGAATGATTCTACCCAGTTTTCATCTGCATGTATTTCCTTTTCCGCTAGATGCCGCAATGGCAAAAGATATCCACTGGCAGTTTCCACAAAAAGAGTGTTGCAGAACTGTTCCATGAAAAGGAATGTTCAACTCTGTGAGTTCAATCCCCACATGACATAGATGTTTCTGAAAATGCTTCTGTCTAGTTTGTATATGAAGATATCTCCTTTTCCAGCATAAGCCTCAAGGAGCTCCAAATATCCACTTGCGGATTCTACAAAAACAGTGTTTCAAAACTGGTCTATCAAAAGGAAGGTTCAACTCCGTGAGTTGAATGCACTCATCACAAAGAAGTTTCTGAGAATGCTTCCATCTAGCTTTTATGCAATGATATTTCCTTTTGCAGCATAGGCCTCAAAGCGCTCCAAATATCCACTTGCAGATTCTACAAAAAGAGGGTTTCAGAACTGCTCTATCCAAAGGCAGGTAGAACTCTTTGAGTTGAATGCACAAAGCACAGGGAACTTTCTGAGAATGCTTTTGTCTAGTTTCTACGTGAAGATATTTCCTTTTCCAGCATAGGCGTCAAAGCACTCCATCCATCCACATGAAGATTCTACTAAAAGAGTGTTTCAAAACTTCTCTATCCAAAGAAAGGTTCGACTCCGTGAGTTCAACGCCCACATCACAAAGAAGTTTCTGAGAATGCTTCTGTCCAGTTTTTATGTGAGGATATTTCCTTTTCCAGCAGAGGCCTCAAAGCGCTCCATATATCCACTTGCAGATCATACAGAAGAGTGTTCCAAAACTGCTCTTTCAAAAGGAAGCTTCAAGTCTGTGAGTTGAATGCACTCATCGTGAAGACGTTTCTGAGAATGCTTCTGTCTAGTTTTCATGTGAAGATGTTTCCATTTAAAGCATAGGCCTCAAATCTCTCCAAATATTCACTTGCAGATCCTATAAAAAGGGTGTTTCGAAACTTCTCTATCGATTGGTAGGTTCAAATCTGTGAGTTGAATGCACTGTTTACCAAGAAGTTTCTGAGAAAGCTTCTGTCTAGTTTTTATGTGAAGATATAACCTTTTCCAGCATAAGCCTCAAAGGGCTCCGAATAAACCCTTGAAGATTCTACAAAAGGAGTGTTCCAAAACTGTTCTATCAAAGGGAACGTTCAAGTCTGTGAGTTGAATGCACTCATCTCAAAGAGGTTTCTGACAATGCTGCTGTCTAGTGTTAATGTGAAGATATATCCTTTTCCAGCGTAAGCCTCAAAGGGCTCCCAATAAACACTTGCAGATTCTACAAAAGGAGTGTTTCAGAACTGTTCTATCAAAAGGAAAGTTCAAGTCTGTGAGTAGAATGCACTCATCACAAAGTAGTTTCTGAGAGTGCTGCTGTCTAGTTTTTATGTGGAGATAGTTCCTTTTCCAACATAGGCCCCAAAGCGCTCCGAATAAACACTTGCAGATTGTACTGAAGGAGTGTTTCCAACCTCTTCTATCAAAAGGAACGTTCAAGTGTGTGAGTTGAATGCACTCCTCACAAAGAAGTTTCTGAGAATGCTGCTGTCTAGTTTTTGTGTGAAGATATTTCCTTTTCCTTGCATAGGCCTCAAATCGCTGGAAATATCCACTTGCAGATTTCACAAAAAGAGTGTTTCCACACTGCTCTATCAAAAGACAGGTTCAACTCTGTGAGTTGAATGCACGCATCGAGAAGAACTCTCTGAGAATGCTTCTGTCTAGTTTTTAGGTGAAGATATTCCATTTCCCAGCTTAGGCCTCAAAGTGCTCCAAATATCCATCTGCAGATTTTACAAAAAGAGTGTTTCAAAACTGCTCTTTCAAAAAGAAGGTTCAAGTCTGTGAGTTGAATGCACTCAGCACAAGGAAGTTTCTGAGAATGCTTCTGTCTAGTTTTTATGTGAAGATATTTCCTTTTCCAGCATAGGCCTCAAAGCGCAACAAATATCCACTTGCAGATTCTACAAACAGAGTGTTTCCAAACTTCTCTGTCAATTAGTAGGTTCAACTCTGTGAATTGAATGCACTCATCACAAAGAAGTTTCTGAGAAGGCTTCTCTCTAGTTTTTATGGGAAGATATTCCCTTTTCCAACATAGGCCTCAAGGTGCTCCGAATAAACACTTGCGGATGCTACAAACTTAGTGTTTCAAAACTGTTCTGTCAAAAGGAACGTTCAAGTCTGTGAGTTGAATGCACTCATCACAAAGAAGTTTCTCAGAATGCTTCTGTCTAGTTTTCAGGGGAAGATATTTCATTTCCCAGCATAGGCCTCAAAGCGCTCCAAATATCCACTTGCAGATTCTACAAAAAGAGTGTTTCGAAACTGTTCTATCAAAAGGAAGGTTCAACTCTGTGAGTAGAATGCAATCACCACAAAGAAGTTTCTGAGAATGCTTCTCTCTAGTTTTTAGGTGAGGATATTTCCTTTTCCAACATAGGCCTCAAAGCGCTCCAAATAAACTCTTGCAGATCCTGCCAAAGGAGTGTTTCAAAACTGTTCCGTCAAAAGGAACGTTCAAGTCTGTGAATTGAATGCACTCATCACACAGAAGTTTCTGAGAATGCTTCTGTCTAGTATTTGTGTGAAGATATTTCATTTTCTAGCATAGGCCTGAAATCGCTCCAAATATCCACTTGCAGATTTTACCAAAAGTGTGTTTCAAAACTGCTCGGTGAAAAGAAAGGTTCAACTCTGTGAGTTGAATGCACATATCGTGAAGAAGCTTCTGAGAAGGCTTCTGTCTAGTTTTTAGGTGAAGAGATTTCATTTCCCAGCATAGGACTCATAGCGCCCCACATATCCACTTGCGGATTCTACGAAAACAGAGTTTCAAAACTGCTCTTTGAAAACGAAGGTTCAAGTCTGTGAGTTGAATGCCCTCATCAGAAAACAGTTTCTCAGAATGATTCTACCCAGTTTTCATCTGCATGTATTTCCTTTTCCGCTAGATGCCGCAATCGCAAAAGATATCCACTGGCAGTTTCCACAAAAAGAGTGTTGCAGAACTGCTCCATGAAAAGGAATGTTCAACTCTGTGAGTTCAATCCCCACATGACATAGATGTTTCTGAAAATGCTTCTGTCTAGTTTGTATATGAAGATATCTCCTTTTCCAGCATAAGCCTCAAGGAGCTCCAAATATCCCCTTGCGGATTCTACAAAAACAGTGTTTCAAAACTGGTCTATCAAAAGAAAGGTTCAACTCTGTAAGTTGAATGCACTCCTCACAAAGAAGTTTCTGAGAATGCTGCTGTCTAGTTTTTGTGTGAAGATATTTCCTTTTCCTTGCATAGGCCGCAAATCGCTGGAAATATCCACTTGCAGATTTCACAAAAAGAGTGTTTCCACACTGCTCTATCAAAAGACAGGTTCAACTCTGTGAGTTGAATGCACGCATCGAGAAGAACATTCTGAGAATGCTTCTGTCTAGTTTTTAGGTGAAGATATTCCATTTCCCAGTATAGGCCTCAAAGTGCTCCAAATATCCATCTGCAGATTTTACAAAAAGAGTGTTTCAAAACTGCTCTTTCAAAAAGAAGGTTCAAGTCTGTGAGTTGAATGCACTCAGCACAAGGAAGTTTCTGAGAATGCTTCTGTCTAGTTTTTATGTGAGGATATTTCCTTTTCCAGCATAGGCCTCAAAGCGCAACAAATATCCACTTGCAGATTCTACAAACAGAGTGTTTCCAAACTTCTCTGTCAATTAGTAGGTTCAACTCTGTGAGTTGAATGCACTCATCACAAAGAAGTTTCTGAGAAGGCTTCTCTCTAGTTTTTATGGGAAGATATTCCCTTTTCCAACATAGGCCTCAAGGTGCTCCGAATAAACACTTGCGGATGCTAGAAACTTAGTGTTTCAAAACTGTTCTGTCAAAAGGAACGTTCAAGTCTGTGAGTTGAATGCACTCATCACAAAGAAGTTTCTCAGAATGCTTCTGTCTAGTTTTCAGGTGAAGATATTTCATTTCCCAGCATAGGCCTCAAAGCGCTCCAAATATCCACTTGCAGATTCTACAAAAAGAGTGTTTCGAAACTGTTCTATCAAAAGGAAGGTTCAACTCTGTGAGTAGAATGCAATCACCACAAAGAAGTTTCTGAGAATGCTTCTCTCTAGTTTTTAGGTGAGGATATTTCCTTTTCCAACATAGGCCTCAGCGCTCCAAATAAACTCTTGAAGATCCTGCCAAAGGAGTGTTTCAAAACTGTTCCGTCAAAAGGAACGTTCAAGTCTGTGAATTGAATGCACTCATCACACAGAAGTTTCTGAGAATGCTTCTGTCTAGTATTTGTGTGAAGATATTTCCTTTTCTAGCATAGGCCTGAAATCGCTCCAAATATCCACTTGCAGATTTTACCAAAAGTCTGTTTCAAAACTGCTCGGTGAAAAGAAAGGTTCAACTCTGTGAGTTAAATGCACATATCGTGAAGAAGTTTCTGAGAAGGCTTCTGTCTAGTTTTTAGGTGAAGAGATTTCATTTCCCAGCATAGGACTCATAGCGCCCCAAATATCCACTTGCGGATTCTACGAAAACAGTGTTTCAAAACTGCTCTTTGAAAACGAAGGTTCAAGTCTGTGAGTTGAATGCCCTCATCAGAAAACAGTTTCTCAGAATGATTCTACCCAGTTTTCATCTGCATGTATTTCCCTTTCCGCTAGATGCCGCAATCGCACCAGATATCCACTGGCAGTCTCCACAAAAAGAGTGTTGCAGAACTGCTCCATGAAAAGGAATGTTCAACTCTGTGAGTTCAATCCCCACACGACATAGATGTTTCTGAAAATGCTTCTGTCTAGTTTGTATATGAAGATATCTCCTTTTCCAGCATAAGCCTCAAGGAGCTCCAAATATCCACTTGCGGATACTACAAAAACAGTGTTTCAAAACTGGTCGATCGAAAGGAAGGTTCAACTCTGTGAGTTGAATGCACTCATCACAAAGAAGTTTCTGAGAATGCTTCCATCTAGCTTTTATGCAATGATATTTCCTTTTGCAGCATAGGCCTCAAAGCGCTCCAAATATCCACTTGCAGATTCTACAAAAAGAGGGTTTCAGAACTGCTCTATCCAAAGGCAGGTAGAACTCTGTGGGTAGAATGCACAAAGCACAGGGATCTTTCTGAGAATGCTTTTGTCTAGTTTCTACGTGAAGATATTTCCTTTTCCAGCATAGGCGTCAAAGCACTCCATCCATCCACATGAAGATTCTACTAAAAGAGTGTTTCAAAACTTCTCTATCCAAAGAAAGGTTCGACTCCGTGAGTTCAACGCCCACATCACAAAGAAGTTTCTGAGAATGCTTCTGTCCAGTTTTTATGTGAGGATATTTCCTTTTCCAGCATAGGCCTCAAAGCACTCCATATATCCACTTGCAGATCTTACAGAAGCGTGTTAAAAAACTGCTCTTTCAAAAGGAAGCTTCAAGCCTGTGAGTTGAATGCACTCATCACGAAGACGTTTCTGAGAATGCTTCTGTCTAGTTTTCATGTGAAGATGTTTCCATTTAAAGCATAGGCCTCAAATCTCTCCAAATATTCACTTGCAGATCCTATAAAAAGTGTGTTTCGAAACTTCTCTATCGATTGGTAGGTTCAAATCTGTGAGTTGAATGCACTGTTTACAAAGAAGTTTCTGAGAAAGCTTCTGTCTAGTTTTTATGTGACGATATAACCCTTTCCAGCATAAGCCTCAAAGGGCTCCGAATAAACCCTTGAAGATTCTACAAAAGGAGTGTTCCAAAACTGTTCTATCAAAGGGAACGTTCAAGTCTGTGAGTTGAATGCACTCATCTCAAAGAGGTTTCTGACAATGCTGCTGTCTAGTGTTAATGTGAAGATATATCCTTTTCCAGCGTAAAGCCTCAAAGGGCTCCCAATAAACACTTGCAGATTCTACAAAAGGAGTGTTTCAGAACTGTTCTATCAAAAGGAAAGTTGAAGTCTGTGAGTAGAATGCACTCATCACAAAGTAGTTTCTGAGAGTGCTGCTGTCTAGTTTTTATGTGGAGATATTTCCTTTTCCAACATAGGCCCCAAAGCGCTCCGAATAAACACTTGCAGATTGTACTGAAGGAGTGTTTCCAAACTCTTCTATCAAAAGGAACGTTCAAGTGTGTGAGTTGAATGCACTCCTCACAAAGAAGTTTCTGAGAATGCTGCTGTCTAGTTTTTGTGTGAAGATATTTCCTTTTCCTTGCATAGGCCTCAAATCGCTGGAAATATCCACTTGCAGATTTCACAAAAAGAGTGTTTCCACACTGCTCTATCAAAAGACAGGTTCAATTCTGTGAGTTGAATGCACGCATCGAGAAGAACTTTCTGAGAATGCTTCTGTCTAGTTTTTAGGTGAAGATATTCCATTTCCCAGCTTAGGCCTCAAAGGGCTCCAAATATCCATCTGCAGATTTTACAAAAAGAGTGTTTCAAAACTCCTCTTTCAAAAAGAAGGTTCAAGTCTGTGAGTTGAATGCACTCAGCACAAGGAACTTTCTGAGAATGCTTCTGTCTAGTTTTTATGTGAGGATATTTCCTTTTCCAGCATAGGCCTCAAAGCGCAACAAATATCCACTTGCAGATTCTACAAACAGAGTGTTTCCAAACTTCTCTGTCAATTAGTAGGTTCAACTCTGTGAGTTGAATGCACTCATCACAAAGAAGTTTCTGAGAAGGCTTCTCTCTAGTTTTTATGGGAAGATATTCCCTTTTCCAACATAGGCCTCAAGGTGCTCCGAATAAACACTTGCGGATGCTAGAAACTTAGTGTTTCAAAACTGTTCTGTCAAAAGGAACGTTCAAGTCTGTGAGTTGAATGCACTCATCACAAAGAAGTTTCTCAGAATGCTTCTGTCTAGTTTTCAGGTGAAGATATTTCATTTCCCAGCATAGGCCTCAAAGCGCAACAAATATCCACTTGCAGATTCTACAAAAAGAGTGTTTCGAAACTGTTCTATCAAAAGGAAGGTTCAACTCTGTGAGTAGAATGCAATCACCACAAAGAAGTTTCTGAGAATGCTTCTCTCTAGTTTTTAGGTGAGGATATTTCCTTTTCCAACATAGGCCTCAAAGCGCTCCAAATAAACTCTTGCAGATCCTGCCAAAGGAGTGTTTCAAAACTGTTCCGTCAAAAGGAACGTTCAAGTCTGTGAATTGAATGCACTCATCACACAGAAGTTTCTGAGAATGCTTCTGTCTAGTATTTGTGTGAAGATATTTCCTTTTCTAGCATAGGCCTGAAATCGCTCCAAATATCCACTTGCAGATTTTACCAAAAGTGTGTTTCAAAACTGCTCGGTGAAAAGAAAGGTTCAACTCTGTGAGTTGAATGCACATATCGTGAAGAAGTTTCTGAGAAGGCTTCTGTCTAGTTTTTAGGTGAAGAGATTTCATTTCCCAGCATAGGACCCAAAGCGCCCCAAATATCCACTTGCGGATTCTACGAAAACAGTGTTTCAAAACTACTCTTTGAAAACGAAGGTTCAAGTCTGTGAGTTGAATGCCCTCATCAGAAAACAGTTTCTCAGAATGATTCTACCCAGTTTTCATCTGCATGTATTTCCTTTTCCGCTAGATGCCGCAATCGCAAAAGATATCCACTGGCAGTTTCCACAAAAAGAGTGTTGCAGAACTGCTCCATGAAAAGGAATGTTCAACTCTGTGAGTTCAATCCCCACATGACATAGATGTTTCTGAAAATGCTTCTGTCTAGTTTGTATATGAAGATATCTCCTTTTCCAGCATAAGCCTCAAGGAGCTCCAAATATCCCCTTGCGGATTCTACAAAAACAGTGTTTCAAAACTGGTCTATCAAAAGAAAGGTTCAACTCTGTAAGTTGAATGCACTCCTCACAAAGAAGTTTCTGAGAATGCTGCTGTCTAGTTTTTGTGTGAAGATATTTCCTTTTCCTTGCATAGGCCGCAAATCGCTGGAAATATCCACTTGCAGATTTCACAAAAAGAGTGTTTCCACACTGCTCTATCAAAAGACAGGTTCAACTCTGTGAGTTGAATGCACGCATCGAGAAGAACATTCTGAGAATGCTTCTGTCTAGTTTTTAGGTGAAGATATTCCATTTCCCAGTATAGGCCTCAAAGTGCTCCAAATATCCATCTGCAGATTTTACAAAAAGAGTGTTTCAAAACTGCTCTTTCAAAAAGAAGGTTCAAGTCTGTGAGTTGAATGCACTCAGCACAAGGAAGTTTCTGAGAATGCTTCTGTCTAGTTTTTATGTGAGGATATTTCCTTTTCCAGCATAGGCCTCAAAGCGCAACAAATATCCACTTGCAGATTCTACAAACAGAGTGTTTCCAAACTTCTCTGTCAATTAGTAGGTTCAACTCTGTGAGTTGAATGCACTCATCACAAAGAAGTTTCTGAGAAGGCTTCTCTCTAGTTTTTATGGGAAGATATTCCCTTTTCCAACATAGGCCTCAAGGTGCTCCGAATAAACACTTGCGGATGCTACAAACTTAGTGTTTCAAAACTGTTCTGTCAAAAGGAACGTTCAAGTCTGTGAGTTGAATGCACTCATCACAAAGAAGTTTCTCAGAATGCTTCTGTCTAGTTTTCAGGTGAAGATATTTCATTTCCCAGCATAGGCCTCAAAGCGCTCCAAATATCCACTTGCAGATTCTACAAAAAGAGTGTTTCGAAACTGTTCTATCAAAAGGAAGGTTCAACTCTGTGAGTAGAATGCAATCACCACAAAGAAGTTTCTGAGAATGCTTCTCTCTAGTTTTTAGGTGAGGATATTTCCTTTTCCAACATAGGCCTCAAAGCGCTCCAAATAAACTCTTGAAGATCCTGCCAAAGGAGTGTTTCAAAACTGTTCCGTCAAAAGGAACGTTCAAGTCTGTGAATTGAATGCACTCATCACACAGAAGTTTCTGAGAATGCTTCTGTCTAGTATTTGTGTGAAGATATTTCCTTTTCTAGCATAGGCCTGAAATCGCTCCAAATATCCACTTGCAGATTTTACCAAAAGTCTGTTTCAAAACTGCTCGGTGAAAAGAAAGGTTCAACTCTGTGAGTTAAATGCACATATCGTGAAGAAGTTTCTGAGAAGGCTTCTGTCTAGTTTTTAGGTGAAGAGATTTCATTTCCCAGCATAGGACTCATAGCGCCCCAAATATCCACTTGCGGATTCTACGAAAACAGTGTTTCAAAACTGCTCTTTGAAAACGAAGGTTCAAGTCTGTGAGTTGAATGCCCTCATCAGAAAACAGTTTCTCAGAATGATTCTACCCAGTTTTCATCTGCATGTATTTCCCTTTCCGCTAGATGCCGCAATCGCACCAGATATCCACTGGCAGTCTCCACAAAAAGAGTGTTGCAGAACTGCTCCATGAAAAGGAATGTTCAACTCTGTGAGTTCAATCCCCACACGACATAGATGTTTCTGAAAATGCTTCTGTCTAGTTTGTATATGAAGATATCTCCTTTTCCAGCATAAGCCTCAAGGAGCTCCAAATATCCACTTGCGGATACTACAAAAACAGTGTTTCAAAACTGGTCGATCAAAAGGAAGGTTCAACTCTGTGAGTTGAATGCACTCATCACAAAGAAGTTTCTGAGAATGCTTCCATCTAGCTTTTATGCAATGATATTTCCTTTTGCAGCATAGGCCTCAAAGC
The DNA here is from genome assembly GCF_028885655.2 of Pongo abelii. NCBI lineage: Eukaryota > Metazoa > Chordata > Mammalia > Primates > Hominidae > Pongo > Pongo abelii. The sequence continues at coordinate 40,826,819 of NC_072004.2, read as the reverse complement.
GCTCCAAATATCCACTTGCAGATTCTACAAAAAGAGGGTTTCAGAACTGCTCTATCCAAAGGCAGGTAGAATTCTGTGGGTAGAATGCACAAAGCACAGGGATCTTTCTGAGAATGCTTTTGTCTAGTTTCTACGTGAAGATATTTCCTTTTCCAGCATAGGCGTCAAAGCACTCCATCCATCCACATGAAGATTCTACTAAAAGAGTGTTTCAAAACTTCTCTATCCAAAGAAAGGTTCGACTCCGTGAGTTCAACGCCCACATCACAAAGAAGTTTCTGAGAATGCTTCTGTCCAGTTTTCATGTGAGGATATTTCCTTTTCCAGCATAGGCCTCAAAGCGCTCCATATATCCACTTGCAGATCTTACAGAAGCGTGTTAAAAAACTGCTCTTTCAAAAGGAAGCTTCAAGCCTGTGAGTTGAATGCACTCATCACGAAGACGTTTCTGAGAATGCTTCTGTCTAGTTTTCATGTGAAGATGTTTCCATTTAAAGCATAGGCCTCAAATCTCTCCAAATATTCACTTGCAGATCCTACAAAAAGTGAGTTTCGAAACTTCTCTATCGATTGGTAGGTTCAAATCTGTGAGTTGAATGCACTGTTTACAAAGAAGTTTCTGAGAAAGCTTCTGTCTAGTTTTTATGTGACGATATAACCCTTTCCAGCATAAGCCTCAAAGGGCTCCGAATAAACCCTTGAAGATTCTACAAAAGGAGTGTTCCAAAACTGTTCTATCAAAGGGAACGTTCAAGTCTGTGAGTTGAATGCACTCATCTCAAAGAGGTTTCTGACAATGCTGCTGTCTAGTGTTAATGTGAAGATATATCCTTTTCCAGCGTAAAGCCTCAAAGGGCTCCCAATAAACACTTGCAGATTCTACAAAAGGAGTGTTTCAGAACTGTTCTATCAAAAGGAAAGTTGAAGTCTGTGAGTAGAATGCACTCATCACAAAGTAGTTTCTGAGAGTGCTGCTGTCTAGTTTTTATGTGGAGATATTTCCTTTTCCAACATAGGCCCCAAAGCGCTCCGAATAAACACTTGCAGATTGTACTGAAGGAGTGTTTCCAAACTCTTCTATCAAAAGGAACGTTCAAGTGTGTGAGTTGAATGCACTCCTCACAAAGAAGTTTCTGAGAATGCTGCTGTCTAGTTTTTGTGTGAAGATATTTCCTTTTCCTTGCATAGGCCTCAAATCGCTGGAAATATCCACTTGCAGATTTCACAAAAAGAGTGTTTCCACACTGCTCTATCAAAAGACAGGTTCAATTCTGTGAGTTGAATGCACGCATCGAGAAGAACTTTCTGAGAATGCTTCTGTCTAGTTTTTAGGTGAAGATATTCCATTTCCCAGCTTAGGCCTCAAAGTGCTCCAAATATCCATCTGCAGATTTTACAAAAAGAGTGTTTCAAAACTGCTCTTTCAAAAAGAAGGTTCAAGTCTGTGAGTTGAATGCACTCAGCACAAGGAAGTTTCTGAGAATGCTTCTGTCTAGTTTTTATGTGAGGATATTTCCTTTTCCAGCATAGGCCTCAAAGCGCAACAAATATCCACTTGCAGATTCTACAAACAGAGTGTTTCCAAACTTCTCTGTCAATTAGTAGGTTCAACTCTGTGAGTTGAATGCACTCATCACAAAGAAGTTTCTGAGAAGGCTTCTCTCTAGTTTTTATGGGAAGATATTCCCTTTTCCAACATAGGCCTCAAGGTGCTCCGAATAAACACTTGCGGATGCTAGAAACATAGTGTTTCAAAACTGTTCTGTCAAAAGGAACGTTCAAGTCTGTGAGTTGAATGCACTCATCACAAAGAAGTTTCTCAGAATGCTTCTGTCTAGTTTTCAGGTGAAGATATTTCATTTCCCAGCATAGGCCTCAAAGCGCTCCAAATATCCACTTGCAGATTCTACAAAAAGAGTGTTTCGAAACTGTTCTATCAAAAGGAAGGTTCAACTCTGTGAGTAGAATGCAATCACCACAAAGAAGTTTCTGAGAATGCTTCTCTCTAGTTTTTAGGTGAGGATATTTCCTTTTCCAACATAGGCCTCAAAGCGCTCCAAATAAACTCTTGCAGATCCTGCCAAAGGAGTGTTTCAAAACTGTTCCGTCAAAAGGAACGTTCAAGTCTGTGAATTGAATGCACTCATCACACAGAAGTTTCTGAGAATGCTTCTGTCTAGTATTTGTGTGAAGATATTTCCTTTTCTAGCATAGGCCTGAAATCGCTCCAAATATCCACTTGCTGATTTTACCAAAAGTGTGTTTCAAAACTGCTCGGGGAAAAGAAAGGTTCAACTCTGTGAGTTGAATGCACATATCGTGAAGAAGTTTCTGAGAAGGCTTCTGTCTAGTTTTTAGGTGAAGAGATTTCATTTCCCAGCATAGGACCCAAAGCGCCCCAAATATCCACTTGCGGATTCTACGAAAACAGTGTTTCAAAACTGCTCTTTGAAAACGAAGGTTCAAGTCTGTGAGTTGAATGCCCTCATCAGAAAACAGTTTCTCAGAATGATTCTACCCAGTTTTCATCTGCATGTATTTCCTTTTCCGCTAGATGCCGCAATCGCAAAAGATATCCACTGGCAGTTTCCACAAAAAGAGTGTTGCAGAACTGCTCCATGAAAAGGAATGTTCAACTCTGTGAGTTCAATCCCCACATGACATAGATGTTTCTGAAAATGCTTCTGTCTAGTTTGTATATGAAGATATCTCCTTTTCCAGCATAAGCCTCAAGGAGCTCCAAATATCCCCTTGCGGATTCTACAAAAACAGTGTTTCAAAACTGGTCTATCAAAAGAAATGTTCAACTCTGTAAGTTGAATGCACTCATCACAAAGAAGTTTCTGAGAATGCTTCCATCTAGCTTTTATTCAATGATATTTCCTTTTGCAGCATAGGCCTCAAAGCGCTCCAAATATCCACTTGCAGATTCTACAAAAAGAGGGTTTCAGAACTGCTCTATCCAAAGGCAGGTAGAACTCTGTGAGTTGAATGCACAAAGCACAGGGAACTTTCTGAGAATGCTTTTGTCTAGTTTCTACGTGAAGATATTTCCTTTTCCAGCATAGGCGTCAAAGCACTCCATCCATCCACATGAAGATTCTACTAAAAGAGTGTTTCAAAACTTCTCTATCCAAAGAAAGGTTCGACTCCGTGAGTTCAACGCCCACATCACAAAGAAGTTTCAGAGAATGCTTCTGTCCAGTTTTTATGTGAGGATATTTCCTTTTCCAGCATAGGCCTCAAAGCGCTCCATATATCCACTTGCAGATCATACAGAAGAGTGTTCCAAAACTGCTCTTTCAAAAGGAAGCTTCAAGTCTGCGAGTTGAATGCACTCATCACGAAGACGTTTCTGAGAATGCTTCTGTCTAGTTTTCATGTGAAGATGTTTCCATTTAAAGCATAGGCCTCAAATCTCTCCAAATATTCACTTGCAGATCCTATAAAAAGGGTGTTTCGAAACTTCTCTATCGATTGGTAGGTTCAAATCTGTGAGTTGAATGCACTGTTTACAAAGAAGTTTCTGAGAAAGCTTCTGTCTAGTTTTTATGTGAAGATATAACCTTTTCCAGCATAAGCCTCGAAGGGCTCCGAATAAACCCTTGAAGATTCTACTAAAGGAGTGTTCCAAAACTATTCTATCAAAGGGAACGTTCAAGTCTGTGAGTTGAATGCACTCATCTCAAAGAGGTTTCTGACAATGCTGCTGTCTAGTGTTAATGTGAAGATATATCCTTTTCCAGCGTAAATCCTCAAAGGGCTCCCAATAAACACTTGCAGATTCTACAAAAGGAGTGTTTCAGAACTGTTCCATCAAAAGGAAAGTTGAAGTCTGTGAGTAGAATGCACTCATCACAAAGTAGTTTCTGAGAGTGCTGCTGTCTAGTTTTTATGTGGAGATATTTCCTTTTCCAACATAGGCCCCAAAGCGCTCCGAATAAACACTTGCAGATTGTACTGAAGGAGTGTTTCCAAACTCTTCTATCAAAAGGAACGTTCAAGTGTGTGAGTTGAATGCACTCCTCACAAAGAAGTTTCTGAGAATGCTGCTGTCTAGTTTTTGTGTGAAGATATTTCCTTTTCCTTGCATAGGCCGCAAATCGCTGGAAATATCCACTTGCAGATTTCACAAAAAGAGTGTTTCCACACTGCTCTATCAAAAGACAGGTTCAACTCTGTGAGTTGAATGCACGCATCGAGAAGAACATTCTGAGAATGCTTCTGTCTAGTTTTTAGGTGAAGATATTCCATTTCCCAGCATAGGCCTCAAAGTGCTCCAAATATCCATCTGCAGATTTTACAAAAAGAGTGTTTCAAAACTGCTCTTTCAAAAAGAAGGTTCAAGTCTGTGAGTTGAATGTACTCAGCACAAGGAAGTTTCTGAGAATGCTTCTGTCTAGTTTTTATGTGAAGATATTTCCTTTTCCAGCATAGGCCTCAAAGCGCAACAAATATCCAGTTGCAGATTCTACAAACAGAGTGTTTCCAAACTTCTCTGTCAATTAGTAGGTTCAACTCTGTGAGTTGAATGCACTCATCACAAAGAAGTTTCTGAGAAGGCTTCTCTCTAGTTTTTATGGGAAGATATTCCCTTTTCCAACATAGGCCTCAAGGTGCTCCGAATAAACACTTGCGGATGCTAGAAACTTAGTGTTTCAAAACTGTTCTGTCAAAAGGAACGTTCAAGTCTGTGAGTTGAATGCACTCATCACAAAGAAGTTTCTCAGAATGCTTCTGTCTAGTTTTCAGGTGAAGATATTTCATTTCCCAGCATAGGCCTCAAAGCGCTCCAAATATCCACTTGCAGATTCTACAAAAAGAGTGTTTCGAAACTGTTCTATCAAAAGGAAGGTTCAACTCTGTGAGTAGAATGCAATCACCACAAAGAAGTTTCTGAGAATGCTTCTCTCTAGTTTTTAGGTGAGGATATTTCCTTTTCCAACATAGGCCTCAAAGCGCTCCAAATAAACTCTTGAAGATCCTGCCAAAGGAGTGTTTCAAAACTGTTCCGTCAAAAGGAACGTTCAAGTCTGTGAATTGAATGCACTCATCACACAGAAGTTTCTGAGAATGCTTCTGTCTAGTATTTGTGTGAAGATATTTCCTTTTCTAGCATAGGCCTGAAATCGCTCCAAATATCCACTTGCAGATTTTACCAAAAGTCTGTTTCAAAACTGCTCGGTGAAAAGAAAGGTTCAACTCTGTGAGTTAAATGCACATATCGTGAAGAAGTTTCTGAGAAGGCTTCTGTCTAGTTTTTAGGTGAAGAGATTTCATTTCCCAGCATAGGACTCATAGCGCCCCAAATATCCACTTGCGGATTCTACGAAAACAGTGTTTCAAAACTGCTCTTTGAAAACGAAGGTTCAAGTCTGTGAGTTGAATGCCCTCATCAGAAAACAGTTTCTCAGAATGATTCTACCCAGTTTTCATCTGCATGTATTTCCCTTTCCGCTAGATGCCGCAATCGCACCAGATATCCACTGGCAGTCTCCACAAAAAGAGTGTTGCAGAACTGCTCCATGAAAAGGAATGTTCAACTCTGTGAGTTCAATCCCCACACGACATAGATGTTTCTGAAAATGCTTCTGTCTAGTTTGTATATGAAGATATCTCCTTTTCCAGCATAAGCCTCAAGGAGCTCCAAATATCCACTTGCGGATACTACAAAAACAGTGTTTCAAAACTGGTCGATCAAAAGGAAGGTTCAACTCTGTGAGTTGAATGCACTCATCACAAAGAAGTTTCTGAGAATGCTTCCATCTAGCTTTTATGCAATGATATTTCCTTTTGCAGCATAGGCCTCAAAGCGCTCCAAATATCCACTTGCAGATTCTACAAAAAGAGGGTTTCAGAACTGCTCTATCCAAAGGCAGGTAGAACTCTGTGGGTAGAATGCACAAAGCACAGGGATCTTTCTGAGAATGCTTTTGTCTAGTTTCTACGTGAAGATATTTCCTTTTCCAGCATAGGCGTCAAAGCACTCCATCCATCCACATGAAGATTCTACTAAAAGAGTGTTTCAAAACTTCTCTATCCAAAGAAAGGTTCGACTCCGTGAGTTCAACGCCCACATCACAAAGAAGTTTCTGAGAATGCTTCTGTCCAGTTTTTATGTGAGGATATTTCCTTTTCCAGCATAGGCCTCAAAGCGCTCCATATATCCACTTGCAGATCTTACAGAAGCGTGTTAAAAAACTGCTCTTTCAAAAGGAAGCTTCAAGCCTGTGAGTTGAATGCACTCATCACGAAGACGTTTCTGAGAATGCTTCTGTCTAGTTTTCATGTGAAGATGTTTCCATTTAAAGCATAGGCCTCAAATCTCTCCAAATATTCACTTGCAGATCCTATAAAAAGGGTGTTTCGAAACTTCTCTATCGATTGGTAGGTTCAAATCTGTGAGTTGAATGCACTGTTTACAAAGAAGTTTCTGAGAAAGCTTCTGTCTAGTTTTTATGTGACGATATAACCCTTTCCAGCATAAGCCTCAAAGGGCTCCGAATAAACCCTTGAAGATTCTACAAAAGGAGTGTTCCAAAACTGTTCTATCAAAGGGAACGTTCAAGTCTGTGAGTTGAATGCACTCATCTCAAAGAGGTTTCTGACAATGCTGCTGTCTAGTGTTAATGTGAAGATATATCCTTTTCCAGCGTAAGCCTCAAAGGGCTCCCAATAAACACTTGCAGATTCTACAAAAGGAGTGTTTCAGAACTGTTCTATCAAAAGGAAAGTTCAAGTCTGTGAGTAGAATGCACTCATCACAAAGTAGTTTCTGAGAGTGCTGCTGTCTAGTTTTTATGTGGAGATATTTCCTTTTCCAACATAGGCCCCAAAGCGCTCCGAATAAACACTTGCAGATTGTACTGAAGGAGTGTTTCCAACCTCTTCTATCAAAAGGAACGTTCAAGTGTGTGAGTTGAATGCACTCCTCACAAAGAAGTTTCTGAGAATGCTGCTGTCTAGTTTTTGTGTGAAGATATTTCCTTTTCCTTGCATAGGCCGCAAATCGCTGGAAATATCCACTTGCAGATTTCACAAAAAGAGTGTTTCCACACTGCTCTATCAAAAGACAGGTTCAACTCTGTGAGTTGAATGCACGCATCGAGAGGAACTTTCTGAGAATGCTTCTGTCTAGTTTTTAGGTGAAGATATTCCATTTCCCAGCATAGGCCTCAAAGTGCTCCAAATATCCATCTGTAGATTTTACAAAAAGAGTGTTTCAAAACTGCTCTTTCAAAAAGAAGGTTCAAGTCTGTGAGTTGAATGCACTCAGCACAAGGAAGTTTCTGAGAATGCTTCTGTCTAGTTTTTATGTGAAGATATTTCCTTTTCCAGCATAGGCCTCAAAGCGCAACAAATATCCACTTGCAGATTCTACAAACAGAGTGTTTCCAAACTTCTCTGTCAATTAGTAGGTTCAACTCTGTGAGTTGAATGCACTCATCAGAAAGAAGTTTCTGAGAAGGCTTCTCTCTAGTTTTTATGGGAAGATATTCCCTTTTCCAACATAGGCCTCAAGGTGCTCCGAATAAACACTTGCGGATGCTAGAAACTTAGTGTTTCAAAACTGTTCTGTCAAAAGGAACGTTCAAGTCTGTGAGTTGAATGCACTCATCACAAAGAAGTTTCTCAGAATGCTTCTGTCTAGTTTTCAGGTGAAGATATTTCATTTCCCAGCATAGGCCTCAAAGCGCTCCAAATATCCACTTGCAGATTCTACAAAAAGAGTGTTTCGAAACTGTTCTATCAAAAGGAAGGTTCAACTCTGTGAGTAGAATGCAATCACCACAAAGAAGTTTCTGAGAATGCTTCTCTCTAGTTTTTAGGTGAGGATATTTCCTTTTCCAACATAGGCCTCAAAGCGCTCCAAATAAACTCTTGAAGATCCTGCCAAAGGAGTGTTTCAAAACTGTTCCGTCAATAGGAACGTTCAAGTCTGTGAATTGAATGCACTCATCACACAGAAGTTTCTGAGAATGCTTCTGTCTAGTATTTGTGTGAAGATATTTCCTTTTCTAGCATAGGCCTGAAATCGCTCCAAATATCCACTTGCAGATTTTACCAAAAGTCTGTTTCAAAACTGCTCGGTGAAAAGAAAGGTTCAACTCTGTGAGTTAAATGCACATATCGTGAAGAAGTTTCTGAGAAGGCTTCTGTCTAGTTTTTAGGTGAAGAGATTTCATTTCCCAGCATAGGACTCATAGCGCCCCAAATATCCACTTGCGGATTCTACGAAAACAGTGTTTCAAAACTGCTCTTTGAAAACGAAGGTTCAAGTCTGTGAGTTGAATGCCCTCATCAGAAAACAGTTTCTCAGAATGATTCTACCCAGTTTTCATCTGCATGTATTTCCCTTTCCGCTAGATGCCGCAATCGCACCAGATATCCACTGGCAGTCTCCACAAAAAGAGTGTTGCAGAACTGCTCCATGAAAAGGAATGTTCAACTCTGTGAGTTCAATCCCCACACGACATAGATGTTTCTGAAAATGCTTCTGTCTAGTTTGTATATGAAGATATCTCCTTTTCCAGCATAAGCCTCAAGGAGCTCCAAATATCCACTTGCGGATACTACAAAAACAGTGTTTCAAAACTGGTCGATCAAAAGGAAGGTTCAACTCTGTGAGTTGAATGCACTCATCACAAAGAAGTTTCTGAGAATGCTTCCATCTAGCTTTTATGCAATGATATTTCCTTTTGCAGCATAGGCCTCAAAGCGCTCCAAATATCCACTTGCAGATTCTACAAAAAGAGGGTTTCAGAACTGCTCTATCCAAAGGCAGGTAGAACTCTGTGGGTAGAATGCACAAAGCACAGGGATCTTTCTGAGAATGCTTTTGTCTAGTTTCTACGTGAAGATATTTCCTTTTCCAGCATAGGCGTCAAAGCACTCCATCCATCCACATGAAGATTCTACTAAAAGAGTGTTTCAAAACTTCTCTATCCAAAGAAAGGTTCGACTCCGTGAGTTCAACGCCCACATCACAAAGAAGTTACTGAGAATGCTTCTGTCCAGTTTTTATGTGAGGATATTTCCTTTTCCAGCATAGGCCTCAAAGCGCTCCATATATCCACTTGCAGATCTTACAGAAGCGTGTTAAAAAACTGCTCTTTCAAAAGGAAGCTTCAAGCCTGTGAGTTGAATGCACTCATCACGAAGACGTTTCTGAGAATGCTTCTGTCTAGTTTTCATGTGAAGATGTTTCCATTTAAAGCATAGGCCTCAAATCTCTCCAAATATTCACTTGCAGATCCTATAAAAAGTGTGTTTCGAAACTTCTCTATCGATTGGTAGGTTCAAATCTGTGAGTTGAATGCACTGTTTACAAAGAAGTTTCTGAGAAAGCTTCTGTCTAGTTTTTATGTGACGATATAACCCTTTCCAGCATAAGCCTCAAAGGGCTCCGAATAAACCCTTGAAGATTCTACAAAAGGAGTGTTCCAAAACTGTTCTATCAAAGGGAACGTTCAAGTCTGTGAGTTGAATGCACTCATCTCAAAGAGGTTTCTGACAATGCTGCTGTCTAGTGTTAATGTGAAGATATATCCTTTTCCAGTGTAAAGCCTCAAAGGGCTCCCAATAAACACTTGCAGATTCTACAAAAGGAGTGTTTCAGAACTGTTCTATCAAAAGGAAAGTTCAAGTCTGTGAGTAGAATGCACTCATCACAAAGTAGTTTCTGAGAGTTCTGCTGTCTAGTTTTTATGTGGAGATATTTCCTTTTCCAACATAGGCCCCAAAGCGCTCCGAATAAACACTTGCAGATTGTACTGAAGGAGTGTTTCCAAACTCTTCTATCAAAAGGAACGTTCAAGTGTGTGAGTTGAATGCACTCCTCACAAAGAAGTTTCTGAGAATGCTGCTGTCTAGTTTTTGTGTGAAGATATTTCCTTTTCCTTGCATAGGCCTCAAATCGCTGGAAATATCCACTTGCAGATTTCACAAAAAGAGTGTTTCCACACTGCTCTATCAAAAGACAGGTTCAATTCTGTGAGTTGAATGCACGCATCGAGAAGAACTTTCTGAGAATGCTTCTGTCTAGTTTTTAGGTGAAGATATTCCATTTCCCAGCTTAGGCCTCAAAGTGCTCCAAATATCCATCTGCAGATTTTACAAAAAGAGTGTTTCAAAACTGCTCTTTCAAAAAGAAGGTTCAAGTCTGTGAGTTGAATGCACTCAGCACAAGGAAGTTTCTGAGAATGCTTCTGTCTAGTTTTTATGTGAGGATATTTCCTTTTCCAGCATAGGCCTCAAAGCGCAACAAATATCCACTTGCAGATTCTACAAACAGAGTGTTTCCAAACTTCTCTGTCAATTAGTAGGTTCAACTCTGTGAGTTGAATGCACTCATCACAAAGAAGTTTCTGAGAAGGCTTCTCTCTAGTTTTTATGGGAAGATATTCCCTTTTCCAACATAGGCCTCAAGGTGCTCCGAATAAACACTTGCGGATGCTAGAAACATAGTGTTTCAAAACTGTTCTGTCAAAAGGAACGTTCAAGTCTGTGAGTTGAATGCACTCATCACAAAGAAGTTTCTCAGAATGCTTCTGTCTAGTTTTCAGGTGAAGATATTTCATTTCCCAGCATAGGCCTCAAAGCGCTCCAAATATCCACTTGCAGATTCTACAAAAAGAGTGTTTCGAAACTGTTCTATCAAAAGGAAGGTTCAACTCTGTGAGTAGAATGCAATCACCACAAAGAAGTTTCTGAGAATGCTTCTCTCTAGTTTTTAGGTGAGGATATTTCCTTTTCCAACATAGGCCTCAAAGCGCTCCAAATAAACTCTTGCAGATCCTGCCAAAGGAGTGTTTCAAAACTGTTCCGTCAAAAGGAACGTTCAAGTCTGTGAATTGAATGCACTCATCACACAGAAGTTTCTGAGAATGCTTCTGTCTAGTATTTGTGTGAAGATATTTCCTTTTCTAGCATAGGCCTGAAATCGCTCCAAATATCCACTTGCTGATTTTACCAAAAGTGTGTTTCAAAACTGCTCGGGGAAAAGAAAGGTTCAACTCTGTGAGTTGAATGCACATATCGTGAAGAAGTTTCTGAGAAGGCTTCTGTCTAGTTTTTAGGTGAAGAGATTTCATTTCCCAGCATAGGACCCAAAGCGCCCCAAATATCCACTTGCGGATTCTACGAAAACAGTGTTTCAAAACTGCTCTTTGAAAACGAAGGTTCAAGTCTGTGAGTTGAATGCCCTCATCAGAAAACAGTTTCTCAGAATGATTCTACCCAGTTTTCATCTGCATGTATTTCCTTTTCCGCTAGATGCCGCAATCGCAAAAGATATCCACTGGCAGTTTCCACAAAAAGAGTGTTGCAGAACTGCTCCATGAAAAGGAATGTTCAACTCTGTGAGTTCAATCCCCACATGACATAGATGTTTCTGAAAATGCTTCTGTCTAGTTTGTATATGAAGATATCTCCTTTTCCAGCATAAGCCTCAAGGAGCTCCAAATATCCCCTTGCGGATTCTACAAAAACAGTGTTTCAAAACTGGTCTATCAAAAGAAATGTTCAACTCTGTAAGTTGAATGCACTCATCACAAAGAAGTTTCTGAGAATGCTTCCATCTAGCTTTTATTCAATGATATTTCCTTTTGCAGCATAGGCCTCAAAGCGCTCCAAATATCCACTTGCAGATTCTACAAAAAGAGGGTTTCAGAACTGCTCTATCCAAAGGCAGGTAGAACTCTGTGAGTTGAATGCACAAAGCACAGGGAACTTTCTGAGAATGCTTTTGTCTAGTTTCTACGTGAAGATATTTCCTTTTCCAGCATAGGCGTCAAAGCACTCCATCCATCCACATGAAGATTCTACTAAAAGAGTGTTTCAAAACTTCTCTATCCAAAGAAAGGTTCGACTCCGTGAGTTCAACGCCCACATCACAAAGAAGTTTCAGAGAATGCTTCTGTCCAGTTTTTATGTGAGGATATTTCCTTTTCCAGCATAGGCCTCAAAGCGCTCCATATATCCACTTGCAGATCATACAGAAGAGTGTTCCAAAACTGCTCTTTCAAAAGGAAGCTTCAAGTCTGCGAGTTGAATGCACTCATCACGAAGACGTTTCTGAGAATGCTTCTGTCTAGTTTTCATGTGAAGATGTTTCCATTTAAAGCATAGGCCTCAAATCTCTCCAAATATTCACTTGCAGATCCTATAAAAAGGGTGTTTCGAAACTTCTCTATCGATTGGTAGGTTCAAATCTGTGAGTTGAATGCACTGTTTACAAAGAAGTTTCTGAGAAAGCTTCTGTCTAGTTTTTATGTGAAGATATAACCTTTTCCAGCATAAGCCTCGAAGGGCTCCGAATAAACCCTTGAAGATTCTACTAAAGGAGTGTTCCAAAACTATTCTATCAAAGGGAACGTTCAAGTCTGTGAGTTGAATGCACTCATCTCAAAGAGGTTTCTGACAATGCTGCTGTCTAGTGTTAATGTGAAGATATATCCTTTTCCAGCGTAAATCCTCAAAGGGCTCCCAATAAACACTTGCAGATTCTACAAAAGGAGTGTTTCAGAACTGTTCCATCAAAAGGAAAGTTGAAGTCTGTGAGTAGAATGCACTCATCACAAAGTAGTTTCTGAGAGTGCTGCTGTCTAGTTTTTATGTGGAGATATTTCCTTTTCCAACATAGGCCCCAAAGCGCTCCGAATAAACACTTGCAGATTGTACTGAAGGAGTGTTTCCAAACTCTTCTATCAAAAGGAACGTTCAAGTGTGTGAGTTGAATGCACTCCTCACAAAGAAGTTTCTGAGAATGCTGCTGTCTAGTTTTTGTGTGAAGATATTTCCTTTTCCTTGCATAGGCCGCAAATCGCTGGAAATATCCACTTGCAGATTTCACAAAAAGAGTGTTTCCACACTGCTCTATCAAAAGACAGGTTCAACTCTGTGAGTTGAATGCACGCATCGAGAAGAACATTCTGAGAATGCTTCTGTCTAGTTTTTAGGTGAAGATATTCCATTTCCCAGCATAGGCCTCAAAGTGCTCCAAATATCCATCTGCAGATTTTACAAAAAGAGTGTTTCAAAACTGCTCTTTCAAAAAGAAGGTTCAAGTCTGTGAGTTGAATGTACTCAGCACAAGGAAGTTTCTGAGAATGCTTCTGTCTAGTTTTTATGTGAAGATATTTCCTTTTCCAGCATAGGCCTCAAAGCGCAACAAATATCCAGTTGCAGATTCTACAAACAGAGTGTTTCCAAACTTCTCTGTCAATTAGTAGGTTCAACTCTGTGAGTTGAATGCACTCATCACAAAGAAGTTTCTGAGAAGGCTTCTCTCTAGTTTTTATGGGAAGATATTCCCTTTTCCAACATAGGCCTCAAGGTGCTCCGAATAAACACTTGCGGATGCTAGAAACTTAGTGTTTCAAAACTGTTCTGTCAAAAGGAACGTTCAAGTCTGTGAGTTGAATGCACTCATCACAAAGAAGTTTCTCAGAATGCTTCTGTCTAGTTTTCAGGTGAAGATATTTCATTTCCCAGCATAGGCCTCAAAGCGCTCCAAATATCCACTTGCAGATTCTACAAAAAGAGTGTTTCGAAACTGTTCTATCAAAAGGAAGGTTCAACTCTGTGAGTAGAATGCAATCACCACAAAGAAGTTTCTGAGAATGCTTCTCTCTAGTTTTTAGGTGAGGATATTTCCTTTTCCAACATAGGCCTCAAAGCGCTCCAAATAAACTCTTGAAGATCCTGCCAAAGGAGTGTTTCAAAACTGTTCCGTCAAAAGGAACGTTCAAGTCTGTGAATTGAATGCACTCATCACACAGAAGTTTCTGAGAATGCTTCTGTCTAGTATTTGTGTGAAGATATTTCCTTTTCTAGCATAGGCCTGAAATCGCTCCAAATATCCACTTGCAGATTTTACCAAAAGTCTGTTTCAAAACTGCTCGGTGAAAAGAAAGGTTCAACTCTGTGAGTTAAATGCACATATCGTGAAGAAGTTTCTGAGAAGGCTTCTGTCTAGTTTTTAGGTGAAGAGATTTCATTTCCCAGCATAGGACTCATAGCGCCCCAAATATCCACTTGCGGATTCTACGAAAACAGTGTTTCAAAACTGCTCTTTGAAAACGAAGGTTCAAGTCTGTGAGTTGAATGCCCTCATCAGAAAACAGTTTCTCAGAATGATTCTACCCAGTTTTCATCTGCATGTATTTCCCTTTCCGCTAGATGCCGCAATCGCACCAGATATCCACTGGCAGTCTCCACAAAAAGAGTGTTGCAGAACTGCTCCATGAAAAGGAATGTTCAACTCTGTGAGTTCAATCCCCACACGACATAGATGTTTCTGAAAATGCTTCTGTCTAGTTTGTATATGAAGATATCTCCTTTTCCAGCATAAGCCTCAAGGAGCTCCAAATATCCACTTGCGGATACTACAAAAACAGTGTTTCAAAACTGGTCGATCAAAAGGAAGGTTCAACTCTGTGAGTTGAATGCACTCATCACAAAGAAGTTTCTGAGAATGCTTCCATCTAGCTTTTATGCAATGATATTTCCTTTTGCAGCATAGGCCTCAAAGCGCTCCAAATATCCACTTGCAGATTCTACAAAAAGAGGGTTTCAGAACTGCTCTATCCAAAGGCAGGTAGAACTCTGTGGGTAGAATGCACAAAGCACAGGGATCTTTCTGAGAATGCTTTTGTCTAGTTTCTACGTGAAGATATTTCCTTTTCCAGCATAGGCGTCAAAGCACTCCATCCATCCACATGAAGATTCTACTAAAAGAGTGTTTCAAAACTTCTCTATCCAAAGAAAGGTTCGACTCCGTGAGTTCAACGCCCACATCACAAAGAAGTTTCTGAGAATGCTTCTGTCCAGTTTTTATGTGAGGATATTTCCTTTTCCAGCATAGGCCTCAAAGCGCTCCATATATCCACTTGCAGATCTTACAGAAGCGTGTTAAAAAACTGCTCTTTCAAAAGGAAGCTTCAAGCCTGTGAGTTGAATGCACTCATCACGAAGACGTTTCTGAGAATGCTTCTGTCTAGTTTTCATGTGAAGATGTTTCCATTTAAAGCATAGGCCTCAAATCTCTCCAAATATTCACTTGCAGATCCTATAAAAAGGGTGTTTCGAAACTTCTCTATCGATTGGTAGGTTCAAATCTGTGAGTTGAATGCACTGTTTACAAAGAAGTTTCTGAGAAAGCTTCTGTCTAGTTTTTATGTGACGATATAACCCTTTCCAGCATAAGCCTCAAAGGGCTCCGAATAAACCCTTGAAGATTCTACAAAAGGAGTGTTCCAAAACTGTTCTATCAAAGGGAACGTTCAAGTCTGTGAGTTGAATGCACTCATCTCAAAGAGGTTTCTGACAATGCTGCTGTCTAGTGTTAATGTGAAGATATATCCTTTTCCAGCGTAAGCCTCAAAGGGCTCCCAATAAACACTTGCAGATTCTACAAAAGGAGTGTTTCAGAACTGTTCTATCAAAAGGAAAGTTCAAGTCTGTGAGTAG
Organism: Pongo abelii; assembly: GCF_028885655.2. Lineage (NCBI taxonomy): Eukaryota > Metazoa > Chordata > Mammalia > Primates > Hominidae > Pongo > Pongo abelii. The sequence goes on along the minus strand of NC_072004.2, from coordinate 40,811,348 downwards.
AATGCACTCATCACAAAGTAGTTTCTGAGAGTGCTGCTGTCTAGTTTTTATGTGGAGATATTTCCTTTTCCAACATAGGCCCCAAAGCGCTCCGAATAAACACTTGCAGATTGTACTGAAGGAGTGTTTCCAACCTCTTCTATCAAAAGGAACGTTCAAGTGTGTGAGTTGAATGCACTCCTCACAAAGAAGTTTCTGAGAATGCTGCTGTCTAGTTTTTGTGTGAAGATATTTCCTTTTCCTTGCATAGGCCGCAAATCGCTGGAAATATCCACTTGCAGATTTCACAAAAAGAGTGTTTCCACACTGCTCTATCAAAAGACAGGTTCAACTCTGTGAGTTGAATGCACGCATCGAGAGGAACTTTCTGAGAATGCTTCTGTCTAGTTTTTAGGTGAAGATATTCCATTTCCCAGCATAGGCCTCAAAGTGCTCCAAATATCCATCTGTAGATTTTACAAAAAGAGTGTTTCAAAACTGCTCTTTCAAAAAGAAGGTTCAAGTCTGTGAGTTGAATGCACTCAGCACAAGGAAGTTTCTGAGAATGCTTCTGTCTAGTTTTTATGTGAAGATATTTCCTTTTCCAGCATAGGCCTCAAAGCGCAACAAATATCCACTTGCAGATTCTACAAACAGAGTGTTTCCAAACTTCTCTGTCAATTAGTAGGTTCAACTCTGTGAGTTGAATGCACTCATCAGAAAGAAGTTTCTGAGAAGGCTTCTCTCTAGTTTTTATGGGAAGATATTCCCTTTTCCAACATAGGCCTCAAGGTGCTCCGAATAAACACTTGCGGATGCTAGAAACTTAGTGTTTCAAAACTGTTCTGTCAAAAGGAACGTTCAAGTCTGTGAGTTGAATGCACTCATCACAAAGAAGTTTCTCAGAATGCTTCTGTCTAGTTTTCAGGTGAAGATATTTCATTTCCCAGCATAGGCCTCAAAGCGCTCCAAATATCCACTTGCAGATTCTACAAAAAGAGTGTTTCGAAACTGTTCTATCAAAAGGAAGGTTCAACTCTGTGAGTAGAATGCAATCACCACAAAGAAGTTTCTGAGAATGCTTCTCTCTAGTTTTTAGGTGAGGATATTTCCTTTTCCAACATAGGCCTCAAAGCGCTCCAAATAAACTCTTGAAGATCCTGCCAAAGGAGTGTTTCAAAACTGTTCCGTCAATAGGAACGTTCAAGTCTGTGAATTGAATGCACTCATCACACAGAAGTTTCTGAGAATGCTTCTGTCTAGTATTTGTGTGAAGATATTTCCTTTTCTAGCATAGGCCTGAAATCGCTCCAAATATCCACTTGCAGATTTTACCAAAAGTCTGTTTCAAAACTGCTCGGTGAAAAGAAAGGTTCAACTCTGTGAGTTAAATGCACATATCGTGAAGAAGTTTCTGAGAAGGCTTCTGTCTAGTTTTTAGGTGAAGAGATTTCATTTCCCAGCATAGGACTCATAGCGCCCCAAATATCCACTTGCGGATTCTACGAAAACAGTGTTTCAAAACTGCTCTTTGAAAACGAAGGTTCAAGTCTGTGAGTTGAATGCCCTCATCAGAAAACAGTTTCTCAGAATGATTCTACCCAGTTTTCATCTGCATGTATTTCCCTTTCCGCTAGATGCCGCAATCGCACCAGATATCCACTGGCAGTCTCCACAAAAAGAGTGTTGCAGAACTGCTCCATGAAAAGGAATGTTCAACTCTGTGAGTTCAATCCCCACACGACATAGATGTTTCTGAAAATGCTTCTGTCTAGTTTGTATATGAAGATATCTCCTTTTCCAGCATAAGCCTCAAGGAGCTCCAAATATCCACTTGCGGATACTACAAAAACAGTGTTTCAAAACTGGTCGATCAAAAGGAAGGTTCAACTCTGTGAGTTGAATGCACTCATCACAAAGAAGTTTCTGAGAATGCTTCCATCTAGCTTTTATGCAATGATATTTCCTTTTGCAGCATAGGCCTCAAAGCGCTCCAAATATCCACTTGCAGATTCTACAAAAAGAGGGTTTCAGAACTGCTCTATCCAAAGGCAGGTAGAACTCTGTGGGTAGAATGCACAAAGCACAGGGATCTTTCTGAGAATGCTTTTGTCTAGTTTCTACGTGAAGATATTTCCTTTTCCAGCATAGGCGTCAAAGCACTCCATCCATCCACATGAAGATTCTACTAAAAGAGTGTTTCAAAACTTCTCTATCCAAAGAAAGGTTCGACTCCGTGAGTTCAACGCCCACATCACAAAGAAGTTACTGAGAATGCTTCTGTCCAGTTTTTATGTGAGGATATTTCCTTTTCCAGCATAGGCCTCAAAGCGCTCCATATATCCACTTGCAGATCTTACAGAAGCGTGTTAAAAAACTGCTCTTTCAAAAGGAAGCTTCAAGCCTGTGAGTTGAATGCACTCATCACGAAGACGTTTCTGAGAATGCTTCTGTCTAGTTTTCATGTGAAGATGTTTCCATTTAAAGCATAGGCCTCAAATCTCTCCAAATATTCACTTGCAGATCCTATAAAAAGTGTGTTTCGAAACTTCTCTATCGATTGGTAGGTTCAAATCTGTGAGTTGAATGCACTGTTTACAAAGAAGTTTCTGAGAAAGCTTCTGTCTAGTTTTTATGTGACGATATAACCCTTTCCAGCATAAGCCTCAAAGGGCTCCGAATAAACCCTTGAAGATTCTACAAAAGGAGTGTTCCAAAACTGTTCTATCAAAGGGAACGTTCAAGTCTGTGAGTTGAATGCACTCATCTCAAAGAGGTTTCTGACAATGCTGCTGTCTAGTGTTAATGTGAAGATATATCCTTTTCCAGTGTAAAGCCTCAAAGGGCTCCCAATAAACACTTGCAGATTCTACAAAAGGAGTGTTTCAGAACTGTTCTATCAAAAGGAAAGTTCAAGTCTGTGAGTAGAATGCACTCATCACAAAGTAGTTTCTGAGAGTTCTGCTGTCTAGTTTTTATGTGGAGATATTTCCTTTTCCAACATAGGCCCCAAAGCGCTCCGAATAAACACTTGCAGATTGTACTGAAGGAGTGTTTCCAAACTCTTCTATCAAAAGGAACGTTCAAGTGTGTGAGTTGAATGCACTCCTCACAAAGAAGTTTCTGAGAATGCTGCTGTCTAGTTTTTGTGTGAAGATATTTCCTTTTCCTTGCATAGGCCTCAAATCGCTGGAAATATCCACTTGCAGATTTCACAAAAAGAGTGTTTCCACACTGCTCTATCAAAAGACAGGTTCAATTCTGTGAGTTGAATGCACGCATCGAGAAGAACTTTCTGAGAATGCTTCTGTCTAGTTTTTAGGTGAAGATATTCCATTTCCCAGCTTAGGCCTCAAAGTGCTCCAAATATCCATCTGCAGATTTTACAAAAAGAGTGTTTCAAAACTGCTCTTTCAAAAAGAAGGTTCAAGTCTGTGAGTTGAATGCACTCAGCACAAGGAAGTTTCTGAGAATGCTTCTGTCTAGTTTTTATGTGAGGATATTTCCTTTTCCAGCATAGGCCTCAAAGCGCAACAAATATCCACTTGCAGATTCTACAAACAGAGTGTTTCCAAACTTCTCTGTCAATTAGTAGGTTCAACTCTGTGAGTTGAATGCACTCATCACAAAGAAGTTTCTGAGAAGGCTTCTCTCTAGTTTTTATGGGAAGATATTCCCTTTTCCAACATAGGCCTCAAGGTGCTCCGAATAAACACTTGCGGATGCTAGAAACATAGTGTTTCAAAACTGTTCTGTCAAAAGGAACGTTCAAGTCTGTGAGTTGAATGCACTCATCACAAAGAAGTTTCTCAGAATGCTTCTGTCTAGTTTTCAGGTGAAGATATTTCATTTCCCAGCATAGGCCTCAAAGCGCTCCAAATATCCACTTGCAGATTCTACAAAAAGAGTGTTTCGAAACTGTTCTATCAAAAGGAAGGTTCAACTCTGTGAGTAGAATGCAATCACCACAAAGAAGTTTCTGAGAATGCTTCTCTCTAGTTTTTAGGTGAGGATATTTCCTTTTCCAACATAGGCCTCAAAGCGCTCCAAATAAACTCTTGCAGATCCTGCCAAAGGAGTGTTTCAAAACTGTTCCGTCAAAAGGAACGTTCAAGTCTGTGAATTGAATGCACTCATCACACAGAAGTTTCTGAGAATGCTTCTGTCTAGTATTTGTGTGAAGATATTTCCTTTTCTAGCATAGGCCTGAAATCGCTCCAAATATCCACTTGCTGATTTTACCAAAAGTGTGTTTCAAAACTGCTCGGGGAAAAGAAAGGTTCAACTCTGTGAGTTGAATGCACATATCGTGAAGAAGTTTCTGAGAAGGCTTCTGTCTAGTTTTTAGGTGAAGAGATTTCATTTCCCAGCATAGGACCCAAAGCGCCCCAAATATCCACTTGCGGATTCTACGAAAACAGTGTTTCAAAACTGCTCTTTGAAAACGAAGGTTCAAGTCTGTGAGTTGAATGCCCTCATCAGAAAACAGTTTCTCAGAATGATTCTACCCAGTTTTCATCTGCATGTATTTCCTTTTCCGCTAGATGCCGCAATCGCAAAAGATATCCACTGGCAGTTTCCACAAAAAGAGTGTTGCAGAACTGCTCCATGAAAAGGAATGTTCAACTCTGTGAGTTCAATCCCCACATGACATAGATGTTTCTGAAAATGCTTCTGTCTAGTTTGTATATGAAGATATCTCCTTTTCCAGCATAAGCCTCAAGGAGCTCCAAATATCCCCTTGCGGATTCTACAAAAACAGTGTTTCAAAACTGGTCTATCAAAAGAAATGTTCAACTCTGTAAGTTGAATGCACTCATCACAAAGAAGTTTCTGAGAATGCTTCCATCTAGCTTTTATTCAATGATATTTCCTTTTGCAGCATAGGCCTCAAAGCGCTCCAAATATCCACTTGCAGATTCTACAAAAAGAGGGTTTCAGAACTGCTCTATCCAAAGGCAGGTAGAACTCTGTGAGTTGAATGCACAAAGCACAGGGAACTTTCTGAGAATGCTTTTGTCTAGTTTCTACGTGAAGATATTTCCTTTTCCAGCATAGGCGTCAAAGCACTCCATCCATCCACATGAAGATTCTACTAAAAGAGTGTTTCAAAACTTCTCTATCCAAAGAAAGGTTCGACTCCGTGAGTTCAACGCCCACATCACAAAGAAGTTTCAGAGAATGCTTCTGTCCAGTTTTTATGTGAGGATATTTCCTTTTCCAGCATAGGCCTCAAAGCGCTCCATATATCCACTTGCAGATCATACAGAAGAGTGTTCCAAAACTGCTCTTTCAAAAGGAAGCTTCAAGTCTGCGAGTTGAATGCACTCATCACGAAGACGTTTCTGAGAATGCTTCTGTCTAGTTTTCATGTGAAGATGTTTCCATTTAAAGCATAGGCCTCAAATCTCTCCAAATATTCACTTGCAGATCCTATAAAAAGGGTGTTTCGAAACTTCTCTATCGATTGGTAGGTTCAAATCTGTGAGTTGAATGCACTGTTTACAAAGAAGTTTCTGAGAAAGCTTCTGTCTAGTTTTTATGTGAAGATATAACCTTTTCCAGCATAAGCCTCGAAGGGCTCCGAATAAACCCTTGAAGATTCTACTAAAGGAGTGTTCCAAAACTATTCTATCAAAGGGAACGTTCAAGTCTGTGAGTTGAATGCACTCATCTCAAAGAGGTTTCTGACAATGCTGCTGTCTAGTGTTAATGTGAAGATATATCCTTTTCCAGCGTAAATCCTCAAAGGGCTCCCAATAAACACTTGCAGATTCTACAAAAGGAGTGTTTCAGAACTGTTCCATCAAAAGGAAAGTTGAAGTCTGTGAGTAGAATGCACTCATCACAAAGTAGTTTCTGAGAGTGCTGCTGTCTAGTTTTTATGTGGAGATATTTCCTTTTCCAACATAGGCCCCAAAGCGCTCCGAATAAACACTTGCAGATTGTACTGAAGGAGTGTTTCCAAACTCTTCTATCAAAAGGAACGTTCAAGTGTGTGAGTTGAATGCACTCCTCACAAAGAAGTTTCTGAGAATGCTGCTGTCTAGTTTTTGTGTGAAGATATTTCCTTTTCCTTGCATAGGCCGCAAATCGCTGGAAATATCCACTTGCAGATTTCACAAAAAGAGTGTTTCCACACTGCTCTATCAAAAGACAGGTTCAACTCTGTGAGTTGAATGCACGCATCGAGAAGAACATTCTGAGAATGCTTCTGTCTAGTTTTTAGGTGAAGATATTCCATTTCCCAGCATAGGCCTCAAAGTGCTCCAAATATCCATCTGCAGATTTTACAAAAAGAGTGTTTCAAAACTGCTCTTTCAAAAAGAAGGTTCAAGTCTGTGAGTTGAATGTACTCAGCACAAGGAAGTTTCTGAGAATGCTTCTGTCTAGTTTTTATGTGAAGATATTTCCTTTTCCAGCATAGGCCTCAAAGCGCAACAAATATCCAGTTGCAGATTCTACAAACAGAGTGTTTCCAAACTTCTCTGTCAATTAGTAGGTTCAACTCTGTGAGTTGAATGCACTCATCACAAAGAAGTTTCTGAGAAGGCTTCTCTCTAGTTTTTATGGGAAGATATTCCCTTTTCCAACATAGGCCTCAAGGTGCTCCGAATAAACACTTGCGGATGCTAGAAACTTAGTGTTTCAAAACTGTTCTGTCAAAAGGAACGTTCAAGTCTGTGAGTTGAATGCACTCATCACAAAGAAGTTTCTCAGAATGCTTCTGTCTAGTTTTCAGGTGAAGATATTTCATTTCCCAGCATAGGCCTCAAAGCGCTCCAAATATCCACTTGCAGATTCTACAAAAAGAGTGTTTCGAAACTGTTCTATCAAAAGGAAGGTTCAACTCTGTGAGTAGAATGCAATCACCACAAAGAAGTTTCTGAGAATGCTTCTCTCTAGTTTTTAGGTGAGGATATTTCCTTTTCCAACATAGGCCTCAAAGCGCTCCAAATAAACTCTTGAAGATCCTGCCAAAGGAGTGTTTCAAAACTGTTCCGTCAAAAGGAACGTTCAAGTCTGTGAATTGAATGCACTCATCACACAGAAGTTTCTGAGAATGCTTCTGTCTAGTATTTGTGTGAAGATATTTCCTTTTCTAGCATAGGCCTGAAATCGCTCCAAATATCCACTTGCAGATTTTACCAAAAGTCTGTTTCAAAACTGCTCGGTGAAAAGAAAGGTTCAACTCTGTGAGTTAAATGCACATATCGTGAAGAAGTTTCTGAGAAGGCTTCTGTCTAGTTTTTAGGTGAAGAGATTTCATTTCCCAGCATAGGACTCATAGCGCCCCAAATATCCACTTGCGGATTCTACGAAAACAGTGTTTCAAAACTGCTCTTTGAAAACGAAGGTTCAAGTCTGTGAGTTGAATGCCCTCATCAGAAAACAGTTTCTCAGAATGATTCTACCCAGTTTTCATCTGCATGTATTTCCCTTTCCGCTAGATGCCGCAATCGCACCAGATATCCACTGGCAGTCTCCACAAAAAGAGTGTTGCAGAACTGCTCCATGAAAAGGAATGTTCAACTCTGTGAGTTCAATCCCCACACGACATAGATGTTTCTGAAAATGCTTCTGTCTAGTTTGTATATGAAGATATCTCCTTTTCCAGCATAAGCCTCAAGGAGCTCCAAATATCCACTTGCGGATACTACAAAAACAGTGTTTCAAAACTGGTCGATCAAAAGGAAGGTTCAACTCTGTGAGTTGAATGCACTCATCACAAAGAAGTTTCTGAGAATGCTTCCATCTAGCTTTTATGCAATGATATTTCCTTTTGCAGCATAGGCCTCAAAGCGCTCCAAATATCCACTTGCAGATTCTACAAAAAGAGGGTTTCAGAACTGCTCTATCCAAAGGCAGGTAGAACTCTGTGGGTAGAATGCACAAAGCACAGGGATCTTTCTGAGAATGCTTTTGTCTAGTTTCTACGTGAAGATATTTCCTTTTCCAGCATAGGCGTCAAAGCACTCCATCCATCCACATGAAGATTCTACTAAAAGAGTGTTTCAAAACTTCTCTATCCAAAGAAAGGTTCGACTCCGTGAGTTCAACGCCCACATCACAAAGAAGTTTCTGAGAATGCTTCTGTCCAGTTTTTATGTGAGGATATTTCCTTTTCCAGCATAGGCCTCAAAGCGCTCCATATATCCACTTGCAGATCTTACAGAAGCGTGTTAAAAAACTGCTCTTTCAAAAGGAAGCTTCAAGCCTGTGAGTTGAATGCACTCATCACGAAGACGTTTCTGAGAATGCTTCTGTCTAGTTTTCATGTGAAGATGTTTCCATTTAAAGCATAGGCCTCAAATCTCTCCAAATATTCACTTGCAGATCCTATAAAAAGGGTGTTTCGAAACTTCTCTATCGATTGGTAGGTTCAAATCTGTGAGTTGAATGCACTGTTTACAAAGAAGTTTCTGAGAAAGCTTCTGTCTAGTTTTTATGTGACGATATAACCCTTTCCAGCATAAGCCTCAAAGGGCTCCGAATAAACCCTTGAAGATTCTACAAAAGGAGTGTTCCAAAACTGTTCTATCAAAGGGAACGTTCAAGTCTGTGAGTTGAATGCACTCATCTCAAAGAGGTTTCTGACAATGCTGCTGTCTAGTGTTAATGTGAAGATATATCCTTTTCCAGCGTAAGCCTCAAAGGGCTCCCAATAAACACTTGCAGATTCTACAAAAGGAGTGTTTCAGAACTGTTCTATCAAAAGGAAAGTTGAAGTCTGTGAGTAGAATGCACTCATCACAAAGTAGTTTCTGAGAGTGCTGCTGTCTAGTTTTTATGTGGAGATATTTCCTTTTCCAACATAGGCCCCAAAGCGCTCCGAATAAACACTTGCAGATTGTACTGAAGGAGTGTTTCCAACCTCTTCTATCAAAAGGAACGTTCAAGTGTGTGAGTTGAATGCACTCCTCACAAAGAAGTTTCTGAGAATGCTGCTGTCTAGTTTTTGTGTGAAGATATTTCCTTTTCCTTGCATAGGCCGCAAATCGCTGGAAATATCCACTTGCAGATTTCACAAAAAGAGTGTTTCCACACTGCTCTATCAAAAGACAGGTTCAACTCTGTGAGTTGAATGCACGCATCGAGAGGAACTTTCTGAGAATGCTTCTGTCTAGTTTTTAGGTGAAGATATTCCATTTCCCAGCATAGGCCTCAAAGTGCTCCAAATATCCATCTGTAGATTTTACAAAAAGAGTGTTTCAAAACTGCTCTTTCAAAAAGAAGGTTCAAGTCTGTGAGTTGAATGCACTCAGCACAAGGAAGTTTCTGAGAATGCTTCTGTCTAGTTTTTATGTGAAGATATTTCCTTTTCCAGCATAGGCCTCAAAGCGCAACAAATATCCACTTGCAGATTCTACAAACAGAGTGTTTCCAAACTTCTCTGTCAATTAGTAGGTTCAACTCTGTGAGTTGAATGCACTCATCAGAAAGAAGTTTCTGAGAAGGCTTCTCTCTAGTTTTTATGGGAAGATATTCCCTTTTCCAACATAGGCCTCAAGGTGCTCCGAATAAACACTTGCGGATGCTAGAAACTTAGTGTTTCAAAACTGTTCTGTCAAAAGGAACGTTCAAGTCTGTGAGTTGAATGCACTCATCACAAAGAAGTTTCTCAGAATGCTTCTGTCTAGTTTTCAGGTGAAGATATTTCATTTCCCAGCATAGGCCTCAAAGCGCTCCAAATATCCACTTGCAGATTCTACAAAAAGAGTGTTTCGAAACTGTTCTATCAAAAGGAAGGTTCAACTCTGTGAGTAGAATGCAATCACCACAAAGAAGTTTCTGAGAATGCTTCTCTCTAGTTTTTAGGTGAGGATATTTCCTTTTCCAACATAGGCCTCAAAGCGCTCCAAATAAACTCTTGAAGATCCTGCCAAAGGAGTGTTTCAAAACTGTTCCGTCAATAGGAACGTTCAAGTCTGTGAATTGAATGCACTCATCACACAGAAGTTTCTGAGAATGCTTCTGTCTAGTATTTGTGTGAAGATATTTCCTTTTCTAGCATAGGCCTGAAATCGCTCCAAATATCCACTTGCAGATTTTACCAAAAGTCTGTTTCAAAACTGCTCGGTGAAAAGAAAGGTTCAACTCTGTGAGTTAAATGCACATATCGTGAAGAAGTTTCTGAGAAGGCTTCTGTCTAGTTTTTAGGTGAAGAGATTTCATTTCCCAGCATAGGACTCATAGCGCCCCAAATATCCACTTGCGGATTCTACGAAAACAGTGTTTCAAAACTGCTCTTTGAAAACGAAGGTTCAAGTCTGTGAGTTGAATGCCCTCATCAGAAAACAGTTTCTCAGAATGATTCTACCCAGTTTTCATCTGCATGTATTTCCCTTTCCGCTAGATGCCGCAATCGCACCAGATATCCACTGGCAGTCTCCACAAAAAGAGTGTTGCAGAACTGCTCCATGAAAAGGAATGTTCAACTCTGTGAGTTCAATCCCCACACGACATAGATGTTTCTGAAAATGCTTCTGTCTAGTTTGTATATGAAGATATCTCCTTTTCCAGCATAAGCCTCAAGGAGCTCCAAATATCCACTTGCGGATACTACAAAAACAGTGTTTCAAAACTGGTCGATCAAAAGGAAGGTTCAACTCTGTGAGTTGAATGCACTCATCACAAAGAAGTTTCTGAGAATGCTTCCATCTAGCTTTTATGCAATGATATTTCCTTTTGCAGCATAGGCCTCAAAGCGCTCCAAATATCCACTTGCAGATTCTACAAAAAGAGGGTTTCAGAACTGCTCTATCCAAAGGCAGGTAGAACTCTGTGGGTAGAATGCACAAAGCACAGGGATCTTTCTGAGAATGCTTTTGTCTAGTTTCTACGTGAAGATATTTCCTTTTCCAGCATAGGCGTCAAAGCACTCCATCCATCCACATGAAGATTCTACTAAAAGAGTGTTTCAAAACTTCTCTATCCAAAGAAAGGTTCGACTCCGTGAGTTCAACGCCCACATCACAAAGAAGTTACTGAGAATGCTTCTGTCCAGTTTTTATGTGAGGATATTTCCTTTTCCAGCATAGGCCTCAAAGCGCTCCATATATCCACTTGCAGATCTTACAGAAGCGTGTTAAAAAACTGCTCTTTCAAAAGGAAGCTTCAAGCCTGTGAGTTGAATGCACTCATCACGAAGACGTTTCTGAGAATGCTTCTGTCTAGTTTTCATGTGAAGATGTTTCCATTTAAAGCATAGGCCTCAAATCTCTCCAAATATTCACTTGCAGATCCTATAAAAAGTGTGTTTCGAAACTTCTCTATCGATTGGTAGGTTCAAATCTGTGAGTTGAATGCACTGTTTACAAAGAAGTTTCTGAGAAAGCTTCTGTCTAGTTTTTATGTGACGATATAACCCTTTCCAGCATAAGCCTCAAAGGGCTCCGAATAAACCCTTGAAGATTCTACAAAAGGAGTGTTCCAAAACTGTTCTATCAAAGGGAACGTTCAAGTCTGTGAGTTGAATGCACTCATCTCAAAGAGGTTTCTGACAATGCTGCTGTCTAGTGTTAATGTGAAGATATATCCTTTTCCAGTGTAAAGCCTCAAAGGGCTCCCAATAAACACTTGCAGATTCTACAAAAGGAGTGTTTCAGAACTGTTCTATCAAAAGGAAAGTTCAAGTCTGTGAGTAGAATGCACTCATCACAAAGTAGTTTCTGAGAGTTCTGCTGTCTAGTTTTTATGTGGAGATATTTCCTTTTCCAACATAGGCCCCAAAGCGCTCCGAATAAACACTTGCAGATTGTACTGAAGGAGTGTTTCCAAACTCTTCTATCAAAAGGAACGTTCAAGTGTGTGAGTTGAATGCACTCCTCACAAAGAAGTTTCTGAGAATGCTGCTGTCTAGTTTTTGTGTGAAGATATTTCCTTTTCCTTGCATAGGCCTCAAATCGCTGGAAATATCCACTTGCAGATTTCACAAAAAGAGTGTTTCCACACTGCTCTATCAAAAGACAGGTTCAATTCTGTGAGTTGAATGCACGCATCGAGAAGAACTTTCTGAGAATGCTTCTGTCTAGTTTTTAGGTGAAGATATTCCATTTCCCAGCTTAGGCCTCAAAGTGCTCCAAATATCCATCTGCAGATTTTACAAAAAGAGTGTTTCAAAACTGCTCTTTCAAAAAGAAGGTTCAAGTCTGTGAGTTGAATGCACTCAGCACAAGGAAGTTTCTGAGAATGCTTCTGTCTAGTTTTTATGTGAGGATATTTCCTTTTCCAGCATAGGCCTCAAAGCGCAACAAATATCCACTTGCAGATTCTACAAACAGAGTGTTTCCAAACTTCTCTGTCAATTAGTAGGTTCAACTCTGTGAGTTGAATGCACTCATCACAAAGAAGTTTCTGAGAAGGCTTCTCTCTAGTTTTTATGGGAAGATATTCCCTTTTCCAACATAGGCCTCAAGGTGCTCCGAATAAACACTTGCGGATGCTAGAAACATAGTGTTTCAAAACTGTTCTGTCAAAAGGAACGTTCAAGTCTGTGAGTTGAATGCACTCATCACAAAGAAGTTTCTCAGAATGCTTCTGTCTAGTTTTCAGGTGAAGATATTTCATTTCCCAGCATAGGCCTCAAAGCGCTCCAAATATCCACTTGCAGATTCTACAAAAAGAGTGTTTCGAAACTGTTCTATCAAAAGGAAGGTTCAACTCTGTGAGTAGAATGCAATCACCACAAAGAAGTTTCTGAGAATGCTTCTCTCTAGTTTTTAGGTGAGGATATTTCCTTTTCCAACATAGGCCTCAAAGCGCTCCAAATAAACTCTTGCAGATCCTGCCAAAGGAGTGTTTCAAAACTGTTCCGTCAAAAGGAACGTTCAAGTCTGTGAATTGAATGCACTCATCACACAGAAGTTTCTGAGAATGCTTCTGTCTAGTATTTGTGTGAAGATATTTCCTTTTCTAGCATAGGCCTGAAATCGCTCCAAATATCCACTTGCTGATTTTACCAAAAGTGTGTTTCAAAACTGCTCGGGGAAAAGAAAGGTTCAACTCTGTGAGTTGAATGCACATATCGTGAAGAAGTTTCTGAGAAGGCTTCTGTCTAGTTTTTAGGTGAAGAGATTTCATTTCCCAGCATAGGACCCAAAGCGCCCCAAATATCCACTTGCGGATTCTACGAAAACAGTGTTTCAAAACTGCTCTTTGAAAACGAAGGTTCAAGTCTGTGAGTTGAATGCCCTCATCAGAAAACAGTTTCTCAGAATGATTCTACCCAGTTTTCATCTGCATGTATTTCCTTTTCCGCTAGATGCCGCAATCGCAAAAGATATCCACTGGCAGTTTCCACAAAAAGAGTGTTGCAGAACTGCTCCATGAAAAGGAATGTTCAACTCTGTGAGTTCAATCCCCACATGACATAGATGTTTCTGAAAATGCTTCTGTCTAGTTTGTATATGAAGATATCTCCTTTTCCAGCATAAGCCTCAAGGAGCTCCAAATATCCCCTTGCGGATTCTACAAAAACAGTGTTTCAAAACTGGTCTATCAAAAGAAATGTTCAACTCTGTAAGTTGAATGCACTCATCACAAAGAAGTTTCTGAGAATGCTTCCATCTAGCTTTTATTCAATGATATTTCCTTTTGCAGCATAGGCCTCAAAGCGCTCCAAATATCCACTTGCAGATTCTACAAAAAGAGGGTTTCAGAACTGCTCTATCCAAAGGCAGGTAGAACTCTGTGAGTTGAATGCACAAAGCACAGGGAACTTTCTGAGAATGCTTTTGTCTAGTTTCTACGTGAAGATATTTCCTTTTCCAGCATAGGCGTCAAAGCACTCCATCCATCCACATGAAGATTCTACTAAAAGAGTGTTTCAAAACTTCTCTATCCAAAGAAAGGTTCGACTCCGTGAGTTCAACGCCCACATCACAAAGAAGTTTCAGAGAATGCTTCTGTCCAGTTTTTATGTGAGGATATTTCCTTTTCCAGCATAGGCCTCAAAGCGCTCCATATATCCACTTGCAGATCATACAGAAGAGTGTTCCAAAACTGCTCTTTCAAAAGGAAGCTTCAAGTCTGCGAGTTGAATGCACTCATCACGAAGACGTTTCTGAGAATGCTTCTGTCTAGTTTTCATGTGAAGATGTTTCCATTTAAAGCATAGGCCTCAAATCTCTCCAAATATTCACTTGCAGATCCTATAAAAAGGGTGTTTCGAAACTTCTCTATCGATTGGTAGGTTCAAATCTGTGAGTTGAATGCACTGTTTACAAAGAAGTTTCTGAGAAAGCTTCTGTCTAGTTTTTATGTGAAGATATAACCTTTTCCAGCATAAGCCTCGAAGGGCTCCGAATAAACCCTTGAAGATTCTACTAAAGGAGTGTTCCAAAACTATTCTATCAAAGGGAACGTTCAAGTCTGTGAGTTGAATGCACTCATCTCAAAGAGGTTTCTGACAATGCTGCTGTCTAGTGTTAATGTGAAGATATATCCTTTTCCAGCGTAAATCCTCAAAGGGCTCCCAATAAACACTTGCAGATTCTACAAAAGGAGTGTTTCAGAACTGTTCCATCAAAAGGAAAGTTGAAGTCTGTGAGTAGAATGCACTCATCACAAAGTAGTTTCTGAGAGTGCTGCTGTCTAGTTTTTATGTGGAGATATTTCCTTTTCCAACATAGGCCCCAAAGCGCTCCGAATAAACACTTGCAGATTGTACTGAAGGAGTGTTTCCAAACTCTTCTATCAAAAGGAACGTTCAAGTGTGTGAGTTGAATGCACTCCTCACAAAGAAGTTTCTGAGAATGCTGCTGTCTAGTTTTTGTGTGAAGATATTTCCTTTTCCTTGCATAGGCCGCAAATCGCTGGAAATATCCACTTGCAGATTTCACAAAAAGAGTGTTTCCACACTGCTCTATCAAAAGACAGGTTCAACTCTGTGAGTTGAATGCACGCATCGAGAAGAACATTCTGAGAATGCTTCTGTCTAGTTTTTAGGTGAAGATATTCCATTTCCCAGCATAGGCCTCAAAGTGCTCCAAATATCCATCTGCAGATTTTACAAAAAGAGTGTTTCAAAACTGCTCTTTCAAAAAGAAGGTTCAAGTCTGTGAGTTGAATGTACTCAGCACAAGGAAGTTTCTGAGAATGCTTCTGTCTAGTTTTTATGTGAAGATATTTCCTTTTCCAGCATAGGCCTCAAAGCGCAACAAATATCCAGTTGCAGATTCTACAAACAGAGTGTTTCCAAACTTCTCTGTCAATTAGTAGGTTCAACTCTGTGAGTTGAATGCACTCATCACAAAGAAGTTTCTGAGAAGGCTTCTCTCTAGTTTTTATGGGAAGATATTCCCTTTTCCAACATAGGCCTCAAGGTGCTCCGAATAAACACTTGCGGATGCTAGAAACTTAGTGTTTCAAAACTGTTCTGTCAAAAGGAACGTTCAAGTCTGTGAGTTGAATGCACTCATCACAAAGAAGTTTCTCAGAATGCTTCTGTCTAGTTTTCAGGTGAAGATATTTCATTTCCCAGCATAGGCCTCAAAGCGCTCCAAATATCCACTTGCAGATTCTACAAAAAGAGTGTTTCGAAACTGTTCTATCAAAAGGAAGGTTCAACTCTGTGAGTAGAATGCAATCACCACAAAGAAGTTTCTGAGAATGCTTCTCTCTAGTTTTTAGGTGAGGATATTTCCTTTTCCAACATAGGCCTCAAAGCGCTCCAAATAAACTCTTGAAGATCCTGCCAAAGGAGTGTTTCAAAACTGTTCCGTCAAAAGGAACGTTCAAGTCTTTGAATTGAATGCACTCATCACACAGAAGTTTCTGAGAATGCTTCTGTCTAGTATTTGTGTGAAGATATTTCCTTTTCTAGCATAGGCCTGAAATCGCTCCAAATATCCACTTGCAGATTTTACCAAAAGTCTGTTTCAAAACTGCTCGGTGAAAAGAAAGGTTCAACTCTGTGAGTTAAATGCACATATCGTGAAGAAGTTTCTGAGAAGGCTTCTGTCTAGTTTTTAGGTGAAGAGATTTCATTTCCCAGCATAGGACTCATAGCGCCCCAAATATCCACTTGCGGATTCTACGAAAACAGTGTTTCAAAACTGCTCTTTGAAAACGAAGGTTCAAGTCTGTGAGTTGAATGCCCTCATCAGAAAACAGTTTCTCAGAATGATTCTACCCAGTTTTCATCTGCATGTATTTCCCTTTCCGCTAGATGCCGCAATCGCACCAGATATCCACTGGCAGTCTCCACAAAAAGAGTGTTGCAGAACTGCTCCATGAAAAGGAATGTTCAACTCTGTGAGTTCAATCCCCACACGACATAGATGTTTCTGAAAATGCTTCTGTCTAGTTTGTATATGAAGATATCTCCTTTTCCAGCATAAGCCTCAAGGAGCTCCAAATATCCACTTGCGGATACTACAAAAACAGTGTTTCAAAACTGGTCGATCAAAAGGAAGGTTCAACTCTGTGAGTTGAATGCACTCATCACAAAGAAGTTTCTGAGAATGCTTCCATCTAGCTTTTATGCAATGATATTTCCTTTTGCAGCATAGGCCTCAAAGCGCTCCAAATATCCACTTGCAGATTCTACAAAAAGAGGGTTTCAGAACTGCTCTATCCAAAGGCAGGTAGAACTCTGTGGGTAGAATGCACAAAGCACAGGGATCTTTCTGAGAATGCTTTTGTCTAGTTTCTACGTGAAGATATTTCCTTTTCCAGCATAGGCGTCAAAGCACTCCATCCATCCACATGAAGATTCTACTAAAAGAGTGTTTCAAAACTTCTCTATCCAAAGAAAGGTTCGACTCCGTGAGTTCAACGCCCACATCACAAAGAAGTTTCTGAGAATGCTTCTGTCCAGTTTTTATGTGAGGATATTTCCTTTTCCAGCATAGGCCTCAAAGCGCTCCATATATCCACTTGCAGATCTTACAGAAGCGTGTTAAAAAACTGCTCTTTCAAAAGGAAGCTTCAAGCCTGTGAGTTGAATGCACTCATCACGAAGACGTTTCTGAGAATGCTTCTGTCTAGTTTTCATGTGAAGATGTTTCCATTTAAAGCATAGGCCTCAAATCTCTCCAAATATTCACTTGCAGATCCTATAAAAAGGGTGTTTCGAAACTTCTCTATCGATTGGTAGGTTCAAATCTGTGAGTTGAATGCACTGTTTACAAAGAAGTTTCTGAGAAAGCTTCTGTCTAGTTTTTATGTGACGATATAACCCTTTCCAGCATAAGCCTCAAAGGGCTCCGAATAAACCCTTGAAGATTCTACAAAAGGAGTGTTCCAAAACTGTTCTATCAAAGGGAACGTTCAAGTCTGTGAGTTGAATGCACTCATCTCAAAGAGGTTTCTGACAATGCTGCTGTCTAGTGTTAATGTGAAGATATATCCTTTTCCAGCGTAAGCCTCAAAGGGCTCCCAATAAACACTTGCAGATTCTACAAAAGGAGTGTTTCAGAACTGTTCTATCAAAAGGAAAGTTCAAGTCTGTGAGTAGAATGCACTCATAACAAAGTAGTTTCTGAGAGTGCTGCTGTCTAGTTTTTATGTGGAGATATTTCCTTTTCCAACATAGGCCCCAAAGCGCTCCGAATAAACACTTGCAGATTGTACTGAAGGAGTGTTTCCAACCTCTTCTATCAAAAGGAACGTTCAAGTGTGTGAGTTGAATGCACTCCTCACAAAGAAGTTTCTGAGAATGCTGCTGTCTAGTTTTTGTGTGAAGATATTTCCTTTTCCTTGCATAGGCCGCAAATCGCTGGAAATATCCACTTGCAGATTTCACAAAAAGAGTGTTTCCACACTGCTCTATCAAAAGACAGGTTCAACTCTGTGAGTTGAATGCACGCATCGAGAGGAACTTTCTGAGAATGCTTCTGTCTAGTTTTTAGGTGAAGATATTCCATTTCCCAGCATAGGCCTCAAAGTGCTCCAAATATCCATCTGTAGATTTTACAAAAAGAGTGTTTCAAAACTGCTCTTTCAAAAAGAAGGTTCAAGTCTGTGAGTTGAATGCACTCAGCACAAGGAAGTTTCTGAGAATGCTTCTGTCTAGTTTTTATGTGAAGATATTTCCTTTTCCAGCATAGGCCTCAAAGCGCAACAAATATCCACTTGCAGATTCTACAAACAGAGTGTTTCCAAACTTCTCTGTCAATTAGTAGGTTCAACTCTGTGAGTTGAATGCACTCATCAGAAAGAAGTTTCTGAGAAGGCTTCTCTCTAGTTTTTATGGGAAGATATTCCCTTTTCCAACATAGGCCTCAAGGTGCTCCGAATAAACACTTGCGGATGCTAGAAACTTAGTGTTTCAAAACTGTTCTGTCAAAAGGAACGTTCAAGTCTGTGAGTTGAATGCACTCATCACAAAGAAGTTTCTCAGAATGCTTCTGTCTAGTTTTCAGGTGAAGATATTTCATTTCCCAGCATAGGCCTCAAAGCGCTCCAAATATCCACTTGCAGATTCTACAAAAAGAGTGTTTCGAAACTGTTCTATCAAAAGGAAGGTTCAACTCTGTGAGTAGAATGCAATCACCACAAAGAAGTTTCTGAGAATGCTTCTCTCTAGTTTTTAGGTGAGGATATTTCCTTTTCCAACATAGGCCTCAAAGCGCTCCAAATAAACTCTTGAAGATCCTGCCAAAGGAGTGTTTCAAAACTGTTCCGTCAAAAGGAACGTTCAAGTCTGTGAATTGAATGCACTCATCACACAGAAGTTTCTGAGAATGCTTCTGTCTAGTATTTGTGTGAAGATATTTCCTTTTCTAGCATAGGCCTGAAATCGCTCCAAATATCCACTTGCAGATTTTACCAAAAGTCTGTTTCAAAACTGCTCGGTGAAAAGAAAGGTTCAACTCTGTGAGTTAAATGCACATATCGTGAAGAAGTTTCTGAGAAGGCTTCTGTCTAGTTTTTAGGTGAAGAGATTTCATTTCCCAGCATAGGACTCATAGCGCCCCAAATATCCACTTGCGGATTCTACGAAAACAGTGTTTCAAAACTGCTCTTTGAAAACGAAGGTTCAAGTCTGTGAGTTGAATGCCCTCATCAGAAAACAGTTTCTCAGAATGATTCTACCCAGTTTTCATCTGCATGTATTTCCCTTTCCGCTAGATGCCGCAATCGCACCAGATATCCACTGGCAGTCTCCACAAAAAGAGTGTTGCAGAACTGCTCCATGAAAAGGAATGTTCAACTCTGTGAGTTCAATCCCCACACGACATAGATGTTTCTGAAAATGCTTCTGTCTAGTTTGTATATGAAGATATCTCCTTTTCCAGCATAAGCCTCAAGGAGCTCCAAATATCCACTTGCGGATACTACAAAAACAGTGTTTCAAAACTGGTCGATCAAAAGGAAGGTTCAACTCTGTGAGTTGAATGCACTCATCACAAAGAAGTTTCTGAGAATGCTTCCATCTAGCTTTTATGCAATGATATTTCCTTTTGCAGCATAGGCCTCAAAGCGCTCCAAATATCCACTTGCAGATTCTACAAAAAGAGGGTTTCAGAACTGCTCTATCCAAAGGCAGGTAGAACTCTGTGGGTAGAATGCACAAAGCACAGGGATCTTTCTGAGAATGCTTTTGTCTAGTTTCTACGTGAAGATATTTCCTTTTCCAGCATAGGCGTCAAAGCACTCCATCCATCCACATGAAGATTCTACTAAAAGAGTGTTTCAAAACTTCTCTATCCAAAGAAAGGTTCGACTCCGTGAGTTCAACGCCCACATCACAAAGAAGTTACTGAGAATGCTTCTGTCCAGTTTTTATGTGAGGATATTTCCTTTTCCAGCATAGGCCTCAAAGCGCTCCATATATCCACTTGCAGATCTTACAGAAGCGTGTTAAAAAACTGCTCTTTCAAAAGGAAGCTTCAAGCCTGTGAGTTGAATGCACTCATCACGAAGACGTTTCTGAGAATGCTTCTGTCTAGTTTTCATGTGAAGATGTTTCCATTTAAAGCATAGGCCTCAAATCTCTCCAAATATTCACTTGCAGATCCTATAAAAAGTGTGTTTCGAAACTTCTCTATCGATTGGTAGGTTCAAATCTGTGAGTTGAATGCACTGTTTACAAAGAAGTTTCTGAGAAAGCTTCTGTCTAGTTTTTATGTGACGATATAACCCTTTCCAGCATAAGCCTCAAAGGGCTCCGAATAAACCCTTGAAGATTCTACAAAAGGAGTGTTCCAAAACTGTTCTATCAAAGGGAACGTTCAAGTCTGTGAGTTGAATGCACTCATCTCAAAGAGGTTTCTGACAATGCTGCTGTCTAGTGTTAATGTGAAGATATATCCTTTTCCAGTGTAAAGCCTCAAAGGGCTCCCAATAAACACTTGCAGATTCTACAAAAGGAGTGTTTCAGAACTGTTCTATCAAAAGGAAAGTTCAAGTCTGTGAGTAGAATGCACTCATCACAAAGTAGTTTCTGAGAGTTCTGCTGTCTAGTTTTTATGTGGAGATATTTCCTTTTCCAACATAGGCCCCAAAGCGCTCCGAATAAACACTTGCAGATTGTACTGAAGGAGTGTTTCCAAACTCTTCTATCAAAAGGAACGTTCAAGTGTGTGAGTTGAATGCACTCCTCACAAAGAAGTTTCTGAGAATGCTGCTGTCTAGTTTTTGTGTGAAGATATTTCCTTTTCCTTGCATAGGCCTCAAATCGCTGGAAATATCCACTTGCAGATTTCACAAAAAGAGTGTTTCCACACTGCTCTATCAAAAGACAGGTTCAATTCTGTGAGTTGAATGCACGCATCGAGAAGAACTTTCTGAGAATGCTTCTGTCTAGTTTTTAGGTGAAGATATTCCATTTCCCAGCTTAGGCCTCAAAGTGCTCCAAATATCCATCTGCAGATTTTACAAAAAGAGTGTTTCAAAACTGCTCTTTCAAAAAGAAGGTTCAAGTCTGTGAGTTGAATGCACTCAGCACAAGGAAGTTTCTGAGAATGCTTCTGTCTAGTTTTTATGTGAGGATATTTCCTTTTCCAGCATAGGCCTCAAAGCGCAACAAATATCCACTTGCAGATTCTACAAACAGAGTGTTTCCAAACTTCTCTGTCAATTAGTAGGTTCAACTCTGTGAGTTGAATGCACTCATCACAAAGAAGTTTCTGAGAAGGCTTCTCTCTAGTTTTTATGGGAAGATATTCCCTTTTCCAACATAGGCCTCAAGGTGCTCCGAATAAACACTTGCGGATGCTAGAAACATAGTGTTTCAAAACTGTTCTGTCAAAAGGAACGTTCAAGTCTGTGAGTTGAATGCACTCATCACAAAGAAGTTTCTCAGAATGCTTCTGTCTAGTTTTCAGGTGAAGATATTTCATTTCCCAGCATAGGCCTCAAAGCGCTCCAAATATCCACTTGCAGATTCTACAAAAAGAGTGTTTCGAAACTGTTCTATCAAAAGGAAGGTTCAACTCTGTGAGTAGAATGCAATCACCACAAAGAAGTTTCTGAGAATGCTTCTCTCTAGTTTTTAGGTGAGGATATTTCCTTTTCCAACATAGGCCTCAAAGCGCTCCAAATAAACTCTTGCAGATCCTGCCAAAGGAGTGTTTCAAAACTGTTCCGTCAAAAGGAACGTTCAAGTCTGTGAATTGAATGCACTCATCACACAGAAGTTTCTGAGAATGCTTCTGTCTAGTATTTGTGTGAAGATATTTCCTTTTCTAGCATAGGCCTGAAATCGCTCCAAATATCCACTTGCTGATTTTACCAAAAGTGTGTTTCAAAACTGCTCGGGGAAAAGAAAGGTTCAACTCTGTGAGTTGAATGCACATATCGTGAAGAAGTTTCTGAGAAGGCTTCTGTCTAGTTTTTAGGTGAAGAGATTTCATTTCCCAGCATAGGACCCAAAGCGCCCCAAATATCCACTTGCGGATTCTACGAAAACAGTGTTTCAAAACTGCTCTTTGAAAACGAAGGTTCAAGTCTGTGAGTTGAATGCCCTCATCAGAAAACAGTTTCTCAGAATGATTCTACCCAGTTTTCATCTGCATGTATTTCCTTTTCCGCTAGATGCCGCAATCGCAAAAGATATCCACTGGCAGTTTCCACAAAAAGAGTGTTGCAGAACTGCTCCATGAAAAGGAATGTTCAACTCTGTGAGTTCAATCCCCACATGACATAGATGTTTCTGAAAATGCTTCTGTCTAGTTTGTATATGAAGATATCTCCTTTTCCAGCATAAGCCTCAAGGAGCTCCAAATATCCCCTTGCGGATTCTACAAAAACAGTGTTTCAAAACTGGTCTATCAAAAGAAATGTTCAACTCTGTAAGTTGAATGCACTCATCACAAAGAAGTTTCTGAGAATGCTTCCATCTAGCTTTTATTCAATGATATTTCCTTTTGCAGCATAGGCCTCAAAGCGCTCCAAATATCCACTTGCAGATTCTACAAAAAGAGGGTTTCAGAACTGCTCTATCCAAAGGCAGGTAGAACTCTGTGAGTTGAATGCACAAAGCACAGGGAACTTTCTGAGAATGCTTTTGTCTAGTTTCTACGTGAAGATATTTCCTTTTCCAGCATAGGCGTCAAAGCACTCCATCCATCCACATGAAGATTCTACTAAAAGAGTGTTTCAAAACTTCTCTATCCAAAGAAAGGTTCGACTCCGTGAGTTCAACGCCCACATCACAAAGAAGTTTCAGAGAATGCTTCTGTCCAGTTTTTATGTGAGGATATTTCCTTTTCCAGCATAGGCCTCAAAGCGCTCCATATATCCACTTGCAGATCATACAGAAGAGTGTTCCAAAACTGCTCTTTCAAAAGGAAGCTTCAAGTCTGCGAGTTGAATGCACTCATCACGAAGACGTTTCTGAGAATGCTTCTGTCTAGTTTTCATGTGAAGATGTTTCCATTTAAAGCATAGGCCTCAAATCTCTCCAAATATTCACTTGCAGATCCTATAAAAAGGGTGTTTCGAAACTTCTCTATCGATTGGTAGGTTCAAATCTGTGAG
The DNA here is from genome assembly GCF_028885655.2 of Pongo abelii. Classification (NCBI taxonomy): domain Eukaryota; kingdom Metazoa; phylum Chordata; class Mammalia; order Primates; family Hominidae; genus Pongo; species Pongo abelii. The sequence goes on along the minus strand of NC_072004.2, from coordinate 40,788,440 downwards.
TTGAATGCACTGTTTACAAAGAAGTTTCTGAGAAAGCTTCTGTCTAGTTTTTATGTGAAGATATAACCTTTTCCAGCATAAGCCTCGAAGGGCTCCGAATAAACCCTTGAAGATTCTACTAAAGGAGTGTTCCAAAACTATTCTATCAAAGGGAACGTTCAAGTCTGTGAGTTGAATGCACTCATCTCAAAGAGGTTTCTGACAATGCTGCTGTCTAGTGTTAATGTGAAGATATATCCTTTTCCAGCGTAAATCCTCAAAGGGCTCCCAATAAACACTTGCAGATTCTACAAAAGGAGTGTTTCAGAACTGTTCCATCAAAAGGAAAGTTGAAGTCTGTGAGTAGAATGCACTCATCACAAAGTAGTTTCTGAGAGTGCTGCTGTCTAGTTTTTATGTGGAGATATTTCCTTTTCCAACATAGGCCCCAAAGCGCTCCGAATAAACACTTGCAGATTGTACTGAAGGAGTGTTTCCAAACTCTTCTATCAAAAGGAACGTTCAAGTGTGTGAGTTGAATGCACTCCTCACAAAGAAGTTTCTGAGAATGCTGCTGTCTAGTTTTTGTGTGAAGATATTTCCTTTTCCTTGCATAGGCCGCAAATCGCTGGAAATATCCACTTGCAGATTTCACAAAAAGAGTGTTTCCACACTGCTCTATCAAAAGACAGGTTCAACTCTGTGAGTTGAATGCACGCATCGAGAAGAACATTCTGAGAATGCTTCTGTCTAGTTTTTAGGTGAAGATATTCCATTTCCCAGCATAGGCCTCAAAGTGCTCCAAATATCCATCTGCAGATTTTACAAAAAGAGTGTTTCAAAACTGCTCTTTCAAAAAGAAGGTTCAAGTCTGTGAGTTGAATGTACTCAGCACAAGGAAGTTTCTGAGAATGCTTCTGTCTAGTTTTTATGTGAAGATATTTCCTTTTCCAGCATAGGCCTCAAAGCGCAACAAATATCCAGTTGCAGATTCTACAAACAGAGTGTTTCCAAACTTCTCTGTCAATTAGTAGGTTCAACTCTGTGAGTTGAATGCACTCATCACAAAGAAGTTTCTGAGAAGGCTTCTCTCTAGTTTTTATGGGAAGATATTCCCTTTTCCAACATAGGCCTCAAGGTGCTCCGAATAAACACTTGCGGATGCTAGAAACTTAGTGTTTCAAAACTGTTCTGTCAAAAGGAACGTTCAAGTCTGTGAGTTGAATGCACTCATCACAAAGAAGTTTCTCAGAATGCTTCTGTCTAGTTTTCAGGTGAAGATATTTCATTTCCCAGCATAGGCCTCAAAGCGCTCCAAATATCCACTTGCAGATTCTACAAAAAGAGTGTTTCGAAACTGTTCTATCAAAAGGAAGGTTCAACTCTGTGAGTAGAATGCAATCACCACAAAGAAGTTTCTGAGAATGCTTCTCTCTAGTTTTTAGGTGAGGATATTTCCTTTTCCAACATAGGCCTCAAAGCGCTCCAAATAAACTCTTGAAGATCCTGCCAAAGGAGTGTTTCAAAACTGTTCCGTCAAAAGGAACGTTCAAGTCTGTGAATTGAATGCACTCATCACACAGAAGTTTCTGAGAATGCTTCTGTCTAGTATTTGTGTGAAGATATTTCCTTTTCTAGCATAGGCCTGAAATCGCTCCAAATATCCACTTGCAGATTTTACCAAAAGTCTGTTTCAAAACTGCTCGGTGAAAAGAAAGGTTCAACTCTGTGAGTTAAATGCACATATCGTGAAGAAGTTTCTGAGAAGGCTTCTGTCTAGTTTTTAGGTGAAGAGATTTCATTTCCCAGCATAGGACTCATAGCGCCCCAAATATCCACTTGCGGATTCTACGAAAACAGTGTTTCAAAACTGCTCTTTGAAAACGAAGGTTCAAGTCTGTGAGTTGAATGCCCTCATCAGAAAACAGTTTCTCAGAATGATTCTACCCAGTTTTCATCTGCATGTATTTCCCTTTCCGCTAGATGCCGCAATCGCACCAGATATCCACTGGCAGTCTCCACAAAAAGAGTGTTGCAGAACTGCTCCATGAAAAGGAATGTTCAACTCTGTGAGTTCAATCCCCACACGACATAGATGTTTCTGAAAATGCTTCTGTCTAGTTTGTATATGAAGATATCTCCTTTTCCAGCATAAGCCTCAAGGAGCTCCAAATATCCACTTGCGGATACTACAAAAACAGTGTTTCAAAACTGGTCGATCAAAAGGAAGGTTCAACTCTGTGAGTTGAATGCACTCATCACAAAGAAGTTTCTGAGAATGCTTCCATCTAGCTTTTATGCAATGATATTTCCTTTTGCAGCATAGGCCTCAAAGCGCTCCAAATATCCACTTGCAGATTCTACAAAAAGAGGGTTTCAGAACTGCTCTATCCAAAGGCAGGTAGAACTCTGTGGGTAGAATGCACAAAGCACAGGGATCTTTCTGAGAATGCTTTTGTCTAGTTTCTACGTGAAGATATTTCCTTTTCCAGCATAGGCGTCAAAGCACTCCATCCATCCACATGAAGATTCTACTAAAAGAGTGTTTCAAAACTTCTCTATCCAAAGAAAGGTTCGACTCCGTGAGTTCAACGCCCACATCACAAAGAAGTTTCTGAGAATGCTTCTGTCCAGTTTTTATGTGAGGATATTTCCTTTTCCAGCATAGGCCTCAAAGCGCTCCATATATCCACTTGCAGATCTTACAGAAGCGTGTTAAAAAACTGCTCTTTCAAAAGGAAGCTTCAAGCCTGTGAGTTGAATGCACTCATCACGAAGACGTTTCTGAGAATGCTTCTGTCTAGTTTTCATGTGAAGATGTTTCCATTTAAAGCATAGGCCTCAAATCTCTCCAAATATTCACTTGCAGATCCTATAAAAAGGGTGTTTCGAAACTTCTCTATCGATTGGTAGGTTCAAATCTGTGAGTTGAATGCACTGTTTACAAAGAAGTTTCTGAGAAAGCTTCTGTCTAGTTTTTATGTGACGATATAACCCTTTCCAGCATAAGCCTCAAAGGGCTCCGAATAAACCCTTGAAGATTCTACAAAAGGAGTGTTCCAAAACTGTTCTATCAAAGGGAACGTTCAAGTCTGTGAGTTGAATGCACTCATCTCAAAGAGGTTTCTGACAATGCTGCTGTCTAGTGTTAATGTGAAGATATATCCTTTTCCAGCGTAAGCCTCAAAGGGCTCCCAATAAACACTTGCAGATTCTACAAAAGGAGTGTTTCAGAACTGTTCTATCAAAAGGAAAGTTCAAGTCTGTGAGTAGAATGCACTCATCACAAAGTAGTTTCTGAGAGTGCTGCTGTCTAGTTTTTATGTGGAGATATTTCCTTTTCCAACATAGGCCCCAAAGCGCTCCGAATAAACACTTGCAGATTGTACTGAAGGAGTGTTTCCAACCTCTTCTATCAAAAGGAACGTTCAAGTGTGTGAGTTGAATGCACTCCTCACAAAGAAGTTTCTGAGAATGCTGCTGTCTAGTTTTTGTGTGAAGATATTTCCTTTTCCTTGCATAGGCCGCAAATCGCTGGAAATATCCACTTGCAGATTTCACAAAAAGAGTGTTTCCACACTGCTCTATCAAAAGACAGGTTCAACTCTGTGAGTTGAATGCACGCATCGAGAGGAACTTTCTGAGAATGCTTCTGTCTAGTTTTTAGGTGAAGATATTCCATTTCCCAGCATAGGCCTCAAAGTGCTCCAAATATCCATCTGTAGATTTTACAAAAAGAGTGTTTCAAAACTGCTCTTTCAAAAAGAAGGTTCAAGTCTGTGAGTTGAATGCACTCAGCACAAGGAAGTTTCTGAGAATGCTTCTGTCTAGTTTTTATGTGAAGATATTTCCTTTTCCAGCATAGGCCTCAAAGCGCAACAAATATCCACTTGCAGATTCTACAAACAGAGTGTTTCCAAACTTCTCTGTCAATTAGTAGGTTCAACTCTGTGAGTTGAATGCACTCATCAGAAAGAAGTTTCTGAGAAGGCTTCTCTCTAGTTTTTATGGGAAGATATTCCCTTTTCCAACATAGGCCTCAAGGTGCTCCGAATAAACACTTGCGGATGCTAGAAACTTAGTGTTTCAAAACTGTTCTGTCAAAAGGAACGTTCAAGTCTGTGAGTTGAATGCACTCATCACAAAGAAGTTTCTCAGAATGCTTCTGTCTAGTTTTCAGGTGAAGATATTTCATTTCCCAGCATAGGCCTCAAAGCGCTCCAAATATCCACTTGCAGATTCTACAAAAAGAGTGTTTCGAAACTGTTCTATCAAAAGGAAGGTTCAACTCTGTGAGTAGAATGCAATCACCACAAAGAAGTTTCTGAGAATGCTTCTCTCTAGTTTTTAGGTGAGGATATTTCCTTTTCCAACATAGGCCTCAAAGCGCTCCAAATAAACTCTTGAAGATCCTGCCAAAGGAGTGTTTCAAAACTGTTCCGTCAATAGGAACGTTCAAGTCTGTGAATTGAATGCACTCATCACACAGAAGTTTCTGAGAATGCTTCTGTCTAGTATTTGTGTGAAGATATTTCCTTTTCTAGCATAGGCCTGAAATCGCTCCAAATATCCACTTGCAGATTTTACCAAAAGTCTGTTTCAAAACTGCTCGGTGAAAAGAAAGGTTCAACTCTGTGAGTTAAATGCACATATCGTGAAGAAGTTTCTGAGAAGGCTTCTGTCTAGTTTTTAGGTGAAGAGATTTCATTTCCCAGCATAGGACTCATAGCGCCCCAAATATCCACTTGCGGATTCTACGAAAACAGTGTTTCAAAACTGCTCTTTGAAAACGAAGGTTCAAGTCTGTGAGTTGAATGCCCTCATCAGAAAACAGTTTCTCAGAATGATTCTACCCAGTTTTCATCTGCATGTATTTCCCTTTCCGCTAGATGCCGCAATCGCACCAGATATCCACTGGCAGTCTCCACAAAAAGAGTGTTGCAGAACTGCTCCATGAAAAGGAATGTTCAACTCTGTGAGTTCAATCCCCACACGACATAGATGTTTCTGAAAATGCTTCTGTCTAGTTTGTATATGAAGATATCTCCTTTTCCAGCATAAGCCTCAAGGAGCTCCAAATATCCACTTGCGGATACTACAAAAACAGTGTTTCAAAACTGGTCGATCAAAAGGAAGGTTCAACTCTGTGAGTTGAATGCACTCATCACAAAGAAGTTTCTGAGAATGCTTCCATCTAGCTTTTATGCAATGATATTTCCTTTTGCAGCATAGGCCTCAAAGCGCTCCAAATATCCACTTGCAGATTCTACAAAAAGAGGGTTTCAGAACTGCTCTATCCAAAGGCAGGTAGAACTCTGTGGGTAGAATGCACAAAGCACAGGGATCTTTCTGAGAATGCTTTTGTCTAGTTTCTACGTGAAGATATTTCCTTTTCCAGCATAGGCGTCAAAGCACTCCATCCATCCACATGAAGATTCTACTAAAAGAGTGTTTCAAAACTTCTCTATCCAAAGAAAGGTTCGACTCCGTGAGTTCAACGCCCACATCACAAAGAAGTTTCTGAGAATGCTTCTGTCCAGTTTTTATGTGAGGATATTTCCTTTTCCAGCATAGGCCTCAAAGCGCTCCATATATCCACTTGCAGATCTTACAGAAGCGTGTTAAAAAACTGCTCTTTCAAAAGGAAGCTTCAAGCCTGTGAGTTGAATGCACTCATCACGAAGACGTTTCTGAGAATGCTTCTGTCTAGTTTTCATGTGAAGATGTTTCCATTTAAAGCATAGGCCTCAAATCTCTCCAAATATTCACTTGCAGATCCTATAAAAAGGGTGTTTCGAAACTTCTCTATCGATTGGTAGGTTCAAATCTGTGAGTTGAATGCACTGTTTACAAAGAAGTTTCTGAGAAAGCTTCTGTCTAGTTTTTATGTGACGATATAACCCTTTCCAGCATAAGCCTCAAAGGGCTCCGAATAAACCCTTGAAGATTCTACAAAAGGAGTGCTCCAAAACTGTTCTATCAAAGGGAACGTTCAAGTCTGTGAGTTGAATGCACTCATCTCAAAGAGGTTTCTGACAATGCTGCTGTCTAGTGTTAATGTGAAGATATATCCTTTTCCAGCGTAAGCCTCAAAGGGCTCCCAATAAACACTTGCAGATTCTACAAAAGGAGTGTTTCAGAACTGTTCTATCAAAAGGAAAGTTCAAGTCTGTGAGTAGAATGCACTCATCACAAAGTAGTTTCTGAGAGTGCTGCTGTCTAGTTTTTATGTGGAGATATTTCCTTTTCCAACATAGGCCCCAAAGCGCTCCGAATAAACACTTGCAGATTGTACTGAAGGAGTGTTTCCAACCTCTTCTATCAAAAGGAACGTTCAAGTGTGTGAGTTGAATGCACTCCTCACAAAGAAGTTTCTGAGAATGCTGCTGTCTAGTTTTTGTGTGAAGATATTTCCTTTTCCTTGCATAGGCCGCAAATCGCTGGAAATATCCACTTGCAGATTTCACAAAAAGAGTGTTTCCACACTGCTCTATCAAAAGACAGGTTCAACTCTGTGAGTTGAATGCACGCATCGAGAGGAACTTTCTGAGAATGCTTCTGTCTAGTTTTTAGGTGAAGATATTCCATTTCCCAGCATAGGCCTCAAAGTGCTCCAAATATCCATCTGTAGATTTTACAAAAAGAGTGTTTCAAAACTGCTCTTTCAAAAAGAAGGTTCAAGTCTGTGAGTTGAATGCACTCAGCACAAGGAAGTTTCTGAGAATGCTTCTGTCTAGTTTTTATGTGAAGATATTTCCTTTTCCAGCATAGGCCTCAAAGCGCAACAAATATCCACTTGCAGATTCTACAAACAGAGTGTTTCCAAACTTCTCTGTCAATTAGTAGGTTCAACTCTGTGAGTTGAATGCACTCATCACAAAGAAGTTTCTGAGAAGGCTTCTCTCTAGTTTTTATGGGAAGATATTCCCTTTTCCAACATAGGCCTCAAGGTGCTCCGAATAAACACTTGCGGATGCTACAAACTTAGTGTTTCAAAACTGTTCTGTCAAAAGGAACGTTCAAGTCTGTGAGTTGAATGCACTCATCACAAAGAAGTTTCTCAGAATGCTTCTGTCTAGTTTTCAGGTGAAGATATTTCATTTCCCAGCATAGGCCTCAAAGCGCTCCAAATATCCACTTGCAGATTCTACAAAAAGAGTGTTTCGAAACTGTTCTATCAAAAGGAAGGTTCAACTCTGTGAGTAGAATGCAATCACCACAAAGAAGTTTCTGAGAATGCTTCTCTCTAGTTTTTAGGTGAGGATATTTCCTTTTCCAACATAGGCCTCAAAGCGCTCCAAATAAACTCTTGAAGATCCTGCCAAAGGAGTGTTTCAAAACTGTTCCGTCAATAGGAACGTTCAAGTCTGTGAATTGAATGCACTCATCACACAGAAGTTTCTGAGAATGCTTCTGTCTAGTATTTGTGTGAAGATATTTCCTTTTCTAGCATAGGCCTGAAATCGCTCCAAATATCCACTTGCAGATTTTACCAAAAGTCTGTTTCAAAACTGCTCGGTGAAAAGAAAGGTTCAACTCTGTGAGTTAAATGCACATATCGTGAAGAAGTTTCTGAGAAGGCTTCTGTCTAGTTTTTAGGTGAAGAGATTTCATTTCCCAGCATAGGACTCATAGCGCCCCAAATATCCACTTGCGGATTCTACGAAAACAGTGTTTCAAAACTGCTCTTTGAAAACGAAGGTTCAAGTCTGTGAGTTGAATGCCCTCATCAGAAAACAGTTTCTCAGAATGATTCTACCCAGTTTTCATCTGCATGTATTTCCCTTTCCGCTAGATGCCGCAATCGCACCAGATATCCACTGGCAGTCTCCACAAAAAGAGTGTTGCAGAACTGCTCCATGAAAAGGAATGTTCAACTCTGTGAGTTCAATCCCCACACGACATAGATGTTTCTGAAAATGCTTCTGTCTAGTTTGTATATGAAGATATCTCCTTTTCCAGCATAAGCCTCAAGGAGCTCCAAATATCCACTTGCGGATACTACAAAAACAGTGTTTCAAAACTGGTCGATCAAAAGGAAGGTTCAACTCTGTGAGTTGAATGCACTCATCACAAAGAAGTTTCTGAGAATGCTTCCATCTAGCTTTTATGCAATGATATTTCCTTTTGCAGCATAGGCCTCAAAGCGCTCCAAATATCCACTTGCAGATTCTACAAAAAGAGGGTTTCAGAACTGCTCTATCCAAAGGCAGGTAGAACTCTGTGGGTAGAATGCACAAAGCACAGGGATCTTTCTGAGAATGCTTTTGTCTAGTTTCTACGTGAAGATATTTCCTTTTCCAGCATAGGCGTCAAAGCACTCCATCCATCCACATGAAGATTCTACTAAAAGAGTGTTTCAAAACTTCTCTATCCAAAGAAAGGTTCGACTCCGTGAGTTCAACGCCCACATCACAAAGAAGTTACTGAGAATGCTTCTGTCCAGTTTTTATGTGAGGATATTTCCTTTTCCAGCATAGGCCTCAAAGCGCTCCATATATCCACTTGCAGATCTTACAGAAGCGTGTTAAAAAACTGCTCTTTCAAAAGGAAGCTTCAAGCCTGTGAGTTGAATGCACTCATCACGAAGACGTTTCTGAGAATGCTTCTGTCTAGTTTTCATGTGAAGATGTTTCCATTTAAAGCATAGGCCTCAAATCTCTCCAAATATTCACTTGCAGATCCTATAAAAAGTGTGTTTCGAAACTTCTCTATCGATTGGTAGGTTCAAATCTGTGAGTTGAATGCACTGTTTACAAAGAAGTTTCTGAGAAAGCTTCTGTCTAGTTTTTATGTGACGATATAACCCTTTCCAGCATAAGCCTCAAAGGGCTCCGAATAAACCCTTGAAGATTCTACAAAAGGAGTGTTCCAAAACTGTTCTATCAAAGGGAACGTTCAAGTCTGTGAGTTGAATGCACTCATCTCAAAGAGGTTTCTGACAATGCTGCTGTCTAGTGTTAATGTGAAGATATATCCTTTTCCAGTGTAAAGCCTCAAAGGGCTCCCAATAAACACTTGCAGATTCTACAAAAGGAGTGTTTCAGAACTGTTCTATCAAAAGGAAAGTTCAAGTCTGTGAGTAGAATGCACTCATCACAAAGTAGTTTCTGAGAGTTCTGCTGTCTAGTTTTTATGTGGAGATATTTCCTTTTCCATCATAGGCCCCAAAGCGCTCCGAATAAACACTTGCAGATTGTACTGAAGGAGTGTTTCCAAACTCTTCTATCAAAAGGAACGTTCAAGTGTGTGAGTTGAATGCACTCCTCACAAAGAAGTTTCTGAGAATGCTGCTGTCTAGTTTTTGTGTGAAGATATTTCCTTTTCCTTGCATAGGCCTCAAATCGCTGGAAATATCCACTTGCAGATTTCACAAAAAGAGTGTTTCCACACTGCTCTATCAAAAGACAGGTTCAATTCTGTGAGTTGAATGCACGCATCGAGAAGAACTTTCTGAGAATGCTTCTGTCTAGTTTTTAGGTGAAGATATTCCATTTCCCAGCTTAGGCCTCAAAGTGCTCCAAATATCCATCTGCAGATTTTACAAAAAGAGTGTTTCAAAACTGCTCTTTCAAAAAGAAGGTTCAAGTCTGTGAGTTGAATGCACTCAGCACAAGGAACTTTCTGAGAATGCTTCTGTCTAGTTTTTATGTGAGGATATTTCCTTTTCCAGCATAGGCCTCAAAGCGCAACAAATATCCACTTGCAGATTCTACAAACAGAGTGTTTCCAAACTTCTCTGTCAATTAGTAGGTTCAACTCTGTGAGTTGAATGCACTCATCACAAAGAAGTTTCTGAGAAGGCTTCTCTCTAGTTTTTATGGGAAGATATTCCCTTTTCCAACATAGGCCTCAAGGTGCTCCGAATAAACACTTGCGGATGCTAGAAACTTAGTGTTTCAAAACTGTTCTGTCAAAAGGAACGTTCAAGTCTGTGAGTTGAATGCACTCATCACAAAGAAGTTTCTCAGAATGCTTCTGTCTAGTTTTCAGGTGAAGATATTTCATTTCCCAGCATAGGCCTCAAAGCGCTCCAAATATCCACTTGCAGATTCTACAAAAAGAGTGTTTCGAAACTGTTCTATCAAAAGGAAGGTTCAACTCTGTGAGTAGAATGCAATCACCACAAAGAAGTTTCTGAGAATGCTTCTCTCTAGTTTTTAGGTGAGGATATTTCCTTTTCCAACATAGGCCTCAAAGCGCTCCAAATAAACTCTTGAAGATCCTGCCAAAGGAGTGTTTCAAAACTGTTCCGTCAAAAGCAGCGTTCAAGTCTGTGAATTGAATGCACTCATCACACAGAAGTTTCTGAGAATGCTTCTGTCTAGTATTTGTGTGAAGATATTTCCTTTTCTAGCATAGGCCTGAAATCGCTCCAAATATCCACTTGCAGATATTACCAAAAGTGTGTTTCAAAACTGCTCGGTGAAAAGAAAGGTTCAACTCTGTGAGTTAAATGCACATATCGTGAAGAAGTTTCTGAGAAGGCTTCTGTCTAGTTTTTAGGTGAAGAGATTTCATTTCCCAGCATAGGACTCATAGCGCCCCAAATATCCACTTGCGGATTCTACGAAAACAGTGTTTCAAAACTGCTCTTTGAAAACGAAGGTTCAAGGCTGTGAGTTGAATGCCCTCATCAGAAAACAGTTTCTCAGAATGATTCTACCCAGTTTTCATCTGCATGTATTTCCCTTTCCGCTAGATGCCGCAATCGCACCAGATATCCACTGGCAGTCTCCACAAAAAGAGTGTTGCAGAACTGCTCCATGAAAAGGAATGTTCAACTCTGTGAGTTCAATCCCCACACGACATAGATGTTTCTGAAAATGCTTCTGTCTAGTTTGTATATGAAGATATCTCCTTTTCCAGCATAAGCCTCAAGGAGCTCCAAATATCCACTTGCGGATACTACAAAAACAGTGTTTCAAAACTGGTCGATCAAAAGGAAGGTTCAACTCTGTGAGTTGAATGCACTCATCACAAAGAAGTTTCTGAGAATGCTTCCATCTAGCTTTTATGCAATGATATTTCCTTTTGCAGCATAGGCCTCAAAGCGCTCCAAATATCCACTTGCAGATTCTACAAAAAGAGGGTTTCAGAACTGCTCTATCCAAAGGCAGGTAGAACTCTGTGGGTAGAATGCACAAAGCACAGGGATCTTTCTGAGAATGCTTTTGTCTAGTTTCTACGTGAAGATATTTCCTTTTCCAGCATAGGCGTCAAAGCACTCCATCCATCCACATGAAGATTCTACTAAAAGAGTGTTTCAAAGCTTCTCTATCCAAAGAAAGGTTCGACTCCGAGAGTTCAACGCCCACATCACAAAGAAGTTTCTGAGAATGCTTCTGTCCGGTTTTTATGTGAGGATATTTCCTTTTCCAGCATAGGCCTCAAAGCGCTCCATATATCCACTTGCAGATCTTACAGAAGCGTGTTAAAAAACTGCTCTTTCAAAAGGAAGCTTCAAGCCTGTGAGTTGAATGCACTCATCACGAAGACGTTTCTGAGAATGCTTCTGTCTAGTTTTCATGTGAAGATGTTTCCATTTAAAGCATAGGCCTCAAATCTCTCCAAATATTCACTTGCAGATCCTATAAAAAGGGTGTTTCGAAACTCCTCTATCGATTGGTAGGTTCAAATCTGTGAGTTGAATGCACTGTTTACAAAGAAGTTTCTGAGAAAGCTTCTGTCTAGTTTTTATGTGACGATATAACCTTTTCCAGCATAAGCCTCAAAGGGCTCCGAATAAACACTTGAAGATTCTACAGAAGGAGTGTTCCAAAACTGTTCTATCAAAGGGAACGTTCAAGTCTGTGAGTTGAATGCACTCCTCTCAAAGAGGTTTCTGACAATGCTGCTGTCTAGTGTTAATGTGAAGATATATCCTTTTCCAGCGTAAGCCTCAATGGGCTCCAAATAAACACTTGCAGATTCTACAAAAGGAGTGTTTCAGAACTGTTCTATCAAAAGGAAAGTTCAAGTCTGTGAGTAGAATGCACTCATCACAAAGTAGTTTCTGAGAGTGCTGTTGTCTAGTTTTTATGTGGAGATATTTCCTTTTCCAACATAGGCCCCAAAGCGCTCCGAATAAACACTTGCAGATTGTACTGAAGGAGTGTTTCCAACCTCTTCTATCAAAAGGAACGTTCAAGTGTGTGAGTTGAATGCACTCCTCACAAAGAAGTTTCTGAGAATGCTGCTGTCTAGTTTTTGTGTGAAGATATTTCCTTTTCCTTGCATAGGCCTCAAATCGCTGGAAATATCCACTTGCAGATTTCACAAAAAGAGTGTTTCCACACTGCTCTATCAAAAGACAGGTTCAACTCTGTGAGTTGAATGCACGAATCGAGAAGAACTTTCTGAGAATGCTTCTGTCTAGTTTTTACGTGAAGATATTCCATTTCCCAGCATAGGCCTCAAAGTGCTCCAAATATCCATCTGCAGATTTTACAAAAAGAGTGTTTCAAAACTGCTCTTTCAAAAAGAAGGTTCAAGTCTGTGAGTTGAATGCACTCAGCACAAGGAAGTTTCTGAGAATGCTTCTGTCTAGTTTTTATGTGAAGATATTTCCTTTTCCAGCATAGGCCTCAAAGCGCAACAAATATCCACTTGCAGATTCTACAAACAGAGTGTTTCCAAACTTCTCTGTCAATTAGTAGGTTCAACTCTGTGAGTTGAATGCACTCATCACAAAGAAGTTTCTGAGAAGGCTTCTCTCTAGTTTTTATGGGAAGATATTCCCTTTTCCAACATAGGCCTCAAGGTGCTCCGAATAAACACTTGCGGATGCTACAAACTTAGTGTTTCAAAACTGTTCTGTCAAAAGGAACGTTCAAGTCTGTGAGTTGAATGCACTCATCACAAAGAAGTTTCTCAGAATGCTTCTGTCTAGTTTTCAGGTGAAGATATTTCATTTCCCAGCATAGGCCTCAAAGCGCTCCAAGTATCCACTTGCAGATTCTAGAAAAAGTGTGTTTCGAAACTGTTCTATCAAAAGGAAGGTTCAACTCTGTGAGTAGAATGCAATCACCACAAAGAAGTTTCTGAGAATGCTTCTCTCTAGTTTTTAGGTGAGGATATTTCCTTTTCCAACATAGGCCTCAAAGCGCTCCAAATAAACACTTGCCGATCCTGCAAAAGGAGTGTTTCAAAACTGTTCCATCAAAAGGAACGTTCAAGTCTGTGAATTGAATGCACTCATCACACAGAAGTTTCTGAGAATGCTTCTGTCTAGTATTTGTGTGAAGATATTTCCTTTTCTAGCATAGGCCTGAAATCGCTCCAAATATCCACTTGCAGATTTTACCAAAAGTGTGTTTCAAAACTGCTCGGTGAAAAGAAAGGTTCAACTCTGTGAGTTGAATGCACATATTGTGAAGAAGTTTCTGAGAAGGCTTCTGTCTAGTTTTTAGGTGAAGAGATTTCATTTCCCAGCATAGGACTCAAAGCGCCCCAAATATCCACTTGCGGATTCTACGAAAACAGTGTTTCAAAACTGCTCTTTGAAAACGAAGGTTCAAGTCTGTGAGTTGAATGCCCTCATCAGAAAACAGTTTCTCAGAATGATTCTACCCAGTTTTCATCTGCATGTATTTCCTTTTCCGCTAGATGCCGCAATCGCACCAGATATCCACTGGCAGTTTCCACAAAAAGAGTGTTGCAGAACTGCTCCATAAAAAGGAATGTTCAAATCTGTGAGTTCAATCCCCACATGACATAGGTGTTTCTGAAAATGCTTCTGTCTAGTTTGTATATGAAGATATCTCCTTTTCCAGCATAAGCCTCAAGGAGCTCCAAATATCCACTTGCGGATACTACAAAAACAGTGTTTCAAAACTGGTCGATCAAAAGGAAGGTTCAACTCTGTGAGTTGAATGCACTCATCACAAAGAAGTTTCTGAGAATGCTTCCATCTAGCTTTTATGCAATGATATTTCCTTTTGCAGCATAGGCCTCAAAGCGCTCCAAATATCCACTTGCAGATTCTACAAAAAGAGGGTTTCAGAACTGCTCTATCCAAAGGCAGGTAGAACTCTGTGAGTTGAATGCACAAAGCCCAGGGAACTTTCTGAGAATGCTTTTGTCTAGTTTCTACGTGAAGATATTTCCTTTTCCAGCATAGGCGTCAAAGCACTCCATCCATCCACATGAAGATTCTACTAAAAGAGTGTTTCAAAACTTCTCTATCCAAAGAAAGGTTCGACTCCGTGAGTTCAACGCCCACATCACAAAGAAGTTTCTGAGAATGCTTCTGTCCAGTTTTTATGTGAGGATATTTCCTTTTCCAGCATAGGCCTCAAAGCGCTCCATATATCCACTTGCAGATCATACAGAAGAGTGTTCCAAATCTGCTCTTTCAAAAGGACGCTTCAAGCCTGTGAGTTGAATGCACTCATCACGAAGACGTTTCTGAGAATGCTTCTGTCTAGTTTTCATGTGAAGATGTTTCCATTTAAAGCATAGGCCTCAAATCTCTCCAAATATTCACTTGCAGATCCTATAAAAAGGGTGTTTCGAAACTTCTCTATCGATTGGTAGGTTCAAATCTGTGAGTTGAATGCACTGTTTACAAAGAAGTTTCTGAGAAAGCTTCTGTCTAGTTTTTATGTGACGATATAACCTTTTCCAGCATAAGCCTCAAAGGGCTCCGAATAAACCCTTGAAGATTCTACAAAAGGAGTGTTCCAAAACTGTTCTATCAAAGGGAACGTTCAAGTCTGTGAGTTGAATGCACTCCTCTCAAAGAGGTTTCTGACAATGCTGCTGTCTAGTGTTAATGTGAAGATATATCCTTTTCCAGCGTAAGCCTCAAAGGGCTCCCAATAAACACTTGCAGATTCTACAAAAGGAGTGTTTCAGAACTGTTCTATCAAAAGGAAAGTTGAAGTCTGTGAGTAGAAGGCACTCATCACAAAGTAGTTTCTGAGAGTGCTGCTGTCTAGTTTTTATGTGGAGATATTTCCTTTTCCAACACAGGCCCCTAAGCGCTCCGAATAAACACTTGCAGATTGTACTGAAGGAGTGTTTCCAACCTCTTCTATCAAAAGGAACGTTCAAGTGTGTGAGTTGAATGCACTCCTCACAAAGAAGTTTCTGAGAATGCTGCTGTCTAGTTTTTGTGTGAAGATATTTCCTTTTCCTTGCATAGGCCGCAAATCGCTGGAAATATCCACTTGCAGATTTCACAAAAAGAGTGTTTCCACACTGCTCTATCAAAAGACAGGTTCAACTCTGTGAGTTGAATGCACGCATCGAGAGGAACTTTCTGAGAATGCTTCTGTCTAGTTTTTAGGTGAAGATATTCCATTTCCCAGCATAGGCCTCAAAGTGCTCCAAATATCCATTTGCAGATTTTACAAAAAGAGTGTTTCAAAACTGCTCTTTCAAAAAGAAGGTTCAAGTCTGTGAGTTGAATGCACTCAGCACAAGGAAGTTTCTGAGAATGCTTCTGTCTAGTTTTTATGTGAAGATATTTCCTTTTCCAGCATAGGCCTCAAAGCGCAACAAATATCCACTTGCAGATTCTACAAACAGAGTGTTTCCAAACTTCTCTGTCAATTAGTAGGTTCAACTCTGTGAGTTGAATGCACTCATCACAAAGAAGTTTCTGAGAAGGCTTCTCTCTAATTTTTATGGGAAGATATTCCCTTTTCCAACATAGGCCTCAAAGTGCTCCGAATAAACACTTGCGGATGCTACAAACTTAGTGTTTCAAAACTGTTCTGTCAAAAGGAACGTTCAAGTCTGTGAGTTGAATGCATTCATCACAAAGAAGTTTCTCAGAATGCTTCTGTCTAGTATTTGTGTGAAGATATTTCCTTTTCTAGCATAGGCCTGAAATCGCTCCAAATATCCACTTGCAGATTTTACCAAAAGTGTGTTTCAAAACTGCTCGGTGAAAAGAAAGGTTCAACTCTGTGAGTTGAATGCACATATCGTGAAGAAGTTTCTGAGAAGGCTTCTGTCTAGTTTTTAGGTGAAGAGATTTCATTTCCCAGCATAGGACTCAAAGCGCCCCAAATATCCACCTGCGGATTCTACGAAAACAGTGTTTCAAAACTGCTCTTTGAAAACGAAAGTTCAAGTCTGTGAGTTGAATGCCCTCATCAGAAAACAGTTTCTCAGAATGATTCTACCCAGTTTTCATCTGCATGTATTTCCTTTTCCGCTAGATGCCGCAATCGCACCAGATATCCACTGGCAGTCTCCACAAAAAGAGTGTTGCAGAACTGCTCCATGAAAAGGAATGTTCAAATCTGTGAGTTCAATCCCCACATGACATAGGTGTTTCTGAAAATGCTTCTGTCTAGTTTATATATGAAGATATCTCCTTTTCCAGCATAAGCCTCAAGGAGCTCCAAATATCCACTTGCGGATACTACAAAAACAGTGTTTCAAAACTGGTCTATCAAAAGGAAGGTTCAACTCTGTGAGTTGAATGCACTCATCACAAAGAAGTTTCTGAGAATGCTTCCATCTAGCTTTTATGCAATGATATTTCCTTTTGCAGCATAGGCCTCAAAGCGCTCCAAATATCCACTTACAGATTCTACAAAAAGAGGGTTTCAGAACTGCTCTATCCAAAGGCAGGTAGAACTCTGTGAGTTGAATGCACAAAGCCCAGGGAACTTTCTGAGAATGCTTTTGTCTAGTTTCTACGTGAAGATATTTCCTTTTCCAGCATAGGCGTCCAAGCACTCCATCCATCCACATGAAGATTCTACTAAAAGAGTGTTTCAAAACTTCTCAATCCAAAGAAAGGTTCGACTCCGTGAGTTCAACGCCCACATCACAAAGAAGTTTCTGAGAATGCTTCTGTCCAGTTTTTATGTGAGGATATTTCCTTTTCCAGCATAGGCCTCAAAGCGCTCCATATATCCACTTGCAGATCATACAGAAGAGTGTTCCAAAACTGCTCTTTCAAAAGGAAGCTTCAAGCCTGTGAGTTGAATGCACTCATCACGACGACGTTTCTGAGAATGCTTCTGTCTAGTTTTCATGTGAAGATGTTTCCATTTAAAGCATAGGCCTCAAATCTCTCCAAATATTCACTTGCAGATCCTATAAAAAGGGTGTTTCGAAACTTCTCTATCGATTGGTAGGTTCAAATCTGTGAGTTGAATGCACTGTTTACAAAGAAGTTTCTGAGAAAGCTTCTGTCTAGTTTTTATGTGACGATATAACCTTTTCCAGCATAAGCCTCAAAGGGCTCCGAATAAACCCTTGAAGATTCTACAAAAGGAGTGTTCCAAAACTGTTCTATCAAAGGGAACGTTCAAGTCTGTGAGTTGAATGCACTCATCTCAAAGAGGTTTCTGACAATGCTGCTGTCTAGTGTTAATCTGAAGATATATCCTTCTCCAGCGTAAGCCTCAAAGGGCTCCCAATAAACAATTGCAGATTCTACAAAGGGAGTGTTTCAGAACTGTTCTATCAAAAGGAAAGTTCAAGTCTGTGAGTAGAATGCACTCATCACAAAGTAGTTTCTGAGAGTGCTGCTGTCTAGTTTTTATGTGGAGATATTTCCTTTTCCAACACAGGCCCCAAAGCGCTCCGAATAAACACTTGCAGATTGTACTGAAGGAGTGTTTCCAACCTCTTCTATCAAAAGGAACGTTCAAGTGTGTGAGTTGAATGCACTCCTCACAAAGAAGTTTCTGAGAATGCTGCTGTCTAGTTTTTGTGTGAAGATATTTCCTTTTCCTTGCATAGGCCGCAAATCGCTGGAAATATCCACTTGCAGATTTCACAAAAAGAGTGTTTCCACACTGCTCTATCAAAAGACAGGTTCAACTCTGTGAGTTGAATGCACGCATCGAGAGGAACTTTCTGAGAATGCTTCTGTCTAGTTTTTAGGTGAAGATATTCCGTTTCCCAGCATAGGCCTCAAAGTGCTCCAAATATCCATCTGCAGATTTTACAAAAAGAGTGTTTCAAAACTGCTCTTTCAAAAAGAAGGTTCAAGTCTGTGAGTTGAATGCATTCAGCACAAGGAAGTTTCTGAGAATGCTTCTGTCTAGTTTTTATGTGAAGATATTTCCTTTTCCAGCATAGGCCTCAAAGCGCAACAAATATCCACTTGCAGATTCTACAAACAGAGTGTTTCCAAACTTCTCTGTCAATTAGTAGGTTCAACTCTGTGAGTTGAATGCACTCATCACAAAGAAGTTTCTGAGAAGGCTTCTCTCTAGTTTTTATGGGAAGATATTCCCTTTTCCAACATAGGCCTCAAGGTGCTCCGAATAAACACTTGCGGATGCTACAAACTTAGTGTTTCAAAACTGTTCTGTCAAAAGGAACGTTCAAGTCTGTGAGTTGAATGCACTCATCACAAAGAAGTTTCTCAGAATGCTTCTGTCTAGTTTTCAGGTGAAGATATTTCATTTCCCAGCATAGGCCTCAAAGCGCTCCGAATATCCACTTGCAGATTCTACAAAAAGAGTGTTTCGAAACTGTTCTATCAAAAGGAAGGTTCAACTCTGTGAGTAGAATGCAATCACCACAAAGAAGTTTCTGAGAATGCTTCTCTCTAGTTTTTAGGTGAGGATATTTCCTTTTCCAACATAGGCCTCAAAGCGCTCCAAATAAACACTTGCCGATCCTGCAAAAGGAGTGTTTCAAAACTGTTCCATCAAAAGGAACGTTCAAGTCTGTGAATTGAATGCACTCATCACACAGAAGTTTCTGAGAATGCTTCTGTCTAGTATTTGTGTGAAGATATTTCCTTTTCTAGCATAGGCCTGAAATCGCTCCAAATATCCACTTGCAGATTTTACCAAAAGTGTGTTTCAAAACTGCTCGGTGAAAAGAAAGGTTCAACTCTGTGAGTTGAATGCACATATCGTGAAGAAGTTTCTGAGAAGGCTTCTGTCTAGTTTTTAGGTGAAGAGATTTCATTTCCCAGCATAGGACTCAAAGCGCCCCAAATATCCACTTGCGGATTCTACGAAAACAGTGTTTCAAAACTGCTCTTTGAAAACGAAGGTTCAAGTCTGTGAGTTGAATGCCCTCATCAGAAAACAGTTTCTCAGAATGATTCTACCCAGTTTTCATCTGCATGTATTTCCTTTTCCGCTAGATGCCGCAATCGCACCAGATATCCACTGGCAGTTTCCACAAAAAGAGTGTTGCAGAACTGCTCCATGAAAAGGAATGTTCAAATCTGTGAGTTCAATCCCCACATGACATAGGTGTTTCTGAAAATGCTTCTGTCTAGTTTGTATATGAAGATATCTCCTTTTCCAGCATTAGCCTCAAGGAGCTCCAAATATCCACTTGCGGATACTACAAAAACAGTGTTTCAAAACTGGTCTATCAAAAGGAAGGTTCAACTCTCTGAGTTGAATGCACTCATCACAAAGAAGTTTCTGAGAATGCTTCCATCTAGCTTTTATGCAATGATATTTCCTTTTGCAGCATAGGCCTCAAAGCGCTCCAAATATCCACTTGCAGATTGTACCAAGTGTGTTTCAAAACTGCTCGGTGAAAAGAAAGGTTCAACTCTGTGAGTTGAATGCACATATCGGGAAGAAGTTTCTGAGAAGGCTTCTGTCTAGTTTTTAGGTGAAGAGATTTCATTTCCCAGCATAGGACTCAAAGCGCCCCAAATATCCACTTGCGGATTCTACGAAAACTGTGTTTCAAAAGTGCTCTTTGAAAACGAAGGTTCAAGTCTGTGAGTTGAGTGCCCTCATCAGAAAACAGTTTCTCAGAATGATTCTACCCCGTTTTCATCTGCATGTATTTCCTTTTCCGCTAGATGCCGCAATCGCACCAGATATCCACTGGCAGTTTCCACAAAAAGAGTGTTGCAGAACTGCTGCACGAAAAGGAATGTTCAACATTGTGAGTTCAATCCCCACATGACATAGATGTTTCTGAAAATGCTTCTGTCTAGTTTGTATATGAAGATATCTCCTTTTCCAGCATAAGCCTCAAGGAGCTCCAAATATCCACTTGCGGATTCTACAAAAACAGTGTTTCAAAACTGGTCTATCAAAAGGAAGGTTCAACTCTGTGAGTTGAATGCCCTCACCACAAAGAAGTTTCTGAGAATGCTTCCATCTAGCTTTTATGCAATGATATTTCCTTTTGCAGCATAGGCCTCAAAGCGCTCCAAATATCCACTTGCAGATTCTACAAAAAGAGGGTTTCAGAACTGCTCTATCCAAAGGCAGGTTGAACTCTGTGAGTTGAATGCACAAAGCACAGGGAACTTTCTGAGAATGCTTTTGTCTAGTTTTACCTGAAGATAATTCCTTTTCCAGCATAGGCGTCAAAAGCACTCCATCCATCCACATGAAGATTCTACTAAAAGAGTGTTTCAAAACTTCTCTATCCAAAGAAAGGTTCGACTCCGTGAGTTCAACGCCCACATCACAAAGAAGTTTCTGAGAATGCTTCTGTCCAGTTTTTATGTGAGGATTTTTCCTTTTCCAGCATAGGCCTCAAAGCGCTCCATATATCCACTTGCAGATCTTACAGAAGCGTGTTAAAAAACTGCTGTTTCAAAAGGAAGCTTCAAGCGTGTGAGTTGAACACACTCATCACGAAGACGTTTCTGAGAATGCTTCTGTCTAGTTTTCATGTGAAGATGTTTCCATTTAAAGCATAGGCCTCAAATCTCTCCAAATATTCACTTGCAGATCCTATAAAAAGGGTGTTTCGAAACTTCTCTATCGATTGGTAGGTTCAAATCTGTGAGTTGAATGCACTGTTTACAAAGAAGTTTCTGAGAAAGCTTCTGTCTAGTTTTTATGTGAAGATATAACCTTTTCCAGCATAAGCCTCAAGGGCTCCGAATAAACCCTTGAAGATTCTACAAAAGGAGTGTTCCAAAACTGTTCTATCAAAGGGAACGTTCAAGTCTGTGAGTTGAATGCACTCATCTCAAAGAGGTTTCTGACAATGCTGCTGTCTAGTGTTAATGTGAAGATATATCCTTTTCCAGCGTAAGCCTCAAAGGGCTCCCAATAAACACTTGCAGATTCTACAAAAGGAGTGTTTCAGAACTGTTCTATCAAAAGGAAAGTTCAAGTCTGTGAGTAGAATGCACTCATCACAAAGTAGTTTCTGAGAGTGCTGCTGTCTAGTTTTTATGTGGAGATATTTCCTTTTCCAACATAGGCCCCAAAGCGCTCCGAATAAACACTTGCAGATTGTACTGAAGGAGTGTTTCCAACCTCTTCTATCAAAAGGAACGTTCAAGTGTGTGAGTTGAATGCACTCCTCACAAAGAAGTTTCTGAGAATGCTGCTGTCTAGTTTTTGTGTGAAGATATTTCCTTTTCCTTGCATAGGCCTCAAATCGCTGGAAATATCCACTTGCAGATTTCACAAAAAGAGTGTTTCCACACTGCTCTATCAAAAGACAGGTTCAACTCTGTGAGTTGAATGCACGCATCGAGAAGAACTTTCTGAGAATGCTTCTGTCTAGTTTTTAGGTGAAGATATTCCATTTCCCAGCATAGGCCACAAAGTGCTCCAAATATCCATCTGCAGATTTTACAAAAAGAGTGTTTCAAAACTGCTCTTTCAAAAAGAAGGTTCAAGTCTGTGAGTTGAATGCACTCAGCACAAGGAAGTTTCTGAGAATGCTTCTGTCTAGTTTTTATGTGAAGATATTTCCTTTTCCAGCATAGGCCTCAAAGCGCAACAAATATCCACTTGCAGATTCTACAAACAGAGTGTTTCCAAACTTCTCTGTCAGTTAGTAGGTTCAACTCTGTGAGTTGAATGCACTCATCACAAAGAAGTTTCTGAGAAGGCTTCTCTCTAGTTTTTATGGGAAGATATTCCCTTTTCCAACATAGGCCTCAAGGTGCTCCGAATAAACACTTGCGGATGCTACAAACTTAGTGTTTCAGAACTGTTCTGTCAAAAGGAACGTTCAAGTCTGTGAGTTGAATGCACTCATCACAAAGAAGTTTCTCAGAATGCTTCTGTCTAGTTTTCAGGTGAAGATATTTCATTTCCCAGCATAGGCCTCAAAGCGCTCCAAATATCCACTTGCAGATTCTACAAAAAGAGTGTTTCGAAACTGTTCTATCAAAAGGAAGGTTCAACTCTGTGAGTAGAATGCAATCACCACAAAGAAGTTTCTGAGAATGCTTCTCTCTAGTTTTTAGGTGAGGATATTTCCTTTTCCAACATAGGCCTCAAAGCGCTCCAAATAAACTCTTGCAGATCCTGCCAAAGGAGTGTTTCAAAACTGTTCCGTCAAAAGGAACGTTCAAGTCTGTGAATTGAATGCACTCATCACACAGAAGTTTCTGAGAATGCTTCTGTCTAATATTTGTGTGAAGATATTTCCTTTTCTAGCATAGGCCTGAAATCGCTCCAAATATCCCCTTGCAGATTTTACCAAAAGTGTGTTTCAAAACTGCTCGGTGAAAAGAAAGGTTCAACTCTGTGAGTTGAATGCACATATCGTGAAGAAGTTTCTGAGAAGGCTTCTGTCTAGTTTTTAGGTGAAGAGATTTCATTTCCCAGCATAGGACTCAAAGCGCCCCAAATATCCACTTGCGGATTCTACGAAAACAGTGTTTCAAAACTGCTCTTTGAAAACGAAGGTTCAAGTCTGTGAGTTGAATGCCCTCATCAGAAAACAGTTTCTCAGAATGATTCTACCCAGTTTTCATCTGCATGTATTTCCTTTTCCGCTAGATGCCGCAATCGCACCAGATATCCACTGGCAGTTTCCACAAAAAGAGTGTTGCAGAACTGCTGCATAAAAAGGAATGTTCAACACTGTGAGTTCAATCCCCACATGACATAGATGTTTCTGAAAATGCTTCTGTCTAGTTTGTATATGAAGATATCTCCTTTTCCAGCATAAGCCTCAAGGAGCTCCAAATATCCACTTGCGGATTCTACAAAAACAGTGTTTCAAAACTGGTCTATCAAAAGGAAGGTTCAACTCTGTGAGTTGAATGCACTCATCACAAAGAAGTTTCTGAGAATGCTTCCATCTAGCTTTTATGCAATGATATTTCCTTTTGCAGCATAGGCCTCAAAGCGCTCCAAATATCCACTTGCAGATTCTACAAAAAGAGGGTTTCAGAACTGCTCTATCCAAAGGCAGGTAGAACTCTGTGAGTTGAATGCACAAAGCACAGGGAACTTTCTGAGAATGCTTTTGTCTAGTTTCTACGTGAAGATATTTCCTTTTCCAGCATAGGCGTCAAAGCACTCCATCCATCCACATGAAGATTCTACTAAAAGAGTGTTTCAAAACTTCTCTATCCAAAGAAAGGTTCGACTCCGTGAGTTCAACGCCCACATCACAAAGAAGTTTCTGAGAATGCTTCTGTCCGGTTTTTATGTGAGGATTTTTCCTTTTCCAGCATAGGCCTCAAAGCGCTCCATATATCCACTTGCAGATCTTACAGAAGAGTGTTAAAAAACTGCTGTTTCAAAAGGAAGCTTCAAGCCTGTGAGTTGAATGCACTCATCACGAAGACGTTTCTGAGAATGCTTCTGTCTAGTTTTCATGTGAAGATGTTTCCATTTAAAGCATAGGCCTCAAATCTCTCCAAATATTCACTTGCAGATCCTATAAAAAGGGTGTTTTGAAACTTCTCTATCGATTGGTAGGTTCAAATCTGTGAGTTGAATGCACTGTTTACAAAGAAGTTTCTGAGAAAGCTTCTGTCTAGTTTTTATGTGAAGATATAACCTTTTCCAGCATAAACCTCAAAGGGCTCCGAATAAACCCTTGAAGATTCTACAAAAGGAGTGTTCCAAAACTGTTCTATCAAAGGGAACGTTCAAGTCTGTGAGTTGAATGCACTCATCTCAAAGAGGTTTCTGACAATGCTGCTGTCTAGTGTTAATGTGAAGATATATCCTTTTCCAGCGTAAGCCTCAAAGGGCTCCCAATAAACACTTGCAGATTCTACAAAAGGAGTGTTTCAGAACTGTTCTATCAAAAGGAAAGTTCAAGTCTGTGAGTAGAATGCACTCATCACAAAGTAGTTTCTGAGAGTGCTGCTGTCTAGTTTTCATGTGGAGATATTTCCTTTTCCAACATAGGCCCCAAAGCGCTCCGAATAAACACTTGCAGATTGTACTGAAGGAGTGTTTCCAACCTCTTCTATCAAAAGGAACGTTCAAGTGTGTGAGTTGAATGCACTCCTCACAAAGAAGTTTCTGAGAATGCTGCTGTCTAGTTTTTGTGTGAAGATATTTCCTTTTCCTTGCATAGGCCTCAAATCGCTGGAAATATCCACTTGCAGATTTCACAAAAAGAGTGTTTCCACACTGCTCTATCAAAAGACAGGTTCAACTCTGTGAGTTGAATGCACGCATCGAGAAGAACTTTCTGAGAATGCTTCTGTCTAGTTTTTAGGTGAAGATATTCCATTTCCCAGCATAGGCCTCAAAGTGCTCCAAATATCCATCTGCAGATTTTACAAAAAGAGTGTTTCAAAACTGCTCTTTCAAAAAGAAGGTTCAAGTCTGTGAGTTGAATGCACTCAGCACAAGGAAGTTTCTGAGAATGCTTCTGTCTAGTTTTTATGTGAAGATATTTCCTTTTCCAGCATAGGCCTCAAAGCGCAACAAATATCCACTTGCAGATTCTACAAACAGAGTGTTTCCAAACTTCTCTGTCAATTAGTAGGTTCAACTCTGTGAGTTGAATGCACTCATCACAAAGAAGTTTCTGAGAAGGCTTCTCTCTAGTTTTTATGGGAAGATATTTCCTTTTCCAAAATAGGCCTCAAGGTGCTCCGAATAAACACTTGCGGATGCTACAAACTTAGTGTTTCAGAACTGTTCTGTCGAAAGGAACGTTCAAGTCTGTGAGTTGAATGCACCCATCACAAAGAAGTTTCTCAGAATGCTTCTGTCTAGTTTTCAGGTGAAGATATTTCATTTCCCAGCATAGGCCTCAAAGCGCTCCAAATATCCACTTGCAGATTCTACAAAAAGAGTGTTTCGAAACTGTTCTATCAAAAGGAAGGTTCAACTCTGTGAGTAGAATGCAATCACCACAAAGAAGTTTCTGAGAATGCTTCTCTCTAGTTTTTAGGTGAGAATATTTCCTTTTCCAACATAAGCCTCAAAGCGCTCCAAATAAACTCTTGCAGATCCTGCCAAAGGAGTGTTTCAAAACTGTTCCGTCAAAAGGAACGTTCAAGTCTGTGAATTGAATGCACTCATCACACAGAAGTTTCTGAGAATGCTTCTGTCTAGTATTTGTGTGAAGATATTTCCTTTTCTAGCATAGGCCTGAAATCGCTCCAAATATCCCCTTGCAGATTTTACCAAAAGTGTGTTTCAAAACTGCTCGGTGAAAAGAAAGGTTCAACTCTGTGAGTTGAATGCACATATCGTGAAGAAGTTTCTGAGAAGGCTTCTGTCTAGTTTTTAGGTGAAGAGATTTCATTTCCCAGCATAGGACTCAAAGCGCCCCAAATATCCACTTGCGGATTCTACGAAAACAGTGTTTCAAAACTGCTCTTTGAAAACGAAGGTTCAAGTCTGTGAGTTGAATGCCCTCATCAGAAAACAGTTTCTCAGAATGATTCTACCCAGTTTTCATCTGCATGTATTTCCTTTTCCGCTAGATGCCGCAATCGCACCAGATATCCACTGGCAGTTTCCACAAAAAGAGTGTTGCAGAACTGCTCCATGAAAAGGAATGTTCAACTCTGTGAGTTCAATCCCCACATGACATAGATGTTTCTGAAAATCCTTCTGTCTAGTTTGTATATGAAGATATCTCCTTTTCCAGCATAAGCCTCAAGGAGCTCCAAATATCCACTTGCGGATTCTACAAAAACAGTGTTTCAAAACTGATCTATCAAAAGGAAGGTTCAACTCTGTGAGTTGAATGCACTCATCACAAAGAAGTTTCTGAGAATGCTTCCATCTAGCTTTTATGCAATGATATTTCCTTTTGCAGCATAGGCCTCAAAGCGCTCCAAATATCCACTTGCAGATTCTACAAAAAGAGGGTTTCAGAACTGCTCTATCCAAAGGCAGGTAGAACTCTGTGAGTTGAATGCACAAAGCACAGGTAACTTTCTGAGAATGCTTTTGTCTAGTTTCTACGTGAAGATATTTCCTTTTCCAGCATAGGCGTCAAAGCACTCCATCCATCCACATGAAGATTCTACTAAAAGAGTGTTTCAAAACTTCTCTATCCAAAGAAAGGTTCGACTCCGTGAGTTCAACGCCCACATCACAAAGAAGTTTCTGAGAATGCTTCTGTCCGGTTTTTATGTGAGGATATTTCCTTTTCCAGCATAGGCCTCAAAGCGCTCCATATATCCACTTGCAGATCTTACAGAAGAGTGTTAAAAAACTGCTGTTTCAAAAGGAAGCTTCAAGCCTGTGAGTTGAATGCACTCATCACGAAGACGTTTCTGAGAATGCTTCTGTCTAGTTTTCATGTGAAGATGTTTCCATTTAAAGCATAGGCCTCAAATCTCTCCAAATATTCACTTGCAGATCCTATAAAAAGGGTGTTTCGAAACTTCTCTATCGATTGGTAGGTTCAAATCTGTGAGTTGAATGCACTGTTTACAAAGAAGTTTCTGAGAAAGCTTCTGTCTAGTTTTTATGTGACGATATAACCTTTTCCAGCATAAGCCTCAAAGGGCACCGAATAAACCCTTGAAGATTCTACAAAAGGAGTGTTCCAAAACTGTTCTAACAAAGGGAACGTTCAAGTCTGTGAGTTGAATGCACTCATCTCAAAGAGGTTTCTGACAATGCTGCTGTCTAGTGTTAATGTGAAGATATATCCTTTTCCAGCGTAAGCCTCAAAGGGCTCCCAGTGAACACTTGCAGATTCTACAAAAGGAGTGTTTCAGAACTGTTCTATCAAAAGGAAAGTTCAAGTCTGTGAGTAGAATGCACTCATCACAAAGTAGTTTCTGAGAGTGCTGCTGTCTAGTTTTTATGTGGAGATATTTCCTTTTCCAACATAGGCCCCAAAGCGCTCCGAATAAACACTTACAGATTGTACTGAAGGAGTGTTTCCAACCTCTTCTATCAAAAGGAACGTTCAAGTGTGTGAGTTGAATGCACTCCTCACAAAGAAGTTTCTGAGAATGCTGCTGTCTAGTTTTTGTGTGAAGATATTTCCTTTTCCTTGCATAGGCCTCAAATCGCTGGAAATATCCACTTGCAGATTTCACAAAAAGAGTGTTTCCACACTGCTCTATCAAAAGACAGGTTCAACTCTGTGAGTTGAATGCACGCATCGAGAGGAACTTTCTGAGAATGCTTCTGTCTAGTTTTTAGGTGAAGATATTCCATTTCCCAGCATAGGCCACAAAGTGCTCCAAATATCCATCTGTAGATTTTACAAAAAGAGTGTTTCAAAACTGCTCTTTCAAAAACAAGGTTCAAGTCTGTGAGTTGAATGCACTCAGCACAAGGAACTTTCTGAGAATGCTTCTGTCTAGTTTTTATGTGAAGACATTTCCTTTTCCAGCATAGGCCTCAAAGCGCAACAAATATCCACTTTCAGATTCTACAAACAGAGTGTTTCCAAACTTCTCTGTCAATTAGTAGGTTCAACTCTGTGAGTTGAATGCACTCATCACAAAGAAGTTTCTGAGAAGGCTTCTCTCTAGTTTTTATGGGAAGATATTCCCTTTTCCAACATAGGCCTCAAGGTGCTCCGAATAAACACTTGCGGATGCTACAAACTTAGTGTTTCAAAACTGTTCTGTCAAAAGGAACGTTCAAGTCTGTGAGTTGAATGCACTCATCACAAAGAAGTTTCTCAGAATGCTTCTGTCTAGTTTTCAGGTGAAGATATTTCATTTCCCAGCATAGGCCTCAAAGCGCTCCAAATATCCACTTGCAGATTCTACAAAAAGAGTGTTTCGAAACTGTTCTATCAAAAGGAAGGTTCAACTCTGTGAGTAGAATGCAATCACCACAAAGAAGTTTCTGAGAATGCTTCTCTCTAGTTTTTAGGTGAGGATATTTCCTTTTCCAACATAGGCCTCAAAGCGCTCCAAATAAACTCTTGCAGATCCTGCCAAAGGAGTGTTTCAAAACTGTTCCGTCAAAAGGAACGTTCAAGTCTGTGAATTGAATGCACTCATCACACAGAAGTTTCTGAGAATGCTTCTGTCTAGTATTTGTGTGAAGATATTTCCTTTTCTAGCATAGGCCTGAAATCGCTCCAAATATCCACTTGCAGATTTTACCAAAAGTGTGTTTCAAAACTGCTCGGTGAAAAGAAAGGTTCAACTCTGTGAGTTGAATGCACATATCGTGAAGAAGTTTCTGAGAAGGCTTCTGTCTAGTTTTTAGGTGAAGAGATTTCATTTCCCAGCATAGGACTCAAAGCGCCCCAAATATCCACTTGCGGATTCTACGAAAACAGTGTTTCAAAACTGCTCTTTGAAAACGAAGGTTCAAGTCTGTGAGTTGAATGCCCTCATCAGAAAACAGTTTCTCAGAATGATTCTACCTAGTTTTCATCTGCATGTATTTCCTTTTCCGCTAGATGCCGCAATCGCACCAGATATCCACTGGCAGTTTCCACAAAAAGAGTGTTGCAGAACTGCTGCATGAAAAGGAATGTTCAACACTGTGAGTTCAATCCCCACATGACATAGATGTTTCTGAAAATGCTTCTGTCTAGTTTGTATATGAAGATATCTCCTTTTCCAGCATAAGCCTCAAGGAGCTCCAAATATCCACTTGCGGATTCTACAAAAACAGTGTTTCAAAACTGGTCTATCAAAAGGAAGGTTCAACTCTGTGAGTTGAATGCACTCATCACAAAGAAGTTTCTGAGAATGCTTCCATCTAGCTTTTATGCAATGATATTTCCTTTTGCAGCATAGGCCTCAAAGCGCTCCAAATATCCACTTGCAGATTCTACAAAAAGAGGGTTTCAGAACTGCTCTATCCAAAGGCAGGTAGAACTCTGTGAGTTGAATGCACAAAGCACAGGGAACTTTCTGAGAATGCTTTTGTCTAGTTTCTACGTGAAGATATTTCCTTTTCCAGCATAGGCGTCAAAGCACTCCATCCATCCACATGAAGATTCTACTAAAAGAGTGTTTCAAAACTTCTCTATCCAAAGAAAGGTTCGACTCCGTGAGTTCAACGCCCACATCACAAAGAAGTTTCTGAGAATGCTTCTGTCCGGTTTTTATGTGAGGATTTTTCCTTTTCCAGCATAGGCCTCAAAGCGCTCCATATATCCACTTGCAGATCTTACAGCAGAGTGTTAAAAAACTGCTGTTTCAAAAGGAAGCTTCAAGCCTGTGAGTTGAATGCACTCATCACGAAGACGTTTCTGAGAATGCTTCTGTCTAGTTTTCATGTGAAGATGTTTCCATTTAAAGCATAGGCCTCAAATCTCTCCAAATATTCACTTGCAGATCCTATAAAAAGGGTGTTTTGAAACTTCTCTATCGATTGGTAGGTTCAAATCTGTGAGTTGAATGCACTGTTTACAAAGAAGTTTCTGAGAAAGCTTCTGTCTAGTTTTTATGTGAAGATATAACCTTTTCCAGCATAAACCTCAAAGGGCTCCGAATAAACCCTTGAAGATTCTACAAAAGGAGTGTTCCAAAACTGTTCTATCAAAGGGAACGTTCAAGTCTGTGAGTTGAATGCACTCATCTCAAAGAGGTTTCTGACAATGCTGCTGTCTAGTGTTAATGTGAAGATATATCCTTTTCCAGCGTAAGCCTCAAAGGGCTCCCAATAAACACTTGCAGATTCTACAAAAGGAGTGTTTCAGAACTGTTCTATCAAAAGGAAAGTTCAAGTCTGTGAGTAGAATGCACTCATCACAAAGTAGTTTCTGAGAGTGCTGCTGTCTAGTTTTTATGTGGAGATATTTCCTTTTCCAACATAGGCCCCAAAGCGCTCCGAATAAACACTTGCAGATTGTACTGAAGGAGTGTTTCCAACCTCTTCTATCAAAAGGAACGTTCAAGTGTGTGAGTTGAATGCACTCCTCACAAAGAAGTTTCTGAGAATGCTGCTGTCTAGTTTTTGTGTGAAGATATTTCCTTTTCCTTGCATAGGCCTCAAATCGCTGGAAATATCCACTTGCAGATTTCACAAAAAGAGTGTTTCCACACTGCTCTATCAAAAGACAGGTTCAACTCTGTGAGTTGAATGCACGCATCGAGAAGAACTTTCTGAGAATGCTTCTGTCTAGTTTTTAGGTGAAGATATTCCATTTCCCAGCATAGGCCTCAAAGTGCTCCAAATATCCATCTGCAGATTTTACAAAAAGAGTGTTTCAAAACTGCTCTTTCAAAAAGAAGGTTCAAGTCTGTGAGTTGAATGCACTCAGCACAAGGAAGTTTCTGAGAATGCTTCTGTCTAGTTTTTATGTGAAGATATTTCCTTTTCCAGCATAGGCCTCAAAGCGCAACAAATATCCACTTGCAGATTCTACAAACAGAGTGTTTCCAAACTTCTCTGTCAATTAGTAGGTTCAACTCTGTGAGTTGAATGCACTCATCACAAAGAAGTTTCTGAGAAGGCTTCTCTCTAGTTTTTATGGGAAGATATTTCCTTTTCCAAAATAGGCCTCAAGGTGCTCCGAATAAACACTTGCGGATGCTACAAACTTAGTGTTTCAGAACTGTTCTGTCGAAAGGAACGTTCAAGTCTGTGAGTTGAATGCACCCATCACAAAGAAGTTTCTCAGAATGCTTCTGTCTAGTTTTCAGGTGAAGATATTTCATTTCCCAGCATAGGCCTCAAAGCGCTCCAAATATCCACTTGCAGATTCTACAAAAAGAGTGTTTCGAAACTGTTCTATCAAAAGGAAGGTTCAACTCTGTGAGTAGAATGCAATCACCACAAAGAAGTTTCTGAGAATGCTTCTCTCTAGTTTTTAGGTGAGAATATTTCCTTTTCCAACATAAGCCTCAAAGCGCTCCAAATAAACTCTTGCAGATCCTGCCAAAGGAGTGTTTCAAAACTGTTCCGTCAAAAGGAACGTTCAAGTCTGTGAATTGAATGCACTCATCACACAGAAGTTTCTGAGAATGCTTCTGTCTAGTATTTGTGTGAAGATATTTCCTTTTCTAGCATAGGCCTGAAATCGCTCCAAATATCCCCTTGCAGATTTTACCAAAAGTGTGTTTCAAAACTGCTCGGTGAAAAGAAAGGTTCAACTCTGTGAGTTGAATGCACATATCGTGAAGAAGTTTCTGAGAAGGCTTCTGTCTAGTTTTTAGGTGAAGAGATTTCATTTCCCAGCATAGGACTCAAAGCGCCCCAAATATCCACTTGCGGATTCTACGAAAACAGTGTTTCAAAACTGCTCTTTGAAAACGAAGGTTCAAGTCTGTGAGTTGAATGCCCTCATCAGAAAACAGTTTCTCAGAATGATTCTACCCAGTTTTCATCTGCATGTATTTCCTTTTCCGCTAGATGCCGCAATCGCACCAGATATCCACTGGCAGTTTCCACAAAAAGAGTGTTGCAGAACTGCTCCATGAAAAGGAATGTTCAACTCTGTGAGTTCAATCCCCACATGACATAGATGTTTCTGAAAATCCTTCTGTCTAGTTTGTATATGAAGATATCTCCTTTTCCAGCATAAGCCTCAAGGAGCTCCAAATATCCACTTGCGGATTCTACAAAAACAGTGTTTCAAAACTGATCTATCAAAAGGAAGGTTCAACTCTGTGAGTTGAATGCACTCATCACAAAGAAGTTTCTGAGAATGCTTCCATCTAGCTTTTATGCAATGATATTTCCTTTTGCAGCATAGGCCTCAAAGCGCTCCAAATATCCACTTGCAGATTCTACAAAAAGAGGGTTTCAGAACTGCTCTATCCAAAGGCAGGTAGAACTCTGTGAGTTGAATGCACAAAGCACAGGTAACTTTCTGAGAATGCTTTTGTCTAGTTTCTACGTGAAGATATTTCCTTTTCCAGCATAGGCGTCAAAGCACTCCATCCATCCACATGAAGATTCTACTAAAAGAGTGTTTCAAAACTTCTCTATCCAAAGAAAGGTTCGACTCCGTGAGTTCAACGCCCACATCACAAAGAAGTTTCTGAGAATGCTTCTGTCCGGTTTTTATGTGAGGATATTTCCTTTTCCAGCATAGGCCTCAAAGCGCTCCATATATCCACTTGCAGATCTTACAGAAGAGTGTTAAAAAACTGCTGTTTCAAAAGGAAGCTTCAAGCCTGTGAGTTGAATGCACTCATCACGAAGACGTTTCTGAGAATGCTTCTGTCTAGTTTTCATGTGAAGATGTTTCCATTTAAAGCATAGGCCTCAAATCTCTCCAAATATTCACTTGCAGATCCTATAAAAAGGGTGTTTCGAAACTTCTCTATCGATTGGTAGGTTCAAATCTGTGAGTTGAATGCACTGTTTACAAAGAAGTTTCTGAGAAAGCTTCTGTCTAGTTTTTATGTGACGATATAACCTTTTCCAGCATAAGCCTCAAAGGGCACCGAATAAACCCTTGAAGATTCTACAAAAGGAGTGTTCCAAAACTGTTCTAACAAAGGGAACGTTCAAGTCTGTGAGTTGAATGCACTCATCTCAAAGAGGTTTCTGACAATGCTGCTGTCTAGTGTTAATGTGAAGATATATCCTTTTCCAGCGTAAGCCTCAAAGGGCTCCCAGTGAACACTTGCAGATTCTACAAAAGGAGTGTTTCAGAACTGTTCTATCAAAAGGAAAGTTCAAGTCTGTGAGTAGAATGCACTCATCACAAAGTAGTTTCTGAGAGTGCTGCTGTCTAGTTTTTATGTGGAGATATTTCCTTTTCCAACATAGGCCCCAAAGCGCTCCGAATAAACACTTACAGATTGTACTGAAGGAGTGTTTCCAACCTCTTCTATCAAAAGGAACGTTCAAGTGTGTGAGTTGAATGCACTCCTCACAAAGAAGTTTCTGAGAATGCTGCTGTCTAGTTTTTGTGTGAAGATATTTCCTTTTCCTTGCATAGGCCTCAAATCGCTGGAAATATCCACTTGCAGATTTCACAAAAAGAGTGTTTCCACACTGCTCTATCAAAAGACAGGTTCAACTCTGTGAGTTGAATGCACGCATCGAGAGGAACTTTCTGAGAATGCTTCTGTCTAGTTTTTAGGTGAAGATATTCCATTTCCCAGCATAGGCCACAAAGTGCTCCAAATATCCATCTGTAGATTTTACAAAAAGAGTGTTTCAAAACTGCTCTTTCAAAAACAAGGTTCAAGTCTGTGAGTTGAATGCACTCAGCACAAGGAACTTTCTGAGAATGCTTCTGTCTAGTTTTTATGTGAAGACATTTCCTTTTCCAGCATAGGCCTCAAAGCGCAACAAATATCCACTTTCAGATTCTACAAACAGAGTGTTTCCAAACTTCTCTGTCAATTAGTAGGTTCAACTCTGTGAGTTGAATGCACTCATCACAAAGAAGTTTCTGAGAAGGCTTCTCTCTAGTTTTTATGGGAAGATATTCCCTTTTCCAACATAGGCCTCAAGGTGCTCCGAATAAACACTTGCGGATGCTACAAACTTAGTGTTTCAAAACTGTTCTGTCAAAAGGAACGTTCAAGTCTGTGAGTTGAATGCACTCATCACAAAGAAGTTTCTCAGAATGCTTCTGTCTAGTTTTCAGGTGAAGATATTTCATTTCCCAGCATAGGCCTCAAAGCGCTCCAAATATCCACTTGCAGATTCTACAAAAAGAGTGTTTCGAAACTGTTCTATCAAAAGGAAGGTTCAACTCTGTGAGTAGAATGCAATCACCACAAAGAAGTTTCTGAGAATGCTTCTCTCTAGTTTTTAGGTGAGGATATTTCCTTTTCCAACATAGGCCTCAAAGCGCTCCAAATAAACTCTTGCAGATCCTGCCAAAGGAGTGTTTCAAAACTGTTCCGTCAAAAGGAACGTTCAAGTCTGTGAATTGAATGCACTCATCACACAGAAGTTTCTGAGAATGCTTCTGTCTAGTATTTGTGTGAAGATATTTCCTTTTCTAGCATAGGCCTGAAATCGCTCCAAATATCCACTTGCAGATTTTACCAAAAGTGTGTTTCAAAACTGCTCGGTGAAAAGAAAGGTTCAACTCTGTGAGTTGAATGCACATATCGTGAAGAAGTTTCTGAGAAGGCTTCTGTCTAGTTTTTAGGTGAAGAGATTTCATTTCCCAGCATAGGACTCAAAGCGCCCCAAATATCCACTTGCGGATTCTACGAAAACAGTGTTTCAAAACTGCTCTTTGAAAACGAAGGTTCAAGTCTGTGAGTTGAATGCCCTCATCAGAAAACAGTTTCTCAGAATGATTCTACCTAGTTTTCATCTGCATGTATTTCCTTTTCCGCTAGATGCCGCAATCGCACCAGATATCCACTGGCAGTTTCCACAAAAAGAGTGTTGCAGAACTGCTGCATGAAAAGGAATGTTCAACACTGTGAGTTCAATCCCCACATGACATAGATGTTTCTGAAAATGCTTCTGTCTAGTTTGTATATGAAGATATCTCCTTTTCCAGCATAAGCCTCAAGGAGCTCCAAATATCCACTTGCGGATTCTACAAAAACAGTGTTTCAAAACTGGTCTATCCAAAGGAAGGTTCAACTCTGTGTGTTGAATGCACTCATCACAAAGAAGTTTCTGAGAATGCTTCCATCTAGCTTTTATGCAATGATATTTCCTTTTGCAGCATAGGCCACAAAGCGCAACAAATATCCACTTGCAGATTCTACAAAAAGAGGGTTTCAGAACTGCTCTATCCAAAGGCAGGTAGAACTCTGTGAGTTGAATGCACAAAGCACAGGGAACTTTCTGAGAATGCTTTTGTCTAGTTTCTACGTGAAGATATTTCCTTCTCCAGCATAGGCGTCAAAGCACTCCATCCATCCACATGAAGATTCTACTAACAGAGTGTTTCAAAACTTCTCTATCCAAAGAAAGGTTCGACTCCGTGAGTTCAACGCCCACATCACAAAGAAGTTTCTGAGAATGCTTCTGTCCGGTTTTTATGTGAAGATATTTCCTTTTAAAGCATAGGCCTCAAAGCGCTCCATATATCCACTTGCAGAACTTACAGAAGAGTGTTAAAAAACTGCTGTTTCAAAAGGAAACTTCAAGCCTGTGAGTTGAATGCACTCATCATGAAGACGTTTCTGAGAATGCTTCTGGCTAGTTTTCATGTGAAGATGTTTCCATTTAAAGCATAGGCCTCAAATCTCTCCAAATATTCACTTGCAGATCCTATAAAAAGGGTGTTTCGAAACTTCTCTATCGATTGGTAGGTTCAAATCTGTGTGTTGAATGCACTGTTTACAAAGAAGTTTCTGAGAAAACTTCTGTCTAGTTTTTATGTGAAGATATATCCTTTTCCAGCATAAGCCTCAAAGGGCTCCGAATAAACCCTTGAAGATTCTACAAAAGGAGTGTTCCAAAACTGTTCTATCAAAGGGAACGTTCAAGTCTGTGAGTTGAATGCACTCATCTCAAAGAGGTTTCTGACAATGCTGCTGTCTAGTGTTAATGTGAAGATATATCCTTTTCCAGCGTAAGCCTCAAAGGGCTCCCAATAAACACTTGCAGATTCTACGAAAGGAGTGTTTCAGAACTGTTCTATCAAAAGGAAACTTCAAGTCTGTGAGTAGAATGCACTCATCACAAAGTAGTTTCTGAGAGTGCTGCTGTCTAGTTTTTATGTGGAGATATTTCCTTTTCCAACATAGGCCCCAAAGCGCTCCGAATAAACACTTGCAGATTGTACTGAAGGAGTGTTTCCAACCTCTTCTATCAAAAGGAACGTTCAAGTGTGTGAGTTGAATGCACTCCTCACAAAGAAGTTTCTGAGAATGCTGCTGTCTAGTTTTTGTGTGAAGATATCTCCTTTTCCTTGCATAGGCCTCAAATCGCTGGAAATATCCACTTGCAGATTTCACAAAAAGAGTGTTTCCACACTGCTCTATCAAAAGACAGGTTCAACTCTGTGAGTTGAATGCACGCATCGAGAAGAACTTTCTGAGAATGCTTCTGTCTAGTTTTTAGGTGAAGATATTCCATTTCCCAGCATAGGCCTCAAAGTGCTCCAAATATCCATCTGCAGATTTTACAAAAAGAGTGTTTCAAAACTGCTCTTTCAAAAAGAAGGTTCAAGTCTGTGAGTTGAATGCACTCAGCACAAGGAAGTTTCTGAGAATGCTTCTGTCTAGTTTTTATGTGAAGATATTTCCTTTTCCAGCATAGGCCTCAAAGCGCAACAAATATCCACTTGCAGATTCTACAAACAGAGTGTTTCCAAACTTCTCTGTCAATTAGTAGGTTCAACTCTGTGAGTTGAATGCACTCATCACAAAGAAGTTTCTGAGAAGGCTTCTCTCTAGTTTTTATGGGAAGATATTCCCTTTTCCAACATAGGCCTCAAGGTGCTCCGAATAAACACTTGCGGATGCTACAAACTTAGTGTTTCAGAACTGTTTTGTCGAAAGGAACGTTCAAGTCTGTGAGTTGAATGCACTCATCACAAAGAAGTTTCTCAGAATGCTTCTGTCTAGTTTTCAGGTGAAGATATTTCATTTCCCAGCATAGGCCTCAAAGCGCTCCAAATATCCACTTGCAGATTGTACCAAGTGTGTTTCAAAACTGCTCGGTGAAAAGAAAGTTTCAACTCTGTGAGTTGAATGCACATCTCGGGAAGAAGTTTCTGAGAAGGCTTCTGTCTAGTTTTTAGGTGAAGAGATTTCATTTCCCAGCATAGGACTCAAAGCGCCCCAAATATCCACTTGCGGATTCTACGAAAACAGTGTTTCAAAAGTGCTCTTTGAAAACGAAGGTTCAAGTCTGTGAGTTGAGTGCCCTCATCAGAAAACAGTTTCTCAGAATGATTCTACCCCGTTTTCATCTGCATGTATTTCCTTTTCCGCTAGATGCCGCAATCGCACCAGATATCCACTGGCAGTTTCCACAAAAAGAGTGTTGCAGAACTGCTGCACGAAAAGGAATGTTCAACATTGTGAGTTCAATCCCCACATGACATAGATGTTTCTGAAAATGCTTCTGTCTAGTTTGTATATGAAGATATCTCCTTTTCCAGCATAAGCCTCAAGGAGCTCCAAATATCCACTTGCGGATTCTACAAAAACAGTGTTTCAAAACTGGTCTATCAAAAGGAAGGTTCAACTCTGTGAGTTGAATGCCCTCACCACAAAGAAGTTTCTGAGAATGCTTCCATCTAGCTTTTATGCAATGATATTTCCTTTTGCAGCATAGGCCTCAAAGCGCTCCAAATATCCACTTGCAGATTCTACAAAAAGAGGGTTTCAGAACTGCTCTATCCAAAGGCAGGTTGAACTCTGTGAGTTGAATGCACAAAGCACAGGGAACTTTCTGAGAATGCTTTTGTCTAGTTTTACCTGAAGATAATTCCTTTTCCAGCATAGGCGTCAAAAGCACTCCATCCATCCACATGAAGATTCTACTAAAAGAGTGTTTCAAAACTTCTCTATCCAAAGAAAGGTTCGACTCCGTGAGTTCAACGCCCACATCACAAAGAAGTTTCTGAGAATGCTTCTGTCCAGTTTTTATGTGAGGATATTTCCTTTTCCAGCATAGGCCTCAAAGCGCTCCATATATCCACTTGCAGATCTTACAGAAGCGTGTTAAAAAACTGCTGTTTCAAAAGGAAGCTTCAAGCGTGTGAGTTGAACACACTCATCACGAAGACGTTTCTGAGAATGCTTCTGTCTAGTTTTCATGTGAAGATGTTTCCATTTAAAGCATAGGCCTCAAATCTCTCCAAATATTCACTTGCAGATCCTATAAAAAGGGTGTTTCGAAACTTCTCTATCGATTGGTAGGTTCAAATCTGTGAGTTGAATGCACTGTTTACAAAGAAGTTTCTGAGAAAGCTTCTGTCTAGTTTTTATGTGAAGATATAACCTTTTCCAGCATAAGCCTCAAGGGCTCCGAATACACCCTTGAAGATTCTACAAAAGGAGTGTTCCAAAACTGTTCTATCAAAGGGAACGTTCAAGTCTGTGAGTTGAATGCACTCATCTCAAAGAGGTTTCTGACAATGCTGCTGTCTAGTGTTAATGTGAAGATATATCCTTTTCCAGCGTAAGCCTCAAAGGGCTCCCAATAAACACTTGCAGATTCTACAAAAGGAGTGTTTCAGAACTGTTCTATCAAAAGGAAAGTTCAAGTCTGTGAGTAGAATGCACTCATCACAAAGTAGTTTCTGAGAGTGCTGCTGTCTAGTTTTTATGTGGAGATATTTCCTTTTCCAACATAGGCCCCAAAGCGCTCCGAATAAACACTTGCAGATTGTACTGAAGGAGTGTTTCCAACCTCTTCTATCAAAAGGAACGTTCAAGTGTGTGAGTTGAATGCACTCCTCACAAAGAAGTTTCTGAGAATGCTGCTGTCTAGTTTTTGTGTGAAGATATTTCCTTTTCCTTGCATAGGCCTCAAATCGCTGGAAATATCCACTTGCAGATTTCACAAAAAGAGTGTTTCCACACTGCTCTATCAAAAGACAGGTTCAACTCTGTGAGTTGAATGCACGCATCGAGAAGAACTTTCTGAGAATGCTTCTGTCTAGTTTTTAGGTGAAGATATTCCATTTCCCAGCATAGGCCACAAAGTGCTCCAAATATCCATCTGCAGATTTTACAAAAAGAGTGTTTCAAAACTGCTCTTTCAAAAAGAAGGTTCAAGTCTGTGAGTTGAATGCACTCAGCACAAGGAAGTTTCTGAGAATGCTTCTGTCTAGTTTTTATGTGAAGATATTTCCTTTTCCAGCATAGGCCTCAAAGCGCAACAAATATCCACTTGCAGATTCTACAAACAGAGTGTTTCCAAACTTCTCTGTCAATTAGTAGGTTCAACTCTGTGAGTTGAATGCACTCATCACAAAGAAGTTTCTGAGAAGGCTTCTCTCTAGTTTTTATGGGAAGATATTTCCTTTTCCAACATAGGCCTCAAGGTGCTCCGAATAAACACTTGCGGATGCTACAAACTTAGTGTTTCAGAACTGTTCTGTCGAAAGGAACGTTCAAGTCTGTGAGTTGAATGCACCCATCACAAAGAAGTTTCTCAGAATGCTTCTGTCTAGTTTTCAGGTGAAGATATTTCATTTCCCAGCATAGGCCTCAAAGCGCTCCAAATATCCACTTGCAGATTCTACAAAAAGAGTGTTTCGAAACTGTTCTATCAAAAGGAAGGTTCAACTCTGTGAGTAGAATGCAATCACCACAAAGAAGTTTCTGAGAATGCTTCTCTCTAGTTTTTAGGTGAGGATATTTCCTTTTCCAACATAGGCCTGAAAGCGCTCCAAATAAACACTTGCAGATACTGCCAAAGGAGTGTTTCAAAACTGTTCCGTCAAAAGGAACGTTCAAGTCTGTGAATTGAATGCACTCATCACACAGAAGTTTCTGAGAATGCTTCTGTCTAGTATTTGTGTGAAGATATTTCCTTTTCTAGCATAGGCCTGAAATCGCTCCAAATATCCACTTGCAGATTTTACCAAAAGTGTGTTCCAAAACTGCTCGGTGAAAAGAAAGGTTCAACTCTGTGAGTTGAATGCACATATCGTGAAGAAGTTTCTGAGAAGGCTTCTGTCTAGTTTTTAGGTGAAGAGATTTCATTTCCCAGCATAGGACTCATAGCGCCCCAAATATCCACTTGCGGATTCTACGAAAACAGTGTTTCAAAACTGCTCTTTGAAAACGAAGGTTCAAGTCTGTGAGTTGAATGCCCTCATCAGAAAACAGTTTCTCAGAATGATTCTACCCAGTTTTCATCTGCATGTATTTCCCTTTCCGCTAGATGCCGCAATCGCACCAGATATCCACTGGCAGTCTCCACAAAAAGAGTGTTGCAGAACTGCTCCATGAAAAGGAATGTTCAACTCTGTGAGTTCAATCCCCACATGACATAGATGTTTCTGAAAATGCTTCTGTCTAGTTTGTATATGAAGATATCTCCTTTTCCAGCATAAGCCTCAAGGAGCTCCAAATATCCACTTGCGGATACTACAAAAACAGTGTTTCAAAACTGGTCGATCAAAAGGAAGGTTCAACTCTGTGAGTTGAATGCACTCATCACAAAGAAGTTTCTGAGAATGCTTCCATCTAGCTTTTATGCAATGATATTTCCTTTTGCAGCATAGGCCTCAAAGCGCTCCAAATATCCACTTGCAGATTCTACAAAAAGAGGGTTTCAGAACTGCTCTATCCAAAGGCAGGTAGAACTCTGTGGGTTGAATGCACAAAGCACAGGGAACTTTCTGAGAATGCTTGTGTCTAGTTTCTACGTGAAGATATTTCCTTTTCCAGCATAGGCGTCAAAGCACTCCATCCATCCACATGAAGATTCTACTAAAAGAGTGTTTCAAAACTTCTCTATCCAAAGAAAGGTTCGACTCCGTGAGTTCAACGCCCACATCACAAAGAAGTTTCTGAGAATGCTTCTGTCCGGCTTTTATGTGAGGATATTTCCTTTTCCAGCATAGGCCTCCAAGCGCTCCATATATCCACTTGCAGATCTTACAGAAGCGTGTTAAAAAACTGCTCTTTCAAAAGGAAGCTTCAAGCCTGTGAGTTGAATGCACTCATCACGAAGACGTTTCTGAGAATGCTTCTGTCTAGTTTTCATGTGAAGATGTTTCATTTCCCAGCATAGGCCTCAAAGCGCTCCAAATATCCACTTGCAGATTCTACAAAAAGAGTGTTTCGAAACTGTTCTATCAAAAGGAAGGTTCAACTCTGTGAGTAGAATGCAATCACCACAAAGAAGTTTCTGAGAATGCTTCTCTCTAGTTTTTAGGTGAGGATATTTCCTTTTCCAACATAGGCCTGAAAGCGCTCCAAATAAACACTTGCAGATACTGCCAAAGGAGTGTTTCAAAACTGTTCCGTCAAAAGGAACGTTCAAGTCTGTGAATTGAATGCACTCATCACACAGAAGTTTCTGAGAATGCTTCTGTCTAGTATTTGTGTGAAGATATTTCATTTTCTAGCATAGGCCTGAAATCGCTCCAAATATCCACTTGCAGATTTTACCAAAAGTGTGTTTCAAAACTGCTCGGTGAAAAGAAAGGTTCAACTCTGTGAGTTGAATGCACATATCGTGAAGAAGCTTCTGTGAAGGCTTCTGTCTAGTTTTTAGGTGAAGAGATTTCATTTCCCAGCATAGGACTCATAGCGCCCCAAATATCCACTTGCGGATTCTACGAAAACAGAGTTTCAAAACTGCTCTTTGAAAAAGAAGGTTCAAGTCTGTGAGTTGAATGCCCTCATCAGAAAACAGTTTCTCAGAATGATTCTACCCAGTTTTCATCTGCATGTATTTCCTTTTCCGCTAGATGCCGCAATGGCAAAAGATATCCACTGGCAGTTTCCACAAAAAGAGTGTTGCAGAACTGTTCCATGAAAAGGAATGTTCAACTCTGTGAGTTCAATCCCCACATGACATAGATGTTTCTGAAAATGCTTCTGTCTAGTTTGTATATGAAGATATCTCCTTTTCCAGCATAAGCCTCAAGGAGCTCCAAATATCCACTTGCGGATTCTACAAAAACAGTGTTTCAAAACTGGTCTATCAAAAGGAAGGTTCAACTCCGTGAGTTGAATGCACTCATCACAAAGAAGTTTCTGAGAATGCTTCCATCTAGCTTTTATGCAATGATATTTCCTTTTGCAGCATAGGCCTCAAAGCGCTCCAAATATCCACTTGCAGATTCTACAAAAAGAGGGTTTCAGAACTGCTCTATCCAAAGGCAGGTAGAACTCTGTGAGTTGAATGCACAAAGCACAGGGAACTTTCTGAGAATGCTTTTGTCTAGTTTCTACGTGAAGATATTTCCTTTTCCAGCATAGGCGTCAAAGCACTCCATCCATCCACATGAAGATTCTACTAAAAGAGTGTTTCAAAACTTCTCTATCCAAAGAAAGGTTCGACTCCGTGAGTTCAACGCCCACATCACAAAGAAGTTTCTGAGAATGCTTCTGTCCAGTTTTTATGTGAGGATATTTCCTTTTCCAGCATAGGCCTCAAAGCGCTCCATATATCCACTTGCAGATCATACAGAAGAGTGTTCCAAAACTGCTCTTTCAAAAGGAAGCTTCAAGTCTGTGAGTTGAATGCACTCATCGCGAAGACGTTTCTGAGAATGCTTCTGTCTAGTTTTCATGTGAAGATGTTTCCATTTAAAGCATAGGCCTCAAATCTCTCCAAATATTCACTTGCAGATCCTATAAAAAGGGTGTTTCGAAACTTCTCTATCGATTGGTAGGTTCAAATCTGTGAGTTGAATGCACTGTTTACCAAGAAGTTTCTGAGAAAGCTTCTGTCTAGTTTTTATGTGAAGATATATCCTTTTCCAGCATAAGCCTCAAAGGGCTCCGAATAAACCCTTGAAGATTCTACAAAAGGAGTGTTCCAAAACTGTTCTATCAAAGGGAACGTTCAAGTCTGTGAGTTGAATGCACTCATCTCAAAGAGGTTTCTGACAATGCTGCTGTCTAGTGTTAATGTGAAGATATATCCTTTTCCAGCGTAAGCCT
Organism: Pongo abelii; assembly: GCF_028885655.2. Taxonomy (NCBI): domain Eukaryota; kingdom Metazoa; phylum Chordata; class Mammalia; order Primates; family Hominidae; genus Pongo; species Pongo abelii. Next base: position 40,745,968 of record NC_072004.2, on the reverse strand, counting down.
CAAAGGGCTCCCAATAAACACTTGCAGATTCTACAAAAGGAGTGTTTCAGAACTGTTCTATCAAAAGGAAAGTTCAAGTCTGTGAGTAGAATGCACTCATCACAAAGTAGTTTCTGAGAGTGCTGCTGTCTAGTTTTTATGTGGAGATATTTCCTTTTCCAACATAGGCCCCAAAGCGCTCCGAAAAAACACTTGCAGATTGTACTGAAGGAGTGTTTCCAACCTCTTCTATCAAAAGGAACGTTCAAGTGTGTGAGTTGAATGCACTCCTCACAAAGAAGTTTCTGAGAATGCTGCTGTCTAGTTTTTGTGTGAAGATATTTCCTTTTCCTTGCATAGGCCGCAAATCGCTGGAAATATCCACTTGCAGATTTCACAAAAAGAGTGTTTCCACACTGCTCTATCAAAAGACAGGTTCAACTCTGTGAGTTGAATGCACGCATCGAGAAGAACATTCTGAGAATGCTTCTGTCTAGTTTTTAGGTGAAGATATTCCATTTCCCAGCATAGGCCTCAAAGTGCTCCAAATATCCATCTGCAGATTTTACAAAAAGAGTGTTTCAAAACTGCTCTTTCAAAAAGAAGGTTCAAGTCTGTGAGTTGAATGCACTCAGCACAAGGAAGTTTCTGAGAATGCTTCTGTCTAGTTTTTATGTGAGGATATTTCCTTTTCCAGCATAGGCCTCAAAGCGCAACAAATATCCACTTGCAGATTCTACAAACAGAGTGTTTCCAAACTTCTCTGTCAATTAGTAGGTTCAACTCTGTGAGTTGAATGCACTCATCACAAAGAAGTTTCTGAGAAGGCTTCTCTCTAGTTTTTATGGGAAGATATTCCCTTTTCCAACATAGGCCTCAAGGTGCTCCGAATAAACACTTGCGGATGCTACAAACTTAGTGTTTCAAAACTGTTCTGTCAAAAGGAACGTTCAAGTCTGTGAGTTGAATGCACTCATCACAAAGAAGTTTCTCAGAATGCTTCTGTCTAGTTTTCAGGTGAAGATATTTCATTTCCCAGCATAGGCCTCAAAGCGCTCCAAATATCCACTTGCAGATTCTACAAAAAGAGTGTTTCGAAACTGTTCTATCAAAAGGAAGGTTCAACTCTGTGAGTAGAATGCAATCACCACAAAGAAGTTTCTGAGAATGCTTCTCTCTAGTTTTTAGGTGAGGATATTTCCTTTTCCAACATAGGCCTCAAAGCGCTCCAAATAAACTCTTGAAGATCCTGCCAAAGGAGTGTTTCAAAACTGTTCCGTCAAAAGGAACGTTCAAGTCTGTGAATTGAATGCACTCATCACACAGAAGTTTCTGAGAATGCTTCTGTCTAGTATTTGTGTGAAGATATTTCCTTTTCTAGCATAGGCCTGAAATCGCTCCAAATATCCACTTGCAGATTTTACCAAAAGTGTGTTTCAAAACTGCTCGGTGAAAAGAAAGGTTCAACTCTGTGAGTTAAATGCACATATCGTGAAGAAGTTTCTGAGAAGGCTTCTGTCTAGTTTTTAGGTGAAGAGATTTCATTTCCCAGCATAGGACTCATAGCGCCCCAAATATCCACTTGCGGATTCTACGAAAACAGTGTTTCAAAACTGCTCTTTGAAAACGAAGGTTCAAGTCTGTGAGTTGAATGCCCTCATCAGAAAACAGTTTCTCAGAATGATTCTACCCAGTTTTCATCTGCATGTATTTCCCTTTCCGCTAGATGCCGCAATCGCACCAGATATCCACTGGCAGTCTCCACAAAAAGAGTGTTGCAGAACTGCTCCATGAAAAGGAATGTTCAACTCTGTGAGTTCAATCCCCACACGACATAGATGTTTCTGAAAATGCTTCTGTCTAGTTTGTATATGAAGATATCTCCTTTTCCAGCATAAGCCTCAAGGAGCTCCAAATATCCACTTGCGGATACTACAAAAACAGTGGTTCAAAACTGGTCGATCAAAAGGAAGGTTCAACTCTGTGAGTTGAATGCACTCATCACAAAGAAGTTTCTGAGAATGCTTCCATCTAGCTTTTATGCAATGATATTTCCTTTTGCAGCATAGGCCTCAAAGCGCTCCAAATATCCACTTGCAGATTCTACAAAAAGAGGGTTTCAGAACTGCTCTATCCAAAGGCAGGTAGAACTCTGTGGGTAGAATGCACAAAGCACAGGGATCTTTCTGAGAATGCTTTTGTCTAGTTTCTACGTGAAGATATTTCCTTTTCCAGCATAGGCGTCAAAGCACTCCATCCATCCACATGAAGATTCTACTAAAAGAGTGTTTCAAAACTTCTCTATCCAAAGAAAGGTTCGACTCCGTGAGTTCAACGCCCACATCACAAAGAAGTTTCTGAGAATGCTTCTGTCCAGTTTTCATGTGAGGATATTTCCTTTTCCAGCATAGGCCTCAAAGCGCTCCATATATCCACTTGCAGATCTTACAGAAGCGTGTTAAAAAACTGCTCTTTCAAAAGGAAGCTTCAAGCCTGTGAGTTGAATGCACTCATCACGAAGACGTTTCTGAGAATGCTTCTGTCTAGTTTTCATGTGAAGATGTTTCCATTTAAAGCATAGGCCTCAAATCTCTCCAAATATTCACTTGCAGATCCTACAAAAAGTGAGTTTCGAAACTTCTCTATCGATTGGTAGGTTCAAATCTGTGAGTTGAATGCACTGTTTACAAAGAAGTTTCTGAGAAAGCTTCTGTCTAGTTTTTATGTGACGATATAACCCTTTCCAGCATAAGCCTCAAAGGGCTCCGAATAAACCCTTGAAGATTCTACAAAAGGAGTGTTCCAAAACTGTTCTATCAAAGGGAACGTTCAAGTCTGTGAGTTGAATGCACTCATCACAAAGAGGTTTCTGACAATGCTGCTGTCTAGTGTTAATGTGAAGATATATCGTTTTCCAGCGTAAAGCCTCAAAGGGCTCCCAATAAACACTTGCAGATTCTACAAAAGGAGTGTTTCAGAACTGTTCTATCAAAAGGAAAGTTGAAGTCTGTGAGTAGAATGCACTCATCACAAAGTAGTTTCTGAGAGTGCTGCTGTCTAGTTTTTATGTGGAGATATTTCCTTTTCCAACATAGGCCCCAAAGCGCTCCGAATAAACACTTGCAGATTGTACTGAAGGAGTGTTTCCAAACTCTTCTATCAAAAGGAACGTTCAAGTGTGTGAGTTGAATGCACTCCTCACAAAGAAGTTTCTGAGAATGCTGCTGTCTAGTTTTTGTGTGAAGATATTTCCTTTTCCTTGCATAGGCCGCAAATCGCTGGAAATATCCACTTGCAGATTTCACAAAAAGAGTGTTTCCACACTGCTCTATCAAAAGACAGGTTCAACTCTGTGAGTTGAATGCACGCATCGAGAAGAACATTCTGAGAATGCTTCTGTCTAGTTTTTAGGTGAAGATATTCCATTTCCCAGCATAGGCCTCAAAGTGCTCCAAATATCCATCTGCAGATTTTACAAAAAGAGTGTTTCAAAACTGCTCTTTCAAAAAGAAGGTTCAAGTCTGTGAGTTGAATGCACTCAGCACAAGGAACTTTCTGAGAATGCTTCTGTCTAGTTTTTATGTGAGGATATTTCCTTTTCCAGCATAGGCCTCAAAGCGCAACAAATATCCACTTGCAGATTCTACAAACAGAGTGTTTCCAAACTTCTCTGTCAATTAGTAGGTTCAACTCTGTGAATTGAATGCACTCATCACAAAGAAGTTTCTGAGAAGGCTTCTCTCTAGTTTTTATGGGAAGATATTCCCTTTTCCAACATAGGCCTCAAGGTGCTCCGAATAAACACTTGCGGATGCTACAAACTTAGTGTTTCAAAACTGTTCTGTCAAAAGGAACGTTCAAGTCTGTGAGTTGAATGCACTCATCACAAAGAAGTTTCTCAGAATGCTTCTGTCTAGTTTTCAGGGGAAGATATTTCATTTCCCAGCATAGGCCTCAAAGCGCTCCAAATATCCACTTGCAGATTCTACAAAAAGAGTGTTTCGAAACCGTTCTATCAAAAGGAAGGTTCAACTCTGTGAGTAGAATGCAATCACCACAAAGAAGTTTCTGAGAATGCTTCTCTCTAGTTTTTAGGTGAGGATATTTCCTTTTCCAACATAGGCCTCAAAGCGCTCCAAATAAACTCTTGCAGATCCTGCCAAAGGAGTGTTTCAAAACTGTTCCGTCAAAAGGAACGTTCAAGTCTGTGAATTGAATGCACTCATCACACAGAAGTTTCTGAGAATGCTTCTGTCTAGTATTTGTGTGAAGATATTTCATTTTCTAGCATAGGCCTGAAATCGCTCCAAATATCCACTTGCAGATTTTACCAAAAGTGTGTTTCAAAACTGCTCGGTGAAAAGAAAGGTTCAACTCTGTGAGTTGAATGCACATATCGTGAAGAAGCTTCTGTGAAGGCTTCTGTCTAGTTTTTAGGTGAAGAGATTTCATTTCCCAGCATAGGACTCATAGCGCCCCAAATATCCACTTGCGGATTCTACGAAAACAGAGTTTCAAAACTGCTCTTTGAAAAAGAAGGTTCAAGTCTGTGAGTTGAATGCCCTCATCAGAAAACAGTTTCTCAGAATGATTCTACCCAGTTTTCATCTGCATGTATTTCCTTTTCCGCTAGATGCCGCAATGGCAAAAGATATCCACTGGCAGTTTCCACAAAAAGAGTGTTGCAGAACTGCTCCATGAAAAGGAATGTTCAACTCTGTGAGTTCAATCCCCACATGACATAGATGTTTCTGAAAATGCTTCTGTCTAGTTTGTATATGAAGATATCTCCTTTTCCAGCATAAGCCTCAAGGAGCTCCAAATATCCACTTGCGGATTCTACAAAAACAGTGTTTCAAAACTGGTCTATCAAAAGGAAGGTTCAACTCTGTGAGTTGAATGCACTCATCACAAAGAAGTTTCTGAGAATGCTTCCATCTAGCTTTTATGCAATGATATTTCCTTTTGCAGCATAGGCCTCAAAGCGCTCCAAATATCCACTTGCAGATTCTACAAAAAGAGGGTTTCAGAACTGCTCTATCCAAAGGCAGGTAGAACTCTGTGAGTTGAATGCACAAAGCACAGGGAACTTTCTGAGAATGCTTTTGTCTAGTTTCTACGTGAAGATATTTCCTTTTCCAGCATAGGCGTCAAAGCACTCCATCCATCCACATGAAGATTCTACTAAAAGAGTGTTTCAAAACTTCTCTATCCAAAGAAAGGTTCGACTCCGTGAGTTCAACGCCCACATCACAAAGAAGTTTCTGAGAATGCTTCTGTCCAGTTTTTATGTGAGGATATTTCCTTTTCCAGCATAGGCCTCAAAGCGCTCCATTTATCCACTTGCAGATCATACAGAAGAGTGTTCCAAAACTGCTCTTTCAAAAGGAAGCTTCAAGTCTGTGAGTTGAATGCACTCATCACGAAGACGTTTCTGAGAATGCTTCTGTCTAGTTTTCATGTGAAGATGTTTCCATTTAAAGCATAGGCCTCAAATCTCTCCAAATATTCACTTGCAGATCCTATAAAAAGGGTGTTTCGAAACTTCTCTATCGATTGGTAGGTTCAAATCCGTGAGTTGAATGCACTATTTACAAAGAAGTTTCTGAGAAACCTTCTGTCTAGTTTTTATGTGAAGATATAACCTTTTCCAGCATAAGCCTCAAAGGGCTCCGAATAAACCCTTGAAGATTCTACAAAAGGAGTGTTCCAAAACTGTTCTATCAAAGGGAACGTTCAAGTCTGTGAGTTGAATGCACTCATCTCAAAGGGGTTTCTGACAATGCTGCTGTCTATTGTTAGTGTGAAGATATATCCTTTTCCAGCGTAAAGCCTCAAAGGGCTCCCAATAAACACTTGCAGATTCTACAAAAGGAGTGTTTCAGAACTGTTCTATCAAAAGGAAAGTTCAAGTCTGTGAGTAGAATGCACTCATCACAAAGTAGTTTCTGAGAGTGCTGCTGTCTAGTTTTTATGTGGAGATATTTCCTTTTCCAACATAGGCCCCAAAGCGCTCCGAATAAACACTTGCAGATTGTACTGAAGGAGTGTTTCCAAACTCTTCTATCAAAAGGAACGTTCAAGTGTGTGAGTTGAATGCACTCCTCACAAAGAAGTTTCTGAGAATGCTGCTGTCTAGTTTTTGTGTGAAGATATTTCCTTTTCCTTGCATAGGCCTCAAATCGCTGGAAATATCCACTTGCAGATTTCACAAAAAGAGTGTTTCCACACTGCTCTATCAAAAGACAGGTTCAACTCTGTGAGTTGAATGCACGCATCGAGAAGAACTTTCTGAGAATGCTTCTGTCTAGTTTTTAGGTGAAGATATTCCATTTCCCAGCATAGGCCTCAAAGTGCTCCAAATATCCATCTGCAGATTTTACAAAAAGAGTGTTTCAAAACTGCTCTTTCAAAAAGAAGGTTCAAGTCTGTGAGTTGAATGCACTCAGCACAAGGAACTTTCTGAGAATGCTTCTGTCTAGTTTTTATGTGAGGATATTTCCTTTTCCAGCATAGGCCTCAAAGCGCAACAAATATCCACTTGCAGATTCTACAAACAGAGTGTTTCCAAACCTCTCTGTCAATTAGTAGGTTCAACTCTGTGAGTTGAATGCACTCATCACAAAGAAGTTTCTGAGAAGGCTTCTCTCTAGTTTTTATGGGAAGATATTCCCTTTTCCAACATAGGCCTCAAGGTGCTCCGAATAAACACTTGCGGATGCTACAAACTTAGTGTTTCAGAACTGTTCTGTCAAAAGGAACGTTCAAGTCTGTGAGTTGAATGCACTCATCACAAAGAAGTTTCTCAGAATGCTTCTGTCTAGTTTTCAGGTGAAGATATTTCATTTCCCAGCATAGGCCTCAAAGCGCTCCAAATATCCACTTGCAGATTCTACAAAAAGAGTGTTTCGAAACTGTTCTATCAAAAGGAAGGTTCAACTCTGTGAGTAGAATGCAATCACCACAAAGAAGTTTCTGAGAATGCTTCTCTCTAGTTTTTAGGTGAGGATATTTCCTTTTCCAACATAGGCCTGAAAGCGCTCCAAATAAACACTTGCAGATACTGCCAAAGGAGTGTTTCAAAACTGTTCCGTCAAAAGGAACGTTCAAGTCTGTGAATTGAATGCACTCATCACACAGAAGTTTCTGAGAATGCTTCTGTCTAGTATTTGTGTGAAGATATTTCCTTTTCTAGCATAGGCCTGAAATCGCTCCAAATATCCACTTGCAGATTTTACCAAAAGTGTGTTCCAAAACTGCTCGGTGAAAAGAAAGGTTCAACTCTGTGAGTTGAATGCACATATCGTGAAGAAGTTTCTGAGAAGGCTTCTGTCTAGTTTTTAGGTGAAGAGATTTCATTTCCCAGCATAGGACTCATAGCGCCCAAAATATCCACTTGCGGATTCTACGAAAACAGTGTTTCAAAACTGCTCTTTGAAAACGAAGGTTCAAGTCTGTGAGTTGAATGCCCTCATCAGAAAACAGTTTCTCAGAATGATTCTACCCAGTTTTCATCTGCATGTATTTCCCTTTCCGCTAGATGCCGCAATCGCACCAGATATCCACTGGCAGTCTCCACAAAAAGAGTGTTGCAGAACTGCTCCATGAAAAGGAATGTTCAACTCTGTGAGTTCAATCCCCACATGACATAGATGTTACTGAAAATGCTTCTGTCTAGTTTGTATATGAAGATATCTCCTTTTCCAGCATAAGCCTCAAGGAGCTCCAAATATCCACTTGCGGATACTACAAAAACAGTGTTTCAAAACTGGTCTATCAAAAGGAAGGTTCAACTCTGTGAGTTGAATGCACTCATCACAAAGAAGTTTCTGAGAATGCTTCCATCTAGCTTTTATGCAATGATATTTCCTTTTGCAGCATAGGCCTCAAAGCGCTCCAAATATCCACTTGCAGATTCTACAAAAAGAGGGTTTCAGAACTGCTCTATCCAAAGGCAGGTAGAACTCTGTGGGTTGAATGCACAAAGCACAGGGAACTTTCTGAGAATGCTTGTGTCTAGTTTCTACGTGAAGATATTTCCTTTTCCAGCATAGGCGTCAAAGCACTCCATCCATCCACATGAAGATTCTACTAAAAGAGTGTTTCAAAACTTCTCTATCCAAAGAAAGGTTCGACTCCGTGAGTTCAACGCCCACATCACAAAGAAGTTTCTGAGAATGCTTCTGTCCGGCTTTTATGTGAGGATATTTCCTTTTCCAGCATAGGCCTCCAAGCGCTCCATATATCCACTTGCAGATCTTACAGAAGCGTGTTAAAAAACTGCTCTTTCAAAAGGAAGCTTCAAGCCCGTGAGTTGAATGCACTCATCACGAAGACGTTTCTGAGAATGCTTCTGTCTAATTTGCATGTGAAGATGTTTCCATTTAAAGCATAGGCCTCAAATCTCTCCAAATATTCACTTGCAGATCCTATAAAAAGGGTGTTTCGAAACTTCTCTATCGATTGGTAGGTTCAAATCTGTAAGTTGAATGCACTGTTTACCAAGAAGTTTCTGAGAAAGCTTCTGTCTAGTTTTTATGTGAAGATATAACCTTTTCCAGCATAAGCCTCAAAGGGCTCCGAATAAACCCTTGAAGATTCTACAAAAGGAGTGTTCCAAAACTGTTCTATCAAAGGGAACGTTCAAGTCTGTGAGTTGAATGCACTCATCTCAAAGAGGTTTCTGACAATGCTGCTGTCTAGTGTTAATGTGAAGATATATCCTTTTCCAGCGTAAAGCCTCAAAGGGCTCCCAATAAACACTTGCAGATTCTACAAAAGGAGTGTTTCAGAACTGTTCTATCAAAAGGAAAGTTCAAGTCTGTGAGTAGAATGCACTCATCACAAAGTAGTTTCTGAGAGTGCTGCTGTCTAGTTTTTATGTGGAGATATTTCCTTTTCCAACCTAGGCCCCAAAGCGCTCCGAATAAACACTTGCAGATTGTACTGAAGGAGTGTTTCCAAACTCTTCTATCAAAAGGAACGTTCAAGTGTGTGAGTTGAATGCACTCCTCACAAAGAAGTTTCTGAGAATGCTGCTGTCTAGTTTTTGTGTGAAGATATTTCCTTTTCCTTGCATAGGCCTCAAATCGCTGGAAATATCCACTTGCAGATTTCACAAAAAGAGTGTTTCCACACTGTTCTATCAAAAGACAGGTTCAACTCTGTGAGTTGAATGCACGCATCGAGAAGAACTTTCTGAGAATGCTTCTGTCTAGTTTTTAGGTGAAGATATTCCATTTCCCAGCATAGGCCTCAAAGTGCTCCAAATATCCATCTGCAGATTTTACAAAAAGAGTGTTTCAAAACTGCTCTTTCAAAAAGAAGGTTCAAGTCTGTGAGTTGAATGCACTCAGCACAAGGAACTTTCTGAGAATGCTTCTGTCTAGTTTTTATGTGAGGATATTTCCTTTTCCAGCATAGGCCTCAAAGCGCAACAAATATCCACTTGCAGATTCTACAAACAGAGTGTTTCCAAACTTCTCTGTCAATTAGTAGGTTCAACTCTGTGAGTTGAATGCACTCATCACAAAGAAGTTTCTGAGAAGGCTTCTCTCTAGTTTTTATGGGAAGATATTCCCTTTTCCAACATAGGCCTCAAGGTGCTCCGAATAAACACTTGCGGATGCTAGAAACTTAGTGTTTCAAAACTGTTCTGTCCAAAGGAACGTTCAAGTCTGTGAGTTGAATGCACTCATCACAAAGAAGTTTCTCAGAATGCTTCTGTCTAGTTTTCAGGTGAAGATATTTCATTTCCCAGCATAGGCCTCAAAGCGCTCCAAATATCCACTTGCAGATTCTACAAAAAGAGTGTTTCGAAACTGTTCTATCAAAAGGAAGGTTAAACTCTGTGAGCAGAATGCAATCACCACAAAGAAGTTTCTGAGAATGCTTCTCTCTAGTTTTTAGGTGAGGATATTTCCTTTTCCAACATAGGCCTCAAAGCGCTCCAAATAAACTCTTGAAGATCCTGCCAAAGGAGTGTTTCAAAACTGTTCCGTCAAAAGGAACGTTCAAGTCTGTGAATTGAATGCACTCATCACACAGAAGTTTCTGAGAATGCTTCTGTCTAGTATTTGTGTGAAGATATTTCCTTTTCTAGCATAGGCCTGAAATCGCTCCAAATATCCATTTGCAGATTTTACCAAAAGCCTGTTTCAAAACTGCTCGGTGAAAAGAAAGGTTCAACTCTGTGAGTTGAATGCACATATCGTGAAGAAGTTTCTGAGAAGGCTTCTGTCTAGTTTTTAGGTGAAGAGATTTCATTTCCCAGCATAGGACTCATAGCGCCCCAAATATCCACTTGCGGATTCTACGAAAACAGTGTTTCAAAACTGCTCTTTGAAAAAGAAGGTTCAAGTCTGGGAGTTGAATGCCCTCATCAGAAAACAGTTTCTCAGAATGATTCTACCCAGTTTTCATCTGCATGTATTTCCTTTTCCGCTAGATGCCGCAATGGCAAAAGATATCCACTGGCAGTTTCCACAAAAAGAGTGTTGCAGAACTGTTCCATGAAAAGGAATGTTCAACTCTGTGAGTTCAATCCCCACATGACATAGATGTTTCTGAAAATGCTTCTGTCTAGTTTGTATATGAAGATATCTCCTTTTCCAGCATAAGCCTCAAGGAGCTCCAAATATCCACTTGCGGATTCTACAAAAACAGTGTTTCAAAACTGGTCTATCAAAAGGAAGGTTCAACTCCGTGAGTTGAATGCACTCATCACAAAGAAGTTTCTGAGAATGCTTCCATCTAGCTTTTATGCAATGATATTTCCTTTTGCAGCATAGGCCTCAAAGCGCTCCAAATATCCACTTGCAGATTCTACAAAAAGAGGGTTTCAGAACTGCTCTATCCAAAGGCAGGTAGAACTCTTTGAGTTGAATGCACAAAGCACAGGGAACTTTCTGAGAATGCTTTTGTCTAGTTTCTACGTGAAGATATTTCCTTTTCCAGCATAGGCGTCAAAGCACTCCATCCATCCACATGAAGATTCTACTAAAAGAGTGTTTCAAAACTTCTCTATCCAAAGAAAGGTTCGACTCCGTGAGTTCAACGCCCACATCACAAAGAAGTTTCTGAGAATGCTTCTGTCCAGTTTTTATGTGAGGATATTTCCTTTTCCAGCATAGGCCTCAAAGCGCTCCATATATCCACTTGCAGATCATACAGAAAAGTGTTCCAAAACTGCTCTTTCAAAAGGAAGCTTCAAGTCTGTGAGTTGAATGCACTCATCGCGAAGACGTTTCTGAGAATGCTTCTGTCTAGTTTTCATGTGAAGATGTTTCCATTTAAAGCATAGGCCTCAAATCTCTCCAAATATTCACTTGCAGATCCTATAAAAAGGGTGTTTCGAAACTTCTCTATCGATTGGTAGGTTCAAATCTGTGAGTTGAATGCACTGTTTACCAAGAAGTTTCTGAGAAAGCTTCTGTCTAGTTTTTATGTGAAGATATAACCTTTTCCAGCATAAGCCTCAAAGGGCTCCGAATAAACCCTTGAAGATTCTACAAAAGGAGTGTTCCAAAACTGTTCTATCAAAGGGAACGTTCAAGTCTGTGAGTTGAATGCACTCATCTCAAAGAGGTTTCTGACAATGCTGCTGTCTAGTGTTAATGTGAAGATATATCCTTTTCCAGCGTAAGCCTCAAAGGGCTCCCAATAAACACTTGCAGATTCTACAAAAGGAGTGTTTCAGAACTGTTCTATCAAAAGGAAAGTTCAAGTCTGTGAGTAGAATGCACTCATCACAAAGTAGTTTCTGAGAGTGCTGCTGTCTAGTTTTTATGTGGAGATATTTCCTTTTCCAACATAGGCCCCAAAGCGCTCCGAATAAACACTTGCAGATTGTACTGAAGGAGTGTTTCCAACCTCTTCTATCAAAAGGAACGTTCAAGTGTGTGAGTTGAATGCACTCCTCACAAAGAAGTTTCTGAGAATGCTGCTGTCTAGTTTTTGTGTGAAGATATTTCCTTTTCCTTGCATAGGCCTCAAATCGCTGGAAATATCCACTTGCAGATTTCACAAAAAGAGTGTTTCCACACTGCTCTATCAAAAGACAGGTTCAACTCTGTGAGTTGAATGCACGCATCGAGAAGAACTCTCTGAGAATGCTTCTGTCTAGTTTTTAGGTGAAGATATTCCATTTCCCAGCATAGGCCTCAAAGTGCTCCAAATATCCATCTGCAGATTTTACAAAAAGAGTGTTTCAAAACTGCTCTTTCAAAAAGAAGGTTCAAGTCTGTGAGTTGAATGCACTCAGCACAAGGAAGTTTCTGAGAATGCTTCTGTCTAGTTTTTATGTGAAGATATTTCCTTTTCCAGCATAGGCCTCAAAGCGCAACAAATATCCACTTGCAGATTCTACAAACAGAGTGTTTCCAAACTTCTCTGTCAATTAGTAGGTTCAACTCTGTGAATTGAATGCACTCATCACAAAGAAGTTTCTGAGAAGGCTTCTCTCTAGTTTTTATGGGAAGATATTCCCTTTTCCAACATAGGCCTCAAGGTGCTCCGAATAAACACTTGCGGATGCTACAAACTTAGTGTTTCAAAACTGTTCTGTCAAAAGGAACGTTCAAGTCTGTGAGTTGAATGCACTCATCACAAAGAAGTTTCTCAGAATGCTTCTGTCTAGTTTTCAGGGGAAGATATTTCATTTCCCAGCATAGGCCTCAAAGCGCTCCAAATATCCACTTGCAGATTCTACAAAAAGAGTGTTTCGAAACTGTTCTATCAAAAGGAAGGTTCAACTCTGTGAGTAGAATGCAATCACCACAAAGAAGTTTCTGAGAATGCTTCTCTCTAGTTTTTAGGTGAGGATATTTCCTTTTCCAACATAGGCCTCAAAGCGCTCCAAATAAACTCTTGCAGATCCTGCCAAAGGAGTGTTTCAAAACTGTTCCGTCAAAAGGAACGTTCAAGTCTGTGAATTGAATGCACTCATCACACAGAAGTTTCTGAGAATGCTTCTGTCTAGTATTTGTGTGAAGATATTTCCTTTTCTAGCATAGGCCTGAAATCGCTCCAAATATCCACTTGCAGATTTTACCAAAAGTGTGTTTCAAAACTGCTCGGTGAAAAGAAAGGTTCAACTCTGTGAGTTGAATGCACATATCGTGAAGAAGCTTCTGTGAAGGCTTCTGTCTAGTTTTTAGGTGAAGAGATTTCATTTCCCAGCATAGGACTCATAGCGCCCCAAATATCCACTTGCGGATTCTACGAAAACAGAGTTTCAAAACTGCTCTTTGAAAAAGAAGGTTCAAGTCTGGGAGTTGAATGCCCTCATCAGAAAACAGTTTCTCAGAATGATTCTACCCAGTTTTCATCTGCATGTATTTCCTTTTCCGCTAGATGCCGCAATGGCAAAAGATATCCACTGGCAGTTTCCACAAAAAGAGTGTTGCAGAACTGTTCCATGAAAAGGAATGTTCAACTCTGTGAGTTCAATCCCCACATGACATAGATGTTTCTGAAAATGCTTCTGTCTAGTTTGTATATGAAGATATCTCCTTTTCCAGCATAAGCCTCAAGGAGCTCCAAATATCCACTTGCGGATTCTACAAAAACAGTGTTTCAAAACTGGTCTATCAAAAGGAAGGTTCAACTCCGTGAGTTGAATGCACTCATCACAAAGAAGTTTCTGAGAATGCTTCCATCTAGCTTTTATGCAATGATATTTCCTTTTGCAGCATAGGCCTCAAAGCGCTCCAAATATCCACTTGCAGATTCTACAAAAAGAGGGTTTCAGAACTGCTCTATCCAAAGGCAGGTAGAACTCTGTGAGTTGAATGCACAAAGCACAGGGAACTTTCTGAGAATGCTTTTGTCTAGTTTCTACGTGAAGATATTTCCTTTTCCAGCATAGGCGTCAAAGCACTCCATCCATCCACATGAAGATTCTACTAAAAGAGTGTTTCAAAACTTCTCTATCCAAAGAAAGGTTTGACTCCGTGAGTTCAACGCCCACATCACAAAGAAGTTTCTGAGAATGCTTCTGTCCAGTTTTTATGTGAGGATATTTCCTTTTCCAGCATAGGCCTCAAAGCGCTCCATATATCCACTTGCAGATCATACAGAAGAGTGTTCCAAAACTGCTCTTTCAAAAGGAAGCTTCAAGTCTGTGAGTTGAATGCACTCATCGCGAAGACGTTTCTGAGAATGCTTCTGTCTAGTTTTCATGTGAAGATGTTTCCATTTAAAGCATAGGCCTCAAATCTCTCCAAATATTCACTTGCAGATCCTATAAAAAGGGTGTTTCGAAACTTCTCTATCGATTGGTAGGTTCAAATCTGTGAGTTGAATGCACTGTTTACCAAGAAGTTTCTGAGAAAGCTTCTGTCTAGTTTTTATGTGAAGATATAACCTTTTCCAGCATAAGCTTCAAAGGGCTCCGAATAAACCCTTGAAGATTCTACAAAAGGAGTGTTCCAAAACTGTTCTATCAAAGGGAACGTTCAAGTCTGTGAGTTGAATGCACTCATCTCAAAGAGGTTTCTGACAATGCTGCTGTCTAGTGTTAATGTGAAGATATATCCTTTTCCAGCGTAAGCCTCAAAGGGCTCCCAATAAACACTTGCAGAGTCTACAAAAGGAGTGTTTCAGAACTGTTCTATCAAAAGGAAAGTTCAAGTCTGTGAGTAGAATGCACTCATCACAAAGTAGTTTCTGAGAGTGCTGCTGTCTAGTTTTTATGTGGAGATATTTCCTTTTCCAACATAGGCCCCAAAGCGCTCCGAAAAAACACTTGCAGATTGTACTGAAGGAGTGTTTCCAACCTCTTCTATCAAAAGGAACGTTCAAGTGTGTGAGTTGAATGCACTCCTCACAAAGAAGTTTCTGAGAATGCTGCTGTCTAGTTTTTGTGTGAAGATATTTCCTTTTCCTTGCATAGGCCGCAAATCGCTGGAAATATCCACTTGCAGATTTCACAAAAAGAGTGTTTCCACACTGCTCTATCAAAAGACAGGTTCAACTCTGTGAGTTGAATGCACGCATCGAGAAGAACATTCTGAGAATGCTTCTGTCTAGTTTTTAGGTGAAGATATTCCATTTCCCAGCATAGGCCTCAAAGTGCTCCAAATATCCATCTGCAGATTTTACAAAAAGAGTGTTTCAAAACTGCTCTTTCAAAAAGAAGGTTCAAGTCTGTGAGTTGAATGCACTCAGCACAAGGAAGTTTCTGAGAATGCTTCTGTCTAGTTTTTATGTGAGGATATTTCCTTTTCCAGCATAGGCCTCAAAGCGCAACAAATATCCACTTGCAGATTCTACAAACAGAGTGTTTCCAAACTTCTCTGTCAATTAGTAGGTTCAACTCTGTGAGTTGAATGCACTCATCACAAAGAAGTTTCTGAGAAGGCTTCTCTCTAGTTTTTATGGGAAGATATTCCCTTTTCCAACATAGGCCTCAAGGTGCTCCGAATAAACACTTGCGGATGCTACAAACTTAGTGTTTCAAAACTGTTCTGTCAAAAGGAACGTTCAAGTCTGTGAGTTGAATGCACTCATCACAAAGAAGTTTCTCAGAATGCTTCTGTCTAGTTTTCAGGTGAAGATATTTCATTTCCCAGCATAGGCCTCAAAGCGCTCCAAATATCCACTTGCAGATTCTACAAAAAGAGTGTTTCGAAACTGTTCTATCAAAAGGAAGGTTCAACTCTGTGAGTAGAATGCAATCACCACAAAGAAGTTTCTGAGAATGCTTCTCTCTAGTTTTTAGGTGAGGATATTTCCTTTTCCAACATAGGCCTCAAAGCGCTCCAAATAAACTCTTGAAGATCCTGCCAAAGGAGTGTTTCAAAACTGTTCCGTCAAAAGGAACGTTCAAGTCTGTGAATTGAATGCACTCATCACACAGAAGTTTCTGAGAATGCTTCTGTCTAGTATTTGTGTGAAGATATTTCCTTTTCTAGCATAGGCCTGAAATCGCTCCAAATATCCACTTGCAGATTTTACCAAAAGTGTGTTTCAAAACTGCTCGGTGAAAAGAAAGGTTCAACTCTGTGAGTTAAATGCACATATCGTGAAGAAGTTTCTGAGAAGGCTTCTGTCTAGTTTTTAGGTGAAGAGATTTCATTTCCCAGCATAGGACTCATAGCGCCCCAAATATCCACTTGCGGATTCTACGAAAACAGTGTTTCAAAACTGCTCTTTGAAAACGAAGGTTCAAGTCTGTGAGTTGAATGCCCTCATCAGAAAACAGTTTCTCAGAATGATTCTACCCAGTTTTCATCTGCATGTATTTCCCTTTCCGCTAGATGCCGCAATCGCACCAGATATCCACTGGCAGTCTCCACAAAAAGAGTGTTGCAGAACTGCTCCATGAAAAGGAATGTTCAACTCTGTGAGTTCAATCCCCACACGACATAGATGTTTCTGAAAATGCTTCTGTCTAGTTTGTATATGAAGATATCTCCTTTTCCAGCATAAGCCTCAAGGAGCTCCAAATATCCACTTGCGGATACTACAAAAACAGTGTTTCAAAACTGGTCGATCAAAAGGAAGGTTCAACTCTGTGAGTTGAATGCACTCATCACAAAGAAGTTTCTGAGAATGCTTCCATCTAGCTTTTATGCAATGATATTTCCTTTTGCAGCATAGGCCTCAAAGCGCTCCAAATATCCACTTGCAGATTCTACAAAAAGAGGGTTTCAGAACTGCTCTATCCAAAGGCAGGTAGAACTCTGTGGGTAGAATGCACAAAGCACAGGGATCTTTCTGAGAATGCTTTTGTCTAGTTTCTACGTGAAGATATTTCCTTTTCCAGCATAGGCGTCAAAGCACTCCATCCATCCACATGAAGATTCTACTAAAAGAGTGTTTCAAAACTTCTCTATCCAAAGAAAGGTTCGACTCCGTGAGTTCAACGCCCACATCACAAAGAAGTTTCTGAGAATGCTTCTGTCCAGTTTTCATGTGAGGATATTTCCTTTTCCAGCATAGGCCTCAAAGCGCTCCATATATCCACTTGCAGATCTTACAGAAGCGTGTTAAAAAACTGCTCTTTCAAAAGGAAGCTTCAAGCCTGTGAGTTGAATGCACTCATCACGAAGACGTTTCTGAGAATGCTTCTGTCTAGTTTTCATGTGAAGATGTTTCCATTTAAAGCATAGGCCTCAAATCTCTCCAAATATTCACTTGCAGATCCTACAAAATGTGAGTTTCGAAACTTCTCTATCGATTGGTAGGTTCAAATCTGTGAGTTGAATGCACTGTTTACAAAGAAGTTTCTGAGAAAGCTTCTGTCTAGTTTTTATGTGACGATATAACCCTTTCCAGCATAAGCCTCAAAGGGCTCCGAATAAACCCTTGAAGATTCTACAAAAGGAGTGTTCCAAAACTGTTCTATCAAAGGTAACGTTCAAGTCTGTGAGTTGAATGCACTCATCTCAAAGAGGTTTCTGACAATGCTGCTGTCTAGTGTTAATGTGAAGATATATCCTTTTCCAGCGTAAAGCCTCAAAGGGCTCCCAATAAACACTTGCAGATTCTACAAAAGGAGTGTTTCAGAACTGTTCTATCAAAAGGAAAGTTGAAGTCTGTGAGTAGAATGCACTCATCACAAAGTAGTTTCTGAGAGTGCTGCTGTCTAGTTTTTATGTGGAGATATTTCCTTTTCCAACATAGGCCCCAAAGCGCTCCGAATAAACACTTGCAGATTGTACTGAAGGAGTGTTTCCAAACTCTTCTATCAAAAGGAACGTTCAAGTGTGTGAGTTGAATGCACTCCTCACAAAGAAGTTTCTGAGAATGCTGCTGTCTAGTTTTTGTGTGAAGATATTTCCTTTTCCTTGCATAGGCCGCAAATCGCTGGAAATATCCACTTGCAGATTTCACAAAAAGAGTGTTTCCACACTGCTCTATCAAAAGACAGGTTCAACTCTGTGAGTTGAATGCACGCATCGAGAAGAACATTCTGAGAATGCTTCTGTCTAGTTTTTAGGTGAAGATATTCCATTTCCCAGCATAGGCCTCAAAGTGCTCCAAATATCCATCTGCAGATTTTACAAAAAGAGTGTTTCAAAACTGCTCTTTCAAAAAGAAGGTTCAAGTCTGTGAGTTGAATGCACTCAGCACAAGGAACTTTCTGAGAATGCTTCTGTCTAGTTTTTATGTGAGGATATTTCCTTTTCCAGCATAGGCCTCAAAGCGCAACAAATATCCACTTGCAGATTCTACAAACAGAGTGTTTCCAAACTTCTCTGTCAATTAGTAGGTTCAACTCTGTGAATTGAATGCACTCATCACAAAGAAGTTTCTGAGAAGGCTTCTCTCTAGTTTTTATGGGAAGATATTCCCTTTTCCAACATAGGCCTCAAGGTGCTCCGAATAAACACTTGCGGATGCTACAAACTTAGTGTTTCAAAACTGTTCTGTCAAAAGGAACGTTCAAGTCTGTGAGTTGAATGCACTCATCACAAAGAAGTTTCTCAGAATGCTTCTGTCTAGTTTTCAGGGGAAGATATTTCATTTCCCAGCATAGGCCTCAAAGCGCTCCAAATATCCACTTGCAGATTCTACAAAAAGAGTGTTTCGAAACTGTTCTATCAAAAGGAAGGTTCAACTCTGTGAGTAGAATGCAATCACCACAAAGAAGTTTCTGAGAATGCTTCTCTCTAGTTTTTAGGTGAGGATATTTCCTTTTCCAACATAGGCCTCAAAGCGCTCCAAATAAACTCTTGCAGATCCTGCCAAAGGAGTGTTTCAAAACTGTTCCGTCAAAAGGAACGTTCAAGTCTGTGAATTGAATGCACTCATCACACAGAAGTTTCTGAGAATGCTTCTGTCTAGTATTTGTGTGAAGATATTTCATTTTCTAGCATAGGCCTGAAATCGCTCCAAATATCCACTTGCAGATTTTACCAAAAGTGTGTTTCAAAACTGCTCGGTGAAAAGAAAGGTTCAACTCTGTGAGTTGAATGCACATATCGTGAAGAAGCTTCTGTGAAGGCTTCTGTCTAGTTTTTAGGTGAAGAGATTTCATTTCCCAGCATAGGACTCATAGCGCCCCAAATATCCACTTGCGGATTCTACGAAAACAGAGTTTCAAAACTGCTCTTTGAAAAAGAAGGTTCAAGTCTGTGAGTTGAATGCCCTCATCAGAAAACAGTTTCTCAGAATGATTCTACCCAGTTTTCATCTGCATGTATTTCCTTTTCCGCTAGATGCCGCAATGGCAAAAGATATCCACTGGCAGTTTCCACAAAAAGAGTGTTGCAGAACTGTTCCATGAAAAGGAATGTTCAACTCTGTGAGTTCAATCCCCACATGACATAGATGTTTCTGAAAATGCTTCTGTCTAGTTTGTATATGAAGATATCTCCTTTTCCAGCATAAGCCTCAAGGAGCTCCAAATATCCACTTGCGGATTCTACAAAAACAGTGTTTCAAAACTGGTCTATCAAAAGGAAGGTTCAACTCCGTGAGTTGAATGCACTCATCACAAAGAAGTTTCTGAGAATGCTTCCATCTAGCTTTTATGCAATGATATTTCCTTTTGCAGCATAGGCCTCAAAGCGCTCCAAATATCCACTTGCAGATTCTACAAAAAGAGGGTTTCAGAACTGCTCTATCCAAAGGCAGGTAGAACTCTGTGAGTTGAATGCACAAAGCACAGGGAACTTTCTGAGAATGCTTTTGTCTAGTTTCTACGTGAAGATATTTCCTTTTCCAGCATAGGCGTCAAAGCACTCCATCCATCCACATGAAGATTCTACTAAAAGAGTGTTTCAAAACTTCTCTATCCAAAGAAAGGTTCGACTCCGTGAGTTCAACGCCCACATCACAAAGAAGTTTCTGAGAATGCTTCTGTCCAGTTTTTATGTGAGGATATTTCCTTTTCCAGCATAGGCCTCAAAGCGCTCCATATATCCACTTGCAGATCATACAGAAGAGTGTTCCAAAACTGCTCTTTCAAAAGGAAGCTTCAAGTCTGTGAGTTGAATGCACTCATCGCGAAGACGTTTCTGAGAATGCTTCTGTCTAGTTTTCATGTGAAGATGTTTCCATTTAAAGCATAGGCCTCAAATCTCTCCAAATATTCACTTGCAGATCCTATAAAAAGGGTGTTTCGAAACTTCTCTATCGATTGGTAGGTTCAAATCTGTGAGTTGAATGCACTGTTTACCAAGAAGTTTCTGAGAAAGCTTCTGTCTAGTTTTTATGTGAAGATATAACCTTTTCCAGCATAAGCCTCAAAGGGCTCCGAATAAACCCTTGAAGATTCTACAAAAGGAGTGTTCCAAAACTGTTCTATCAAAGGGAACGTTCAAGTCTGTGAGTTGAATGCACTCATCTCAAAGAGGTTTCTGACAATGCTGCTGTCTAGTGTTAATGTGAAGATATATCCTTTTCCAGCGTAAGCCTCAAAGGGCTCCCAATAAACACTTGCAGATTCTACAAAAGGAGTGTTTCAGAACTGTTCTATCAAAAGGAAAGTTCAAGTCTGTGAGTAGAATGCACTCATCACAAAGTAGTTTCTGAGAGTGCTGCTGTCTAGTTTTTATGTGGAGATATTTCCTTTTCCAACATAGGCCCCAAAGCGCTCCGAAAAAACACTTGCAGATTGTACTGAAGGAGTGTTTCCAACCTCTTCTATCAAAAGGAACGTTCAAGTGTGTGAGTTGAATGCACTCCTCACAAAGAAGTTTCTGAGAATGCTGCTGTCTAGTTTTTGTGTGAAGATATTTCCTTTTCCTTGCATAGGCCGCAAATCGCTGGAAATATCCACTTGCAGATTTCACAAAAAGAGTGTTTCCACACTGCTCTATCAAAAGACAGGTTCAACTCTGTGAGTTGAATGCACGCATCGAGAAGAACATTCTGAGAATGCTTCTGTCTAGTTTTTAGGTGAAGATATTCCATTTCCCAGCATAGGCCTCAAAGTGCTCCAAATATCCATCTGCAGATTTTACAAAAAGAGTGTTTCAAAACTGCTCTTTCAAAAAGAAGGTTCAAGTCTGTGAGTTGAATGCACTCAGCACAAGGAAGTTTCTGAGAATGCTTCTGTCTAGTTTTTATGTGAGGATATTTCCTTTTCCAGCATAGGCCTCAAAGCGCAACAAATATCCACTTGCAGATTCTACAAACAGAGTGTTTCCAAACTTCTCTGTCAATTAGTAGGTTCAACTCTGTGAGTTGAATGCACTCATCACAAAGAAGTTTCTGAGAAGGCTTCTCTCTAGTTTTTATGGGAAGATATTCCCTTTTCCAACATAGGCCTCAAGGTGCTCCGAATAAACACTTGCGGATGCTAGAAACTTAGTGTTTCAAAACTGTTCTGTCAAAAGGAACGTTCAAGTCTGTGAGTTGAATGCACTCATCACAAAGAAGTTTCTCAGAATGCTTCTGTCTAGTTTTCAGGTGAAGATATTTCATTTCCCAGCATAGGCCTCAAAGCGCTCCAAATATCCACTTGCAGATTCTACAAAAAGAGTGTTTCGAAACTGTTCTATCAAAAGGAAGGTTCAACTCTGTGAGTAGAATGCAATCACCACAAAGAAGTTTCTGAGAATGCTTCTCTCTAGTTTTTAGGTGAGGATATTTCCTTTTCCAACATAGGCCTCAAAGCGCTCCAAATAAACTCTTGCAGATCCTGCCAAAGGAGTGTTTCAAAACTGTTCCGTCAAAAGGAACGTTCAAGTCTGTGAATTGAATGCACTCATCACACAGAAGTTTCTGAGAATGCTTCTGTCTAGTATTTGTGTGAAGATATTTCCTTTTCTAGCATAGGCCTGAAATCGCTCCAAATATCCACTTGCAGATTTTACCAAAAGTGTGTTTCAAAACTGCTCGGTGAAAAGAAAGGTTCAACTCTGTGAGTTGAATGCACATATCGTGAAGAAGTTTCTGAGAAGGCTTCTGTCTAGTTTTTAGGTGAAGAGATTTCATTTCCCAGCATAGGACCCAAAGCGCCCCAAATATCCACTTGCGGATTCTACGAAAACAGTGTTTCAAAACTGCTCTTTGAAAACGAAGGTTCAAGTCTGTGAGTTGAATGCCCTCATCAGAAAACAGTTTCTCAGAATGATTCTACCCAGTTTTCATCTGCATGTATTTCCTTTTCCGCTAGATGCCGCAATCGCAAAAGATATCCACTGGCAGTTTCCACAAAAAGAGTGTTGCAGAACTGCTCCATGAAAAGGAATGTTCAACTCTGTGAGTTCAATCCCCACATGACATAGATGTTTCTGAAAATGCTTCTGTCTAGTTTGTATATGAAGATATCTCCTTTTCCAGCATAAGCCTCAAGGAGCTCCAAATATCCCCTTGCGGATTCTACAAAAACAGTGTTTCAAAACTGGTCTATCAAAAGAAATGTTCAACTCTGTAAGTTGAATGCACTCATCACAAAGAAGTTTCTGAGAATGCTTCCATCTAGCTTTTATTCAATGATATTTCCTTTTGCAGCATAGGCCTCAAAGCGCTCCAAATATCCACTTGCAGATTCTACAAAAAGAGGGTTTCAGAACTGCTCTATCCAAAGGCAGGTAGAACTCTGTGAGTTGAATGCACAAAGCACAGGGAACTTTCTGAGAATGCTTTTGTCTAGTTTCTACGTGAAGATATTTCCTTTTCCAGCATAGGCGTCAAAGCACTCCATCCATCCACATGAAGATTCTACTAAAAGAGTGTTTCAAAACTTCTCTATCCAAAGAAAGGTTCGACTCCGTGAGTTCAACGCCCACATCACAAAGAAGTTTCAGAGAATGCTTCTGTCCAGTTTTTATGTGAGGAAATTTCCTTTTCCAGCATAGGCCTCAAAGCGCTCCATATATCCACTTGCAGATCATACAGAAGAGTGTTCCAAAACTGCTCTTTCAAAAGGAAGCTTCAAGTCTGTGAGTTGAATGCACTCATCACGAAGACGTTTCTGAGAATGCTTCTGTCTAGTTTTCATGTGAAGATGTTTCCATTTAAAGCATAGGCCTCAAATCTCTCCAAATATTCACTTGCAGATCCTATAAAAAGGGTGTTTCGAAACTTCTCTATCGATTGGTAGGTTCAAATCTGTGAGTTGAATGCACTGTTTACAAAGAAGTTTCTGAGAAAGCTTCTGTCTAGTTTTTATGTGAAGATATAACCTTTTCCAGCATAAGCCTCGAAGGGCTCCGAATAAACCCTTGAAGATTCTACAAAAGGAGTGTTCCAAAACTATTCTATCAAAGGGAACGTTCAAGTCTGTGAGTTGAATGCACTCATCACAAAGAAGTTTCTCAGAATGCTTCTGTCTAGTTTTCAGGTGAAGATATTTCATTTCCCAGCATAGGCCTCAAAGCGCTCCAAATATCCACTTGCAGATTCTACAAAAAGAGTGTTTCGAAACTGTTCTATCAAAAGGAAGGTTCAACTCTGTGAGTAGAATGCAATCACCACAAAGAAGTTTCTGAGAATGCTTCTCTCTAGTTTTTAGGTGAGGATATTTCCTTTTCCAACATAGGCCTGAAAGCGCTCCAAATAAACACTTGCAGATCCTGCCAAAGGAGTGTTTCAAAACTGTTCCGTCAAAAGGAACGTTCAAGTCTGTGAATTGAATGCACTCATCACACGGAAGTTTCTGAGAATGCTTCTGTCTAGTATTTGTGTGAAGATATTTCCTTTTCTAGCATAGGCCTGAAATCGCTCCAAATATCCACTTGCAGATTTTACCAAAAGTGTGTTCCAAAACTGCTCGGTGAAAAGAAAGGTTCAACTCTGTGAGTTGAATGCACATATCGTGAAGAAGTTTCTGAGAAGGCTTCTGTCTAGTTTTTAGGTGAAGAGATTTCATTTCCCAGCATAGGACTCATAGCGCCCCAAATATCCACTTGCGGATTCTACGAAAACAGTGTTTCAAAACTGCTCTTTGAAAACGAAGGTTCAAGTCTGTGAGTTGAATGCCCTCATCAGAAAACAGTTTCTCAGAATGATTCTACCCAGTTTTCATCTGCATGTATTTCCTTTTCCGCTAGATGCCGCAATCGCACCAGATATCCACTGGCAGTTTCCACAAAAAGAGTGTTGCAGAACTGCTCCATAAAAAGGAATGTTCAACTCTGTGAGTTCAATCCCCACATGACATAGGTGTTTCTGAAAATGCTTCTGTCTAGTTTGTATATGAAGATATCTCCTTTTCCAGCATAAGCCTCAAGGAGCTCCAAATATCCACTTGCGGATACTACAAAAACAGTGTTTCAAAACTGGTCGATCAAAAGGAAGGTTCAACTCTGTGAGTTGAATGCACTCATCACAAAGAAGTTTCTGAGAGTGCTTCCATCTAGCTTTTATGCAATGATATTTCCTTTTGCAGCATAGGCCTCAAAGCGCTCCAAATATCCACTTGCAGATTCTACAAAAAGAGGGTTTCAGAACTGCTCTATCCAAAGGCAGGTAGAACTCTGTGAGTTGAATGCACAAAGCCCAGGGAACTTTCTGAGAATGCTTTTGTCTAGTTTCTACGTGAAGATATTTCCTTTTCCAGCATAGGCGTCAAAGCACTCCATCCATCCACATGAAGATTCTACTAAAAGAGTGTTTCAAAACTTCTCTATCCAAAGAAAGGTTCGACTCCGTGAGTTCAACGCCCACATCACAAAGAAGTTTCTGAGAATGCTTCTGTCCAGTTTTTATGTGAGGATATTTCCTTTTCCAGCATAGGCCTCAAGGCGCTCCATATATCCACTTGCAGATCATACAGAAGAGTGTTCCAAATCTGCTCTTTCAAAAGGACGCTTCAAGCCTGTGAGTTGAATGCACTCATCACGAAGACGTTTCTGAGAATGCTTCTGTCTAGTTTTCATGTGAAGATGTTTCCATTTAAAGCATAGGCCTCAAATCTCTCCAAATATTCACTTGCAGATCCTATAAAAAGGGTGTTTCGAAACTTCTCTATCGATTGGTAGGTTCAAATCTGTGAGTTGAATGCACTGTTTACAAAGAAGTTTCTGAGAAAGCTTCTGTCAAGTTTTTATGTGACGATATAACCTTTTCCAGCATAAGCCTCAAAGGGCTCCGAATAAACCCTTGAAGATTCTACAAAAGGAGTGTTCCAAAACTGTTCTATCAAAGGGAACGTTCAAGTCTGTGAGTTGAATGCACTCCTCTCAAAGAGGTTTCTGAGAATGCTGCTGTCTAGTGTTAATGTGAAGATATATCCTTTTCCAGCGTAAGCCTCAAAGGGCTCCCAATAAACACTTGCAGATTCTACAAAAGGAGTGTTTCAGAACTGTTCTATCAAAAGGAAAGTTGAAGTCTGTGAGTAGAAGGCACTCATCACAAAGTAGTTTCTGAGAGTGCTGCTGTCTAGTTTTTATGTGGAGATATTTCCTTTTCCAACACAGGCCCCAAAGCGCTCCGAATAAACACTTGCAGATTGTACTGAAGGAGTGTTTCCAACCTCTTCTATCAAAAGGAACGTTCAAGTGTGTGAGTTGAATGCACTCCTCACAAAGAAGTTTCTGAGAATGCTGCTGTCTAGTTTTTGTGTGAAGATATTTCCTTTTCCTTGCATAGGCCGCAAATCGCTGGAAATATCCACTTGCAGATTTCACAAAAAGAGTGTTTCCACACTGCTCTATCAAAAGACAGGTTCAACTCTGTGAGTTGAATGCACGCATCGAGAGGAACTTTCTGAGAATGCTTCTGTCTAGTTTTTAGGTGAAGATATTCCATTTCCCAGCATAGGCCTCAAAGTGCTCCAAATATCCATTTGCAGATTTTACAAAAAGAGTGTTTCAAAACTGCTCTTTCAAAAAGAAGGTTCAAGTCTGTGAGTTGAATGCACTCAGCACAAGGAAGTTTCTGAGAATGCTTCTGTCTAGTTTTTATGTGAAGATATTTCCTTTTCCAGCATAGGCCTCAAAGCGCAACAAATATCCACTTGCAGATTCTACAAACAGAGTGTTTCCAAACTTCTCTGTCAATTAGTAGGTTCAACTCTGTGAGTTGAATGCACTCATCACAAAGAAGTTTCTGAGAAGGCTTCTCTCTAGTTTTTATGGGAAGATATTCCCTTTTCCAACATAGGCCTCAAGGTGCTCCGAATAAACACTTGCGGATGCTACAAACTTAGTGTTTCAAAACTGTTCTGTCAAAAGGAAAGTTCAAGTCTGTGAGTTGAATGCATTCATCACAAAGAAGTTTCTCAGAATGCTTCTGTCTAGTATTTGTGTGAAGATATTTCCTTTTCTAGCATAGGCCTGAAATCGCTCCAAATATCCACTTGCAGATTTTACCAAAAGTGTGTTTCAAAACTGCTCGGTGAAAAGAAAGGTTCAACACTGTGAGTTGAATGCACATATCGTGAAGAAGTTTCTGAGAAGGCTTCTGTCTAGTTTTTAGGTGAAGAGATTTCATTTCCCAGCATAGGACTCAAAGCGCCCCAAATATCCACCTGCGGATTCTACGAAAACAGTGTTTCAAAACTGCTCTTTGAAAACGAAAGTTCAAGTCTGTGAGTTGAATGCCCTCATCAGAAAACAGTTTCTCAGAATGATTCTACCCAGTTTTCATCTGCATGTATTTCCTTTTCCGCTAGATGCCGCAATCGCACCAGATATCCACTGGCAGTCTCCACAAAAAGAGTGTTGCAGAACTGCTCCATGGAAAGGAATGTTCAAATCTGTGAGTTCAATCCCCACATGACATAGGTGTTTCTGAAAATGCTTCTGTCTAGTTTGTATATGAAGATATCTCCTTTTCCAGCATAAGCCTCAAGGAGCTCCAAATATCCACTTGCGGATACTACAAAAACAGTGTTTCAAAACTGGTCTATCAAAAGGAAGGTTCAACTCTGTGAGTTGAATGCACTCATCACAAAGAAGTTTCTGAGAATGCTTCCATCTAGCTTTTATGCAATGATATTTCCTTTTGCAGCATAGGCCTCAAAGCGCTCCAAATATCCACTTACAGATTCTACAAAAAGAGGGTTTCAGAACTGTTCTATCCAAAGGCAGGTAGAACTCTGTGAGTTGAATGCACAAAGCCCAGGGAACTTTCTGAGAATGCTTTTGTCTAGTTTCTACGTGAAGATATTTCCTTTTCCAGCATAGGCGTCAAAGCACTCCATCCATCCACATGAAGATTCTACTAAAAGAGTGTTTCAAAACTTCTCAATCCAAAGAAAGGTTCGACTCCGTGAGTTCAACGCCCACATCACAAAGAAGTTTCTGAGAATGCTTCTGTCCAGTTTTTATGTGAGGATATTTCCTTTTCCAGCATAGGCCTCAAAGCGCTCCATATATCCACTTGCAGATCATACAGAAGAGTGTTCCAAAACTGCTCTTTCAAAAGGAAGCTTCAAGCCTGTGAGTTGAATGCACTCATCACGACGACGTTTCTGAGAATGCTTCTGTCTAGTTTTCATGTGAAGATGTTTCCATTTAAAGCATAGGCCTCAAATCTCTCCAAATATTCACTTGCAGATCCTATAAAAAGGGTGTTTCGAAACTTCTCTATCGATTGGTAGGTTCAAATCTGTGAGTTGAATGCACTGTTTACAAAGAAGTTTCTGAGAAAGCTTCTGTCTAGTTTTTATGTGACGATATAACCTTTTCCAGCATAAGCCTCAAAGGGCTCCGAATAAACCCTTGAAGATTCTACAAAAGGAGTGTTCCAAAACTGTTCTATCAAAGGGAACGTTCAAGTCTGTGAGTTGAATGCACTCATCTCAAAGAGGTTTCTGACAATGCTGCTGTCTAGTGTTAATCTGAAGATATATCCTTCTCCAGCGTAAGCCTCAAAGGGCTCCCAATAAACACTTGCAGATTCTACAAAAGGAGTGTTTCAGAACTGTTCTATCAAAAGGAAAGTTCAAGTCTGTGAGTAGAATGCACTCATCACAAAGTAGTTTCTGAGAGTGCTGCTGTCTAGTTTTTATGTGGAGATATTTCCTTTTCCAACACAGGCCCCAAAGCGCTCCGAATAAACACTTGCAGATTGTACTGAAGGAGTGTTTCCAACCTCTTCTATCAAAAGGAACGTTCAAGTGTGTGAGTTGAATGCACTCCTCACAAAGAAGTTTCTGAGAATGCTGCTGTCTAGTTTTTGTGTGAAGATATTTCCTTTTCCTTGCATAGGCCGCAAATCGCTGGAAATATCCACTTGCAGATTTCACAAAAAGAGTGTTTCCACACTGCTCTATCAAAAGACAGGTTCAACTCTGTGAGTTGAATGCACGCATCGAGAGGAACTTTCTGAGAATGCTTCTGTCTAGTTTTTAGGTGAAGATATTCCGTTTCCCAGCATAGGCCTCAAAGTGCTCCAAATATCCATCTGCAGATTTTACAAAAAGAGTGTTTCAAAACTGCTCTTTCAAAAAGAAGGTTCAAGTCTGTGAGTTGAATGCATTCAGCACAAGGAAGTTTCTGAGAATGCTTCTGTCTAGTTTTTATGTGAGGATATTTCCTTTTCCAGCATAGGCCTCAAAGCGCAACAAATATCCACTTGCAGATTCTACAAACAGAGTGTTTCCAAACTTCTCTGTCAATTAGTAGGTTCAACTCTGTGAGTTGAATGCACTCATCACAAAGAAGTTTCTGAGAAGGCTTCTCTCTAGTTTTTATGGGAAGATATTCCCTTTTCCAACATAGGCCTCAAGGTGCTCCGAATAAACACTTGCGGATGCTACAAACTTAGTGTTTCAAAACTGTTCTGTCAAAAGGAACGTTCAAGTCTGTGAGTTGAATGCACTCATCACAAAGAAGTTTCTCAGAATGCTTCTGTCTAGTTTTCAGGTGAAGATATTTCATTTCCCAGCATAGGCCTCAAAGCGCTCCAAATATCCACTTGCAGATTCTAGAAAAAGAGTGTTTCGAAACTGTTCTATCAAAAGGAAGGTTCAACTCTGTGAGTAGAATGCAATCACCACAAAGAAGTTTCTGAGAATGCTTCTCTCTAGTTTTTAGGTGAGGATATTTCCTTTTCCAACATAGGCCTCAAAGCGCTCCAAATAAACACTTGCCGATCCTGCAAAAGGAGTGTTTCAAAACTGTTCCATCAAAAGGAACGTTCAAGTCTGTGAATTGAATGCACTCATCACACAGAAGTTTCTGAGAATGCTTCTGTCTAGTATTTGTGTGAAGATATTTCCTTTTCTAGCATAGGCCTGAAATCGCTCCAAATATCCACTTGCAGATTTTACCAAAAGTGTGTTTCAAAACTGCTCGGTGAAAAGAAAGGTTCAACTCTGTGAGTTGAATGCACATATCGTGAAGAAGTTTCTGAGAAGGCTTCTGTCTAGTTTTTAGGTGAAGAGATTTCATTTCCCAGCATAGGACTCAAAGCGCCCCAAATATCCACTTGCGGATTCTACGAAAACAGTGTTTCAAAACTGCTCTTTGAAAACGAAGGTTCAAGTCTGTGAGTTGAATGCCCTCATCAGAAAACAGTTTCTCAGAATGATTCTACCCAGTTTTCATCTGCATGTATTTCCTTTTCCGCTAGATGCCGCAATCGCACCAGATATCCACTGGCAGTTTCCACAAAAAGAGTGTTGCAGAACTGCTCCATGAAAAGGAATGTTCAAATCTGTGAGTTCAATCCCCACATGACATAGGTGTTTCTGAAAATGCTTCTGTCTAGTTTGTATATGAAGATATCTCCTTTTCCAGCATTAGCCTCAAGGAGCTCCAAATATCCACTTGCGGATACTACAAAAACAGTGTTTCAAAACTGGTCTATCAAAAGGAAGGTTCAACTCTCTGAGTTGAATGCACTCATCACAAAGAAGTTTCTGAGAATGCTTCCATCTAGCTTTTATGCAATGATATTTCCTTTTGCAGCATAGGCCTCAAAGCGCTCCAAACATCCACTTGCAGATTCTACAAAAAGAGGGTTTCAGAACTGATCTATCCAAAGGCAGGTAGAACTCTGTGAGTTGAATGCACAAAGCACAGGGAACTTTCTGAGAATGCTTTTGTCTAGTTTCTACGTGAAGATATTTCCTTTTCCAGCATAGGCGTCAAAGCACTCCATCCATCCACATGAAGATTCTACTAAAAGAGTGTTTCAAAACTTCTCTATCCAAAGAAAGGATCGACTCCGTGAGTTCAACGCCCACATCACAAAGAAGTTTCTGAGAATGCTTCTGTCCAGTTTTTATGTGAGGATATTTCCTTTTCCAGCATAGGCCTCAAAGCGCTCCATATATCCACTTGCAGATCATACAGAAGAGTGTTCCAAAACTGCTCTTTCAAAAGGAAGCTTCAAGCCTGTGAGTTGAATGCACTCATCACGAAGACGTTTCTGAGAATGCTTCTGTCTAGTTTTCATGTGAAGATGTTTCCATTTAAAGCATAGGCCTCAAATCTCTCCAAACATTCACTTGCAGATCCTATAAAAAGGGTGTTTCGAAACTTCTCTATCGATTGGTAGGTTCAAATCTGTGAGTTGAATGCACTGTTTACAAAGAAGTTTCTGAGAAAGCTTCTGTCTAGTTTTTATGTGACGATATAACCTTTTCCAGCATAAGCCTCAAAGGGCTCCGAATAAACCCTTGAAGATTCTACAAAAGGAGTGTTCCAAAACTGTTCTATCAAAGGGAACGTTCAAGTCTGTGAGTTGAATGCACTCATCTCAAAGAGGTTTCTGACAATGCTGCTGTCTAGTGTTAATGTGAAGATATATCCTTCTCCAGCGTAAGCCTCAAAGGGCTCCCAATAAACACTTGCAGATTCTACAAAAGGAGTGTTTCAGAACTGTTCTATCAAAAGGAAATTTCAAGTCTGTGAGTAGAATGCACTCATCACAAAGTAGTTTCTGAGAGTGCTGCTGTCTAGTTTTTATGTGGAGATATTTCCTTTTCCAACATAGGCCCCAAAGCGCTCCGAATAAACACTTGCAGATTGTACTGAAGGAGTGTTTCCAACCTCTTCTATCAAAAGGAACGTTCAAGTGTGTGAGTTGAATGCACTCCTCACAAAGAAGTTTCTGAGAATGCTGCTGTCTAGTTTTTGTGTGAAGATATTTCCTTTTCCTTGCATAGGCCTCAAATCGCTGGAAATATCCACTTGCAGATTTCACAAAAAGAGTGTTTCCACACTGCTCTATCAAAAGACAGGTTCAACTCTGTGAGTTGAATGAACGAATCGAGAAGAACTTTCTGAGAATGCTTCTGCCTAGTTTTTACGTGAAGATATTCCATTTCCCAGCATAGGCCTCAAAGTGCTCCAAATATCCATCTGCAGATTTTACAAAAAGAGTGTTTCAAAATTGCTCTTTCAAAAAGAAGGTTCAAGTCTGTGAGTTGAATGCACTCAGCACAAGGAACTTTCTGAGAATGCTTCTGTCTAGTTTTTATGTGAAGATGTTTCCTTTTCCATCATAGGCCTCAAAGCGCAACAAATATCCACTTGCAGATTCTACAAACAGAGTGTTTCCAAACTTCTCTGTCAATTAGTAGGTTCAACTCTGTGAGTTGAATGCACTCATCACAAAGAAGTTTCTGAGAAGGCTTCTCTCTAGTTTTTATGGGAAGATATTCCCTTTTCCAACATAGGCCTCAAGGTGCTCCGAATAAACACTTGCGGATGCTACAAACTTAGTGTTTCAAAACTGTTCTGTCAAAAGGAACGTTCAAGTCTGTGAGTTGAATGCACTCAATACAAGGAAGTTTCTCAGAATGCTTCTGTCTAGTTTTCAGGTGAAGATATTTCATTTCCCAGCATAGGCCTCAAAGCGCTCCAAATATCCACTTGCAGATTCTAGAAAAAGAGTGTTTCGAAACTGTTCTATCAAAAGGAAGGTTCAACTCTGTGAGTAGAATGCAATCACCACAAAGAAGTTTCTGAGAATGCTTCCATCTAGCTTTTATGCAATGATATTTCCTTTTGCAGCATAGGCCTCAAAGCGCAACAAATATCCACTTGCAGATTCTACAAAAAGAGGGTTTCAGAACTGCTCTATCCAAAGGCAGGTAGAACTCTGTGAGTTGAATGCACAAAGCACAGGGAACTTTCTGAGAATGCTTTTGTCTAGTTTCTACGTGAAGATATTTCCTTTTCCAGCATAGGCGTCAAAGCACTCCATCCATCCACATGAAGATTCTACTAACAGAGTGTTTCAAAACTTCTCTATCCAAAGAAAGGTTCGACTCCGTGAGTTCAACGCCCACATCACAAAGAAGTTTCTGAGAATGCTTCTGTCCGGTTTTTATGTGAAGATATTTCCTTTTAAAGCATAGGCCTCAAAGCGCTCCATATATCCACTTGCAGAACTTACAGAAGAGTGTTAAAAAACTGCTGTTTCAAAAGGAAACTTCAAGCCTGTGAGTTGAATGCACTCATCATGAAGACGTTTCTGAGAATGCTTCTGGCTAGTTTTCATGTGAAGATGTTTCCATTTAAAGCATAGGCCTCAAATCTCTCCAAATATTCACTTGCAGATCCTATAAAAAGGGTGTTTCGAAACTTCTCTATCGATTGGTAGGTTCAAATCTGTGTGTTGAATGCACTGTTTACAAAGAAGTTTCTGAGAAAACTTCTGTCTAGTTTTTATGTGAAGATATATCCTTTTCCAGCATAAGCCTCAAAGGGCTCCGAATAAACCCTTGAAGATTCTACAAAAGGAGTGTTCCAAAACTGTTCTATCAAAGGGAACGTTCAAGTCTGTGAGTTGAATGCACTCATCTCAAAGAGGTTTCTGACAATGCTGCTGTCTAGTGTTAATGTGAAGATATATCCTTTTCCAGCGTAAGCCTCAAAGGGCTCCCAATAAACACTTGCAGATTCTACGAAAGGAGTGTTTCAGAACTGTTCTATCAAAAGGAAAGTTCAAGTCTGTGAGTAGAATGCACTCATCACAAAGTAGTTTCTGAGAGTGCTGCTGTCTAGTTTTTATGTGGAGATATTTCCTTTTCCAACATAGGCCCCAAAGCGCTCCGAATAAACACTTGCAGATTGTACTGAAGGAGTGTTTCCAACCTCTTCTATCAAAAGGAACGTTCAAGTGTGTGAGTTGAATGCACTCCTCACAAAGAAGTTTCTGAGAATGCTGCTGTCTAGTTTTTGTGTGAAGATATCTCCTTTTCCTTGCATAGGCCTCAAATCGCTGGAAATATCCACTTGCAGATTTCACAAAAAGAGTGTTTCCACACTGCTCTATCAAAAGACAGGTTCAACTCTGTGAGTTGAATGCACGCATCGAGAAGAACTTTCTGAGAATGCTTCTGTCTAGTTTTTAGGTGAAGATATTCCATTTCCCAGCATAGGCCTCAAAGTGCTCCAAATATCCATCTGCAGATTTTACAAAAAGAGTGTTTCAAAACTGCTCTTTCAAAAAGAAGGTTCAAGTCTGTGAGTTGAATGCACTCAGCACAAGGAAGTTTCTGAGAATGCTTCTGTCTAGTTTTTATGTGAAGATATTTCCTTTTCCAGCATAGGCCTCAAAGCGCAACAAATATCCACTTGCAGATTCTACAAACAGAGTGTTTCCAAACTTCTCTGTCAATTAGTAGGTTCAACTCTGTGAGTTGAATGCACTCATCACAAAGAAGTTTCTGAGAAGGCTTCTCTCTAGTTTTTATGGGAAGATATTCCCTTTTCCAACATAGGCCTCAAGGTGCTCCGAATAAACACTTGCGGATGCTACAAACTTAGTGTTTCAGAACTGTTTTGTCGAAAGGAACGTTCAAGTCTGTGAGTTGAATGCACTCATCACAAAGAAGTTTCTCAGAATGCTTCTGTCTAGTTTTCAGGTGAAGATATTTCATTTCCCAGCATAGGCCTCAAAGCGCTCCAAATATCCACTTGCAGATTGTACCAAGTGTGTTTCAAAACTGCTCGGTGAAAAGAAAGGTTCAACTCTGTGAGTTGAATGCACATATCGGGAAGAAGTTTCTGAGAAGGCTTCTGTCTAGTTTTTAGGTGAAGAGATTTCATTTCCCAGCATAGGACTCAAAGCGCCCCAAATATCCACTTGCGGATTCTACGAAAACAGTTTTTCAAAAGTGCTCTTTGAAAACGAAGGTTCAAGTCTGTGAGTTGAGTGCCCTCATCAGAAAACAGTTTCTCAGAATGATTCTACCCCGTTTTCATCTGCATGTATTTCCTTTTCCGCTAGATGCCGCAATCGCACCAGATATCCACGGGCAGTTTCCACAAAAAGAGTGTTGCAGAACTGCTGCACGAAAAGGAATGTTCAACATTGTGAGTTCAATCCCCACATGACATAGATGTTTCTGAAAATGCTTCTGTCTAGTTTGTATATGAAGATATCTCCTTTTCCAGCATAAGCCTCAAGGAGCTCCAAATATCCACTTGCGGATTCTACAAAAACAGTGTTTCAAAACTGGTCTATCAAAAGGAAGGTTCAACTCTGTGAGTTGAATGCCCTCACCACAAAGAAGTTTCTGAGAATGCTTCCATCTAGCTTTTATGCAATGATATTTCCTTTTGCAGCATAGGCCTCAAAGCGCTCCAAATATCCACTTGCAGATTCTACAAAAAGAGGGTTTCAGAACTGCTCTATCCAAAGGCAGGTTGAACTCTGTGAGTTGAATGCACAAAGCACAGGGAACTTTCTGAGAATGCTTTTGTCTAGTTTTACCTGAAGATAATTCCTTTTCCAGCATATTCGTCAAAAGCACTCCATCCATCCACATGAAGATTCTAGTAAAAGAGTGTTTCAAAACTTCTCTATCCAAAGAAAGGTTCGACTCCGTGAGTTCAACGCCCACATCACAAAGAAGTTTCTGAGAATGCTTCTGTCCAGTTTTTATGTGAGGATTTTTCCTTTTCCAGCATAGGCCTCAAAGCGCTCCATATATCCACTTGCAGATCTTACAGAAGCGTGTTAAAAAACTGCTGTTTCAAAAGGAAGCTTCAAGCGTGTGAGTTGAACACACTCATCACGAAGACGTTTCTGAGAATGCTTCTGTCTAGTTTTCATGTGAAGATGTTTCCATTTAAAGCATAGGCCTCAAATCTCTCCAAATATTCACTTGCAGATCCTATAAAAAGGGTGTTTCGAAACTTCTCTATCGATTGGTAGGTTCAAATCTGTGAGTTGAATGCACTGTTTACAAAGAAGTTTCTGAGAAAGCTTCTGTCTAGTTTTTATGTGAAGATATAACCTTTTCCAGCATAAGCCTCAAGGGCTCCGAATACACCCTTGAAGATTCTACAAAAGGAGTGTTCCAAAACTGTTCTATCAAAGGGAACGTTCAAGTCTGTGAGTTGAATGCACTCATCTCAAAGAGGTTTCTGACAATGCTGCTGTCTAGTGTTAATGTGAAGATATATCCTTTTCCAGCGTAAGCCTCAAAGGGCTCCCAATAAACACTTGCAGATTCTACAAAAGGAGTGTTTCAGAACTGTTCTATCAAAAGGAAAGTTCAAGTCTGTGAGTAGAATGCACTCATCACAAAGTAGTTTCTGAGAGTGCTGCTGTCTAGTTTTTATGTGGAGATATTTCCTTTTCCAACATAGGCCCCAAAGCGCTCCGAATAAACACTTGCAGATTGTACTGAAGGAGTGTTTCCAACCTCTTCTATCAAAAGGAACGTTCAAGTGTGTGAGTTGAATGCACTCCTCACAAAGAAGTTTCTGAGAATGCTGCTGTCTAGTTTTTGTGTGAAGATATTTCCTTTTCCTTGCATAGGCCTCAAATCGCTGGAAATATCCACTTGCAGATTTCACAAAAAGAGTGTTTCCACACTGCTCTATCAAAAGACAGGTTCAACTCTGTGAGTTGAATGCACGCATCGAGAAGAACTTTCTGAGAATGCTTCTGTCTAGTTTTTAGGTGAAGATATTCCATTTCCCAGCATAGGCCACAAAGTGCTCCAAATATCCATCTGCAGATTTTACAAAAAGAGTGTTTCAAAACTGCTCTTTAAAAAAGAAGGTTCAAGTCTGTGAGTTGAATGCACTCAGCACAAGGAAGTTTCTGAGAATGCTTCTGTCTAGTTTTTATGTGAAGATATTTCCTTTTCCAGCATAGGCCTCAAAGCGCAACAAATATCCACTTGCAGATTCTACAAACAGAGTGTTTCCAAACTTCTCTGTCAATTAGTAGGTTCAACTCTGTGAGTTGAATGCACTCATCACAAAGAAGTTTCTGAGAAGGCTTCTCTCTAGTTTTTATGGGAAGATATTCCCTTTTCCAACATAGGCCTCAAGGTGCTCCGAATAAACACTTGCGGATGCTACAAACTTAGTGTTTCAGAACTGTTCTGTCAAAAGGAACGTTCAAGTCTGTGAGTTGAATGCACTCATCACAAAGATGTTTCTCAGAATGCTTCTGTCTAGTTTTCAGGTGAAGATATTTCATTTCCCAGCATAGGCCTCAAAGCGCTCCAAATATCCACTTGCAGATTCTACAAAAAGAGTGTTTCGAAACTGTTCTATCAAAAGGAAGGTTCAACTCTGTGAGTAGAATGCAATCACCACAAAGAAGTTTCTGAGAATGCTTCTCTCTAGTTTTTAGGTGAGGATATTTCCTTTTCCAACATAGGCCTCAAAGCGCTCCAAATAAACTCTTGCAGATCCTGCCAAAGGAGTGTTTCAAAACTGTTCCGTCAAAAGGAACGTTCAAGTCTGTGAATTGAATGCACTCATCACACAGAAGTTTCTGAGAAGGCTTCTGTCTAGTATTTGTGTGAAGATATTTCCTTTTCTAGCATAGGCCTGAAATCGCTCCAAATATCCACTTGCAGATTTTACCAAAAGTGTGTTTCAAAACTGCTCGGTGAAAAGAAAGGTTCAACTCTGTGAGTTGAATGCACATATCGTGAAGAAGTTTCTGAGAAGGCTTCTGTCTAGTTTTTAGGTGAAGAGATTTCATTTCCCAGCATAGGACTCAAAGCGCCCCAAATATCCACTTGCGGATTCTACGAAAACAGTGTTTCAAAACTGCTCTTTGAAAACGAAGGTTCAAGTCTGTGAGTTGAATGCCCTCATCAGAAAACAGTTTCTCAGAATGATTCTACCCAGTTTTCATCTGCATGTATTTCCTTTTCCGCTAGATGCCGCAATCGCACCAGATATCCACTGGCAGTTTCCACAAAAAGAGTGTTGCAGAACTGCTGCATAAAAAGGAATGTTCAACACTGTGAGTTCAATCCCCACATGACATAGATGTTTCTGAAAATGCTTCTGTCTAGTTTGTATGTGAAGATATCTCCTTTTCCAGCATAAGCCTCAAGGAGCTCCAAATATCCACTTGCGGATACTACAAAAACAGTGGTTCAAAACTGGTCGATCAAAAGGAAGGTTCAACTCTGTGAGTTGAATGCACTCATCACAAAGAAGTTTCTGAGAATGCTTCCATCTAGCTTTTATGCAATGATATTTCCTTTTGCAGCATAGGCCTCAAAGCGCTCCAAATATCCACTTGCAGATTCTACAAAAAGAGGGTTTCAGAACTGCTCTATCCAAAGGCAGGTAGAACTCTGTGGGTAGAATGCACAAAGCACAGGGATCTTTCTGAGAATGCTTTTGTCTAGTTTCTACGTGAAGATATTTCCTTTTCCAGCATAGGCGTCAAAGCACTCCATCCATCCACATGAAGATTCTACTAAAAGAGTGTTTCAAAACTTCTCTATCCAAAGAAAGGTTCGACTCCGTGAGTTCAACGCCCACATCACAAAGAAGTTTCTGAGAATGCTTCTGTCCAGTTTTCATGTGAGGATATTTCCTATTCCAGCATAGGCCTCAAAGCGCTCCATATATCCACTTGCAGATCATACAGAAGCGTGTTAAAAAACTGCTCTTTCAAAAGGAAGCTTCAAGCCTGTGAGTTGAATGCACTCATCACGAAGACGTTTCTGAGAATGCTTCTGTCTAGTTTTCATGTGAAGATGTTTCCATTTAAAGCATAGGTCTCAAATCTCTCCAAATATTCACTTGCAGATCCTACAAAAAGTGAGTTTCGAAACTTCTCTATCGATTGGTAGGTTCAAATCTGTGAGTTGAATGCACTGTTTACAAAGAAGTTTCTGAGAAAGCTTCTGTCTAGTTTTTATGTGACGATATAACCCTTTCCAGCATAAGCCTCAAAGGGCTCCGAATAAACCCTTGAAGATTCTACAAAAGGAGTGTTCCAAAACTGTTCTATCAAAGGGAACGTTCAAGTCTGTGAGTTGAATGCACTCATCTCAAAGAGGTTTCTGACAATGCTGCTGTCTAGTGTTAATGTGAAGATATATCGTTTTCCAGCGTAAAGCCTCAAAGGGCTCCCAATAAACACTTGCAGATTCTACAAAAGGAGTGTTTCAGAACTGTTCTATCAAAAGGAAAGTTGAAGTCTGTGAGTAGAATGCACTCATCACAAAGTAGTTTCTGAGAGTGCTGCTGTCTAGTTTTTATGTGGAGATATTTCCTTTTCCAACATAGGCCCCAAAGCGCTCCGAATAAACACTTGCAGATTGTACTGAAGGAGTGTTTCCAAACTCTTCTATCAAAAGGAACGTTCAAGTGTGTGAGTTGAATGCACTCCTCACAAAGAAGTTTCTGAGAATGCTGCTGTCTAGTTTTTGTGTGAAGATATTTCCTTTTCCTTGCATAGGCCGCAAATCGCTGGAAATATCCACTTGCAGATTTCACAAAAAGAGTGTTTCCACACTGCTCTATCAAAAGACAGGTTCAACTCTGTGAGTTGAATGCACGCATCGAGAAGAACATTCTGAGAATGCTTCTGTCTAGTTTTTAGGTGAAGATATTCCATTTCCCAGCATAGGCCTCAAAGTGCTCCAAATATCCATCTGCAGATTTTACAAAAAGAGTGTTTCAAAACTGCTCTTTCAAAAAGAAGGTTCAAGTCTGTGAGTTGAATGCACTCAGCACAAGGAACTTTCTGAGAATGCTTCTGTCTAGTTTTTATGTGAGGATATTTCCTTTTCCAGCATAGGCCTCAAAGCGCAACAAATATCCACTTGCAGATTCTACAAACAGAGTGTTTCCAAACTTCTCTGTCAATTAGTAGGTTCAACTCTGTGAGTTGAATGCACTCATCACAAAGAAGTTTCTGAGAAGGCTTCTCTCTAGTTTTTATGGGAAGATATTCCCTTTTCCAACATAGGCCTCAAGGTGCTCCGAATAAACACTTGCGGATGCTAGAAACTTAGTGTTTCAAAACTGTTCTGTCAAAAGGAACGTTCAAGTCTGTGAGTTGAATGCACTCATCACAAAGAAGTTTCTCAGAATGCTTCTGTCTAGTTTTCAGGTGAAGATATTTCATTTCCCAGCATAGGCCTCAAAGCGCTCCAAATATCCACTTGCAGATTCTACAAAAAGAGTGTTTCGAAACTGTTCTATCAAAAGGAAGGTTCAACTCTGTGAGTAGAATGCAATCACCACAAAGAAGTTTCTGAGAATGCTTCTCTCTAGTTTTTAGGTGAGGATATTTCCTTTTCCAACATAGGCCTCAAAGCGCTCCAAATAAACTCTTGCAGATCCTGCCAAAGGAGTGTTTCAAAACTGTTCCGTCAAAAGGAACGTTCAAGTCTGTGAATTGAATGCACTCATCACACAGAAGTTTCTGAGAATGCTTCTGTCTAGTATTTGTGTGAAGATATTTCCTTTTCTAGCATAGGCCTGAAATCGCTCCAAATATCCACTTGCAGATTTTACCAAAAGTGTGTTTCAAAACTGCTCGGTGAAAAGAAAGGTTCAACTCTGTGAGTTGAATGCACATATCGTGAAGAAGTTTCTGAGAAGGCTTCTGTCTAGTTTTTAGGTGAAGAGATTTCATTTCCCAGCATAGGACCCAAAGCGCCCCAAATATCCACTTGCGGATTCTACGAAAACAGTGTTTCAAAACTGCTCTTTGAAAACGAAGGTTCAAGTCTGTGAGTTGAATGCCCTCATCAGAAAACAGTTTCTCAGAATGATTCTACCCAGTTTTCATCTGCATGTATTTCCTTTTCCGCTAGATGCCGCAATCGCAAAAGATATCCACTGGCAGTTTCCACAAAAAGAGTGTTGCAGAACTGCTCCATGAAAAGGAATGTTCAACTCTGTGAGTTCAATCCCCACATGACATAGGTGTTTCTGAAAATGCTTCTGTCTAGTTTGTATATGAAGATATCTCCTTTTCCAGCATAAGCCTCAAGGAGCTCCAAATATCCCCTTGCGGATTCTACAAAAACAGTGTTTCAAAACTGGTCTATCAAAAGAAATGTTCAACTCTGTAAGTTGAATGCACTCATCACAAAGAAGTTTCTGAGAATGCTTCCATCTAGCTTTTATTCAATGATATTTCCTTTTGCAGCATAGGCCTCAAAGCGCTCCAAATATCCACTTGCAGATTCTACAAAAAGAGGGTTTCAGAACTGCTCTATCCAAAGGCAGGTAGAACTCTGTGAGTTGAATGCACAAAGCACAGGGAACTTTCTGAGAATGCTTTTGTCTAGTTTCTACGTGAAGATATTTCCTTTTCCAGCATAGGCGTCAAAGCACTCCATCCATCCACATGAAGATTCTACTAAAAGAGTGTTTCAAAACTTCTCTATCCAAAGAAAGGTTCGACTCCGTGAGTTCAACGCCCACATCACAAAGAAGTTTCAGAGAATGCTTCTGTCCAGTTTTTATGTGAGGATATTTCCTTTTCCAGCATAGGCCTCAAAGCGCTCCATATATCCACTTGCAGATCATACAGAAGAGTGTTCCAAAACTGCTCTTTCAAAAGGAAGCTTCAAGTCTGTGAGTTGAATGCACTCATCACGAAGACGTTTCTGAGAATGCTTCTGTCTAGTTTTCATGTGAAGATGTTTCCATTTAAAGCATAGGCCTCAAATCTCTCCAAATATTCACTTGCAGATCCTATAAAAAGGGTGTTTCGAAACTTCTCTATCGATTGGTAGGTTCAAATCTGTGAGTTGAATGCACTGTTTACAAAGAAGTTTCTGAGAAAGCTTCTGTCTAGTTTTTATGTGAAGATATAACCTTTTCCAGCATAAGCCTCGAAGGGCTCCGAATAAACCCTTGAAGATTCTACAAAAGGAGTGTTCCAAAACTATTCTATCAAAGGGAACGTTCAAGTCTGTGAGTTGAATGCACTCATCACAAAGAAGTTTCTCAGAATGCTTCTGTCTAGTTTTCAGGTGAAGATATTTCATTTCCCAGCATAGGCCTCAAAGCGCTCCGAATATCCACTTGCAGATTCTACAAAAAGAGTGTTTCGAAACTGTTCTATCAAAAGGAAGGTTCAACTCTGTGAGTAGAATGCAATCACCACAAAGAAGTTTCTGAGAATGCTTCTCTCTAGTTTTTAGGTGAGGATATTTCCTTTTCCAACATAGGCCTGAAAGCGCTCCAAATAAACACTTGCAGATCCTGCCAAAGGAGTGTTTCAAAACTGTTCCGTCAAAAGGAACGTTCAAGTCTGTGAATTGAATGCACTCATCACACGGAAGTTTCTGAGAATGCTTCTGTCTAGTATTTGTGTGAAGATATTTCCTTTTCTAGCATAGGCCTGAAATCGCTCCAAATATCCACTTGCAGATTTTACCAAAAGTGTGTTCCAAAACTGCTCGGTGAAAAGAAAGGTTCAACTCTGTGAGTTGAATGCACATATCGTGAAGAAGTTTCTGAGAAGGCTTCTGTCTAGTTTTTAGGTGAAGAGATTTCATTTCCCAGCATAGGACTCATAGCGCCCCAAATATCCACTTGCGGATTCTACGAAAACAGTGTTTCAAAACTGCTCTTTGAAAACGAAGGTTCAAGTCTGTGAGTTGAATGCCCTCATCAGAAAACAGTTTCTCAGAATGATTCTACCCAGTTTTCATCTGCATGTATTTCCTTTTCCGCTAGATGCCGCAATCGCACCAGATATCCACTGGCAGTTTCCACAAAAAGAGTGTTGCAGAACTGCTCCATAAAAAGGAATGTTCAACTCTGTGAGTTCAATCCCCACATGACATAGGTGTTTCTGAAAATGCTTCTGTCTAGTTTGTATATGAAGATATCTCCTTTTCCAGCATAAGCCTCAAGGAGCTCCAAATATCCACTTGCGGATACTACAAAAACAGTGTTTCAAAACTGGTCGATCAAAAGGAAGGTTCAACTCTGTGAGTTGAATGCACTCATCACAAAGAAGTTTCTGAGAGTGCTTCCATCTAGCTTTTATGCAATGATATTTCCTTTTGCAGCATAGGCCTCAAAGCGCTCCAAATATCCACTTGCAGATTCTACAAAAAGAGGGTTTCAGAACTGCTCTATCCAAAGGCAGGTAGAACTCTGTGAGTTGAATGCACAAAGCCCAGGGAACTTTCTGAGAATGCTTTTGTCTAGTTTCTACGTGAAGATATTTCCTTTTCCAGCATAGGCGTCAAAGCACTCCATCCATCCACATGAAGATTCTACTAAAAGAGTGTTTCAAAACTTCTCTATCCAAAGAAAGGTTCGACTCCGTGAGTTCAACGCCCACATCACAAAGAAGTTTCTGAGAATGCTTCTGTCCAGTTTTTATGTGAGGATATTTCCTTTTCCAGCATAGGCCTCAAAGCGCTCCATATATCCACTTGCAGATCATACAGAAGAGTGTTCCAAATCTGCTCTTTCAAAAGGACGCTTCAAGCCTGTGAGTTGAATGCACTCATCACGAAGACGTTTCTGAGAATGCTTCTGTCTAGTTTTCATGTGAAGATGTTTCCATTTAAAGCATAGGCCTCAAATCTCTCCAAATATTCACTTGCAGATCCTATAAAAAGGGTGTTTCGAAACTTCTCTATCGATTGGTAGGTTCAAATCTGTGAGTTGAATGCACTGTTTACAAAGAAGTTTCTGAGAAAGCTTCTGTCTAGTTTTTATGTGACGATATAACCTTTTCCAGCATAAGCCTCAAAGGGCTCCGAATAAACCCTTGAAGATTCTACAAAAGGAGTGTTCCAAAACTGTTCTATCAAAGGGAACGTTCAAGTCTGTGAGTTGAATGCACTCCTCTCAAAGAGGTTTCTGACAATGCTGCTGTCTAGTGTTAATGTGAAGATATATCCTTTTCCAGCGTAAGCCTCAAAGGGCTCCCAATAAACACTTGCAGATTCTACAAAAGGAGTGTTTCAGAACTGTTCTATCAAAAGGAAAGTTGAAGTCTGTGAGTAGAAGGCACTCATCACAAAGTAGTTTCTGAGAGTGCTGCTGTCTAGTTTTTATGTGGAGATATTTCCTTTTCCAACACAGGCCCCAAAGCGCTCCGAATAAACACTTGCAGATTGTACTGAAGGAGTGTTTCCAACCTCTTCTATCAAAAGGAACGTTCAAGTGTGTGAGTTGAATGCACTCCTCACAAAGAAGTTTCTGAGAATGCTGCTGTCTAGTTTTTGTGTGAAGATATTTCCTTTTCCTTGCATAGGCCGCAAATCGCTGGAAATATCCACTTGCAGATTTCACAAAAAGAGTGTTTCCACACTGCTCTATCAAAAGACAGGTTCAACTCTGTGAGTTGAATGCACGCATCGAGAGGAACTTTCTGAGAATGCTTCTGTCTAGTTTTTAGGTGAAGATATTCCATTTCCCAGCATAGGCCTCAAAGTGCTCCAAATATCCATTTGCAGATTTTACAAAAAGAGTGTTTCAAAACTGCTCTTTCAAAAAGAAGGTTCAAGTCTGTGAGTTGAATGCACTCAGCACAAGGAAGTTTCTGAGAATGCTTCTGTCTAGTTTTTATGTGAAGATATTTCCTTTTCCAGCATAGGCCTCAAAGCGCAACAAATATCCACTTGCAGATTCTACAAACAGAGTGTTTCCAAACTTCTCTGTCAATTAGTAGGTTCAACTCTGTGAGATGAATGCACTCATCACAAAGAAGTTTCTGAGAAGGCTTCTCTCTAGTTTTTATGGGAAGATATTCCCTTTTCCAACATAGGCCTCAAGGTGCTCCGAATAAACACTTGCGGATGCTACAAACTTAGTGTTTCAAAACTGTTCTGTCAAAAGGAACGTTCAAGTCTGTGAGTTGAATGCATTCATCACAAAGAAGTTTCTCAGAATGCTTCTGTCTAGTATTTGTGTGAAGATATTTCCTTTTCTAGCATAGGCCTGAAATCGCTCCAAATATC
The DNA here is from genome assembly GCF_028885655.2 of Pongo abelii. Taxonomy (NCBI): domain Eukaryota; kingdom Metazoa; phylum Chordata; class Mammalia; order Primates; family Hominidae; genus Pongo; species Pongo abelii. The sequence goes on along the minus strand of NC_072004.2, from coordinate 40,702,017 downwards.
CACTTGCAGATTTTACCAAAAGTGTGTTTCAAAACTGCTCGGTGAAAAGAAAGGTTCAACACTGTGAGTTGAATGCACATATCGTGAAGAAGTTTCTGAGAAGGCTTCTGTCTAGTTTTTAGGTGAAGAGATTTCATTTCCCAGCATAGGACTCAAAGCGCCCCAAATATCCACCTGCGGATTCTACGAAAACAGTGTTTCAAAACTGCTCTTTGAAAACGAAAGTTCAAGTCTGTGAGTTGAATGCCCTCATCAGAAAACAGTTTCTCAGAATGATTCTACCCAGTTTTCATCTGCATGTATTTCCTTTTCCGCTAGATGCCGCAATCGCACCAGATATCCACTGGCAGTCTCCACAAAAAGAGTGTTGCAGAACTGCTCCATGAAAAGGAATGTTCAAATCTGTGAGTTCAATCCCCACATGACATAGGTGTTTCTGAAAATGCTTCTGTCTAGTTTGTATATGAAGATATCTCCTTTTCCAGCATAAGCCTCAAGGAGCTCCAAATATCCACTTGCGGATACTACAAAAACAGTGTTTCAAAACTGGTCTATCAAAAGGAAGGTTCAACTCTGTGAGTTGAATGCACTCATCACAAAGAAGTTTCTGAGAATGCTTCCATCTAGCTTTTATGCAATGATATTTCCTTTTGCAGCATAGGCCTCAAAGCGCTCCAAATATCCACTTGCAGATTCTACAAAAAGAGGGTTTCAGAACTGCTCTATCCAAAGGCAGGTAGAACTCTGTGAGTTGAATGCACAAAGCCCAGGGAACTTTCTGAGAATGCTTTTGTCTAGTTTCTACGTGAAGATATTTCCTTTTCCAGCATAGGCGTCAAAGCACTCCATCCATCCACATGAAGATTCTACTAAAAGAGTGTTTCAAAACTTCTCAATCCAAAGAAAGGTTCGACTCCGTGAGTTCAACGCCCACATCACAAAGAAGTTTCTGAGAATGCTTCTGTCCAGTTTTTATGTGAGGATATTTCCTTTTCCAGCATAGGCCTCAAAGCGCTCCATATATCCACTTGCAGATCATACAGAAGAGTGTTCCAAAACTGCTCTTTCAAAAGGAAGCTTCAAGCCTGTGAGTTGAATGCACTCATCACGACGACGTTTCTGAGAATGCTTCTGTCTAGTTTTCATGTGAAGATGTTTCCATTTAAAGCATAGGCCTCAAATCTCTCCAAATATTCACTTGCAGATCCTATAAAAAGGGTGTTTCGAAACTTCTCTATCGATTGGTAGGTTCAAATCTGTGAGTTGAATGCACTGTTTACAAAGAAGTTTCTGAGAAAGCTTCTGTCTAGTTTTTATGTGACGATATAACCTTTTCCAGCATAAGCCTCAAAGGGCTCCGAATAAACCCTTGAAGATTCTACAAAAGGAGTGTTCCAAAACTGTTCTATCAAAGGGAACGTTCAAGTCTGTGAGTTGAATGCACTCATCTCAAAGAGGTTTCTGACAATGCTGCTGTCTAGTGTTAATCTGAAGATATATCCTTCTCCAGCGTAAGCCTCAAAGGGCTCCCAATAAACACTTGCAGATTCTACAAAAGGAGTGTTTCAGAACTGTTCTATCAAAAGGAAAGTTCAAGTCTGTGAGTAGAATGCACTCATCACAAAGTAGTTTCTGAGAGTGCTGCTGTCTAGTTTTTATGTGGAGATATTTCCTTTTCCAACACAGGCCCCAAAGCGCTCCGAATAAACACTTGCAGATTGTACTGAAGGAGTGTTTCCAACCTCTTCTATCAAAAGGAACGTTCAAGTGTGTGAGTTGAATGCACTCCTCACAAAGAAGTTTCTGAGAATGCTGCTGTCTAGTTTTTGTGTGAAGATATTTCCTTTTCCTTGCATAGGCCGCAAATCGCTGGAAATATCCACTTGCAGATTTCACAAAAAGAGTGTTTCCACACTGCTCTATCAAAAGACAGGTTCAACTCTGTGAGTTGAATGCACGCATCGAGAGGAACTTTCTGAGAATGCTTCTGTCTAGTTTTTAGGTGAAGATATTCCGTTTCCCAGCATAGGCCTCAAAGTGCTCCAAATATCCATCTGCAGATTTTACAAAAAGAGTGTTTCAAAACTGCTCTTTCAAAAAGAAGGTTCAAGTCTGTGAGTTGAATGCATTCAGCACAAGGAAGTTTCTGAGAATGCTTCTGTCTAGTTTTTATGTGAAGATATTTCCTTTTCCAGCATAGGCCTCAAAGCGCAACAAATATCCACTTGCAGATTCTACAAACAGAGTGTTTCCAAACTTCTCTGTCAATTAGTAGGTTCAACTCTGTGAGTTGAATGCACTCATCACAAAGAAGTTTCTGAGAAGGCTTCTCTCTAGTTTTTATGGGAAGATATTCCCTTTTCCAACATAGGCCTCAAGGTGCTCCGAATAAACACTTGCGGATGCTACAAACTTAGTGTTTCAAAACTGTTCTGTCAAAAGGAACGTTCAAGTCTGTGAGTTGAATGCACTCATCACAAAGAAGTTTCTCAGAATGCTTCTGTCTAGTTTTCAGGTGAAGATATTTCATTTCCCAGCATAGGCCTCAAAGCGCTCCAAATATCCACTTGCAGATTCTAGAAAAAGAGTGTTTCGAAACTGTTCTATCAAAAGGAAGGTTCAACTCTGTGAGTAGAATGCAATCACCACAAAGAAGTTTCTGAGAATGCTTCTCTCTAGTTTTTAGGTGAGGATATTTCCTTTTCCAACATAGGCCTCAAAGCGCTCCAAATAAACACTTGCCGATCCTGCAAAAGGAGTGTTTCAAAACTGTTCCATCAAAAGGAACGTTCAAGTCTGTGAATTGAATGCACTCATCACACAGAAGTTTCTGAGAATGCTTCTGTCTAGTATTTGTGTGAAGATATTTCCTTTTCTAGCATAGGCCTGAAATCGCTCCAAATATCCACTTGCAGATTTTACCAAAAGTGTGTTTCAAAACTGCTCGGTGAAAAGAAAGGTTCAACTCTGTGAGTTGAATGCACATATCGTGAAGAAGTTTCTGAGAAGGCTTCTGTCTAGTTTTTAGGTGAAGAGATTTCATTTCCCAGCATAGGACTCAAAGCGCCCCAAATATCCACTTGCGGATTCTACGAAAACAGTGTTTCAAAACTGCTCTTTGAAAACGAAGGTTCAAGTCTGTGAGTTGAATGCCCTCATCAGAAAACAGTTTCTCAGAATGATTCTACCCAGTTTTCATCTGCATGTATTTCCTTTTCCGCTAGATGCCGCAATCGCACCAGATATCCACTGGCAGTTTCCACAAAAAGAGTGTTGCAGAACTGCTCCATGAAAAGGAATGTTCAAATCTGTGAGTTCAATCCCCACATGACATAGGTGTTTCTGAAAATGCTTCTGTCTGGTTTGTATATGAAGATATCTCCTTTTCCAGCATTAGCCTCAAGGAGCTCCAAATATCCACTTGCGGATACTACAAAAACAGTGTTTCAAAACTGGTCTATCAAAAGGAAGGTTCAACTCTGTGAGTTGAATGCACTCATCACAAAGAAGTTTCTGAGAATGCTTCCATCTAGCTTTTATGCAATGATATTTCCTTTTGCAGCATAGGCCTCAAAGCGCTCCAAAGATCCACTTGCAGATTCTACAAAAAGAGGGTTTCAGAACTGCTCTATCCAAAGGCAGGTAGAACTCTGTGAGTTGAATGCACAAAGCACAGGGAACTTTCTGAGAATGCTTTTGTCTAGTTTCTACGTGAAGATATTTCCTTTTCCAGCATAGGCGTCAAAGCACTCCATCCATCCACATGAAGATTCTACTAACAGAGTGTTTCAAAACTTCTCTATCCAAAGAAAGGTTCGACTCCGTGAGTTCAACGCCCACATCACAAAGAAGTTTCTGAGAATGCTTCTGTCCGGTTTTTATGTGAAGATATTTCCTTTTAAAACATAGGCCTCAAAGCGCTCCATATATCCACTTGCAGAACTTACAGAAGAGTGTTAAAAAACTGCTGTTTCAAAAGGAAACTTCAAGCCTGTGAGTTGAATGCACTCATCATGAAGACGTTTCTGAGAATGCTTCTGGCTAGTTTTCATGTGAAGATGTTTCCATTTAAAGCATAGGCCTCAAATCTCTCCAAATATTCACTTGCAGATCCTATAAAAAGGGTGTTTCGAAACTTCTCTATCGATTGGTAGGTTCAAATCTGTGTGTTGAATGCACTGTTTACAAAGAAGTTTCTGAGAAAACTTCTGTCTAGTTTTTATGTGAAGATATATCCTTTTCCAGCATAAGCCTCAAAGGGCTCCGAATAAACCCTTGAAGATTCTACAAAAGGAGTGTTCCAAAACTGTTCTATCAAAGGGAACGTTCAAGTCTGTGAGTTGAATGCACTCATCTCAAAGAGGTTTCTGACAATGCTGCTGTCTAGTGTTAATGTGAAGATATATCCTTTTCCAGCGTAAGCCTCAAAGGGCTCCCAATAAACACTTGCAGATTCTACGAAAGGAGTGTTTCAGAACTGTTCTATCAAAAGGAAAGTTCAAGTCTGTGAGTAGAATGCACTCATCACAAAGTAGTTTCTGAGAGTGCTGCTGTCTAGTTTTTATGTGGAGATATTTCCTTTTCCAACATAGGCCCCAAAGCGCTCCGAATAAACACTTGCAGATTGTACTGAAGGAGTGTTTCCAACCTCTTCTATCAAAAGGAACGTTCAAGTGTGTGAGTTGAATGCACTCCTCACAAAGAAGTTTCTGAGAATGCTGCTGTCTAGTTTTTGTGTGAAGATATCTCCTTTTCCTTGCATAGGCCTCAAATCGCTGGAAATATCCACTTGCAGATTTCACAAAAAGAGTGTTTCCACACTGCTCTATCAAAAGACAGGTTCAACTCTGTGAGTTGAATGCACGCATCGAGAAGAACTTTCTGAGAATGCTTCTGTCTAGTTTTTAGGTGAAGATATTCCATTTCCCAGCATAGGCCTCAAAGTGCTCCAAATATCCATCTGCAGATTTTACAAAAAGAGTGTTTCAAAACTGCTCTTTCAAAAAGAAGGTTCAAGTCTGTGAGTTGAATGCACTCAGCACAAGGAAGTTTCTGAGAATGCTTCTGTCTAGTTTTTATGTGAAGATATTTCCTTTTCCAGCATAGGCCTCAAAGCGCAACAAATATCCACTTGCAGATTCTACAAACAGAGTGTTTCCAAACTTCTCTGTCAATTAGTAGGTTCAACTCTGTGAGTTGAATGCACTCATCACAAAGAAGTTTCTGAGAAGGCTTCTCTCTAGTTTTTATGGGAAGATATTCCCTTTTCCAACATAGGCCTCAAGGTGCTCCGAATAAACACTTGCGGATGCTACAAACTTAGTGTTTCAGAACTGTTTTGTCGAAAGGAACGTTCAAGTCTGTGAGTTGAATGCACTCATCACAAAGAAGTTTCTCAGAATGCTTCTGTCTAGTTTTCAGGTGAAGATATTTCATTTCCCAGCATAGGCCTCAAAGCGCTCCAAATATCCACTTGCAGATTGTACCAAGTGTGTTTCAAAACTGCTCGGTGAAAAGAAAGGTTCAACTCTGTGAGTTGAATGCACATATCGGGAAGAAGTTTCTGAGAAGGCTTCTGTCTAGTTTTTAGGTGAAGAGATTTCATTTCCCAGCATAGGACTCAAAGCGCCCCAAATATCCACTTGCGGATTCTACGAAAACAGTTTTTCAAAAGTGCTCTTTGAAAACGAAGGTTCAAGTCTGTGAGTTGAGTGCCCTCATCAGAAAACAGTTTCTCAGAATGATTCTACCCCGTTTTCATCTGCATGTATTTCCTTTTCCGCTAGATGCCGCAATCGCACCAGATATCCACGGGCAGTTTCCACAAAAAGAGTGTTGCAGAACTGCTGCACGAAAAGGAATGTTGAACATTGTGAGTTCAATCCCCACATGACATAGATGTTTCTGAAAATGCTTCTGTCTAGTTTGTATATGAAGATATCTCCTTTTCCAGCATAAGCCTCAAGGAGCTCCAAATATCCACTTGCGGATTCTACAAAAACAGTGTTTCAAAACTGGTCTATCAAAAGGAAGGTTCAACTCTGTGAGTTGAATGCCCTCACCACAAAGAAGTTTCTGAGAATGCTTCCATCTAGCTTTTATGCAATGATATTTCCTTTTGCAGCATAGGCCTCAAAGCGCTCCAAATATCCACTTGCAGATTCTACAAAAAGAGGGTTTCAGAACTGCTCTATCCAAAGGCAGGTTGAACTCTGTGAGTTGAATGCACAAAGCACAGGGAACTTTCTGAGAATGCTTTTGTCTAGTTTTACCTGAAGATAATTCCTTTTCCAGCATATTCGTCAAAAGCACTCCATCCATCCACATGAAGATTCTAGTAAAAGAGTGTTTCAAAACTTCTCTATCCAAAGAAAGGTTCGACTCCGTGAGTTCAACGCCCACATCACAAAGAAGTTTCTGAGAATGCTTCTGTCCAGTTTTTATGTGAGGATTTTTCCTTTTCCAGCATAGGCCTCAAAGCGCTCCATATATCCACTTGCAGATCTTACAGAAGCGTGTTAAAAAACTGCTGTTTCAAAAGGAAGCTTCAAGCGTGTGAGTTGAACACACTCATCACGAAGACGTTTCTGAGAATGCTTCTGTCTAGTTTTCATGTGAAGATGTTTCCATTTAAAGCATAGGCCTCAAATCTCTCCAAATATTCACTTGCAGATCCTATAAAAAGGGTGTTTCGAAACTTCTCTATCGATTTGTAGGTTCAAATCTGTGAGTTGAATGCACTGTTTACAAAGAAGTTTCTGAGAAAGCTTCTGTCTAGTTTTTATGTGAAGATATAACCTTTTCCAGCATAAGCCTCAAGGGCTCCGAATACACCCTTGAAGATTCTACAAAAGGAGTGTTCCAAAACTGTTCTATCAAAGGGAACGTTCAAGTCTGTGAGTTGAATGCACTCATCTCAAAGAGGTTTCTGACAATGCTGCTGTCTAGTGTTAATGTGAAGATATATCCTTTTCCAGCGTAAGCCTCAAAGGGCTCCCAATAAACACTTGCAGATTCTACAAAAGGAGTGTTTCAGAACTGTTCTATCAAAAGGAAAGTTCAAGTCTGTGAGTAGAATGCACTCATCACAAAGTAGTTTCTGAGAGTGCTGCTGTCTAGTTTTTATGTGGAGATATTTCCTTTTCCAACATAGGCCCCAAAGCGCTCCGAATAAACACTTGCAGATTGTACTGAAGGAGTGTTTCCAACCTCTTCTATCAAAAGGAACGTTCAAGTGTGTGAGTTGAATGCACTCCTCACAAAGAAGTTTCTGAGAATGCTGCTGTCTAGTTTTTGTGTGAAGATATTTCCTTTTCCTTGCATAGGCCTCAAATCGCTGGAAATATCCACTTGCAGATTTCACAAAAAGAGTGTTTCCACACTGCTCTATCAAAAGACAGGTTCAACTCTGTGAGTTGAATGCACGCATCGAGAAGAACTTTCTGAGAATGCTTCTGTCTAGTTTTTAGGTGAAGATATTCCATTTCCCAGCATAGGCCACAAAGTGCTCCAAATATCCATCTGCAGATTTTACAAAAAGAGTGTTTCAAAACTGCTCTTTCAAAAAGAAGGTTCAAGTCTGTGAGTTGAATGCACTCAGCACAAGGAAGTTTCTGAGAATGCTTCTGTCTAGTTTTTATGTGAAGATATTTCCTTTTCCAGCATAGGCCTCAAAGCGCAACAAATATCCACTTGCAGATTCTACAAACAGAGTGTTTCCAAACTTCTCTGTCAATTAGTAGGTTCAACTCTGTGAGTTGAATGCACTCATCACAAAGAAGTTTCTGAGAAGGCTTCTCTCTAGTTTTTATGGGAAGATATTCCCTTTTCCAACATAGGCCTCAAGGTGCTCCGAATAAACACTTGCGGATGCTACAAACTTAGTGTTTCAGAACTGTTCTGTCAAAAGGAACGTTCAAGTCTGTGAGTTGAATGCACTCATCACAAAGATGTTTCTCAGAATGCTTCTGTCTAGTTTTCAGGTGAAGATATTTCATTTCCCAGCATAGGCCTCAAAGCGCTCCAAATATCCACTTGCAGATTCTACAAAAAGAGTGTTTCGAAACTGTTCTATCAAAAGGAAGGTTCAACTCTGTGAGTAGAATGCAATCACCACAAAGAAGTTTCTGAGAATGCTTCTCTCTAGTTTTTAGGTGAGGATATTTCCTTTTCCAACATAGGCCTCAAAGCGCTCCAAATAAACTCTTGCAGATCCTGCCAAAGGAGTGTTTCAAAACTGTTCCGTCAAAAGGAACGTTCAAGTCTGTGAATTGAATGCACTCATCACACAGAAGTTTCTGAGAAGGCTTCTGTCTAGTATTTGTGTGAAGATATTTCCTTTTCTAGCATAGGCCTGAAATCGCTCCAAATATCCACTTGCAGATTTTACCAAAAGTGTGTTTCAAAACTGCTCGGTGAAAAGAAAGGTTCAACTCTGTGAGTTGAATGCACATATCGTGAAGAAGTTTCTGAGAAGGCTTCTGTCTAGTTTTTAGGTGAAGAGATTTCATTTCCCAGCATAGGACTCAAAGCGCCCCAAATATCCACTTGCGGATTCTACGAAAACAGTGTTTCAAAACTGCTCTTTGAAAACGAAGGTTCAAGTCTGTGAGTTGAATGCCCTCATCAGAAAACAGTTTCTCAGAATGATTCTACCCAGTTTTCATCTGCATGTATTTCCTTTTCCGCTAGATGCCGCAATCGCACCAGATATCCACTGGCAGTTTCCACAAAAAGAGTGTTGCAGAACTGCTGCATAAAAAGGAATGTTCAACACTGTGAGTTCAATCCCCACATGACATAGATGTTTCTGAAAATGCTTCTGTCTAGTTTGTATATGAAGATATCTCCTTTTCCAGCATAAGCCTCAAGGAGCTCCAAATATCCACTTGCGGATACTACAAAAACAGTGGTTCAAAACTGGTCGATCAAAAGGAAGGTTCAACTCTGTGAGTTGAATGCACTCATCACAAAGAAGTTTCTGAGAATGCTTCCATCTAGCTTTTATGCAATGATATTTCCTTTTGCAGCATAGGCCTCAAAGCGCTCCAAATATCCACTTGCAGATTCTACAAAAAGAGGGTTTCAGAACTGCTCTATCCAAAGGCAGGTAGAACTCTGTGGGTAGAATGCACAAAGCACAGGGATCTTTCTGAGAATGCTTTTGTCTAGTTTCTACGTGAAGATATTTCCTTTTCCAGCATAGGCGTCAAAGCACTCCATCCATCCACATGAAGATTCTACTAAAAGAGTGTTTCAAAACTTCTCTATCCAAAGAAAGGTTCGACTCCGTGAGTTCAACGCCCACATCACAAAGAAGTTTCTGAGAATGCTTCTGTCCAGTTTTCATGTGAGGATATTTCCTTTTCCAGCATAGGCCTCAAAGCGCTCCATATATCCACTTGCAGATCATACAGAAGCGTGTTAAAAAACTGCTCTTTCAAAAGGAAGCTTCAAGCCTGTGAGTTGAATGCACTCATCACGAAGACGTTTCTGAGAATGCTTCTGTCTAGTTTTCATGTGAAGATGTTTCCATTTAAAGCATAGGCCTCAAATCTCTCCAAATATTCACTTGCAGATCCTACAAAAAGTGAGTTTCGAAACTTCTCTATCGATTGGTAGGTTCAAATCTGTGAGTTGAATGCACTGTTTACAAAGAAGTTTCTGAGAAAGCTTCTGTCTAGTTTTTATGTGACGATATAACCCTTTCCAGCATAAGCCTCAAAGGGCTCCGAATAAACCCTTGAAGATTCTACAAAAGGAGTGTTCCAAAACTGTTCTATCAAAGGGAACGTTCAAGTCTGTGAGTTGAATGCACTCATCTCAAAGAGGTTTCTGACAATGCTGCTGTCTAGTGTTAATGTGAAGATATATCGTTTTCCAGCGTAAAGCCTCAAAGGGCTCCCAATAAACACTTGCAGATTCTACAAAAGGAGTGTTTCAGAACTGTTCTATCAAAAGGAAAGTTGAAGTCTGTGAGTAGAATGCACTCATCACAAAGTAGTTTCTGAGAGTGCTGCTGTCTAGTTTTTATGTGGAGATATTTCCTTTTCCAACATAGGCCCCAAAGCGCTCCGAATAAACACTTGCAGATTGTACTGAAGGAGTGTTTCCAAACTCTTCTATCAAAAGGAACGTTCAAGTGTGTGAGTTGAATGCACTCCTCACAAAGAAGTTTCTGAGAATGCTGCTGTCTAGTTTTTGTGTGAAGATATTTCCTTTTCCTTGCATAGGCCGCAAATCGCTGGAAATATCCACTTGCAGATTTCACAAAAAGAGTGTTTCCACACTGCTCTATCAAAAGACAGGTTCAACTCTGTGAGTTGAATGCACGCATCGAGAAGAACATTCTGAGAATGCTTCTGTCTAGTTTTTAGGTGAAGATATTCCATTTCCCAGCATAGGCCTCAAAGTGCTCCAAATATCCATCTGCAGATTTTACAAAAAGAGTGTTTCAAAACTGCTCTTTCAAAAAGAAGGTTCAAGTCTGTGAGTTGAATGCACTCAGCACAAGGAACTTTCTGAGAATGCTTCTGTCTAGTTTTTATGTGAGGATATTTCCTTTTCCAGCATAGGCCTCAAAGCGCAACAAATATCCACTTGCAGATTCTACAAACAGAGTGTTTCCAAACTTCTCTGTCAATTAGTAGGTTCAACTCTGTGAGTTGAATGCACTCATCACAAAGAAGTTTCTGAGAAGGCTTCTCTCTAGTTTTTATGGGAAGATATTCCCTTTTCCAACATAGGCCTCAAGGTGCTCCGAATAAACACTTGCGGATGCTAGAAACTTAGTGTTTCAAAACTGTTCTGTCAAAAGGAACGTTCAAGTCTGTGAGTTGAATGCACTCATCACAAAGAAGTTTCTCAGAATGCTTCTGTCTAGTTTTCAGGTGAAGATATTTCATTTCCCAGCATAGGCCTCAAAGCGCTCCAAATATCCACTTGCAGATTCTACAAAAAGAGTGTTTCGAAACTGTTCTATCAAAAGGAAGGTTCAACTCTGTGAGTAGAATGCAATCACCACAAAGAAGTTTCTGAGAATGCTTCTCTCTAGTTTTTAGGTGAGGATATTTCCTTTTCCAACATAGGCCTCAAAGCGCTCCAAATAAACTCTTGCAGATCCTGCCAAAGGAGTGTTTCAAAACTGTTCCGTCAAAAGGAACGTTCAAGTCTGTGAATTGAATGCACTCATCACACAGAAGTTTCTGAGAATGCTTCTGTCTAGTATTTGTGTGAAGATATTTCCTTTTCTAGCATAGGCCTGAAATCGCTCCAAATATCCACTTGCAGATTTTACCAAAAGTGTGTTTCAAAACTGCTCGGTGAAAAGAAAGGTTCAACTCTGTGAGTTGAATGCACATATCGTGAAGAAGTTTCTGAGAAGGCTTCTGTCTAGTTTTTAGGTGAAGAGATTTCATTTCCCAGCATAGGACCCAAAGCGCCCCAAATATCCACTTGCGGATTCTACGAAAACAGTGTTTCAAAACTGCTCTTTGAAAACGAAGGTTCAAGTCTGTGAGTTGAATGCCCTCATCAGAAAACAGTTTCTCAGAATGATTCTACCCAGTTTTCATCTGCATGTATTTCCTTTTCCGCTAGATGCCGCAATCGCAAAAGATATCCACTGGCAGTTTCCACAAAAAGAGTGTTGCAGAACTGCTCCATGAAAAGGAATGTTCAACTCTGTGAGTTCAATCCCCACATGACATAGGTGTTTCTGAAAATGCTTCTGTCTAGTTTGTATATGAAGATATCTCCTTTTCCAGCATAAGCCTCAAGGAGCTCCAAATATCCCCTTGCGGATTCTACAAAAACAGTGTTTCAAAACTGGTCTATCAAAAGAAATGTTCAACTCTGTAAGTTGAATGCACTCATCACAAAGAAGTTTCTGAGAATGCTTCCATCTAGCTTTTATTCAATGATATTTCCTTTTGCAGCATAGGCCTCAAAGCGCTCCAAATATCCACTTGCAGATTCTACAAAAAGAGGGTTTCAGAACTGCTCTATCCAAAGGCAGG